>NC_071988.2:81650000-82275000 GCF_028885655.2 Pongo abelii | reverse complement strand
AACTGGACAGAAGCATTCTCACAAACTGCTTTGTGATGTGTGTGTTCAACTCACAGAGGTGAACCTTTCCTTTGCTAGAGCAGTTATGAAACACTCTTTTTGTAGAATCTGCAAGTGTTCATTTGGAGCGCTTTGAGGCCTATGGTGGAAAAAGAAATATCTTCACATAAAACCTAGACAGAAGCATTCTTTGAAACTTCTTTATGATGTGCGCATTCAACTCACAGAGTTGAACTTTCTTTTTAATGGAGCAGTTTGGAAAGAGTCTTTTTGCAGCATCTGCAAGTGGATATTTGGAGCTCTTTCAGGCCTTTTTTAGAAGCGGGAATATCTTCCCATAAAAACTAAACCGAAGGATTCTCACAAACTGCTTGGAGATGTATGTGTTCAACTCACAGAGGTGAACCTTTCCTTTGCTAGAGCAGTTATGAAACACTCTTTTTGTAGAATCTGCAAGTGTTCATTTGGAGCGCTTTGAGGCCTATGGTGGAAAAAGAAATATCTTCATATATAAACAAGGCAGAAGCATTCTCAGAAACCCCTTTATGATGTGTGCATTCAACTCAGAGAGATAAGCCTTCCTTTTGATAGAGCAGTTTTGAACCTGTGTTTTTGCAGAATCTGCAAGTGGATATTTGGAGCCCTTTCAGGCCTTCGTTGGAAACGGGAATATCTTCCCATAAAAACTAAACAGAAGAGTTCTGTGAAACTGCTTTGTGCAGTATGAATCCAACTCACAGAGTTGAACACTTCCTTTGAAAGATCAGTTTTGAAACACTCTTTTTGTAGAATCTGAAAGTGTTAGTTTGGAGCGCTTTGAGGCCTATGGTGGAAAAGGAAATATCTTCACTTATAAACCAGGCAGAAGCATTCTCAGAAACTTCTTTATGATGTGTGCATTCAACTCGGAGAGATAAGCCTTCCTTTTGATAGAGCAGATTTGCAACTGTGTTTTTGCAGAATCTGCAATTGTATATTTGGAGCCCTTTCAGGCCTTTGTTGGAAAAGGGAATATCTTCCCATAAAAACTAAACAGAAGCGTTCTGTGAAATTGATTTGTGAAGTATGAATCCAAATCACAGAGTTGAACACTTCTTTTGAAAGAGCAGTTTTGAAACACTCGTTTTGTAGAATATGCAAGTGTTCATTTGGAGCGCTTTGAGGCCTATGGTGGAAAAGGAAATATCTTCACATAAAACCTAGACAGAAGCATTCTTTGAAACTTCTTTATGATGTGTGCATTCAACTCACAGAGTTGAACCTTCCTTATCATGGTGCAGTTTGGAAAGAGTCTTTTTGCAGCATCTGCAAGTGGATATCTGCAGCTCTTTCAGGCCTTTGTTAGAAGCGGGAATATCTTCCCATAAAAACTGGACAGAAGCATTCTCACAAAATGCTTTGTGATGTGTGTGTTCAACTCACAGAGGTGAACTATTCCTTTGCTAGAGCAGTTATGAAACACTCTTTTTGTAGAATCTGCAAGTGTTCATTTGGAGCGATTTGAGGCCTATGGTTGAAAAAGAAATATCTTCATATATAAACAAGGCAGAAGCATTCTCAGAAACCTCTTTATGATGTGTGCATTCAACTCGGGGAGATAAGCCTTCCTTTTGATAGAGCAGTTTTGAAACTGTGTTTTTGCAGGATCTGCAAGTGGATATTTGGAGCCCTTTCTGGCCTTCGTTGGAAACGGGGATATCTTCCCAAAAAAACTAAACAGAAGCGTTCTGTGAAACTGCTTTGTATAGTATGAATCCAACTCACAGAGTTGGACACTTCCTTTGAAAGAGCTGTTTTGGAACACTCTTTTTGTAGAATCTGCAAGTGTTCATTTGGAGCGCTTTGAGGCCTATGGTGGAAAAGGAAATATCTTCACTTATAAACCAGGCAGAAGCATTCTCAGAAACCTCTTTATGATGTGTGAATTCAACTTGGAGAGATAAGCCTTCCTTTTGATAGAGCAGTTTTGAAACTGTGTTTTGGCAGAATCTGCAAGTGGATATTTAGAGCCCTTTCAGACATTCGTTGGAAACGGGAATATCTTCCCATAAAAACTAAACAGAAGCGTTCTGTGAAACTGCTTTGTGAAGTATGAATCCAACTCACAGAGTTGAACACTTCTTTTGAAAGAGCAGCTTTGAAACACTCTTTTTGTAGAATCTACAAGTGTTCATTTGGTGCGCTTTGAGGCCTATGGTGGAAAAGGAAATATCGTCACATAAAACCTAGACAGAAGCATTCTTTGAAACTTCTTTATGATGTGTGCATTCAACACACAGAGTTGAACTTTCCTTTTCATGGAGCAGTTTGGAAAGAGTCTTTTTGCAGCATCTGCAAGTGGATATTTGGAGCTCTTTCAGGCCTTTGTTAGAAGCGGGAATATCTTCCCATAAAAACTAAAGAGAAGCGTTCTGTGTTACTGCTTTGTGTAGTATCAATCCAACTCACCGAGTTGGACACTACCTTTGAAAGAGCTGTTTTGAAACACTCTTTTTGTAGAATCTGCAAGTGTTCATTTGGAGCGCTTTGAGGCCTATGGTGGAAAAGGAAATATCTTCACTTATAAACCAGGCAGAAGCATTCCCAGAAACCTCTGTATGATGTGTGCATTCAACTCGGAGAGATAAGACTTCCTTTTGATAGAGCAGTTTTGAAACTGTGTTTTTGCAGAATCTACAAGTGCATATATGGAGCCCTTTCAGGCCTTCGTTGGAAACGGGAATATCTTCCCAAAAAAATTAAACAGAAGGTTCTGTGAAACTGCTTTGTGTAGTATGAATCCAACTCACAGAGTTGAACACTTCCTTCGAAAGAGCTGTTTTGAAACACTCTTTTTGTAGAATCTGCAAGTGTTCATTTGGAGCGCTTTGAGGCCTATGGTGGAAAAGGAAATATCTTCACTTATAAACCAGGCAGAAGCATTCTCAGAAACCTCTTTATGATGTGTGAATTCAACTCGGAGAGATAAGCCTTCCTTTTGATAGAGCAGTTTTGCAACTGTGTTTTTGCAGAATCTGCAATTGTATATTTGGAGCCCTTTCAGGCCTTTGTTGGAAAAGGGAATATCTTCCCATAAAAACTAAACAGAAGCGTTCTGTGAAACTGCTTTGTGAAGTATGAATCCAACTCACAGAGTTGAACACTTCTTTTGAAAGAGCAGTTTTGAAACACTCGTTTTGTAGAATCTGCAAGTGTTCATTTGGAGCGCTTTGAGGCCTATGGTGGAAAAGGAAATATCTTCACATAAAACCTAGACAGAAGCATTCTTTGAAACTTCTTTATGATGTGTGCATTCAACTCACAGAGTTGAACCTTCCTTATCATGGAGCAGTTTGGAAAGAGTCTTTTTGCAGTATCTGCAAGTGGATATTTGGAGCTCTTTCAGGCGTTTGTTAAAAGCGGGAATATCTTCCCATAAAAACTAAACAGAAGCATTCTCACAAGCTGCTTTGTGATGTGTGTGTTCAACTCACAGAGGTGAACCTTTCCTTTGCTAGAGCAGTTATGAAACACTCTTTTTGTAGAATCTGCAAGTGTTCATTTGGAGCGATTTGAGGCCTATGGTGGAAAAAGAAATATCTTCACATAAAACCTAGACAGAAGCATTCTTTGAAACTTCTTTATGATGTGTGCATTCAACTCACAGAGTTGAACATTCCTATTCATGGAGCAGTTTGGAAAGAGTCTTTTTGCAGCATCTTCAAGTGGATATTTGGAGCTCTTTCAGGCGTTTGTTAAAAGCGGGAATATCTTCCCATAAAAACTAAACAGAAGCATTCTCACAAACTGCTTTGCGATGTGTGTGTTCATCTCACAGAGGTGAACCTTTCCTTTGCTAGAGCAGTTATGAAACACTCTTTTTGTAGAATCTGCAAGTGTTCATTTTGAGCGCTTTGAGGCCTATGGTGGAAAAAGGAATATCTTCATATATAAACAAGGCAGAAGCATTCTCCGAAACCCCTTTATGATGTGTGCATTCAACTCAGAGAGATAAGCCTTCCTTTTGATAGAGCAGTTTTGAAACTGTGTTTTTGCAGAATCTGCAAGTGGATATTTGGAGCCCTTTCAGGCCTTCGTTGGAAACGGGAATATCTTCCCATAAAAACTAAACAGAAGAGTTCTGTGAAACTGCTTTGTGTAGTATGAATCCAACTCACAGAGTTGAACACTTCCTTTGAAAGAGCAGTTTTGAAACACTCTTTTTGTAGAATCTGCAAGTGTTCGTTTGGAGCGCTTTGAGGCCTATGGTGGAAAAGGAAATATCTTCACATATAAACCAGGCAGAAGCATTCTCAGAAACCTCTTTATGATGTGTGCATTCAACTCGGAGAGATAAGCCTTCCTTTTGATAGAGCAGTTTTGAAACTGTGTTTTGGCAGAATCTGCAAGTGGATACTTAGAGCCCTTTCAGGCCTTCGTTGCAAACGGGAATATCTTCCGATAAAAACGAAACAGAAACGTTCTGTGAAACTGCTTTGTGAAGTATGAATCCAACTCACAGAGTTGAACACTTCTTTTGAAAGAGCAGCTTTGAAACACTCTTTTTGTAGAATCTACATGTGTTCATTTGGAGCGCTTTGAGGCCTATGGTGGAAAAGGAAATATCGTCACATAATACCTAGACAGAAGCATTCTTTGAAACTTCTTTATGATGTGTGCATTCAACTCACAGAGTTGAACTTTCCTTTTCATGGAGCAGTTTGGAAAGAGTCTTTTTACAGCATCTTCAATAGGATATTTGGAGCTCTTTCAGGCCTTTGTTAGAAGCGGGAATATCTTCCCATAAAAACTGGACAGAAGCATTCTCACAAACTGCTTTGTGATGTGTGTGTTCAACTCACAGAGGTGAACCTTTCCTTTGCTAGAGCAGTTATGAAAAACTCTTTTTGTAGAATCTGCAAGTGTTCATTTGGAGCGATTTGAGGCCTATGGTGGAAAAAGAAATATCTTCATATATAAACAAGGCAGAAGCATTCTCAGAAAGCTCTTTATGATGTGTGCATTCAACTCAGAGAGATAAGCCTTCCTTTTGATAGAGCAGTTTTGAAACTGTGTTTTTGCAGAATTTGCAAGTGGATATTTGGAGCCCTTTCAGCCCTTCGTTGGAAACGGGAATATCTTCCCATAAAAACTAAACAGAAGAGTTCTGTGAAACTGCTTTGTGTAGTATGAATCCAACTCACAGAGTTGAACACTTCCTTTGAAAGAGCAGCTTTGAAACGCTCTTTTTGTAGAATCTGCAAGTGTTCATTTGGAGCGCTTTGAGGCCTATGGTGGAAAAGGAAATATCTTCACATAAAACCTACACAGAAGCATTCTTTGAAACTTCTTTATGATGTGTGCATTCAACTCACAGAGTTGAACCTTCCTTTTCATGGAGCAGTTTGGAAAGAGTCTTTTTGCAGCATCTGCAAGTGGATATTTGGAGCTCTTTCAGGCCTTTGTTAGAAGCGGGAATATCTTCCCATTAAAACTGGACAGAAGCATTCTCACAAACTGCTTTGTGATGTGTGTGTTCACCTCACAGAGGTGAACCTTTCCTTTGCTAGAGCAGTTATGAAACACACTTTTTGTAGAATCTGCAAGTGTTCATTTGGAGCGCTTTGAGGCCTATGGTGGAAAAAGAAATATCTTCACATAAAACCTAGACAGAAGCATTCTTTGAAACTTCTTTATGATGTGTGCATTCAACTCACAGAGTTGAACCTTCTTTTTAATGGAGCAGTTTGGAAAGAGTCTTTTTGCAGCATCTGCAAGTGGATATTTGGAGCTCTTTCAGGCCTTTGTTAGAAGCGGGAATATCTTCCCATAAAAACTGGACAGAAGCATTCTCACAAACTGCTTTGTGATGTGTGTGTTCAACTCACAGAGGTGAACCTTTCCTTTGCTAGAGCAGTTATGAAACACTCTTTTAGTAGAATCTGCAAGTGTTCATTTGGAGCGATTTGAGGCCTATGGTGGAAAAAGAAATATCTTCATATATAAACAAGGCAGAAGCATTCTCAGAAAGCTCTTTATGATGTGTGCATTCAACTCAGAGAGATAAGCCTTCCTTTTGATAGAGCAGTTTTGAAACTGTGTTTTTGCAGAATCTGCAAGTGGATATTTGGAGCCCTTTCAGGCCTTCGTTGGAAACGGGAATATCTTCCCATAAAAACTAAACAGAAGAGTTCTGTGAAACTCCTTTGTGAAGTATGAATCCAACTCACAGAGTTGAACACTTCTTTTGAAAGAGCAGCTTTGAAACACTCTTTTTGTAGAATCTGCAAGTGTTCGTTTGGAGCGCTTTGAGGCCTATGGTGGAAAAGGAAATATCTTCACATATAAACCAGGCAGAAGCATTCTCAGAAACCTCTTTATGATGTGTGCATTCAACTCGGAGAGATAAGCCTTCCTTTTGATAGAGCAGTTTTGAAACTGTGTTTTGGCAGAATCTGCAAGTGGATACTTGGAGCCCATTCAGGCCTTCGTTGCAAACGGGAATATCTTCCGATAAAAACGAAACAGAAACGTTCTGTGAAACTCCTTTGTGAAGTATGAATCCAACTGACAGAGTTGAACACTTCTTTTAAAAGAGCAGCTTTGAAACACTCTTTTTGTAGAATCTACATGTGTTCATTTGGAGCGCTTTGAGGCCTATGGTGGAAAAGGAAATATCGTCACATAATACCTAGACAGAAGCATTCTTTGAAACTTCTTTATGATGTGTGCATTCAACACACAGAGTTGAACTTTCCTTTTCATGGAGCAGTTTGGAAAGAGTCTTTTTGCAGCATCTGCAATAGGATATTTGGAGCTCTTTCAGGCCTTTGTTAGAAGCGGGAATATCTTCCCATAAAAACTGGACAGAAGCATTCTCACAAACTGCTTTGTGATGTGTGTGTTCAACTCACAGAGGTGAACCTTTCCTTTGCTAGAGCAGTTATGAAACACTCTTTTTGTAGAATCTGCAAGTGTTCATTTGGAGCGATTTGAGGCCTATGGTGGAAAAAGAAATATCTTCATATATAAACAAGGCAGAAGCATTCTCAGAAACCTCTTTATGATGTGTGCATTCAACTCGGGGAGATAAGCCTTCCTTTTGATAGAGCAGTTTTGAAACTGTGTTTTTGCAGGATCTGCAAGTGGATATTTGGAGCCCTTTCTGGCCTTCGTTGGAAACGGGGATATCTTCCCAAAAAAACTAAACAGAAGCGTTCTGTGAAACTGCTTTGTATAGTATGAATCCAACTCACAGAGTTGGACACTTCCTTTGAAAGAGCTGTTTTGGAACACTCTTTTTGTAGAATCTGCAAGTGTTCATTTGGAGTGCTTTGAGGCCTATGGTGGAAAAGGAAATATCTTCACTTATAAACCAGGCAGAAGCATTCTCAGAAACCTCTTTATGATGTGTGAATTCAACTTGGAGAGATAAGCCTTCCTTTTGATAGAGCAGTTTTGAAAGTGTGTTTTGGCAGAATCTGCAAGTGGATATTTAGAGCCCTTTCAGGCCTTCGTTGGAAACGGGAATATCTTCCCATAAAAACTAAACAGAAGCGTTCTGTGAAACTGCTTTGTGAAGTATGAATCCAACTCACAGAGTTGAACACTTCTTTTGAAAGAGCAGCTTTGAAACACTCTTTTTGTAGAATCTACAAGTGTTCATTTGGTGCGCTTTGAGGCCTTTGGTGGAAAAGGAAATATCGTCACATAAAACCTAGACAGAAGCATTCTTTGAAACTTCTTTATGATGTGTGCATTCAACACACAGAGTTGAACTTTCCTTTTCATGGAGCAGTTTGGAAAGAGTCTTTTTGCAGCATCTGCAAGTGGATATTTGGAGCTCTTTCAGGCCTTTGTTAGAAGCGGGAATATCTTCCCATTAAAACTGGACAGAAGCATTCTCACAAACTGCTTTGCGATGTGTGTGTTCAACTCACAGAGGTGAACCTTTCCTTTGCTAGAGCAGTTATGAAACACTCTTTTTGTAGAATCTGCAAGTGTTCATTTGGAGCGCTTTGAGGCCTATGGTGGAAAAAGAAATATCTTCACATAAAACCTAGACAGAAGCATTCTTTGAAACTTCTTTATGATGTGTGCATTCAACTCAGAGAGTTGAACCTTCTTTTTCATGGAGCAGTTTGGAAAGAGTCTTTTTGCAGCATCTGCAAGTGGATATTTGGAGCTCTTTCAGGCCTTTGCTAGAAGCGGGAATATCTTCCCATAAAAACTGGACAGAAGCATTCTCACAAACTGCTTTGAGATGTGTGTGTTCAACTCACAGAGGTGAACCTTTCCTTTGCTAGAGCAGTTATGAAACACTCTTTTTGTAGAATCTGCAAGTGTTCATTTGGAGCGCTTTGAGGCCAATGGTGGAAAAAGAAATATCTGCACTTAAAACCTAGACAGAAGCATTCTTTGAAACTTCTTTATGATGTGTGCATTCAACTCACAGAGTTGAACTTTCTTTTTCATGGAGCAGTTTGGAAAGAGTCTTTTTGCAGCATCTGCAAGTGGATATTTGGAGCTCTTTCAGGCCTTTGTTAGAAGCGGGAATATCTTCCCATAAAAACTAAACCGAAGCATTCTCACAAACTGCTTTGTGATGTGTGTGTTCAACTCACAGAGGTGAACCTTTCCTTTGCTAGAGCAGTTATGAAACACTCTTTTTGTAGAATCTGCAAGTGTTCATTTGGAGCGCTTTGAGGCCTATGGTGGAAAAAGAAATATCTTCATATATAAACAAGGCAGAAGCATTCTCAGAAACCCCTTTATGATGTGTGCATTCAACTCAGAGAGATAAGCCTTCCTTTTGATAGAGCAGTTTTGAACCTGTGTTTTTGCAGAATCTGCAAGTGGATATTTGGAGCCCTTTCAGGCCTTCGTTGGAAACGGGAATATCTTCCCATAAAAACTAAAAAGAAGAGTTCTGTGAAACTGCTTTGTGTAGTATGAATCCAACTCACAGAGTTGAACACTTCCTTTGAAAGAGCAGTTTTGAAACACTCTTTTTGTAGAATCTGCAAGTGTTCGTTTGGAGCGCTTTGAGGCCTATGGTGGAAAAGGAAATATCTTCACATATAAACCAGGCAGAAGCATTCTCAGAAACCTCTTTATGATGTGTGCATTCAACTCGGAGAGATAAGCCTTCCTTTTGATAGAGCAGTTTTGAAAGTGTGTTTTGGCAGAATCTGCAAGTGGATACTTAGAGCCCTTTCAGGCTTTCGTTGCAAACAGGAATATCTTCCCATAAAAACGAAACAGAAACGTTCTGTGAAACTGCTTTGTGAAGTATGAATCCAACTCACAGAGTTGAACACTTCTTTTCAAAGAGCAGCTTTGAAACACTCTTTTTGTAGAATCTGCAAGTGTTCATTTGGAGCGCTTTGAGGCCTATGGTGGAAAAGGAAATATCTTCACATAAAACCTAGACAGAAGCATTCTTTGAAACTTCTTTATGATGTGTGCATTCAACTCACAGAGTTGAACATTCCTTTTCATGGAGCAGTTTGGAAAGAGTCTTTTTGCAGCATCTGCAAGTGGATATTTGGAGCTCTTTCAGGCCTTTGTTAGAAGCGGGAATATCTTCCCATTAAAACTGGACAGAAGCATTCTCACAAACTGCTTTGTGATGTGTGTGTTCAACTCACAGAGGTAAACCTTTCCTTTGCTAGAGCAGTTATGAAACACTCTTTTTGTAGAATCTGCAAGTGTTCATTTGGAGCGCTTTGAGGCCTATGGTGGAAAAAGAAATATCTTCACATAAAACCTAGACAGAAGCATTCTTTGAAACTTCTTTATGATGTGTGCATTCAACTCACAGAGTTGAACATTCCTTTTCATGGAGCAGTTTGGAAAGAGTCTTTTTGCAGCATCTGCAAGTGGATATTTTGAGCTCTTTCAGGCCTTTGTTAGAAGCGGGAATATCTTCCCATAAAAACTAAACCGAAGAATTCTCACAAACTGCTTTGTGATGTGTGTGTTCAACTCACAGAGGTGAACCTTTCCTTTGCTAGAGCAGTTATGAAACACTCTTTTTGTAGAATCTGCAAGTGTTCATTTGGAGCGATTTGAGGCCTATGGTGGAAAAAGAAATATCTTCATATATAAACAAGGCAGAAGCATTCTCAGAAAGCTCTTTATGATGTGTGCATTCAACTCAGAGAGATAAGCCTTCCTTTTGATAGAGCAGTTTTGAAACTGTGTTTTTGCAGAATCTGCAAGTGGATATTTGGAGCCCTTTCAGGCCTTCGTTGGAAACGGGAATATCTTCCCATAAAAACTAAACAGAAGAGTTCTGTGAAACTGCTTTGTGTAGTATGAATCCAACTCACAGAGTTGAACACTTCTTTTGAAAGAGCAGTTTTGAAACACTCTTTTTGTAGAATCTGCAAGTGTTCGTTTGGAGCGCTTTGAGGCCTATGGTGGAAAAGGAAATATCTTCACATATAAACCAGGCAGAAGCATTCTCAGAAACCTCTTTATGATGTGTGCATTCAACTCGGAGAGATAAGCCTTCCTTTTGATAGAGCAGTTTTGAAACTGTGTTTTGGCAGAATCTGCAAGTGGATACTTGGAGCCCTTTCAGGCCTTCGTTGCAAACGGGAATATCTTCCGATAAAAACGAAACAGAAACGTTCTGTGAAACTGCTTTGTGAAGTATGAATCCAACTCACAGAGTTGAACACTTCTTTTGAAAGAGCAGCTTTGAAACACTCTTTTTGTAGAATCTACATGTGTTCATTTGGAGCGCTTTGAGGCCTATGGTGGAAAAGGAAATATCGTCACATAATACCTAGACAGAAGCATTCTTTGAAACTTCTTTATGATGTGTGCATTCAACTCACAGAGTTGAACTTTCCTTTTCACGGAGCAGTTTGGAAAGAGTCTTTTTGCAGCATCTGCAATAGGATATTTGGAGCTCTTTCAGGCCTTTGTTAGAAGCGGGAATATCTTCCCATTAAAACTGGACAGAAGCATTCTCACAAACTGCTTTGTGATGTGTGTGTTCAACTCACAGAGGTGAACCTTTCCTTTGCTAGAGCAGTTATGAAACACTCTTTTTGTAGAATCTGCAAGTGTTCATTTGGAGCGCTTTGAGGCCTATGGTGGAAAAAGAAATATCTTCACATAAAACCTAGACAGAAGCATTCTTTGAAACTTCTTTATGATGTGTGCATTCAACTCACAGAGTTGAACCTTCTTTTTAATGGAGCAGTTTGGAAAGAGTCTTTTTGCAGCATCTGCAAGTGGATATTTGGAGCTCTTTCAGGCCTTTGTTAGAAGCGGGAATATCTTCCCATTAAAACTGGACAGAAGCATTCTCACAAACTGCTTTGTGATGTGTGTGTTCAACTCACAGAGGTGAACCTTTCCTTTGCTAGAGCAGTTATGAAACACTCTTTTTGTAGAATCTGCAAGTGTTCATTTGGAGCGCTTTGAGGCCTATGGTGGAAAAAGAAATATCTTCACATAAAACCTAGACAGAAGCATTCTTTGAAACTTCTTTATGATGTGTGCATTCAACTCACAGAGTTGAACCTTCTTTTTCATGGAGCAGTTTGGAAAGAGTCTTTTTGCAGCATCTGCAAGTGGATATTTGGAGCTCTTTCAGGCCTTTGTTAGAAGCGGGAATATCTTCCCATAAAAACTAAACCGAAGCATTCTCACAAACTGCTTTGTGATGTGTGTGTTCAACTCACAGAGGTGAACCTTTCCTTTGCTAGAGCAGTTATGAAACACTCTTTTTGTAGAATCTGCAAGTGTTCATTTGGAGCGCTTTGAGGCCTATGGTGGAAAAAGAAATATCTTCATATATAAACAAGGCAGAAGCATTCTCAGAAACCCCTTTATGATGTGTGCATTCAACTCAGAGAGATAAGCCTTCCTTTTGATAGAGCAGTTTTGAACCTGTGTTTTTGCAGAATCTGCAAGTGGATATTTGGAGCCCTTTCAGGCCTTCGTTGGAAACGGGAATATCTTCCCATAAAAACTAAACAGAAGAGTTCTGTGAAACTGCTTTGTGTAGTATGAATCCAACTCACAGAGTTGAACACTTCCTTTGAAAGAGCAGTTTTGAAACACTCTTTTTGTAGAATCTGCAAGTGTTCGTTTGGAGCGCTTTGAGGCCTATGGTGGAAAAGGAAATATCTTCACATATAAACCAGGCAGAAGCATTCTCAGAAACCTCTTTATGATGTGTGCATTCAACTCGGAGAGATAAGCCTTCCTTTTGATAGAGCAGTTTTGAAAGTGTGTTTTGGCAGAATCTGCAAGTGGATACTTAGAGCCCTTTTAGGCTTTCGTTGCAAACGGGAATATCTTCCCATAAAAACGAAACAGAAACGTTCTGTGAAACTGCTTTGTGAAGTATGAATCCAACTCACAGAGTTGAACACTTCTTTTGAAAGAGCAGCTTTGAAACACTCTGTTTGTAGAATCTGCAAGTGTTCGTTTGGAGCGCTTTGGGGCCTATGGTGGAAAAGGAAATATCTTCACATAAAACCTAGACAGAAGCATTCTTTGAAACTTCTTCATGATGTGTGCATTCAACTCACAGAGTTGAACATTCCTTTGCATGGAGCAGTTTGGAAAGAGTCTTTTTGCAGCATCTGCAAGTGGATATTTGGAGATCTTTCAGGCCTTTGTTAGAAGCGGGAATATCTTCCCATTAAAACTGGACAGAAGCATTCTCACAAACTGCTTTGTGATGTGTGTGTTCAACTCACGGAGGTAAACCTTTCCTTTGCTAGAGCAGTTATGAAACACTCTTTTTGTAGAATCTGCAAGTGTTCATTTGGAGCGCTTTGAGGCCTATGGTGGAAAAAGAAATATCTTCACATAAAACCTAGACAGAAGCATTCTTTGAAACTTCTTTATGATGTGTGCATTCAACTCACAGAGTTGAACATTCCTTTTCATGGAGCAGTTTGGAAAGAGTCTTTTTGCAGCATCTGCAAGTGGATATTTGGAGCTCTTTCAGGCCTTTGCTAGAAGTGGGAATATCTTCCCATAAAAACTGGACAGAAGCATTCTCACAAACTGCTTTGAGATGTGTGTGTTCAACTCACAGAGGTGAACCTTTCCTTTGCTAGAGCAGTTATGAAACACTCTTTTTGTAGAATCTGCATGTGTTCATTTGGAGCGATTTGAGGCCTATGGTGGAAAAAGAAATATCTTCATATATAAACAAGGCAGAAGCATTCTCAGAAAGCTCTTTATGATGTGTGCATTCAACTCAGAGAGATAAGCCTTCCTTTTGATAGAGCAGTTTTGAAACTGTATTTTTGCAGAATCTGCAAGTGGATATTTGGAGCCCTTTCAGGCCTTCGTTGGAAACGGGAATATCTTTCCATAAAAACTAAACAGAAGAGTTCTGTGAAACTGCTTTGTGTAGTATGAATCCAACTCACAGAGTTGAACACTTCCTTTGAAAGAGCAGTTTTGAAACACTCTTTTTGTAGAATCTGCAAGTGTTCGTTTGGAGCGCTTTGAGGCCTATGGTGGAAAAGGAAATATCTTCACATATAAACCAGGCAGAAGCATTCTCAGAAACCTCTTTATGATGTGTGCATTCAACTCGGAGAGATAAGCCTTCCTTTTGATAGAGCAGTTTTGAAACTGTGTTTTGGCAGAATTTGCAAGTGGATACTTAGAGCTCTTTCAGGCCTTCGTTGCAAACGGTAATATCTTCCCATAAAAACGAAACAGAAACGTTCTGTGAAACTGCTTTCTGAAGTATGAATCCAACTCACAGAGTTGAACACTTCTTTTGAAAGAGCAGCTTTGAAACACTCTTTTTGTAGAATCTACATGTGTTCATTTGGAGCGCTTTGAGGCCTATGGTGGAAAAGGAAATATCGTCACATAATACCTAGACAGAAGCATTCTTTGAAACTTCTTTATGATGTGTGCATTCAACTCACAGAGTTGAACCTTCCTTTTCATGGAGCAGTTTGGAAAGAGTCTTTTTGCAGCATCTGCAAGTGGATATTTGGAGCTCTTTCAGGCCTTTGTTAGAAGCGGGAATATCTTCCCATAAAAACTGGACAGAAGCATTCTCACAAACTGCTTTGTGATGTGTGTGTTCAACTCACAGAGGTGAACCTTTCCTTTGCTAGAGCAGTTATGAAACACTCTTTTTGTAGAATCTGCAAGTGTTCATTTGGAGCGATTTGAGGCCTATGGTGGAAAAAGAAATATCTTCATATATAAACAAGGCAGAAGCATTCTCAGAAAGCTCTTTATGATGTGTGCATTCAACTCAGAGAGATAAGCCTTCCTTTTGATAGAGCAGTTTTGAAACTGTGTTTTTGCAGAATCTGCAAGTGGATATTTGGAGCCCTTTCAGGCCTTCGTTGGAAACGGGAATATCTTCCCATAAAAACTAAACAGAAGAGTTCTGTGAAACTGCTGTGTGTAGTATGAATCCAACTCACAGAGTTGAACACTTCTTTTGAAAGAGCAGTTTTGAAACACTCTTTTTGTAGAATCTGCAAGTGTTCGTTTGGAGCGCTTTGAGGCCTATGGTGGAAAAGGAAATATCTTCACATATAAACCAGGCAGAAGCATTCTCAGAAACCTCTTTATGATGTGTGCATTCAACTCGGAGAGATAAGCCTTCCTTTTGATAGAGCAGTTTTGAAAGTGTGTTTTGACAGAATCTGCAAGTGGATACTTAGAGCTCTTTCAGGCCTTCGTTGCAAACGGGAATATCTTCCCATAAAAACGAAACAGAAATGTTCTGTGAAACTGCTTTGTGAAGTATGAATCCAACTCACAGAGTTGAACACTTCTTTTGAAAGAGCGGCTTTGAAACACTCTTTTTGTAGAATCTGCAAGTGTTCATTTGGAGCGCTTTGAGGCCTATGGTGGAAAAGGAAATATCGTCACATAATACCTAGACAGAAGCATTCTTTGAAACTTCTTTATGATGTGTGCATTCAACTCACAGAGTTGAACTTTCCTTTTCATGGAGCAGTTTGGAAAGAGTCTTTTTGCAGCATCTGCAAGTGGATATTTGGAGCTCTTTCAGGCCTTTGTTAGAAGCGGGAATATCTTCCCATTAAAACTGGACAGAAGCATTCTCACAAACTGCTTTGTGATGTGTGTGTTCAACTCACAGAGGTGAACCTTTCCTTTGCTAGAGCAGTTATGAAACACTCTTTTTGTAGAATCTGCAAGTGTTCAATTGGAGAGCTTTGAGGCCTATGGTGGAAAAAGAAATATCTTCACATAAAACCTAGACAGAAGCATTCTTTGAAACTTCTTTATGATGTCTGCATTCAACCCACAGAGTTGAACCTTCTTTTTCATGGAGCAGTTTGGAAAGAGTCTTTTTGCAGCATCTGCAAGTGGATATTTGGAGCTCTTTCAGGCCTTTGCTAGAAGCGGGAATATCTTCCCATAAAAACTGGACAGAAGCATTCTCACAAACTGCTTTGAGATGTGTGTGTTCAACTCACAGAGGTGAACCTTTCCTTTGCTAGAGCAGTTATGAAACACTCTTTTTGTAGAATCTGCAAGTGTTCATTTGGAGCGCTTTGAGGCCTATGGTGGAAAAAGGAATATCTTCACATAAAACCTAGACAGAAGCATTTTTTGAAACTTCTTTATGATGTGTGCATTCAACTCACAGAGTTGAACCTTCTTTTTCATGGAGCAGTTTGGAAAGAGTCTTTTTGCAGCATCTGCAAGTGGATATTTGGAGCTCTTTCAGGCCTTTGTTAGAAGCGGGAATATCTTCCCATTAAAACTGGACAGAAGCATTCTCACAAACTGCTTTGTGATGTGTGTGTTCAACTCACAGAGGTGAACCTTTCCTTTGCTAGAGCAGTTATGAAACACTCTTTTTGTAGAATCTGCAAGTGTTCATTTGGAGCGCTTTGAGGCCTATGGTGGAAAAAGAAATATCTTCATATATAAACAAGGCAGAAGCATTCTCAGAAACCCCTTTATGATGTGTGCATTCAACTCAGAGAGATAAGCCTTCCTTTTGATAGAGCAGTTTTGAACCTGTGTTTTTGCAGAATCTGCAAGTGGATATTTGGAGCCCTTTCAGGCCTTCGTTGGAAACGGGAATATCTTCCATTAAAAACTAAACAGAAGAGTTCTGTGAAACTGCTTTGTGTAGTATGAATCCAACTCACAGAGTTGAACACTTCCTTTGAAAGAGCAGTTTTGAAACACTCTTTTTGTAGAATCTGCAAGTGTTCGTTTGGAGCGCTTTGAGGCCTATGGTGGAAAAGGAAATATCATCACATATAAACCAGGCAGAAGCATTCTCAGAAACCTCTTTATGATGTGTGCATTCAACTCGGAGAGATAAGCCTTCCTTTTGATAGAGCAGTATTGAAAGTGTGTTTTGGCAGAATCTGCAAGTGGATACTTAGAGCCCTTTCAGGCCTTCGTTGCAAACGGGAATATCTTCCCATAAAAACGAAACAGAAACGTTCTGTGAAACTGCTTTGTGAAGTATGAATCCAACTCACAGAGTTGAACACTTCTTTTGAAAGAGCAGCTTTGAAACACTCTTTTTGTAGAATCTACATGTGTTCATTTGGAGCGCTTTGAGGCCTATGGTGGAAAAGGAAATATCGTCACATAATACCTAGACAGAAGCATTCTTTGAAACTTCTTTATGATGTGTGCATTCAACTCACAGAGTTGAACTTTCCTTTTCATGGAGCAGTTTGTAAAGAGTCTTTTTGCAGCATCTGCAAGTGGATATTTGGAGCTCTTTCAGGCCTTTGTTAGAAGCGGGAATATCTTCCCATTAAAACTGGACAGAAGCATTCTCACAAACTGCTTTGTGATGTGTGTGTTCAACTCACAGAGGTGAACCTTTCCTTTGCTACAGCAGTTATGAAACACTCTTTTTGTAGAATCTGCAAGTGTTCATTTGGAGCGCTTTGAGGCCTATGGTGGAAAAAGAAATATCTTCACATAAAACCTAGACAGAAGCACTCTTTGAAACTTCTTTATGATGTGTGCATTCAACTCACAGAGTTGAACCTTCTTTTTCATGGAGCAGTTTGGAAAGAGTCTTTTTGCAGCATCTGCAAGTGGATATTTGGAGCTCTTTCAGGCCTTTCCTAGAAGCGGGAATATCTTCCCATAAAAACTGGACAGAAGCATTCTCACAAACTGCTTTGAGATGTGTGTGTTCAACTCACAGAGGTGAACCTTTCCTTTGCTAGAGCAGTTATGAAACACTCTTTTTGTAGAATCTGCAAGTGTTCATTTGGAGCGATTTGAGGCCTATGGTGGAAAAAGAAATATCTTCATATATAAACAAGGCAGAAGCATTCTCAGAAAGCTCTTTATGATGTGTGCATTCAACTCAGAGAGATAAGCCTTCCTTTTGATAGAGCAGTTTTGAAACTGTATTTTTGCAGAATCTGCAAGTGGATATTTGGAGCCCTTTCAGGCCTTCGTTGGAAACGGGAATATCTTCCCATAAAAACTAAACAGAAGAGTTCTGTGAAACTGCTTTGTGTAGTATGAATCCAAATCACAGAGTTGAACACTTCCTTTGAAAGAGCAGTTTTGAAACACTCTTTTTGTAGAATCTGCAAGTGTTCGTTTGGAGCGCTTTGAGGCCTATGGTGGAAAAGGAAATATCTTCACATATAAACCAGGCAGAAGCATTCTCAGAAACCTCTTTTTGATGTGTGCATTCAACTCGGAGAGATAAGCCTTCCTTTTGATAGAGCAGTTTTGAAACTGTGTTTTGGCAGAATCTGCAAGTGGATACTTAGAGCCCTTTCAGGCCTTCGTTGCAAACGGTAATATCTTCCCATAAAAACGACACAGAAACGTTCTGTGAAACTGCTTTGTGAAGTATGAATCCAACTCACAGAGTTGAACACTTCTTTTGAAAGAGCAGCTTTGAAACACTCTTTTTGTAGAATCTACATGTGTTCATTTGGAGCGCTTTGAGGCCTATGGTGGAAAAGGAAATATCGTCACATAATACCTAGACAGAAGCATTCTTTGAAACTTCTTTATGATGTGTGCATTCAACTCACAGAGTTGAACTTTCCTTTTCATGGAGCAGTTTGGAAAGAGTCTTTTTGCAGCATCTGCAAGTGGATATTTGGAGCTCTTTCAGGCCTTTGTTAGAAGCGGGAATATCTTCCCATAAAAACTGGACAGAAGCATTCTCACAAACTGCTTTGTGATGTGTGTGTTCAACTCACAGAGGTGAACCTTTCCTTTGCTAGAGCAGTTATGAAACACCCTTTCTGTAGAATCTGCAAGTGTTCATTTGGAGCGCTTTGAGGCCTATGGTGGAAAAAGAAATATCTTCATATATAAACAAGGCAGAAGCATTCTCAGAAAGCTCTTTATGATGTGTGCATTCAACTCAGAGAGATAAGCCTTCCTTTTGATAGAGCAGTTTTGAAACTGTGTTTTTGCAGAATCTGCAAGTGGATATTTGGAGCCCTTTCAGGCCTTCGTTGGAAACGGGAATATCTTCCATTAAAAACTAAACAGAAGAGTTCTGTGAAACTGGTTTGTGTAGTATGAATCCAACTCACAGAGTTGAACACTTCCTTTCAAAGAGCAGTTTTGAAACACTCTTTTTGTAGAATCTGCAAGTGTTCGTTTGGAGCGCTTTGAGGCCTACGGTGGAAAAGGAAATATCTTCACATATAATCCAGGCAGAAGCATTCTCAGAAACCTCTTTATGATGTGTGCATTCAACTCGGAGAGAGAAGCCTTCCTTTTGATAGAGCAGTTTTGAAACTCTGTTTTTGCAGCATCTGCAAGTGTATATTTGGAGCCCTTTCAGGCATTCGTTGGAAACGGGAATATCTTCCCATAAAAACTAAACAGAAGCGTTCTGTGAAACTCCTTTGTGAAGTATGAATCCAACTCACAGAGTTGAACACTTCTTTTGAAAGAGCAGCTTTGAAACACTCTTTTTGTAGAATCTGCAAGTGTTCATTTGGAGCGCTTTGAGGCCTATGGTGGAAAAGGAAATATCTTCACATAAAACCTAGACAGAAGCATTCTTTGAAACTTCTTTATGATGTGTGCATTCAACTCACAGAGTTGAAGATTCCTTTTCATGGAGCAGTTTGGAAAGAGTCTTTTTGCAGCATCTGCAAGTGGATATTTGGAGCTCTTTCAGGCCTTTGTTAGAAGCGGGAATATCTTCCCATTAAAACTGGACAGAAGCATTCTCACAAACTGCTTTGTGATGTGTGTGTTCAACTCACAGAGGTGAACCTTTCCTTTGCTAGAGCAGTTATGAAACACTCTTTTTGTAGAATCTGCAAGTGTTCATTTGGAGCGCTTTGAGGCCTATGGTGGAAAAAGAAATATCTTCACATAAAACCTAGACAGAAGCATTATTTGAAACTTCTTTATGATGTGCGCATTCAACTCACAGAGTTGAACTTTCTTTTTAATGGAGCAGTTTGGAAAGAGTCTTTTTGCAGCATCTGCAAGTGGATATTTGGAGCTCTTTCAGGCCTTTTTTAGAAGCGGGAATATCTTCCCATAAAAACTAAACCGAAGGATTCTCACAAACTGCTTGGAGATGTATGTGTTCAACTCACAGAGGTGAACCTTTCCTTTGCTAGAGCAGTTATGAAACACTCTTTTTGTAGAATCTGCAAGTGTTCATTTGGAGCGCTTTGAGGCCTATGGTGGAAAAAGAAATATCTTCATATATAAACAAGGCAGAAGCATTCTCAGAAACCCCTTTATGATGTGTGCATTCAACTAAGAGAGATAAGCCTTCCTTTTGATAGAGCAGTTTTGAACCTGTGTTTTTGCAGAATCTGCAAGTGGATATTTGGAGCCCTTTCAGGCCTTCGTTGGAAACGGGAATATCTTCCCATAAAAACTAAACAGAAGAGTTCTGTGAAACTGCTTTGTGCAGTATGAATCCAACTCACAGAGTTGAACACTTCCTTTGAAAGATCAGTTTTGAAACACTCTTTTTGTAGAATCTGAAAGTGTTAGTTTGGAGCGCTTTGAGGCCTATGGTGGAAAAGGAAATATCTTCACTTATAAACCAGGCAGAAGCATTCTCAGAAACTTCTTTATGATGTGTGCATTCAACTCGGAGAGATAAGCCTTCCTTTTGATAGAGCAGATTTGCAACTGTGTTTTTGCAGAATCTGCAATTGTATATTTGGAGCCCTTTCAGGCCTTTGTTGAAAAAGGGAATATCTTCCCATAAAAACTAAACAGAAGCGTTCTGTGAAATTGATTTGTGAAGTATGAATCCAAATCACAGAGTTGAACACTTCTTTTGAAAGAGCAGTTTTGAAACACTCGTTTTGTAGAATATGCAAGTGTTCATTTGGAGCGCTTTGAGGCCTATGGTGGAAAAGGAAATATCTTCACATAAAACCTAGACAGAAGCATTCTTTGAAACTTCTTTATGATGTGTGCATTCAACTCACAGAGTTGAACCTTCCTTATCATGGTGCAGTTTGGAAAGAGTCTTTTTGCAGCATCTGCAAGTGGATATTTGCAGCTCTTTCAGGCCTTTGTTAGAAGCGGGAATATCTTCCCATAAAAACTGGACAGAAGCATTCTCACAAAATGCTTTGTGATGTGTGTGTTCAACTCACAGAGGTGAACTATTCCTTTGCTAGAGCAGTTATGAAACCCTCTTTTTGTAGAATCTGCAAGTGTTCATTTGGAGCGATTTGAGGCCTATGGTTGAAAAAGAAATATCTTCATATATAAACAAGGCAGAAGCATTCTCAGAAACCTCTTTATGATGTGTGCATTCAACTCGGGGAGATAAGCCTTCCTTTTGATAGAGCAGTTTTGAAACTGTGTTTTTGCAGGATCTGCAAGTGGATATTTGGAGCCCTTTCTGGCCTTCGTTGGAAACGGGGATATCTTCCCAAAAAAACTAAACAGAAGCGTTCTGTGAAACTGCTTTGTATAGTATGAATCCAACTCACAGAGTTGGACACTTCCTTTGAAAGAGCTGTTTTGGAACACTCTTTTTGTAGAATCTGCAAGTGTTCATTTGGAGCGCTTTGAGGCCTATGGTGGAAAAGGAAATATCTTCACTTATAAACCAGGCAGAAGCATTCTCAGAAACCTCTTTATGATGTGTGAATTCAACTTGGAGAGATAAGCCTTCCTTTTGATAGAGCAGTTTTGAAACTGTGTTTTGGCAGAATCTGCAAGTGGATATTTAGAGCCCTTTCAGGCCTTCGTTGGAAACGGGAATATCTTCCCATAAAAACTAAACAGAAGCGTTCTGTGAAACTGCTTTGTGAAGTATGAATCCAACTCACAGAGTTGAACACTTCTTTTGAAAGAGCAGCTTTGAAACACTCTTTTTGTAGAATCTACAAGTGTTCATTTGGTGCGCTTTGAGGCCTATGGTGGAAAAGGAAATATCGTCACATAAAACCTAGACAGAAGCATTCTTTGAAACTTCTTTATGATGTGTGCATTCAACACACAGAGTTGAACTTTCCTTTTCATGGAGCAGTTTGGAAAGAGTCTTTTTGCAGCATCTGCAAGTGGATATTTGGAGCTCTTTCAGGCCTTTGTTAGAAGCGGGAATATCTTCCCATAAAAACTAAAGAGAAGCGTTCTGTGTTACTGCTTTGTGTAGTATCAATCCAACTCACCGAGTTGGACACTTCCTTTGAAAGAGCTGTTTTGAAACACTCTTTTTGTAGAATCTGCAAGTGTTCATTTGGAGCGCTTTGAGGCCTATGGTGGAAAAGGAAATATCTTCACTTATAAACCAGGCAGAAGCATTCCCAGAAACCTCTGTATGATGTGTGCATTCAACTCGGAGAGATAAGACTTCCTTTTGATAGAGCAGTTTTGAAACTGTGTTTTTGCAGAATCTACAAGTGCATATATGGAGCCCTTTCAGGCCTTCGTTGGAAACGGGAATATCTTCCCAAAAAAATTAAACAGAAGGTTCTGTGAAACTGCTTTGTGTAGTATGAATCCAACTCACAGAGTTGAACACTTCCTTCGAAAGAGCTGTTTTGAAACACTCTTTTTGTAGAATCTGCAAGTGTTAATTTGGAGCGCTTTGAGGCCTATGGTGGAAAAGGAAATATCTTCACTTATAAACCAGGCAGAAGCATTCTCAGAAACCTCTTTATGATGTGTGAATTCAACTCGGAGGGATAAGCCTTCCTTTTGATAGAGCAGTTTTGCAACTGTGTTTTTGCAGAATCTGCAATTGTATATTTGGAGCCCTTTCAGGCCTTTGTTGGAAAAGGGAATATCTTCCCATAAAAACTAAACAGAAGCGTTCTGTGAAACTGCTTTGTGAAGTATGAATCCAACTCACAGAGTTGAACACTTCTTTTGAAAGAGCAGTTTTGAAACACTCGTTTTGTAGAATCTGCAAGTGTTCATTTGGAGCGCTTTGAGGCCTATGGTGGAAAAGGAAATATCTTCACATAAAACCTAGACAGAAGCATTCTTTGAAACTTCTTTATGATGTGTGCATTCAACTCACAGAGTTGAACCTTCCTTATCATGGAGCAGTTTGGAAAGAGTCTTTTTGCAGTATCTGCAAGTGGATATTTGGAGCTCTTTCAGGCGTTTGTTAAAAGCGGGAATATCTTCCCATAAAAACTAAACAGAAGCATTCTCACAAGCTGCTTTGTGATGTGTGTGTTCAACTCACAGAGGTGAACCTTTCCTTTGCTAGAGCAGTTATGAAACACTCTTTTTGTAGAATCTGCAAGTGTTCATTTGGAGCGATTTGAGGCCTATGGTGGAAAAAGAAATATCTTCACATAAAACCTAGACAGAAGCATTCTTTGAAACTTCTTTATGATGTGTGCATTCAACTCACAGAGTTGAACATTCCTATTCATGGAGCAGTTTGGAAAGAGTCTTTTTGCAGCATCTTCAAGTGGATATTTGGAGCTCTTTCAGGCGTTTGTTAAAAGCGGGAATATCTTCCCATAAAAACTAAACAGAAGCATTCTCACAAACTGCTTTGCGATGTGTGTGTTCATCTCACAGAGGTGAACCTTTCCTTTGCTAGAGCAGTTATGAAACACTCTTTTTGTAGAATCTGCAAGTGTTCATTTTGAGCGCTTTGAGGCCTATGGTGGAAAAAGGAATATCTTCATATATAAACAAGGCAGAAGCATTCTCCGAAACCCCTTTATGATGTGTGCATTCAACTCAGAGAGATAAGCCTTCCTTTTGATAGAGCAGTTTTGAAACTGTGTTTTTGCAGAATCTGCAAGTGGATATTTGGAGCCCTTTCAGGCCTTCGTTGGAAACGGGAATATCTTCCCATAAAAACTAAACAGAAGAGTTCTGTGAAACTGCTTTGTGTAGTATGAATCCAACTCACAGAGTTGAACACTTCCTTTGAAAGAGCAGTTTTGAAACACTCTTTTTGTAGAATCTGCAAGTGTTCGTTTGGAGCGCTTTGAGGCCTATGGTGGAAAAGGAAATATCTTCACATATAAACCAGGCAGAAGCATTCTCAGAAACCTCTTTATGATGTGTGCATTCAACTCGGAGAGATAAGCCTTCTTGTTGATAGAGCAGTTTTGAAACTGTGTTTTGGCAGAATCTGCAAGTGGATACTTAGAGCCCTTTCAGGCCTTCGTTGCAAACGGGAATATCTTCCGATAAAAACGAAACAGAAACGTTCTGTGAAACTGCTTTGTGAAGTATGAATCCAACTCACAGAGTTGAACACTTCTTTTGAAAGAGCAGCTTTGAAACACTCTTTTTGTAGAATCTACATGTGTTCATTTGGAGCGCTTTGAGGCCTATGGTGGAAAAGGAAATATCGTCACATAATACCTAGACAGAAGCATTCTTTGAAACTTCTTTATGATGTGTGCATTCAACTCACAGAGTTGAACTTTCCTTTTCATGGAGCAGTTTGGAAAGAGTCTTTTTACAGCATCTGCAATAGGATATTTGGAGCTCTTTCAGGCCTTTGTTAGAAGCGGGAATATCTTCCCATAAAAACTGGACAGAAGCATTCTCACAAACTGCTTTGTGATGTGTGTGTTCAACTCACAGAGGTGAACCTTTCCTTTGCTAGAGCAGTTATGAAAAACTCTTTTTGTAGAATCTGCAAGTGTTCATTTGGAGCGATTTGAGGCCTATGGTGGAAAAAGAAATATCTTCATATATAAACAAGGCAGAAGCATTCTCAGAAAGCTCTTTATGATGTGTGCATTCAACTCAGAGAGATAAGCCTTCCTTTTGATAGAGCAGTTTTGAAACTGTGTTTTTGCAGAATTTGCAAGTGGATATTTGGAGCCCTTTCAGCCCTTCGTTGGAAACGGGAATATCTTCCCATAAAAACTAAACAGAAGAGTTCTGTGAAACTGCTTTGTGTAGTATGAATCCAACTCACAGAGTTGAACACTTCCTTTGAAAGAGCAGCTTTGAAACGCTCTTTTTGTAGAATCTGCAAGTGTTCATTTGGAGCGCTTTGAGGCCTATGGTGGAAAAGGAAATATCTTCACATAAAACCTACACAGAAGCATTCTTTGAAACTTCTTTATGATGTGTGCATTCAACTCACAGAGTTGAACCTTCCTTTTCATGGAGCAGTTTGGAAAGAGTCTTTTTGCAGCATCTGCAAGTGGATATTTGGAGCTCTTTCAGGCCTTTGTTAGAAGCGGGAATATCTTCCCATTAAAACTGGACAGAAGCATTCTCACAAACTGCTTTGTGATGTGTGTGTTCACCTCACAGAGGTGAACCTTTCCTTTGCTAGAGCAGTTATGAAACACACTTTTTGTAGAATCTGCAAGTGTTCATTTGGAGCGCTTTGAGGCCTATGGTGGAAAAAGAAATATCTTCACATAAAACCTAGACAGAAGCATTCTTTGAAACTTCTTTATGATGTGTGCATTCAACTCACAGAGTTGAACCTTCTTTTTAATGGAGCAGTTTGGAAAGAGTCTTTTTGCAGCATCTGCAAGTGGATATTTGGAGCTCTTTCAGGCCTTTGTTAGAAGCGGGAATATCTTCCCATAAAAACTGGACAGAAGCATTCTCACAAACTGCTTTGTGATGTGTGTGTTCAACTCACAGAGGTGAACCTTTCCTTTGCTAGAGCAGTTATGAAACACTCTTTTAGTAGAATCTGCAAGTGTTCATTTGGAGCGATTTGAGGCCTATGGTGGAAAAAGAAATATCTTCATATATAAACAAGGCAGAAGCATTCTCAGAAAGCTCTTTATGATGTGTGCATTCAACTCAGAGAGATAAGCCTTCCTTTTGATAGAGCAGTTTTGAAACTGTGTTTTTGCAGAATCTGCAAGTGGATATTTGGAGCCCTTTCAGGCCTTCGTTGGAAACGGGAATATCTTCCCATAAAAACTAAACAGAAGAGTTCTGTGAAACTCCTTTGTGAAGTATGAATCCAAATCACAGAGTTGAACACTTCTTTTGAAAGAGCAGCTTTGAAACACTCTTTTTGTAGAATCTGCAAGTGTTCGTTTGGAGCGCTTTGAGGCCTATGGTGGAAAAGGAAATATCTTCACATATAAACCAGGCAGAAGCATTCTCAGAAACCTCTTTATGATGTGTGCATTCAACTCGGAGAGATAAGCCTTCCTTTTGATAGAGCAGTTTTGAAACTGTGTTTTGGCAGAATCTGCAAGTGGATACTTGGAGCCCATTCAGGCCTTCGTTGCAAACGGGAATATCTTCCGATAAAAACGAAACAGAAACGTTCTGTGAAACTCCTTTGTGAAGTATGAATCCAACTCACAGAGTTGAACACTTCTTTTAAAAGAGCAGCTTTGAAACACTCTTTTTGTAGAATCTACATGTGTTCATTTGGAGCGCTTTGAGGCCTATGGTGGAAAAGGAAATATCGTCACATAATACCTAGACAGAAGCATTCTTTGAAACTTCTTTATGATGTGTGCATTCAACACACAGAGTTGAACTTTCCTTTTCATGGAGCAGTTTGGAAAGAGTCTTTTTGCAGCATCTGCAATAGGATATTTGGAGCTCTTTCAGGCCTTTGTTAGACGCGGGAATATCTTCCCATAAAAACTGGACAGAAGCATTCTCACAAACTGCTTTGTGATGTGTGTGTTCAACTCACAGAGGTGAACCTTTCCTTTGCTAGAGCAGTTATGAAACACTCTTTTTGTAGAATCTGCAAGTGTTCATTTGGAGCGATTTGAGGCCTATGGTGGAAAAAGAAATACCTTCATATATAAACAAGGCAGAAGCATTCTCAGAAACCTCTTTATGATGTGTGCATTCAACTCGGGGAGATAAGCCTTCCTTTTGATAGAGCAGTTTTGAAACTGTGTTTTTGCAGGATCTGCAAGTGGATATTTGGAGCCCTTTCTGGCCTTCGTTGGAAACGGGGATATCTTCCCAAAAAAACTAAACAGAAGCGTTCTGTGAAACTGCTTTGTATAGTATGAATCCAACTCACAGAGTTGGACACTTCCTTTGAAAGAGCTGTTTTGGAACACTCTTTTTGTAGAATCTGCAAGTGTTCATTTGGAGTGCTTTGAGGCCTGTGGTGGAAAAGGAAATATCTTCACTTATAAACCAGGCAGAAGCATTCTCAGAAACCTCTTTATGATGTGTGAATTCAACTTGGAGAGATAAGCCTTCCTTTTGATAGAGCAGTTTTGAAAGTGTGTTTTGGCAGAATCTGCAAGTGGATATTTAGAGCCCTTTCAGGCCTTCGTTGGAAACGGGAATATCTTCCCATAAAAACTAAACAGAAGCGTTCTGTGAAACTGCTTTGTGAAGTATGAATCCAACTCACAGAGTTGAACACTTCTTTTGAAAGAGCAGCTTTGAAACACTCTTTTTGTAGAATCTACAAGTGTTCATTTGGTGCGCTTTGAGGCCTTTGGTGGAAAAGGAAATATCGTCACATAAAACCTAGACAGAAGCATTCTTTGAAACTTCTTTATGATGTGTGCATTCAACACACAGAGTTGAACTTTCCTTTTCATGGAGCAGTTTGGAAAGAGTCTTTTTGCAGCATCTGCAAGTGGATATTTGGAGCTCTTTCAGGCCTTTGTTAGAAGCGGGAATATCTTCCCATAAAAACTAAAGAGAAGCGTTCTGTGCAACTGCTTTGTGTAGTATCAATCCAACTCACAGAGTTGGACACTTCCTTTGAAAGAGCTGTTTTGAAACACTCTTTTTGTAGAATCTGCAAGTGTTCATTTGGAGCGCTTTGAGGCCTATGGTGGAAAAGGAAATATCTTCACTTATAAACCAGGCAGAAGCATTCCCAGAAACCTCTGTATGATGTGTGCATTCAACTCGGAGAGATAAGACTTCCTTTTGATAGAGCAGTTTTGAAACTGTGTTTTTGCAGAATCTACAAGTGCATATATGGAGCCCTTTCAGGCCTTCGTTGGAAACGGGAATATCTTCCCAAAAAAACTAAACAGAAGGTTCTGTGAAACTGCTTTGTGTAGTATGAATCCAACTCACAGAGTTGAACACTTCCTTTGAAAGAGCTGTTTTGAAACACTCTTTTTGTAGAATCTGCAAGTGTTCATTTGGAGCGCTTTGAGGCCTATGGTGGAAAAGGAAATATCTTCACTTATAAACCAGGCAGAAGCATTCTCAGAAACCTCTTTATGATGTGTGAATTCAACTCGGAGAGATAAGCCTTCCTTTTGATAGAGCAGTTTTGCAACTGTGTTTTTGCAGAATCTGCAATTGTATATTTGGAGCCCTTTCAGGCCTTTGTTGGAAAAGGGAATATCTTCCCATAAAAACTAAACAGAAGCGTTCTGTGAAACTCCTTTGTGAAGTATGAATCCAACTCACAGAGTTGAACACTTCTTTTGAAAGAACAGTTTTGAAACACTCGTTTTGTAGAATCTGCAAGTGTTCATTTGGAGCGCTTTGAGGCCTATGGTGGAAAAGGAAATATCTTCACATAAAACCTAGACAGAAGCATTCTTTGAAACTTCTTTATGATGTGTGCATTCAACTCACAGAGTTGAACCTTCCTTATCATGGAGCAGTTTGGAAAGAGTCTTTTTGCAGCATCTGCAAGTGGATATTTGGAGCTCTTTCAGGCGTTTGTTAAAAGCGGGAATATCTTCCCATAAAAACTAAACAGAAGCATTCTCACAAACTGCTTTGTGATGTGTGTGTTCAACTCACAGAGGTGAACCTTTCCTTTGCTAGAGCAGTTATGAAACACTCTTTTTGTAGAATCTGCAAGTGTTCATTTGGAGCGATTTGAGGCCTATGGTGGAAAAAGAAATATCTTCACATAAAACCTAGACAGAAGCATT
Organism: Pongo abelii; assembly: GCF_028885655.2. Lineage (NCBI taxonomy): Eukaryota > Metazoa > Chordata > Mammalia > Primates > Hominidae > Pongo > Pongo abelii. The sequence goes on along the minus strand of NC_071988.2, from coordinate 82,246,771 downwards.
CTTTGAAACTTCTTTATGATGTGTGCATTCAACTCACAGAGTTGAACATTCCTTTTCATGGAGCAGTTTGGAAAGAGTCTTTTTGCAGCATCTGCAAGTGGATATTTGGAGCTCTTTCAGGCCTTTGCTAGAAGTGGGAATATCTTCCCATAAAAACTGGACAGAAGCATTCTCACGAACTGCTTTGAGATGTGTGTGTTCAACTCACAGAGGTGAACCTTTCCTTTGCTAGAGCAGTTATGAAACACTCTTTTTGTAGAATCTGCATGTGTTCATTTGGAGCGATTTGAGGCCTATGGTGGAAAAAGAAATATCTTCATATATAAACAAGGCAGAAGCATTCTCAGAAAGCTCTTTATGATGTGTGCATTCAACTCAGAGAGATAAGCCTTCCTTTTGATAGAGCAGTTTTGAAACTGTATTTTTGCAGAATCTGCAAGTGGATATTTGGAGCCCTTTCAGGCCTTCGTTGGAAACGGGAATATCTTTCCATAAAAACTAAACAGAAGAGTTCTGTGAAACTGCTTTGTGTAGTATGAATCCAACTCACAGAGTTGAACACTTCCTTTGAAAGAGCAGTTTTGAAACACTCTTTTTGTAGAATCTGCAAGTGTTCGTTTGGAGCGCTTTGAGGCCTATGGTGGAAAAGGAAATATCTTCACATATAAACCAGGCAGAAGCATTCTCAGAAACCTCTTTATGATGTGTGCATTCAACTCGGAGAGATAAGCCTTCCTTTTGATAGAGCAGTTTTGAAACTGTGTTTTGGCAGAATTTGCAAGTGGATACTTAGAGCTCTTTCAGGCCTTCGTTGCAAACGGTAATATCTTCCCATAAAAACGAAACAGAAACGTTCTGTGAAACTGCTTTCTGAAGTATGAATCCAACTCACAGAGTTGAACACTTCTTTTGAAAGAGCAGCTTTGAAACACTCTTTTTGTAGAATCTACATGTGTTCATTTGGAGCGCTTTGAGGCCTATGGTGGAAAAGGAAATATCGTCACATAATACCTAGACAGAAGCATTCTTTGAAACTTCTTTATGATGTGTGCATTCAACTCACAGAGTTGAACCTTCCTTTTCATGGAGCAGTTTGGAAAGAGTCTTTTTGCAGCATCTGCAAGTGGATATTTGGAGCTCTTTCAGGCCTTTGTTAGAAGCGGGAATATCTTCCCATAAAAACTGGACAGAAGCATTCTCACAAACTGCTTTGTGATGTGTGTGTTCAACTCACAGAGGTGAACCTTTCCTTTGCTAGAGCAGTTATGAAACACTCTTTTTGTAGAATCTGCAAGTGTTCATTTGGAGCGATTTGAGGCCTATGGTGGAAAAAGAAATATCTTCATATATAAACAAGGCAGAAGCATTCTCAGAAAGCTCTTTATGATGTGTGCATTCAACTCAGAGAGATAAGCCTTCCTTTTGATAGAGCAGTTTTCAAACTGTGTTTTTGCAGAATCTGCAAGTGGATATTTGGAGCCCTTTCAGGCCTTCGTTGGAAACGGGAATATCTTCCCATAAAAACTAAACAGAAGAGTTCTGTGAAACTGCTGTGTGTAGTATGAATCCAACTCACAGAGTTGAACACTTCTTTTGAAAGAGCAGTTTTGAAACACTCTTTTTGTAGAATCTGCAAGTGTTCGTTTGGAGCGCTTTGAGGCCTATGGTGGAAAAGGAAATATCTTCACATATAAACCAGGCAGAAGCATTCTCAGAAACCTCTTTATGATGTGTGCATTCAACTCGGAGAGATAAGCCTTCCTTTTGATAGAGCAGTTTTGAAAGTGTGTTTTGACAGAATCTGCAAGTGGATACTTAGAGCTCTTTCAGGCCTTCGTTGCAAACGGGAATATCTTCCCATAAAAACGAAACAGAAATGTTCTGTGAAACTGCTTTGTGAAGTATGAATCCAACTCACAGAGTTGAACACTTCTTTTGAAAGAGCGGCTTTGAAACACTCTTTTTGTAGAATCTGCAAGTGTTCATTTGGAGCGCTTTGAGGCCTATGGTGGAAAAGGAAATATCGTCACATAATACCTAGACAGAAGCATTCTTTGAAACTTCTTTATGATGTGTGCATTCAACTCACAGAGTTGAACTTTCCTTTTCATGGAGCAGTTTGGAAAGAGTCTTTTTGCAGCATCTGCAAGTGGATATTTGGAGCTCTTTCAGGCCTTTGTTAGAAGCGGGAATATCTTCCCATTAAAACTGGACAGAAGCATTCTCACAAACTGCTTTGTGATGTGTGTGTTCAACTCACAGAGGTGAACCTTTCCTTTGCTAGAGCAGTTATGAAACACTCTTTTTGTAGAATCTGCAAGTGTTCAATTGGAGAGCTTTGAGGCCTATGGTGGAAAAAGAAATATCTTCACATAAAACCTAGACAGAAGCATTCTTTGAAACTTCTTTATGATGTCTGCATTCAACTCACAGAGTTGAACCTTCTTTTTCATGGAGCAGTTTGGAAAGAGTCTTTTTGCAGCATCTGCAAGTGGATATTTGGAGCTCTTTCAGGCCTTTGCTAGAAGCGGGAATATCTTCCCATAAAAACTGGACAGAAGCATTCTCACAAACTGCTTTGAGATGTGTGTGTTCAACTCACAGAGGTGAACCTTTCCTTTGCTAGAGCAGTTATGAAACACTCTTTTTGTAGAATCTGCAAGTGTTCATTTGGAGCGCTTTGAGGCCTATGGTGGAAAAAGAAATATCTTCACATAAAACCTAGACAGAAGCATTTTTTGAAACTTCTTTATGATGTGTGCATTCAACTCACAGAGTTGAACCTTCTTTTTCATGGAGCAGTTTGGAAAGAGTCTTTTTGCAGCATCTGCAAGTGGATATTTGGAGCTCTTTCAGGCCTTTGTTAGAAGCGGGAATATCTTCCCATTAAAACTGGACAGAAGCATTCTCACAAACTGCTTTGTGATGTGTGTGTTCAACTCACCGAGGTGAACCTTTCCTTTGCTAGAGCAGTTATGAAACACTCTTTTTGTAGAATCTGCAAGTGTTCATTTGGAGCGCTTTGAGGCCTATGGTGGAAAAAGAAATATCTTCACATAAAACCTAGACAGAAGCATTCTTTGAAACTTCTTTATGATGTGTGCATTCAACTCACAGAGTTGAACATTCCTTTTCATGGAGCAGTTTGGAAAGAGTCTTTTTGCAGCATCTGCAAGTGGATATTTGGAGCTCTTTCAGGCCTTTGTTAGAAGCGGGAATATCTTCCCATAAAATCTAAACCGAAGCATTCTCACAAACTGCTTTGTGATGTGTGTGTTCAATTCACAGAGGTGAACCTTTCCTTTGCTAGAGCAGTTATGAAACACTCTTTTTGTAGAATCTGCAAGTGTTCATTTGGAGCGCTTTGAGGCCTATGGTGGAAAAAGAAATATCTTCATATATAAACAAGGCAGAAGCATTCTCAGAAACCCCTTTATGATGTGTGCATTCAACTCAGAGAGATAAGCCTTCCTTTTGATAGAGCAGTTTTGAACCTGTGTTTTTGCAGAATCTGCAAGTGGATATTTGGAGCCCTTTCCGGCCTTCGTTGGAAACGGGGATATCTTCCCAAAAAAACTAAACAGAAGCGTTCTGTGAAACTGCTTTGTATAGTATGAATCCAACTCACAGAGTTGGACACTTCCTTTGAAAGAGCTGTTTTGGAACACTCTTTTTGTAGAATCTGCAAGTGTTCATTTGGAGCGCTTTGAGGCCTATGGTGGAAAAGGAAATATCTTCACTTATAAACCAGGCAGAAGCATTCTCAGAAACCTCTTTATGATGTGTGAATTCAACTTGGAGAGATAAGCCTTCCTTTTGATAGAGCAGTTTTGAAACTGTGTTTTGGCAGAATCTGCAAGTGGATATTTAGAGCCCTTTCAGGCCTTCGTTGGAAACGGGAATATCTTCCCATAAAAACTAAACAGAAGCGTTCTGTGAAACTGCTTTGTGAAGTATGAATCCAACTCACAGAGTTGAACACTTCTTTTGAAAGAGCAGCTTTGAAACACTCTTTTTGTAGAATCTACAAGTGTTCATTTGGTGCGCTTTGAGGCCTTTGGTGGAAAAGGAAATATCGTCACATAAAACCTAGACAGAAGCATTCTTTGAAACTTCTTTATGATGTGTGCATTCAACACACAGAGTTGAACTTTCCTTTTCATGGAGCAGTTTGGAAAGAGTCTTTTTGCAGCATCTGCAAGTGGATATTTGGAGCTCTTTCAGGCCTTTGTTAGAAGAGGGAATATCTTCCCATAAAAACTAAAGAGAAGCGTTCTGTGCAACTGCTTTGTGTAGTATCAATCCAACTCACAGAGTTGGACACTTCCTTTGAAAGAGCTTTTTTGAAACACTCTTTTTGTAGAATCTGCAAGTGTTCATTTGGAGCGCTTTGAAGCCTATGGTGGAAAAGGAAATATCTTCACTTATAAACCAGGCAGAAGCATTCCCAGAAACCTCTGTATGATGTGTGCATTCAACTCGGAGAGATAAGACTTCCTTTTGATAGAGCAGTTTTGAAACTCTGTTTTTGCAGAATCTACAAGTGCATATATGGAGCCCTTTCAGGCCTTCGTTGGAAACGGGAATATCTTCCCAAAAAAACTAAACAGAAGGTTCTGTGAAACTGCTTTGTGTAGTATGAATCCAACTCACAGAGTTGAACACTTCCTTTGAAAGAGCTGTTTTGAAACACTCTTTTTGTAGAATCTGCAAGTGTTCATTTGGAGCGCTTTGAGGCCTATGGTGGAAAAGGAAATATCTTCACTTATAAACCAGGCAGAAGCATTCTCAGAAACCTCTTTATGATGTGTGAATTCAACTCGGAGAGATAAACCTTCCTTTTGATAGAGCAGTTTTGCAACTGTGTTTTTGCAGAATCTGCAATTGTATATTTGGAGCCCTTTCAGGCCTTTGTTGGAAAAGGGAATATCTTCCCATAAAAACTAAACAGAAGCGTTCTGTGAAACTCCTTTGTGAAGTATGAATCCAACTCACAGAGTTGAACACTTCTTTTGAAAGAACAGTTTTGAAACACTCGTTTTGTAGAATCTGCAAGTGTTCATTTGGAGCGCTTTGAGGCCTATGGTGGAAAAGGAAATATCTTCACATAAAACCTAGACAGAAGCATTCTTTGAAACTTCTTTATGATGTGTGCATTCAACTCACAGAGTTGAACCTTCCTTATCATGGAGCAGTTTGGAAAGAGTCTTTTTGCAGCATCTGCAAGTGGATATTTGGAGCTCTTTCAGGCGTTTGTTAAAAGCGGGAATATCTTCCCATAAAAACTAAACAGAAGCATTCTCACAAACTGCTTTGTGATGTGTGTGTTCAACTCACAGAGGTGAACCTTTCCTTTGCTAGAGCAGTTATGAAACACTCTTTTTGTAGAATCTGCAAGTGTTCATTTGGAGCGATTTGAGGCCTATGGTGGAAAAAGAAATATCTTCACATAAAACCTAGACAGAAGCATTCTTTGAAACTTCTTTATGATGTGTGCATTCAACTCACAGAGTTGAACATTCCTTTTCATGGAGCAGTTTGGAAAGAGTCTTTTTGCAGCATCTGCAAGTGGATATTTGGAGCTCTTTCAGGCCTTTGCTAGAAGTGGGAATATCTTCCCATAAAAACTGGACAGAAGCATTCTCACGAACTGCTTTGAGATGTGTGTGTTCAACTCACAGAGGTGAACCTTTCCTTTGCTAGAGCAGTTATGAAACACTCTTTTTGTAGAATCTGCATGTGTTCATTTGGAGCGATTTGAGGCCTATGGTGGAAAAAGAAATATCTTCATATATAAACAAGGCAGAAGCATTCTCAGAAAGCTCTTTATGATGTGTGCATTCAACTCAGAGAGATAAGCCTTCCTTTTGATAGAGCAGTTTTGAAACTGTATTTTTGCAGAATCTGCAAGTGGATATTTGGAGCCCTTTCAGGCCTTCGTTGGAAACGGGAATATCTTTCCATAAAAACTAAACAGAAGAGTTCTGTGAAACTGCTTTGTGTAGTATGAATCCAACTCACAGAGTTGAACACTTCCTTTGAAAGAGCAGTTTTGAAACACTCTTTTTGTAGAATCTGCAAGTGTTCGTTTGGAGCGCTTTGAGGCCTATGGTGGAAAAGGAAATATCTTCACATATAAACCAGGCAGAAGCATTCTCAGAAACCTCTTTATGATGTGTGCATTCAACTCGGAGAGATAAGCCTTCCTTTTGATAGAGCAGTTTTGAAACTGTGTTTTGGCAGAATTTGCAAGTGGATACTTAGAGCTCTTTCAGGCCTTCGTTGCAAACGGTAATATCTTCCCATAAAAACGAAACAGAAACGTTCTGTGAAACTGCTTTCTGAAGTATGAATCCAACTCACAGAGTTGAACACTTCTTTTGAAAGAGCAGCTTTGAAACACTCTTTTTGTAGAATCTACATGTGTTCATTTGGAGCGCTTTGAGGCCTATGGTGGAAAAGGAAATATCGTCACATAATACCTAGACAGAAGCATTCTTTGAAACTTCTTTATGATGTGTGCATTCAACTCACAGAGTTGAACCTTCCTTTTCATGGAGCAGTTTGGAAAGAGTCTTTTTGCAGCATCTGCAAGTGGATATTTGGAGCTCTTTCAGGCCTTTGTTAGAAGCGGGAATATCTTCCCATAAAAACTGGACAGAAGCATTCTCACAAACTGCTTTGTGATGTGTGTGTTCAACTCACAGAGGTGAACCTTTCCTTTGCTAGAGCAGTTATGAAACACTCTTTTTGTAGAATCTGCAAGTGTTCATTTGGAGCGATTTGAGGCCTATGGTGGAAAAAGAAATATCTTCATATATAAACAAGGCAGAAGCATTCTCAGAAAGCTCTTTATGATGTGTGCATTCAACTCAGAGAGATAAGCCTTCCTTTTGATAGAGCAGTTTTGAAACTGTGTTTTTGCAGAATCTGCAAGTGGATATTTGGAGCCCTTTCAGGCCTTCGTTGGAAACGGGAATATCTTCCCATAAAAACTAAACAGAAGAGTTCTGTGAAACTGCTGTGTGTAGTATGAATCCAACTCACAGAGTTGAACACTTCTTTTGAAAGAGCAGTTTTGAAACACTCTTTTTGTAGAATCTGCAAGTGTTCGTTTGGAGCGCTTTGAGGCCTATGGTGGAAAAGGAAATATCTTCACATATAAACCAGGCAGAAGCATTCTCAGAAACCTCTTTATGATGTGTGCATTCAACTCGGAGAGATAAGCCTTCCTTTTGATAGAGCAGTTTTGAAAGTGTGTTTTGACAGAATCTGCAAGTGGATACTTAGAGCTCTTTCAGGCCTTCGTTGCAAACGGGAATATCTTCCCATAAAAACGAAACAGAAATGTTCTGTGAAACTGCTTTGTGAAGTATGAATCCAACTCACAGAGTTGAACACTTCTTTTGAAAGAGCGGCTTTGAAACACTCTTTTTGTAGAATCTGCAAGTGTTCATTTGGAGCGCTTTGAGGCCTATGGTGGAAAAGGAAATATCGTCACATAATACCTAGACAGAAGCATTCTTTGAAACTTCTTTATGATGTGTGCATTCAACTCACAGAGTTGAACTTTCCTTTTCATGGAGCAGTTTGGAAAGAGTCTTTTTGCAGCATCTGCAAGTGGATATTTGGAGCTCTTTCAGGCCTTTGTTAGAAGCGGGAATATCTTCCCATTAAAACTGGACAGAAGCATTCTCACAAACTGCTTTGTGATGTGTGTGTTCAACTCACAGAGGTGAACCTTTCCTTTGCTAGAGCAGTTATGAAACACTCTTTTTGTAGAATCTGCAAGTGTTCAATTGGAGAGCTTTGAGGCCTATGGTGGAAAAAGAAATATCTTCACATAAAACCTAGACAGAAGCATTCTTTGAAACTTCTTTATGATGTCTGCATTCAACTCACAGAGTTGAACCTTCTTTTTCATGGAGCAGTTTGGAAAGAGTCTTTTTGCAGCATCTGCAAGTGGATATTTGGAGCTCTTTCAGGCCTTTGCTAGAAGCGGGAATATCTTCCCATAAAAACTGGACAGAAGCATTCTCACAAACTGCTTTGAGATGTGTGTGTTCAACTCACAGAGGTGAACCTTTCCTTTGCTAGAGCAGTTATGAAACACTCTTTTTGTAGAATCTGCAAGTGTTCATTTGGAGCGCTTTGAGGCCTATGGTGGAAAAAGAAATATCTTCACATAAAACCTAGACAGAAGCATTTTTTGAAACTTCTTTATGATGTGTGCATTCAACTCACAGAGTTGAACCTTCTTTTTCATGGAGCAGTTTGGAAAGAGTCTTTTTGCAGCATCTGCAAGTGGATATTTGGAGCTCTTTCAGGCCTTTGTTAGAAGCGGGAATATCTTCCCATTAAAACTGGACAGAAGCATTCTCACAAACTGCTTTGTGATGTGTGTGTTCAACTCACCGAGGTGAACCTTTCCTTTGCTAGAGCAGTTATGAAACACTCTTTTTGTAGAATCTGCAAGTGTTCATTTGGAGCGCTTTGAGGCCTATGGTGGAAAAAGAAATATCTTCACATAAAACCTAGACAGAAGCATTCTTTGAAACTTCTTTATGATGTGTGCATTCAACTCACAGAGTTGAACATTCCTTTTCATGGAGCAGTTTGGAAAGAGTCTTTTTGCAGCATCTGCAAGTGGATATTTGGAGCTCTTTCAGGCCTTTGTTAGAAGCGGGAATATCTTCCCATAAAATCTAAACCGAAGCATTCTCACAAACTGCTTTGTGATGTGTGTGTTCAATTCACAGAGGTGAACCTTTCCTTTGCTAGAGCAGTTATGAAACACTCTTTTTGTAGAATCTGCAAGTGTTCATTTGGAGCGCTTTGAGGCCTATGGTGGAAAAAGAAATATCTTCATATATAAACAAGGCAGAAGCATTCTCAGAAACCCCTTTATGATGTGTGCATTCAACTCAGAGAGATAAGCCTTCCTTTTGATAGAGCAGTTTTGAACCTGTGTTTTTGCAGAATCTGCAAGTGGATATTTGGAGCCCTTTCCGGCCTTCGTTGGAAACGGGAATATCTTCCATTAAAAACTAAACAGAAGAGTTCTGTGAAACTGCTTTGTGTAGTATGAATCCAACTCACAGAGTTGAACACTTCCTTTGAAAGAGCAGTTTTGAAACACTCTTTTTGTAGAATCTGCAAGTGTTCGTTTGGAGCGCTTTGAGGCCTATGGTGGAAAAGGAAATATCATCACATATAAACCAGGCAGAAGCATTCTCAGAAACCTCTTTATGATGTGTGCATTCAACTCGGAGAGATAAGCCTTCCTTTTGATAGAGCAGTTTTGAAAGTGTGTTTTGGCAGAATCTGCAAGTGGATACTTAGAGCCCTTTCAGGCCTTCGTTGCAAACGGGAATATCTTCCCATAAAAACGAAACAGAAACGTTCTGTGAAACTGCTTTGTGAAGTATGAATCCAACTCACAGAGTTGAACACTTCTTTTGAAAGAGCAGCTTTGAAACACTCTTTTTGTAGAATCTACATGTGTTCATTTGGAGCGCTTTGAGGCCTATGGTGGAAAAGGAAATATCGTCACATAATACCTAGACAGAAGCATTCTTTGAAACTTCTTTATGATGTGTGCATTCAACTCACAGAGTTGAACTTTCCTTTTCATGGAGCAGTTTGTAAAGAGTCTTTTTGCAGCATCTGCAAGTGGATATTTGGAGCTCTTTCAGGCCTTTGTTAGAAGCGGGAATATCTTCCCATTAAAACTGGACAGAAGCATTCTCACAAACTGCTTTGTGATGTGTGTGTTCAACTCACAGAGGTGAACCTTTCCTTTGCTACAGCAGTTATGAAACACTCTTTTTGTAGAATCTGCAAGTGTTCATTTGGAGCGCTTTGAGGCCTATGGTGGAAAAAGAAATATCTTCACATAAAACCTAGACAGAAGCACTCTTTGAAACTTCTTTATGATGTGTGCATTCAACTCACAGAGTTGAACCTTCTTTTTCATGGAGCAGTTTGGAAAGAGTCTTTTTGCAGCATCTGCAAGTGGATATTTGGAGCTCTTTCAGGCCTTTCCTAGAAGCGGGAATATCTTCCCATAAAAACTGGACAGAAGCATTCTCACAAACTGCTTTGAGATGTGTGTGTTCAACTCACAGAGGTGAACCTTTCCTTTGCTAGAGCAGTTATGAAACACTCTTTTTGTAGAATCTGCAAGTGTTCATTTGGAGCGATTTGAGGCCTATGGTGGAAAAAGAAATATCTTCATATATAAACAAGGCAGAAGCATTCTCAGAAAGCTCTTTATGATGTGTGCATTCAACTCAGAGAGATAAGCCTTCCTTTTGATAGAGCAGTTTTGAAACTGTATTTTTGCAGAATCTGCAAGTGGATATTTGGAGCCCTTTCAGGCCTTCGTTGGAAACGGGAATATCTTCCCATAAAAACTAAACAGAAGAGTTCTGTGAAACTGCTTTGTGTAGTATGAATCCAAATCACAGAGTTGAACACTTCCTTTGAAAGAGCAGTTTTGAAACACTCTTTTTGTAGAATCTGCAAGTGTTCGTTTGGAGCGCTTTGAGGCCTATGGTGGAAAAGGAAATATCTTCACATATAAACCAGGCAGAAGCATTCTCAGAAACCTCTTTTTGATGTGTGCATTCAACCCGGAGAGATAAGCCTTCCTTTTGATAGAGCAGTTTTGAAACTGTGTTTTGGCAGAATCTGCAAGTGGATACTTAGAGCCCTTTCAGGCCTTCGTTGCAAACGGTAATATCTTCCCATAAAAACGAAACAGAAACGTTCTGTGAAACTGCTTTGTGAAGTATGAATCCAACTCACAGAGTTGAACACTTCTTTTGAAAGAGCAGCTTTGAAATACTCTTTTTGTAGAATCTACATGTGTTCATTTGGAGCGCTTTGAGGCCTATGGTGGAAAAGGAAATATCGTCACATAATACCTAGACAGAAGCATTCTTTGAAACTTCTTTATGATGTGTGCATTCAACTCACAGAGTTGAACTTTCCTTTTCATGGAGCAGTTTGGAAAGAGTCTTTTTGCAGCATCTGCAAGTGGATATTTGGAGCTCTTTCAGGCCTTTGTTAGAAGCGGGAATATCTTCCCATAAAAACTGGACAGAAGCATTCTCACAAACTGCTTTGTGATGTGTGTGTTCAACTCACAGAGGTGAACCTTTCCTTTGCTAGAGCAGTTATGAAACACCCTTTCTGTAGAATCTGCAAGTGTTCATTTGGAGCGCTTTGAGGCCTATGGTGGAAAAAGAAATATCTTCATATATAAACAAGGCAGAAGCATTCTCAGAAAGCTCTTTATGATGTGTGCATTCAACTCAGAGAGATAAGCCTTCCTTTTGATAGAGCAGTTTTGAAACTGTGTTTTTGCAGAATCTGCAAGTGGATATTTGGAGCCCTTTCAGGCCTTCGTTGGAAACGGGAATATCTTCCATTAAAAACTAAACAGAAGAGTTCTGTGAAACTGGTTTGTGTAGTATGAATCCAACTCACAGAGTTGAACACTTCCTTTCAAAGAGCAGTTTTGAAACACTCTTTTTGTAGAATCTGCAAGTGTTCGTTTGGAGCGCTTTGAGGCCTACGGTGGAAAAGGAAATATCTTCACATATAATCCAGGCAGAAGCATTCTCAGAAACCTCTTTATGATGTGTGCATTCAACTCGGAGAGAGAAGCCTTCCTTTTGATAGAGCAGTTTTGAAACTCTGTTTTTGCAGCATCTGCAAGTGTATATTTGGAGCCCTTTCAGGCATTCGTTGGAAACGGGAATATCTTCCCATAAAAACTAAACAGAAGCGTTCTGTGAAACTCCTTTGTGAAGTATGAATCCAACTCACAGAGTTGAACACTTCTTTTGAAAGAGCAGCTTTGAAACACTCTTTTTGTAGAATCTGCAAGTGTTCATTTGGAGCGCTTTGAGGCCTATGGTGGAAAAGGAAATATCTTCACATAAAACCTAGACAGAAGCATTCTTTGAAACTTCTTTATGATGTGTGCATTCAACTCACAGAGTTGAAGATTCCTTTTCATGGAGCAGTTTGGAAAGAGTCTTTTTGCAGCATCTGCAAGTGGATATTTGGAGCTCTTTCTGGCCTTTGTTAGAAGCGGGAATATCTTCCCATAAAAACTGGACAGAAGCATTCTCACAAACTGCTTTGTGATGTGTGTGTTCAACTCACAGAGGTGAACCTTTCCTTTGCTAGAGCAGTTATGAAACACTCTTTTTGTAGAATCTGCAAGTGTTCATTTGGAGCGCTTTGAGGCCTATGGTGGAAAAAGAAATATCTTCACATAAAACCTAGACAGAAGCATTCTTTGAAACTTCTTTATGATGTGCGCATTCAACTCACAGAGTTGAACTTTCTTTTTAATGGAGCAGTTTGGAAAGAGTCTTTTTGCAGCATCTGCAAGTGGATATTTGGAGCTCTTTCAGGCCTTTTTTAGAAGCGGGAATATCTTCCCATAAAAACTAAACCGAAGGATTCTCACAAACTGCTTGGAGATGTATGTGTTCAACTCACAGAGGTGAACCTTTCCTTTGCTAGAGCAGTTATGAAACACTCTTTTTGTAGAATCTGCAAGTGTTCATTTGGAGCGCTTTGAGGCCTATGGTGGAAAAAGAAATATCTTCATATATAAACAAGGCAGAAGCATTCTCCGAAACCCCTTTATGATGTGTGCATTCAACTCAGAGAGATAAGCCTTCCTTTTGATAGAGCAGTTTTGAACCTGTGTTTTTTTGCAGAATCTGCAAGTGGATATTTGGAGCCCTTTCAGGCCTTCGTTGGAAACGGGAATATCTTCCCATAAAAACTAAACAGAAGAGTTCTGTGAAACTGCTTTGTGTAGTATGAATCCAACTCACAGAGTTGAACACTTCCTTTGAAAGATCAGTTTTGAAACACTCTTTTTGTAGAATCTGAAAGTGTTAGTTTGGAGCGCTTTGAGGCCTATGCTGGAAAAGGAAATATCTTCACTTATAAACCAGGCAGAAGCATTCTCAGAAACTTCTGTATGATGTGTGCATTCAACTCGGAGAGATAAGCCTTCCTTTTGATAGAGCAGATTTGCAACTGTGTTTTTGCAGAATCTGCAATTGTATATTTGGAGCCCTTTCAGGCCTTTGTTGGAAAAGGGAATATCTTCCCATAAAAACTAAACAGAAGCGTTCTGTGAAATTGCTTTGTGAAGTATGAATCCAAATCACAGAGTTGAACACTTCTTTTGAAAGAGCGGTTTTGAAACACTCGTTTTGTAGAATATGCAAGTGTTCATTTGGAGCGCTTTGAGGCCTATGGTGGAAAAGGAAATATCTTCACATAAAACCTAGACAGAAGCATTCTTTGAAACTTCTTTATGATGTGTGCATTCAACTCACAGAGTTGAACCTTCCTTATCATGTTGCAGTTTGGAAAGAGTCTTTTTGCAGCATCTGCAAGTGGATATTTGCAGCTCTTTCAGGCCTTTGTTAGAAGCGGGAATATCTTCCCATAAAAACTGGACAGAAGCATTCTCACAAAATGCTTTGTGATGTGTGTGTTCAACTCACAGAGGTGAACTATTCCTTTGCTAGAGCAGTTATGAAACACTCTTTTTGTAGAATCTGCAAGTGTTCATTTGGAGCGATTTGAGGCCTATGGTTGAAAAAGAAATATCTTCATATATAAACAAGGCAGAAGCATTCTCAGAAACCTCTTTATGATGTGTGCATTCAACTCGGGGAGATAAGCCTTCCTTTTGATAGAGCAGTTTTGAAACTGTGTTTTTGCAGGATCTGCAAGTGGATATTTGGAGCCCTTTCTGGCCTTCGTTGGAAACGGGAATATCTTCCCAAAAAAACTAAACAGAAGCGTTCTGTGAAACTGCTTTGTATAGTATGAATCCAACTCACAGAGTTGGACACTTCCTTTGAAAGAGCTGTTTTGGAACACTCTTTTTGTAGAATCTGCAAGTGTTCATTTGGAGCGCTTTGAGGCCTATGGTGGAAAAGGAAATATCTTCACTTATAAACCAGGCAGAAGCATTCTCAGAAACCTCTTTATGATGTGTGAATTCAACTTGGAGAGTTAAGCCTTCCTTTTGATAGAGCAGTTTTGAAACTGTGTTTTGGCAGAATCTGCAAGTGGATATTTAGAGCCCTTTCAGGCCTTCGTTGGAAACGGGAATATCTTCCCATAAAAACTAAACAGAAGCGTTCTGTGAAACTGCTTTGTGAAGTATGAATCCAACTCACAGAGTTGAACACTTCTTTTGAAAGAGCAGCTTTGAAACACTCTTTTTGTAGAATCTACAAGTGTTCATTTGGTGCGCTTTGAGGCCTATGGTGGAAAAGGAAATATCGTCACATAAAACCTAGACAGAAGCATTCTTTGAAACTTCTTTATGATGTGTGCATTCAACACACAGAGTTGAACTTTCCTTTTCATGGAGCAGTTTGGAAAGAGTCTTTTTGCAGCATCTGCAAGTGGATATTTGGAGCTCTTTCAGGCCTTTGTTAGAAGCGGGAATATCTTCCCATAAAAACTAAAGAGAAGCGTTCTGTGTTACTGCTTTGTGTAGTATCAATCCAACTCACCGAGTTGGACACTTCCTTTGAAAGAGCTGTTTTGAAACACTCTTTTTGTAGAATCTGCAAGTGTTCATTTGGAGCGCTTTGAGGCCTATGGTGGAAAAGGAAATATCTTCACTTATAAACCAGGCAGAAGCATTCCCAGAAACCTCTGTATGATGTGTGCATTCAACTCGGAGAGATAAGACTTCCTTTTGATAGAGCAGTTTTGAAACTGTGTTTTTGCAGAATCTACAAGTGCATATATGGAGCCCTTTCAGGCCTTCGTTGGAAACGGGAATATCTTCCCAAAAAAATTAAACAGAAGGTTCTGTGAAACTGCTTTGTGTAGTATGAATCCAACTCGCAGAGTTGAACACTTCCTTCGAAAGAGCTGTTTTGAAACACTCTTTTTGTAGAATCTGCAAGTGTTCATTTGGAGCGCTTTGAGGCCTATGGTGGAAAAGGAAATATCTTCACTTATAAACCAGGCAGAAGCATTCTCAGAAACCTCTTTATGATGTGTGAATTCAACTCGGAGAGATAAGCCTTCCTTTTGATAGAGCAGTTTTGCAACTGTGTTTTTGCAGAATCTGCAATTGTATATTTGGAGCCCTTTCAGGCCTTTGTTGGAAAAGGGAATATCTTCCCATAAAAACTAAACAGAAGCGTTCTGTGAAACTGCTTTGTGAAGTATGAATCCAACTCACAGAGTTGAACACTTCTTTTGAAAGAGCAGTTTTGAAACACTCGTTTTGTAGAATCTGCAAGTGTTCATTTGGAGCGCTTTGAGGCCTATGGTGGAAAAGGAAATATCTTCACATAAAACCTAGACAGAAGCATTCTTTGAAACTTCTTTATGATGTGTGCATTCAACTCACAGAGTTGAACCTTCCTTATCATGGAGCAGTTTGGAAAGAGTCTTTTTGCAGTATCTGCAAGTGGATATTTGGAGCTCTTTCAGGCGTTTGTTAAAAGCGGGAATATCTTCCCATAAAAACTAAACAGAAGCATTCTCACAAGCTGCTTTGTGATGTGTGTGTTCAACTCACAGAGGTGAACCTTTCCTTTGCTAGAGCAGTTATGAAACACTCTTTTTGTAGAATCTGCAAGTGTTCATTTGGAGCGATTTGAGGCCTATGGTGGAAAAAGAAATATCTTCACATAAAACCTAGACAGAAGCATTCTTTGAAACTTCTTTATGATGTGTGCATTCAACTCACAGAGTTGAACATTCCTATTCATGGAGCAGTTTGGAAAGAGTCTTTTTGCAGCATCTTCAAGTGGATATTTGGAGCTCTTTCAGGCGTTTGTTAAAAGCGGGAATATCTTCCCATAAAAACTAAACAGAAGCATTCTCACAAACTGCTTTGCGATGTGTGTGTTCATCTCACAGAGGTGAACCTTTCCTTTGCTAGAGCAGTTATGAAACACTCTTTTTGTAGAATCTGCAAGTGTTCATTTTGAGCGCTTTGAGGCCTATGGTGGAAAAAGGAATATCTTCATATATAAACAAGGCAGAAGCATTCTCCGAAACCCCTTTATGATGTGTGCATTCAACTCAGAGAGATAAGCCTTCCTTTTGATAGAGCAGTTTTGAAACTGTGTTTTTGCAGAATCTGCAAGTGGATATTTGGAGCCCTTTCAGGCCTTCGTTGGAAACGGGAATATCTTCCCATAAAAACTAAACAGAAGAGTTCTGTGAAACTGCTTTGTGTAGTATGAATCCAACTCACAGAGTTGAACACTTCCTTTGAAAGAGCAGTTTTGAAACACTCTTTTTGTAGAATCTGCAAGTGTTCGTTTGGAGCGCTTTGAGGCCTATGGTGGAAAAGGAAATATCTTCACATATAAACCAGGCAGAAGCATTCTCAGAAACCTCTTTATGATGTGTGCATTCAACTCGGAGAGATAAGCCTTCTTTTTGATAGAGCAGTTTTGAAACTGTGTTTTGGCAGAATATGCAAGTGGATACTTAGAGCCCTTTCAGGCCTTCGTTGCAAACGGGAATATCTTCCGATAAAAACGAAACAGAAACGTTCTGTGAAACTGCTTTGTGAAGTATGAATCCAACTCACAGAGTTGAACACTTCTTTTGAAAGAGCAGCTTTGAAACACTCTTTTTGTAGAATCTACATGTGTTCATTTGGAGCGCTTTGAGGCCTATGGTGGAAAAGGAAATATCGTCACATAATACCTAGACAGAAGCATTCTTTGAAACTTCTTTATGATGTGTGCATTCAACTCACAGAGTTGAACTTTCCTTTTCATGGAGCAGTTTGGAAAGAGTCTTTTTACAGCATCTTCAATAGGATATTTGGAGCTCTTTCAGGCCTTTGTTAGAAGCGGGAATATCTTCCCATAAAAACTGGACAGAAGCATTCTCACAAACTGCTTTGTGATGTGTGTGTTCAACTCACAGAGGTGAACCTTTCCTTTGCTAGAGCAGTTATGAAAAACTCTTTTTGTAGAATCTGCAAGTGTTCATTTGGAGCGATTTGAGGCCTATGGTGGAAAAAGAAATATCTTCATATATAAACAAGGCAGAAGCATTCTCAGAAAGCTCTTTATGATGTGTGCATTCAACTCAGAGAGATAAGCCTTCCTTTTGATAGAGCAGTTTTGAAACTGTGTTTTTGCAGAATTTGCAAGTGGATATTTGGAGCCCTTTCAGCCCTTCGTTGGAAACGGGAATATCTTCCCATAAAAACTAAACAGAAGAGTTCTGTGAAACTGCTTTGTGTAGTATGAATCCAACTCACAGAGTTGAACACTTCCTTTGAAAGAGCAGCTTTGAAACGCTCTTTTTGTAGAATCTGCAAGTGTTCATTTGGAGCGCTTTGAGGCCTATGGTGGAAAAGGAAATATCTTCACATAAAACCTACACAGAAGCATTCTTTGAAACTTCTTTATGATGTGTGCATTCAACTCACAGAGTTGAACCTTCCTTTTCATGGAGCAGTTTGGAAAGAGTCTTTTTGCAGCATCTGCAAGTGGATATTTGGAGCTCTTTCAGGCCTTTGTTAGAAGCGGGAATATCTTCCCATTAAAACTGGACAGAAGCATTCTCACAAACTGCTTTGTGATGTGTGTGTTCAACTCACAGAGGTGAACCTTTCCTTTGCTAGAGCAGTTATGAAACACACTTTTTGTAGAATCTGCAAGTGTTCATTTGGAGCGCTTTGAGGCCTATGGTGGAAAAAGAAATATCTTCACATAAAACCTAGACAGAAGCATTCTTTGAAACTTCTTTATGATGTGTGCATTCAACTCACAGAGTTGAACTTTCCTTTTCATGGAGCAGTTTGGAAAGAGTCTTTTTGCAGCATCTGCAATAGGATATTTGGAGCTCTTTCAGTCCTTTGTTAGAAGCGGGAATATCTTCCCATAAAAACTGGACAGAAGCATTCTCACAAACTGCTTTGTGATGTGTGTGTTCAACTCACAGAGGTGAACCTTTCCTTTGCTAGAGCAGTTATGAAACACTCTTTTTGTAGAATCTGCAAGTGTTCATTTGGAGCGATTTGAGGCCTATGGTGGAAAAAGAAATATCTTCATATATAAACAAGGCAGAAGCATTCTCAGAAAGCTCTTTATGATGTGTGCATTCAACTCAGAGAGATAAGCCTTCCTTTTGATAGAGCAGTTTTGAAACTGTGTTTTTGCAGAATCTGCAAGTGGATATTTGGAGCCCTTTCAGGCCTTCGTTGGAAACGGGAATATCTTCCCATAAAAACTAAACAGAAGAGTTCTGTGAAACTCCTTTGTGAAGTATGAATCCAAATCACAGAGTTGAACACTTCTTTTGAAAGAGCAGCTTTGAAACACTCTTTTTGTAGAATCTGCAGGTGTTCGTTTGGAGCGCTTTGAGGCCTATGGTGGAAAAGGAAATATCTTCACATATAAACCAGGCAGAAGCATTCTCAGAAACCTCTTTATGATGTGTGCATTCAACTCGGAGAGATAAGCCTTCCTTTTGATAGAGCAGTTTTGAAACTGTGTTTTGTCAGAATCTGCAAGTGGATACTTGGAGCCCATTCAGGCCTTCGTTGCAAACGGGAATATCTTCCGATAAAAACGAAACAGAAACGTTCTGTGAAACTCCTTTGTGAAGTATGAATCCAACTCACAGAGTTGAACACTTCTTTTAAAAGAGCAGCTTTGAAACCCTCTTTTTGTAGAATCTACATGTGTTCATTTGGAGCGCTTTGAGGCCTATGGTGGAAAAGGAAATATCGTCACATAATACCTAGACAGAAGCATTCTTTGAAACTTCTTTATGATGTGTGCATTCAACACACAGAGTTGAACTTTCCTTTTCATGGAGCAGTTTGGAAAGAGTCTTTTTGCAGCATCTGCAATAGGATATTTGGAGCTCTTTCAGGCCTTTGTTAGAAGCGGGAATATCTTCCCATAAAAACTGGACAGAAGCATTCTCACAAACTGCTTTGTGATGTGTGTGTTCAACTCACAGAGGTGAACCTTTCCTTTGCTAGAGCAGTTATGAAACACTCTTTTTGTAGAATCTGCAAGTTTTCATTTGGAGCGATTTGAGGCCTATGGTGGAAAAAGAAATATCTTCATATATAAACAAGGCAGAAGCATTCTCAGAAACCTCTTTATGATGTGTGCATTCAACTCGGGGAGATAAGCCTTCCTTTTGATAGAGCAGTTTTGAAACTGTGTTTTTGCAGGATCTGCACGTGGATATTTGGAGCCCTTTCTAGCCTTCGTTGGAAACGGGGATATCTTCCCAAAAAAACTAAACATAAGCGTTCTGTGAAACTGCTTTGTATAGTATGAATCCAACTCACAGAGTTGGACACTTCCTTTGAAAGAGCTGTTTTGGAACACTCTTTTTGTAGAATCTGCAAGTGTTCATTTGGAGCGCTTTGAGGCCTATGGTGGAAAAGGAAATATCTTCACTTATAAACCAGGCAGAAGCATTCTCAGAAACCTCTTTATGATGTGTGAATTCAACTTGGAGAGATAAGCCTTCCTTTTGATAGAGCAGTTTTGAAACTGTGTTTTGGCAGAATCTGCAAGTGGATATTTAGAGCCCTTTCAGGCCTTCGTTGGAAACGGGAATATCTTCCCATAAAAACTAAACAGAAGCGTTCTGTGAAACTGCTTTGTGAAGTATGAATCCAACTCACAGAGTTGAACACTTCTTTTGAAAGAGCAGCTTTGAAACACTCTTTTTGTAGAATCTACAAGTGTTCATTTGGTGCGCTTTGAGGCCTTTGGTGGAAAAGGAAATATCGTCACATAAAACCTAGACAGAAGCATTCTTTGAAACTTCTTTATGATGTGTGCATTCAACACACAGAGTTGAACTTTCCTTTTCATGGAGCAGTTTGGAAAGAGTCTTTTTGCAGCATCTGCAAGTGGATATTTGGAGCTCTTTCAGGCCTTTGTTAGAAGCGGGAATATCTTCCCATAAAAACTAAAGAGAAGCGTTCTGTGCAACTGCTTTGTGTAGTATCAATCCAACTCACAGAGTTGGACACTTCCTTTGAAAGAGCTGTTTTGAAACACTCTTTTTGTAGAATCTGCAAGTGTTCATTTGCAGCGCTTTGAGGCCTATGGTGGAAAAGGAAATATCTTCACTTATAAACCAGGCAGAAGCATTCCCAGAAACCTCTGTATGATGTGTGCATTCAACTCGGAGAGATAAGACTTCCTTTTGATAGATCAGTTTTGAAACTGTGTTTTTGCAGAATCTACAAGTGCATATATGGAGCCCTTTCAGGCCTTCGTTGGAAACGGGAATATCTTCCCAAAAAAACTAAACAGAAGGTTCTGTGAAACTGCTTTGTGTAGTATGAATCCAACTCACAGAGTTGAACACTTCCTTTGAAAGAGCTGTTTTGAAACACTCTTTTTGTAGAATCTGCAAGTGTTCATTTGGAGCGCTTTGAGGCCTATGGTGGAAAAGGAAATATCTTCACTTATAAACCAGGCAGAAGCATTCTCAGAAACCTCTTTATGATGTGTGAATTCAACTCGGAGAGATAAGCCTTCCTTTTGATAGAGCAGTTTTGCAACTGTGTTTTTGCAGAATCTGCAATTGTATATTTGGAGCCCTTTCAGGCCTTTGTTGGAAAAGGGAATATCTTCCCATAAAAACTAAACAGAAGCGTTCTGTGAAACTGCTTTGTGAAGTATGAATCCAACTCACAGAGTTGAACACTTCTTTTGAAAGAGCAGTTTTGAAACACTCGTTTTGTAGAATCTGCAAGTGTTCATTTGGAGCGCTTTGAGGCCTATGGTGGAAAAGGAAATATCTTCACATAAAACCTAGACAGAAGCATTCTTTGAAACTTCTTTATGATGTGTGCATTCAACTCACAGAGTTGAACCTTCCTTATCATGGAGCAGTTTGGAAAGAGTCTTTTTGCAGCATCTGCAAGTGGATATTTGGAGCACTTTCAGGCGTTTGTTAAAAGCGGGAATATCTTCCCATAAAAACTAAACGGAAGCATTCTCAGAAACTGCTTTGTGATGTGTGTGTTCAACTCACAGAGGTGAACCTTTCCTTTGCTAGAGCAGTTATGAAACACTCTTTTTGTAGAATCTGCAAGTGTTCATTTGGAGCGATTTGAGGCCTATGGTGGAAAAAGAAATATCTTCACATAAAACCTAGACAGAAGCATTCTTTGAAACTTCTTTATGATGTGTGCATTCAACTCACAGAGTTGAACCTTCCTTTTCATGGAGCAGTTTGCAAAGAGTCTTTTTGCAGCATCTGCAAGTGGATATTTGGAGCTCTTTCAGGCCTTTGTTAGAAGCGGGAATATCTTCCCATTAAAACTGGACAGAAGCATTCTCACAAACTGCTTTGTGATGTGTGTGTTCAACTCACAGAGGTGAACCTTTCCTTTGCTAGAGCAGTTATGAAACACACTTTTTGTAGAATCTGCAAGTGTTCATTTGGAGCGCTTTGAGGCCTATGGTGGAAAAAGAAATATCTTCACATAAAACCTAGACAGAAGCATTCTTTGAAACTTCTTTATGATGTGTGCATTCAACTCACAGAGTTGAACTTTCCTTTTCATGGAGCAGTTTGGAAAGAGTCTTTTTGCAGCATCTGCAATAGGATATTTGGAGCTCTTTCAGTCCTTTGTTAGAAGCGGGAATATCTTCCCATAAAAACTGGACAGAAGCATTCTCACAAACTGCTTTGTGATGTGTGTGTTCAACTCACAGAGGTGAACCTTTCCTTTGCTAGAGCAGTTATGAAACACTCTTTTTGTAGAATCTGCAAGTGTTCATTTGGAGCGATTTGAGGCCTATGGTGGAAAAAGAAATATCTTCATATATAAACAAGGCAGAAGCATTCTCAGAAAGCTCTTTATGATGTGTGCATTCAACTCAGAGAGATAAGCCTTCCTTTTGATAGAGCAGTTTTGAAACTGTGTTTTTGCAGAATCTGCAAGTGGATATTTGGAGCCCTTTCAGGCCTTCGTTGGAAACGGGAATATCTTCCCATAAAAACTAAACAGAAGAGTTCTGTGAAACTCCTTTGTGAAGTATGAATCCAAATCACAGAGTTGAACACTTCTTTTGAAAGAGCAGCTTTGAAACACTCTTTTTGTAGAATCTGCAGGTGTTCGTTTGGAGCGCTTTGAGGCCTATGGTGGAAAAGGAAATATCTTCACATATAAACCAGGCAGAAGCATTCTCAGAAACCTCTTTATGATGTGTGCATTCAACTCGGAGAGATAAGCCTTCCTTTTGATAGAGCAGTTTTGAAACTGTGTTTTGTCAGAATCTGCAAGTGGATACTTGGAGCCCATTCAGGCCTTCGTTGCAAACGGGAATATCTTCCGATAAAAACGAAACAGAAACGTTCTGTGAAACTCCTTTGTGAAGTATGAATCCAACTCACAGAGTTGAACACTTCTTTTAAAAGAGCAGCTTTGAAACCCTCTTTTTGTAGAATCTACATGTGTTCATTTGGAGCGCTTTGAGGCCTATGGTGGAAAAGGAAATATCGTCACATAATACCTAGACAGAAGCATTCTTTGAAACTTCTTTATGATGTGTGCATTCAACACACAGAGTTGAACTTTCCTTTTCATGGAGCAGTTTGGAAAGAGTCTTTTTGCAGCATCTGCAATAGGATATTTGGAGCTCTTTCAGGCCTTTGTTAGAAGCGGGAATATCTTCCCATAAAAACTGGACAGAAGCATTCTCACAAACTGCTTTGTGATGTGTGTGTTCAACTCACAGAGGTGAACCTTTCCTTTGCTAGAGCAGTTATGAAACACTCTTTTTGTAGAATCTGCAAGTTTTCATTTGGAGCGATTTGAGGCCTATGGTGGAAAAAGAAATATCTTCATATATAAACAAGGCAGAAGCATTCTCAGAAACCTCTTTATGATGTGTGCATTCAACTCGGGGAGATAAGCCTTCCTTTTGATAGAGCAGTTTTGAAACTGTGTTTTTGCAGGATCTGCACGTGGATATTTGGAGCCCTTTCTAGCCTTCGTTGGAAACGGGGATATCTTCCCAAAAAAACTAAACATAAGCGTTCTGTGAAACTGCTTTGTATAGTATGAATCCAACTCACAGAGTTGGACACTTCCTTTGAAAGAGCTGTTTTGGAACACTCTTTTTGTAGAATCTGCAAGTGTTCATTTGGAGCGCTTTGAGGCCTATGGTGGAAAAGGAAATATCTTCACTTATAAACCAGGCAGAAGCATTCTCAGAAACCTCTTTATGATGTGTGAATTCAACTTGGAGAGATAAGCCTTCCTTTTGATAGAGCAGTTTTGAAACTGTGTTTTGGCAGAATCTGCAAGTGGATATTTAGAGCCCTTTCAGGCCTTCGTTGGAAACGGGAATATCTTCCCATAAAAACTAAACAGAAGCGTTCTGTGAAACTGCTTTGTGAAGTATGAATCCAACTCACAGAGTTGAACACTTCTTTTGAAAGAGCAGCTTTGAAACACTCTTTTTGTAGAATCTACAAGTGTTCATTTGGTGCGCTTTGAGGCCTTTGGTGGAAAAGGAAATATCGTCACATAAAACCTAGACAGAAGCATTCTTTGAAACTTCTTTATGATGTGTGCATTCAACACACAGAGTTGAACTTTCCTTTTCATGGAGCAGTTTGGAAAGAGTCTTTTTGCAGCATCTGCAAGTGGATATTTGGAGCTCTTTCAGGCCTTTGTTAGAAGCGGGAATATCTTCCCATAAAAACTAAAGAGAAGCGTTCTGTGCAACTGCTTTGTGTAGTATCAATCCAACTCACAGAGTTGGACACTTCCTTTGAAAGAGCTGTTTTGAAACACTCTTTTTGTAGAATCTGCAAGTGTTCATTTGCAGCGCTTTGAGGCCTATGGTGGAAAAGGAAATATCTTCACTTATAAACCAGGCAGAAGCATTCCCAGAAACCTCTGTATGATGTGTGCATTCAACTCGGAGAGATAAGACTTCCTTTTGATAGATCAGTTTTGAAACTGTGTTTTTGCAGAATCTACAAGTGCATATATGGAGCCCTTTCAGGCCTTCGTTGGAAACGGGAATATCTTCCCAAAAAAACTAAACAGAAGGTTCTGTGAAACTGCTTTGTGTAGTATGAATCCAACTCACAGAGTTGAACACTTCCTTTGAAAGAGCTGTTTTGAAACACTCTTTTTGTAGAATCTGCAAGTGTTCATTTGGAGCGCTTTGAGGCCTATGGTGGAAAAGGAAATATCTTCACTTATAAACCAGGCAGAAGCATTCTCAGAAACCTCTTTATGATGTGTGAATTCAACTCGGAGAGATAAGCCTTCCTTTTGATAGAGCAGTTTTGCAACTGTGTTTTTGCAGAATCTGCAATTGTATATTTGGAGCCCTTTCAGGCCTTTGTTGGAAAAGGGAATATCTTCCCATAAAAACTAAACAGAAGCGTTCTGTGAAACTGCTTTGTGAAGTATGAATCCAACTCACAGAGTTGAACACTTCTTTTGAAAGAGCAGTTTTGAAACACTCGTTTTGTAGAATCTGCAAGTGTTCATTTGGAGCGCTTTGAGGCCTATGGTGGAAAAGGAAATATCTTCACATAAAACCTAGACAGAAGCATTCTTTGAAACTTCTTTATGATGTGTGCATTCAACTCACAGAGTTGAACCTTCCTTATCATGGAGCAGTTTGGAAAGAGTCTTTTTGCAGCATCTGCAAGTGGATATTTGGAGCACTTTCAGGCGTTTGTTAAAAGCGGGAATATCTTCCCATAAAAACTAAACGGAAGCATTCTCAGAAACTGCTTTGTGATGTGTGTGTTCAACTCACAGAGGTGAACCTTTCCTTTGCTAGAGCAGTTATGAAACACTCTTTTTGTAGAATCTGCAAGTGTTCATTTGGAGCGATTTGAGGCCTATGGTGGAAAAAGAAATATCTTCACATAAAACCTAGACAGAAGCATTCTTTGAAACTTCTTTATGATGTGTGCATTCAACTCACAGAGTTGAACCTTCCTTTTCATGGAGCAGTTTGCAAAGAGTCTTTTTGCAGCATCTGCAAGTGGATATTTGGAGCTCTTTCAGGCCTTTGTTAGAAGCGGGAATATCTTCCCATTAAAACTGGACAGAAGCATTCTCACAAACTGCTTTGTGATGTGTGTGTTCAACTCACAGAGGTGAACCTTTCCTTTGCTAGAGCAGTTATGAAACACACTTTTTGTAGAATCTGCAAGTGTTCATTTGGAGCGCTTTGAGGCCTATGGTGGAAAAAGAAATATCTTCACATAAAACCTAGACAGAAGCATTCTTTGAAACTTCTTTATGATGTGTGCATTCAACTCACAGAGTTGAACCTTCTTTTTAATGGAGCAGTTTGGAAAGAGTCTTTTTGCAGCATCTGCAAGTGGATATTTGGAGCTCTTTCAGGCCTTTGTTAGAAGCGGGAATATCTTCCCATAAAAACTGGACAGAAGCATTCTCACAAACTGCTTTGTGATGTGTGTGTTCAACTCACAGAGGTGAACCTTTCCTTTGCTAGAGCAGTTATGAAACACTCTTTTAGTAGAATCTGCAAGTGTTCATTTGGAGCGATTTGAGGCCTATGGTGGAAAAAGAAATATCTTCATATATAAACAAGGCAGAAGCATTCTCAGAAAGCTCTTTATGATGTGTGCATTCAACTCAGAGAGATAGCCTTCCTTTTGATAGAGCAGTTTTGAAACTGTGTTTTTGCAGAATCTGCAAGTGGATATTTGGAGCCCTTTCAGGTCTTCGTTGGAAACGGGAATATCTTCCATTAAAAACTAAACAGAAGAGTTCTGTGAAACTGCTTTGTGTAGTATGAATCCAACTCACAGAGTTGAACACTTCCTTTCAAAGGGCAGTTTTGAAACACTCTTTTTGTAGAATCTGCAAGTGTTCGTTTGGAGCACTTTGACTCCTATGGTGGAAAAGGAAATATCTTCACATATAATCCAGGCAGAAGCATTCTCAGAAACCTCTTTATGATGTGTGCATTCAACTCGGAGAGATAAGCCTTCCTTTTGATAGAGCAGTTTTGCAACTGTGTTTTTGCAGAATCTGCAAGTGGATATTTGGAGCCCTTTCAGGCCTTCGTTGGAAGCGGGAATATCTTCCCATAAAAACTAAACAGAAGCGTTCTGTGAAACTCCTTTGTGAAGTATGAATCCAACTCACAGAGTTGAACACTTCTTTTGAAAGAGCAGCTTTGAAACACTCTTTTTGTAGAATCTGCAAGTGTTCATTTGGAGCGCTTTGAGGCCTATGGTGGAAAAGGAAATATCTTCACATAAAACCTAGACAGAAGCATTCTTTGAAACTTCTTTATGATGTGTGCATTCAACTCACAGAGTTGAACATTCCTTTTCATGGAGCAGTTTGGAAAGAGTCTTTTTGCAGCATCTGCAAGTGGATATTTGGAGCTCTTTCAGGCCTTTGTTAGAAGCGGGAATATCTTCCCATTATAACTGGACAGAAGCATTCTCACAAACTGCTTTGTGATGTGTGTGTTCAACTCACAGAGGTGAACATTTCCTATGCTAGAGCAGTTATGAAACACTCTTTTTGTAGAATCTGCAAGTGTTCATTTGGAGCGCTTAGAGGCCTATGGTGGAAAAAGAAATATCTTCACATAAAACCTAGACAGAAGCATTCTTTGAAACTTCTTTATGATGTGTGCATTCAACTCACAGAGTTGAACCTTCTTTTTCATGGAGCAGTTTGGAAAGAGTCTTTTTGCAGCATCTGCAAGTGGATATTTGGAGCTCTTTCAGGCCTTTGTTAGAAGCGGGAATATCTTCCCATAAAAACTAAACCGAAGCATTCTCACAAACTGCTTTGTGATGTGTGTGTTCAACTCACAGAGGTGAACCTTTCCTTTGCTAGAGCAGTTATGAAACACTCTTTTTGTAGAATCTGCAAGTGTTCATTTGGAGCGCTTTGAGGCCTATGGTGGAAAAAGAAATATCTTCATATATAAACAAGGCTGAAGCATTCTCAGAAACCCCTTTATGATGTGTGCATTCAACTCAGAGAGATAAGCCTTCCTTTTGATAGAGCAGTTTTGAACCTGTGTTTTCGCAGAATCTGCAAGTGGATATTTGGAGCCCTTTCAGGCCTTCGTTGGAAACGGGAATATCTTCCCATAAAAACTAAACAGAAGAGTTCTGCGAAACTGCTTTGTGTAGTATGAATCCAACTCACAGAGTTGAACACTTCTTCTGAAAGAGCAGTTTTGAAACACTCTTTTTGTAGAATCTGCAAGTGTTCGTTTGGAGCGCTTTGAGGCCTATGGTGGAAAAGGAAATATCTTCACATATAAACCAGGCAGAAGCATTCTCAGAAACCTCTTTATGATGTGTGCATTCAACTCGGAGAGATAAGCCTTCCTTTTGATAGAGCAGTTTTGAAACTGTGTTTTGGCAGAATCTGCAAGTGGATACTTGGAGCCCTTTCAGGCCTTCGTTGCAAACGGGAATATCTTCTGATAAAAACGAAACAGAAACGTTCTGTGAAACTGCTTTGTGAAGTATGAATCCGACTCACAGAGTTGAACACTTCTTTTGAAAGAGCAGCTTTGAAACACTCTTTTTGTAGAATCTACATGTGTTCATTTGGAGCGCTTTGAGGCCTATGGTGGAAAAGGAAATATCGTCACATAATACCTAGACAGAAGCATTCTTTGAAACTTCTTTATGATGTGTGCATTCAACTCACAGAGTTGAACTTTCCTTTTCATGGAGCAGTTTGGAAAGAGTCTTTTTGCAGCATCTGCAATAGGATATTTGGAGCTCTTTCAGTCCTTTGTTAGAAGCGGGAATATCTTCCCATAAAAACTGGACAGAAGCATTCTCACAAACTGCTTTGTGATGTGTGTGTTCAACTCACAGAGGTGAACCTTTCCTTTGCTAGAGCAGTTATGAAACACTCTTTTTGTAGAATCTGCAAGTGTTCATTTGGAGCGATTTGAGGCCTATGGTGGAAAAAGAAATATCTTCATATATAAACAAGGCAGAAGCATTCTCAGAAAGCTCTTTATGATGTGTGCATTCAACTCAGAGAGATAAGCCTTCCTTTTGATAGAGCAGTTTTGAAACTGTGTTTTTGCAGAATCTGCAAGTGGATATTTGGAGCCCTTTCAGGCCTTCGTTGGAAACGGGAATATCTTCCCATAAAAACTAAACAGAAGAGTTCTGTGAAACTCCTTTGTGAAGTATGAATCCAAATCACAGAGTTGAACACTTCTTTTGAAAGAACAGCTTTGAAACACTCTTTTTGTAGAATCTGCAAGTGTTCGTTTGGAGCGCTTTGAGGCCTATGGTGGAAAAGGAAATATCTTCACATATAAACCAGGCAGAAGCATTCTCAGAAACCTCTTTATGATGTGTGCATTCAACTCGGAGAGATAAGCCTTCCTTTTGATAGAGCAGTTTTGAAACTGTGTTTTGGCAGAATCTGCAAGTGGATACTTGGAGCCCATTCAGGCCTTCGTTGCAAACGGGAATATCTTCCGATAAAAACGAAACAGAAACGTTCTGTGAAACTCCTTTGTGAAGTATGAATCCAACTCACAGAGTTGAACACTTCTTTTAAAAGAGCAGCTTTGAAACACTCTTTTTGTACAATCTACATTTGTTCATTTGGAGCGCTTTGAGGCCTATGGTGGAAAGGAAATATCGTCACATAATACCTAGACAGAAGCATTCTTTGAAACTTCTTTATGATGTGTGCATTCAACACACAGAGTTGAACTTTCCTTTTCATGGAGCAGTTTGGAAAGAGTCTTTTTGCAGCATCTGCAATAGGATATTTGGAGCTCTTTCAGGCCTTTGTTAGAAGCGGGAATATCTTCCCATAAAAACTGGACAGAAGCATTCTCACAAACTGCTTTGTGATGTGTGTGTTCAACTCACAGAGGTGAACCTTTCCTTTGCTAGAGCAGTTATGAAACACTCTTTTTGTAGAATCTGCAAGTGTTCATTTGGAGCGATTTGAGGCCTATGGTGGAAAAAGAAATATCTTCATATATAAACAAGGCAGAAGCATTCTCAGAAACCTCTTTATGATGTGTGTATTCAACTCGGGGAGATAAGCCTTCCTTTTGATAGAGCAGTTTTGAAACTGTGTTTTTGCAGGATCTGCAGGTGGATATTTGGATCCCTTTCTGGCCTTCGTTGGAAACGGGGATATCTTCCCAAAAAAACTAAACAGAAGCGTTCTGTGAAACTGCTTTGTATAGTATGAATCCAACTCACAGAGTTGGACACTTCCTTTGAAAGAGCTGTTTTGGAACACTCTTTTTGTAGAATCTGCAAGTGTTCATTTGGAGCGCTTTGAGGCCTATGGTGGAAAAGGAAATATCTTCACTTATAAACCAGGCAGAAGCATTCTCAGAAACCTCTTTATGATGTGTGAATTCAACTTGGAGAGATAAGCCTTCCTTTTGATAGAGCAGTTTTGAAACTGTGTTTTGGCAGAATCTGCAAGTGGATATTTAGAGCCCTTTCAGGCCTTCGTTGGAAACGGGAATATCTTCCCATAAAAACTAAACAGAAGCGTTCTGTGAAACTGCTTTGTGAAGTATGAATCCAACTCACAGAGTTGAACACTTCTTTTGAAAGAGCAGCTTTGAAACACTCTTTTTGTAGAATCTACAAGTGTTCATTTGGTGCGCTTTGAGGCCTTTGGTGGAAAAGGAAATATCGTCACATAAAACCTAGACAGAAGCATTCTTTGAAACTTCTTTATGATGTGTGCATTCAACACACAGAGTTGAACTTTCCTTTTCATGGAGCAGTTTGGAAAGAGTCTTTTTGCAGCATCTGCAAGTGGATATTTGGAGCTCTTTCAGGCCTTTGTTAGAAGCGGGAATATCTTCCCATAAAAACTAAAGAGAAGCGTTCTGTACAACTGCTTTGTGTAGTATCAATCCAACTCACAGAGTTGGACACTTCCTTTGAAAGAGCTGTTTTGAAACACTCTTTTTGTAGAATCTGCAAGTGTTCATTTGGAGCGCTTTGAGGCCTATGGTGGAAAAGGAAATATCTTCACTTATAAACCAGGCAGAAGCATTCCCAGAAACCTCTGTATGATGTGTGCATTCAACTCGGAGAGATAAGACTTCCTTTTGATAGAGCAGTTTTGAAACTGTGTTTTTGCAGAATCTACAAGTGCATATATGGAGCCCTTTCAGGCCTTCGTTGGAAACGGGAATATCTTCCCAAAAAAACTAAACAGAAGGTTCTGTGAAACTGCTTTGTGTAGTATGAATCCAACTCACAGAGTTGAACACTTCCTTTGAAAGAGCTGTTTTGAAACACTCTTTTTGTAGAATCTGCAAGTGTTCATTTGGAGCGCTTTGAGGCCTATGGTGGAAAAGGAAATATCTTCACTTATAAACCAGGCAGAAGCATTCTCAGAAACCTCTTTATGATGTGTGAATTCAACTCGGAGAGATAAGCCTTCCTTTTGATAGAGCAGTTTTGCAACTGTGTTTTTGCAGAATCTGCAATTGTATATTCGGAGCCCTTTCAGGCCTTTGTTGGAAAAGGGAATATCTTCCCATAAAAACTAAACAGAAGCGTTCTGTGAAACTGCTTTGTGAAGTATGAATCCAACTCACAGAGTTGAACACTTCTTTTGAAAGAGCAGTTTTGAAACACTCGTTTTGTAGAATCTGCAAGTGTTCATTTGGAGCGCTTTGAGGCCTATGGTGGAAAAGGAAATATCTTCACATAAAACCTAGACAGAAGCATTCTTTGAAACTTCTTTATGATGTGTGCATTCAACTCACAGAGTTGAACCTTCCTTATCATGGAGCAGTTTGGAAAGAGTCTTTTTGCAGCATCTGCAAGTGGATATTTGGAGCTCTTTCAGGCGTTTGTTAAAAGCGGGAATATCTTCCCATAAAAACTAAACAGAAGCATTCTCACAAACTGCTTTGTGATGTGTGTGTTCAACTCACAGAGGTGAACCTTTCCTTTGCTAGAGCAGTTATGAAACACTCTTTTTGTAGAATCTGCAAGTGTTCATTTGGAGCGATTTGAGGCCTATGGTGGAAAAAGAAATATCTTCACATAAAACCTAGACAGAAGCATTCTTTGAAACTTCTTTATGATGTGTGCATTCAACTCACGGAGTTGAACATTCCTATTCATGGAGCAGTTTGGAAAGAGTCTTTTTGCAGCATCTTCAAGTGGATATTTGGAGCTCTTTCAGGCGTTTGTTAAAAGCAGGAATATCTTCCCATAAAAACTAAACAGAAGCATTCTCACAAACTGCTTTGCGATGTGTGTGTTCAACTCACAGAGGTGAACCTTTCCTTTGCTAGAGCAGTTATGAAACACTCTTTTTGTAGAATCTGCAAGTGTTCATTTTGAGCGCTTTGAGGCCTATGGTGGAAAAAGAAATATCTTCATATATAAACTAGGCAGAAGCATTCTCCGAAACCCCTTTATGATGTGTGCATTCAACTCAGAGAGATAAGCCTTCCTTTTGATAGAGCAGTTTTGAAACTGTGTTTTTGCAGAATCTGCAAGTGGATATTTGGAGCCCTTTCAGGCCTTCGTTGGAAACGGGAATATCTTCCCATAAAAACTAAACAGAAGAGTTCTGTGAAACTGCTTTGTGTAGTATGAATCCAACTCACAGAGTTGAACACTTCCTTTGAAAGAGCAGTTTTGAAACACTCTTTTTGTAGAATCTGCAAGTGTTCGTTTGGAGCGCTTTGAGGCCTATGGTGGAAAAGGAAATATCTTCACATATAAACCAGGCAGAAGCATTCTCAGAAACCTCTTTATGATGTGTGCATTCAACTCGGAGAGATAAGCCTTCTTTTTGATAGAGCAGTTTTGAAACTGTGTTTTGGCAGAATCTGCAAGTGGATACTTAGAGCCCTTTCAGGCCTTCGTTGCAAACGGGAATATCTTCCGATAAAAACGAAACAGAAACGTTCTGTGAAACTGCTTTGTGAAGTATGAATCCAACTCACAGAGTTGAACACTTCTTTTGAAAGAGCAGCTTTGAAACACTCTTTTTGTAGAATCTACATGTGTTCATTTGGAGCGCTTTGAGGCCTATGGTGGAAAAGTAAATATCGTCACATAATACCTAGACAGAAGCATTCTTTGAAACTTCTTTATGATGTGTGCATTCAACTCACAGAGTTGAACCTTCTTTTTCATGGAGCAGTTTGGAAAGAGTCTTTTTGCAGCATCTGCAAGTGGATATTTGGAGCTCTTTCAGGCCTTTGTTAGAAGCGGGAATATCTTCCCATAAAAACTAAACCGAAGCATTCTCACAAACTGCTTTGTGATGTGTGTGTTCAACTCACAGAGGTGAACCTTTCCTTTGCTAGAGCAGTTATGAAACACTCTTTTTGTAGAATCTGCAAGTGTTCATTTGGAGCGCTTTGAGGCCTATGGTGGAAAAAGAAATATCTTCATATATAAACAAGGCTGAAGCATTCTCAGAAACCCCTTTATGATGTGTGCATTCAACTCAGAGAGATAAGCCTTCCTTTTGATAGAGCAGTTTTGAACCTGTGTTTTCGCAGAATCTGCAAGTGGATATTTGGAGCCCTTTCAGGCCTTCGTTGGAAACGGGAATATCTTCCCATAAAAACTAAACAGAAGAGTTCTGCGAAACTGCTTTGTGTAGTATGAATCCAACTCACAGAGTTGAACACTTCTTCTGAAAGAGCAGTTTTGAAACACTCTTTTTGTAGAATCTGCAAGTGTTCGTTTGGAGCGCTTTGAGGCCTATGGTGGAAAAGGAAATATCTTCACATATAAACCAGGCAGAAGCATTCTCAGAAACCTCTTTATGATGTGTGCATTCAACTCGGTGAGATAAGCCTTCCTTTTGATAGAGCAGTTTTGAAACTGTGTTTTGGCAGAATCTGCAAGTGGATACTTGGAGCCCTTTCAGGCCTTCGTTGCAAACGGGAATATCTTCTGATAAAAACGAAACAGAAACGTTCTGTGAAACTGCTTTGTGAAGTATGAATCCGACTCACAGAGTTGAACACTTCTTTTGAAAGAGCAGCTTTGAAACACTCTTTTTGTAGAATCTACATGTGTTCATTTGGAGCGCTTTGAGGCCTATGGTGGAAAAGGAAATATCGTCACATAATACCTAGACAGAAGCATTCTTTGAAACTTCTTTATGATGTGTGCATTCAACTCACAGAGTTGAACTTTCCTTTTCATGGAGCAGTTTGGAAAGAGTCTTTTTGCAGCATCTGCAATAGGATATTTGGAGCTCTTTCAGTCCTTTGTTAGAAGCGGGAATATCTTCCCATAAAAACTGGACAGAAGCATTCTCACAAACTGCTTTGTGATGTGTGTGTTCAACTCACAGAGGTGAACCTTTCCTTTGCTAGAGCAGTTATGAAACACTCTTTTTGTAGAATCTGCAAGTGTTCATTTGGAGCGATTTGAGGCCTATGGTGGAAAAAGAAATATCTTCATATATAAACAAGGCAGAAGCATTCTCAGAAAGCTCTTTATGATGTGTGCATTCAACTCAGAGAGATAAGCCTTCCTTTTGATAGAGCAGTTTTGAAACTGTGTTTTTGCAGAATCTGCAAGTGGATATTTGGAGCCCTTTCAGGCCTTCGTTGGAAACGGGAATATCTTCCCATAAAAACTAAACAGAAGAGTTCTGTGAAACTCCTTTGTGAAGTATGAATCCAAATCACAGAGTTGAACACTTCTTTTGAAAGAGCAGCTTTGAAACACTCTTTTTGTAGAATCTGCAAGTGTTCGTTTGGAGCGCTTTGAGGCCTATGGTGGAAAAGGAAATATCTTCACATATAAACCAGGCAGAAGCATTCTCAGAAACCTCTTTATGATGTGTGCATTCAACTCGGAGAGATAAGCCTTCCTTTTGATAGAGCAGTTTTGAAACTGTGTTTTGGCAGAATCTGCAAGTGGATACTTGGAGCCCATTCAGGCCTTCGTTGCAAACGGGAATATCTTCCGATAAAAACGAAACAGAAACGTTCTGTGAAACTCCTTTGTGAAGTATGAATCCAACTCACAGAGTTGAACACTTCTTTTAAAAGAGCAGCTTTGAAACACTCTTTTTGTACAATCTACATTTGTTCATTTGGAGCGCTTTGAGGCCTATGGTGGAAAGGAAATATCGTCACATAATACCTAGACAGAAGCATTCTTTGAAACTTCTTTATGATGTGTGCATTCAACACACAGAGTTGAACTTTCCTTTTCATGGAGCAGTTTGGAAAGAGTCTTTTTGCAGCATCTGCAATAGGATATTTGGAGCTCTTTCAGGCCTTTGTTAGAAGCGGGAATATCTTCCCATAAAAACTGGACAGAAGCATTCTCACAAACTGCTTTGTGATGTGTGTGTTCAACGCACAGAGGTGAACCTTTCCTTTGCTAGAGCAGTTATGAAACACTCTTTTTGTAGAATCTGCAAGTGTTCATTTGGAGCGATTTGAGGCCTATGGTGGAAAAAGAAATATCTTCATATATAAACAAGGCAGAAGCATTCTCAGAAACCTCTTTATGATGTGTGTATTCAACTCGGGGAGATAAGCCTTCCTTTTGATAGAGCAGTTTTGAAACTGTGTTTTTGCAGGATCTGCAGGTGGATATTTGGATCCCTTTCTGGCCTTCGTTGGAAACGGGGATATCTTCCCAAAAAAACTAAACAGAAGCGTTCTGTGAAACTGCTTTGTATAGTATGAATCCAACTCACAGAGTTGGACACTTCCTTTGAAAGAGCTGTTTTGGAACACTCTTTTTGTAGAATCTGCAAGTGTTCATTTGGAGCGCTTTGAGGCCTATGGTGGAAAAGGAAATATCTTCACTTATAAACCAGGCAGAAGCATTCTCAGAAACCTCTTTATGATGTGTGAATTCAACTTGGAGAGATAAGCCTTCCTTTTGATAGAGCAGTTTTGAAACTGTGTTTTGGCAGAATCTGCAAGTGGATATTTAGAGCCCTTTCAGGCCTTCGTTGGAAACGGGAATATCTTCCCATAAAAACTAAACAGAAGCGTTCTGTGAAACTGCTTTGTGAAGTATGAATCCAACTCACAGAGTTGAACACTTCTTTTGAAAGAGCAGCTTTGAAACACTCTTTTTGTAGAATCTACAAGTGTTCATTTGGTGCGCTTTGAGGCCTTTGGTGGAAAAGGAAATATCGTCACATAAAACCTAGACAGAAGCATTCTTTGAAACTTCTTTATGATGTGTGCATTCAACACACAGAGTTGAACTTTCCTTTTCATGGAGCAGTTTGGAAAGAGTCTTTTTGCAGCATCTGCAAGTGGATATTTGGAGCTCTTTCAGGCCTTTGTTAGAAGCGGGAATATCTTCCCATAAAAACTAAAGAGAAGCGTTCTGTACAACTGCTTTGTGTAGTATCAATCCAACTCACAGAGTTGGACACTTCCTTTGAAAGAGCTGTTTTGAAACACTCTTTTTGTAGAATCTGCAAGTGTTCATTTGGAGCGCTTTGAGGCCTATGGTGGAAAAGGAAATATCTTCACTTATAAACCAGGCAGAAGCATTCCCAGAAACCTCTGTATGATGTGTGCATTCAACTCGGAGAGATAAGACTTCCTTTTGATAGAGCAGTTTTGAAACTGTGTTTTTGCAGAATCTACAAGTGCATATATGGAGCCCTTTCAGGCCTTCGTTGGAAACGGGAATATCTTCCCAAAAAAACTAAACAGAAGGTTCTGTGAAACTGCTTTGTGTAGTATGAATCCAACTCACAGAGTTGAACACTTCCTTTGAAAGAGCTGTTTTGAAACACTCTTTTTGTAGAATCTGCAAGTGTTCATTTGGAGCGCTTTGAGGCCTATGGTGGAAAAGGAAATATCTTCACTTATAAACCAGGCAGAAGCATTCTCAGAAACCTCTTTATGATGTGTGAATTCAACTCGGAGAGATAAGCCTTCCTTTTGATAGAGCAGTTTTGCAACTGTGTTTTTGCAGAATCTGCAATTGTATATTCGGAGCCCTTTCAGGCCTTTGTTGGAAAAGGGAATATCTTCCCATAAAAACTAAACAGAAGCGTTCTGTGAAACTGCTTTGTGAAGTATGAATCCAACTCACAGAGTTGAACACTTCTTTTGAAAGAGCAGTTTTGAAACACTCGTTTTGTAGAATCTGCAAGTGTTCATTTGGAGCGCTTTGAGGCCTATGGTGGAAAAGGAAATATCTTCACATAAAACCTAGACAGAAGCATTCTTTGAAACTTCTTTATGATGTGTGCATTCAACTCACAGAGTTGAACCTTCCTTATCATGGAGCAGTTTGGAAAGAGTCTTTTTGCAGCATCTGCAAGTGGATATTTGGAGCTCTTTCAGGCGTTTGTTAAAAGCGGGAATATCTTCCCATAAAAACTAAACAGAAGCATTCTCACAAACTGCTTTGTGATGTGTGTGTTCAACTCACAGAGGTGAACCTTTCCTTTGCTAGAGCAGTTATGAAACACTCTTTTTGTAGAATCTGCAAGTGTTCATTTGGAGCGATTTGAGGCCTATGGTGGAAAAAGAAATATCTTCACATAAAACCTAGACAGAAGCATTCTTTGAAACTTCTTTATGATGTGTGCATTCAACTCACGGAGTTGAACATTCCTATTCATGGAGCAGTTTGGAAAGAGTCTTTTTGCAGCATCTTCAAGTGGATATTTGGAGCTCTTTCAGGCGTTTGTTAAAAGCAGGAATATCTTCCCATAAAAACTAAACAGAAGCATTCTCACAAACTGCTTTGCGATGTGTGTGTTCAACTCACAGAGGTGAACCTTTCCTTTGCTAGAGCAGTTATGAAACACTCTTTTTGTAGAATCTGCAAGTGTTCATTTTGAGCGCTTTGAGGCCTATGGTGGAAAAAGAAATATCTTCATATATAAACTAGGCAGAAGCATTCTCCGAAACCCCTTTATGATGTGTGCATTCAACTCAGAGAGATAAGCCTTCCTTTTGATAGAGCAGTTTTGAAACTGTGTTTTTGCAGAATCTGCAAGTGGATATTTGGAGCCCTTTCAGGCCTTCGTTGGAAACGGGAATATCTTCCCATAAAAACTAAACAGAAGAGTTCTGTGAAACTGCTTTGTGTAGTATGAATCCAACTCACAGAGTTGAACACTTCCTTTGAAAGAGCAGTTTTGAAACACTCTTTTTGTAGAATCTGCAAGTGTTCGTTTGGAGCGCTTTGAGGCCTATGGTGGAAAAGGAAATATCTTCACATATAAACCAGGCAGAAGCATTCTCAGAAACCTCTTTATGATGTGTGCATTCAACTCGGAGAGATAAGCCTTCTTTTTGATAGAGCAGTTTTGAAACTGTGTTTTGGCAGAATCTGCAAGTGGATACTTAGAGCCCTTTCAGGCCTTCGTTGCAAACGGGAATATCTTCCGATAAAAACGAAACAGAAACGTTCTGTGAAACTGCTTTGTGAAGTATGAATCCAACTCACAGAGTTGAACACTTCTTTTGAAAGAGCAGCTTTGAAACACTCTTTTTGTAGAATCTACATGTGTTCATTTGGAGCGCTTTGAGGCCTATGGTGGAAAAGTAAATATCGTCACATAATACCTAGACAGAAGCATTCTTTGAAACTTCTTTATGATGTGTGCATTCAACTCACAGAGTTGAACTTTCCTTTTCATGGAGCAGTTTGGAAAGAGTCTTTTTACAGCATCTGCAATAGGATATTTGGAGCTCTTTCAGGCCTTTGTTAGAAGCGGGAATATCTTCCCATAAAAACTGGACAGAAGCATTCTCACAAACTGCTTTGTGATGTGTGTGTTCAACTCACAGAGGTGAACCTTTCCTTTGCTAGAGCAGTTATGAAACACTCTTTTTGTAGAATCTGCAAGTGTTCATTTGGAGCGATTTGAGGCCTATGGTGGAAAAAGAAATATCTTCATATATAAACAAGGCAGAAGCATTCTCAGAAACCCCTTTATGATGTGTGCATTCAAATCAGAGAGATAAGCCTTCCTTTTGATAGAGCAGTTTTGAACCTGTGTTTTCGCAGAATCTGCAAGTGGATATTTGGAGCCCTTTCAGGCCTTCGTTGGAAACGGGAATATCTTCCCATAAAAACTAAACAGAAGAGTTCTGTGAAACTGCTTTGTGTAGTATGAATCCAACTCACAGAGTTGAACACTTCTTTTGAAAGAGCAGTTTTGAAACACTCTTTTTGTAGAATCTGCAAGTGTTCGTTTGGAGCGCTTTGAGGCCTATGGTGGAAAAGGAAATATCTTCACATATAAACCAGGCAGAAGCATTCTCAGAAACCTCTTTATGATGTGTGCATTCAACTCGGAGAGATAAGCCTTCCTTTTGATAGAGCAGTTTTGAAACTGTGTTTTGGCAGAATCTGCAAGTGGATACTTGGAGCCCTTTCAGGCCTTCGTTGCAAACGGGAATATCTTCTGATAAAAACGAAACAGAAACGTTCTGTGAAACTGCTTCGTGAAGTATGAATCCGACTCAGAGAGTTGAACACTTCTTTTGAAAGAGCAGCTTTGAAACACTCTTTTTGTAGAATCTACATGTGTTCATTTGGAGCGCTTTGAGGCCTATGGTGGAAAAGGAAATATCGTCACATAATACCTAGACAGAAGCATTCTTTGAAACTTCTTTATGATGTGTGCATTCAACTCACAGAGTTGAACTTTCCTTTTCATGGAGCAGTTTGGAAAGAGTCTTTTTGCAGCATCTGCAATAGGATATTTGGAGCTCTTTCAGTCCTTTGTTAGAAGCGGGAATATCTTCCCATAAAAACTGGACAGAAGCATTCTCACAAACTGCTTTGTGATGTGTGTGTTCAACTCACAGAGGTGAACCTTTCCTTTGCTAGAGCAGTTATGAAACACTCTTTTTGTAGAATCTGCAAGTGTTCATTTGGAGCGATTTGAGGCCTATGGTGGAAAAAGAAATATCTTCATATATAAACAAGGCAGAAGCATTCTCAGAAAGCTCTTTATGATGTGTGCATTCAACTCAGAGAGATAAGCCTTCCTTTTGATAGAGCAGTTTTGAAACTGTGTTTTTGCAGAATCTGCAAGTGGATATTTGGAGCCCTTTCAGGCCTTCGTTGGAAACGGGAATATCTTCCCATAAAAACTAAACAGAAGAGTTCTGTGAAACTCCTTTGTGAAGTATGAATCCAAATCACAGAGTTGAACACTTCTTTTGAAAGAGCAGCTTTGAAACACTCTTTTTGTAGAATCTGCAAGTGTTCGTTTGGAGCGCTTTGAGGCCTATGGTGGAAAAGGAAATATCTTCACATATAAACCAGGCAGAAGCATTCTCAGAAACCTCTTTATGATGTGTGCATTCAACTCGGAGAGATAAGCCTTCCTTTTGATAGAGCAGTTTTGAAACTGTGTTTTGGCAGAATCTGCAAGTGGATACTTGGAGCCCATTCAGGCCTTCGTTGCAAACGGGAATATCTTCCGATAAAAACGAAACAGAAACGTTCTGTGAAACTCCTTTGTGAAGTATGAATCCAACTCACAGAGTTGAACACTTCTTTTAAAAGAGCAGCTTTGAAACACCCTTTTTGTAGAATCTACATGTGTTCATTTGGAGCGCTTTGAGGCCTATGGTGGAAAAGGAAATATCGTCACATAATACCTAGACAGAAGCATTCTTTGAAACTTCTTTATGATGTGTGCATTCAACACACAGAGTTGAACTTTCCTTTTCATGGAGCAGTTTGGAAAGAGTCTTTTTGCAGCATCTGCAATAGGATATTTGGAGCTCTTTCAGGCCTTTGTTAGAAGCGGGAATATCTTCCCATAAAAACTGGACAGAAGCATTCTCACAAACTGCTTTGTGATGTGTGTGTTCAACTCACAGAGGTGAACCTTTCCTTTGCTAGAGCAGTTATGAAACACTCTTTTTGTAGAATCTGCAAGTGTTCATTTGGAGCGATTTGAGGCCTATGGTGGAAAAAGAAATATCTTCATATATAAACAAGGCAGAAGCATTCTCAGAAACCTCTTTATGATGTGTGCATTCAACTCGGGGAGATAAGCCTTCCTTTTGATAGAGCAGTTTTGAAACTGTGTTTTTGCAGGATCTGCAAGTGGATATTTGGAGCCCTTTCTGGCCTTCGTTGGAAACGGGGATATCTTCCCAAAAAAACTAAACAGAAGCGTTCTGTGAAACTGCTTTGTATAGTATGAATCCAACTCACAGAGTTGGACACTTCCTTTGAAAGAGCTGTTTTGGAACACTCTTTTTGTAGAATCTGCAAGTGTTCATTTGGAGCGCTTTGAGGCCTATGGTGGAAAAGGAAATATCTTCACTTATAAACCAGGCAGAAGCATTCTCAGAAACCTCTTTATGATGTGTGAATTCAACTTGGAGAGATAAGCCTTCCTTTTGATAGAGCAGTTTTGAAACTGTGTTTTGGCAGAATCTGCAAGTGGATATTTAGAGCCCTTTCAGGCCTTCGTTGGAAACGGGAATATCTTCCCATAAAAACTAAACAGAAGCGTTCTGTGAAACTGCTTTGTGAAGTATGAATCCAACTCACAGAGTTGAACACTTCTTTTGAAAGAGCAGCTTTGAAACACTCTTTTTGTAGAATCTACAAGTGTTCATTTGGTGCGCTTTGAGGCCTTTGGTGGAAAAGGAAATATCGTCACATAAAACCTAGACAGAAGCATTCTTTGAAACTTCTTTATGATGTGTGCATTCAACACACAGAGTTGAACTTTCCTTTTCATGGAGCAGTTTGGAAAGAGTCTTTTTGCAGCATCTGCAAGTGGATATTTGGAGCTCTTTCAGGCCTTTGTTAGAAGAGGGAATATCTTCCCATAAAAACTAAAGAGAAGCGTTCTGTGCAACTGCTTTGTGTAGTATCAATCCAACTCACAGAGTTGGACACTTCTTTTGAAAGAGCTGTTTTGAAACACTCTTTTTGTAGAATCTGCAAGTGTTCATTTGGAGCGCTTTGAGGCCTATGGTGGAAAAGGAAATATCTTCACTTATAAACCAGGCAGAAGCATTCCCAGAAACCTCTGTATGATGTGTGCATTCAACTCGGAGAGATAAGACTTCCTTTTGATAGAGCAGTTTTGAAACTCTGTTTTTGCAGAATCTACAAGTGCATATATGGAGCCCTTTCAGGCCTTCGTTGGAAACGGGAATATCTTCCCAAAAAAACTAAACAGAAGGTTCTGTGAAACTGCTTTGTGTAGTATGAATCCAACTCACAGAGTTGAACACTTCCTTTGAAAGAGCTGTTTTGAAACACTCTTTTTGTAGAATCTGCAAGTGTTCATTTGGAGCGCTTTGAGGCCTATGGTGGAAAAGGAAATATCTTCACTTATAAACCAGGCAGAAGCATTCTCAGAAACCTCTTTATGATGTGTGAATTCAACTCGGAGAGATAAGCCTTCCTTTTGATAGAGCAGTTTTGCAACTGTGTTTTTGCAGAATCTGCAATTGTATATTTGGAGCCCTTTCAGGCCTTTGTTGGAAAAGGGAATATCTTCCCATAAAAACTAAACAGAAGCGTTCTGTGAAACTGCTTTGTGAAGTATGAATCCAACTCACAGAGTTGAACACTTCTTTTGAAAGAACAGTTTTGAAACACTCGTTTTGTAGAATCTGCAAGTGTTCATTTGGAGCGCTTTGAGGCCTATGGTGGAAAAGGAAATATCTTCACATAAAACCTAGACAGAAGCATTCTTTGAAACTTCTTTATGATGTGTGCATTCAACTCACAGAGTTGAACCTTCCTTATCATGGAGCAGTTTGGAAAGAGTCTTTTTGCAGCATCTGCAAGTGGATATTTGGAGCTCTTTCAGGCGTTTGTTAAAAGCGGGAATATCTTCCCATAAAAACTAAACAGAAGCATTCTCACAAACTGCTTTGTGATGTGTGTGTTCAACTCACAGAGGTGAACCTTTCCTTTGCTAGAGCAGTTATGAAACACTCTTTTTGTAGAATCTGCAAGTGTTCATTTGGAGCGATTTGAGGCCTATGGTGGAAAAAGAAATATCTTCACATAAAACCTAGACAGAAGCATTCTTTGAAACTTCTTTATGATGTGTGCATTCAACTCACAGAGTTGAACATTCCTATTCATGGAGCAGTTTGGAAAGAGTCTTTTTGCAGCATCTTCAAGTGGATATTTGGAGCTCTTTCAGGCGTTTGTTAAAAGCGGGAATATCTTCCCATAAAAACTAAACAGAAGCATTCTCACAAACTGCTTTGCGATGTGTGTGTTCAACTCACAGAGGTGAACCTTTCCTTTGCTAGAGCAGTTATGAAACACTCTTTTTGTAGAATCTGCAAGTGTTCATTTTGAGCGCTTTGAGGCCTATGGTGGAAAAAGAAATATCTTCATATATAAACAAGGCAGAAGCATTCTCCGAAACCCCTTTATGATGTGTGCATTCAACTCAGAGAGATAAGCCTTCCTTTTGATAGAGCAGTTTTGAAACTGTGTTTTTGCAGAATCTGCAAGTGGATATTTGGAGCCCTTTCAGGCCTTCGTTGGAAACGGGAATATCTTCCCATAAAAACTAAACAGAAGAGTTCTGTGAAACTGCTTTGTGTAGTATGAATCCAACTCACAGAGTTGAACACTTCCTTTGAAAGAGCAGTTTTGAAACACTCTTTTTGTAGAATCTGCAAGTGTTCGTTTGGAGCGCTTTGAGGCCTATGGTGGAAAAGGAAATATCTTCACATATAAA
This sequence comes from Pongo abelii, assembly GCF_028885655.2. Lineage (NCBI taxonomy): Eukaryota > Metazoa > Chordata > Mammalia > Primates > Hominidae > Pongo > Pongo abelii. The sequence goes on along the minus strand of NC_071988.2, from coordinate 82,204,044 downwards.
CCAGGCAGAAGCATTCTCAGAAACCTCTTTATGATGTGTGCATTCAACTAGGAGAGATAAGCCTTCTTTTTGATAGAGCAGTTTGGAAACTGTGTTTTGGCAGAATCTGCAAGTGGATACTTAGAGACCTTTCAGGCCTTCGTTGCAAACGGGAATATCTTCCGATAAAAACGAAACAGAAACGTTCTGTGAAACTGCTTTGTGAAGTATGAATCCAACTCACAGAGTTGAACACTTCTTTTGAAAGAGCAGCTTTGAAACACTCTTTTTGTAGAATCTACATGTGTTCATTTGGAGCGCTTTGAGGCCTATGGTGGAAAAGGAAATATCGTCACATAATACATAGACAGAAGCATTCTTTGAAACTTCTTTATGATGTGTGCATTCAACTCACAGAGTTGAACTTTCCTTTTCATGGAGCAGTTTGGAAAGAGTCTTTTTACAGCATCTGCAATAGGATATTTGGAGCTCTTTCAGGCCTTTGTTAGAAGCGGGAATATCTTCCCATAAAAACTGGACAGAAGCATTCTCACAAACTGCTTTGTGATGTGTGTGTTCAACTCACAGAGGTGAACCTTTCCTTTGCTAGAGCAGTTATGAAACACTCTTTTTGTAGAATCTGCAAGTGTTCATTTGGAGCGATTTGAGGCCTATGGTGGAAAAAGAAATATCTTCATATATAAACAAGGCAGAAGCATTCTCAGAAAGCTCTTTATGATGTGTGCATTCAACTCAGAGAGATAAGCCTTCCTTTTGATAGAGCAGTTTTGAAACTGTGTTTTTGCAGAATTTGCAAGTGGATATTTGGAGCCCTTTCAGCCCTTCGTTGGAAACGGGAATATCTTCCCATAAAAACTAAACAGAAGAGTTCTGTGAAACTGCTTTGTGTAGTATGAATCCAACTCACAGAGTTGAACACTTCCTTTGAAAGAGCAGCTTTGAAACACTCTTTTTGTAGAATCTGCAAGTGTTCATTTGGAGCGCTTTGAGGCCTATGGTGGAAAAGGAAATATCTTCACATAAAACCTAGACAGAAGCATTCTTTGAAACTTCTTTATGATGTGTGCATTCAACTCACAGAGTTGAACCTTCCTTTTCATGGAGCAGTTTGGAAAGAGTCTTTTTGCAGCATCTGCAAGTGGATATTTGGAGCTCTTTCAGGCCTTTGTTAGAAGCGGGAATATCTTCCCATAAAAACTGGACAGAAGCATTCTCACAAACTGCTTTGTGATGTGTGTGTTCAACTCACAGAGGTGAACCTTTCCTTTGCTAGAGCAGTTATGAAACACTCTTTTAGTAGAATCTGCAAGTGTTCATTTGGAGCGATTTGAGGCCTATGGTGGAAAAAGAAATATCTTCATATATAATCCAGGCAGAAGCATTCTCAGAAACCTCTTTATGATGTGTGCATTCAACTCGGAGAGATAAGCCTTCCTTTTGATAGAGCAGTTTTGCAACTGTGTTTTTGCAGAATCTGCAAGTGGATATTTGGAGCCCTTTCAGGCCTTCGTTGGAAACGGGAATATCTTCCCATAAAAACCAAACAGAAGCGTTCTGTGAAACTCCTTTCTGAAGTGTGAATCCAACTCACAGAGTTGAACACTTCTTTTGAAAGAGCAGCTTTGAAACACTCTTTTTGTAGAATCTGCAAGTGTTCATTTGGAGCGCTTTGAGGCCTATGGTGGAAAAGGAAATATCTTCACATAAAACCTAGACAGAAGCATTCTTTGAAACTTCTTTATGATGTGTGCATTCAACTCACAGAGTTGAACATTCCTTTTCATGGAGCAGTTTGGAAAGAGTCTTTTTGCAGCATCTGCAAGTGGATATTTGGAGCTCTTTCAGGCCTTTGTTAGAAGCGGGAATATCTTCCCATTAAAACTGGACAGAAGCATTCTCACAAACTGCTTTGTGATGTGTGTGTTCAACTCACAGAGGTGAACATTTCCTTTGCTAGAACAGTTATGAAACACTCTTTTTGTAGAATCTGCAAGTGTTCATTTGGAGCGCTTAGAGGCCTATGGTGGAAAAAGAAATATCTTCACATAAAACCTAGACAGAAGCATTCTTTGAAACTTCTTTATGATGTGTGCATTCAACTCACAGAGTTGAACCTTCTTTTTCATGGAGCAGTTTGGAAAGAGTCTTTTTGCAGCATCTGCAAGTGGATATTTGGAGCTCTTTCAGGCCTTTGTTAGAAGCGGGAATATCTTCCCATAAAAACTAAACCGAAGCATTCTCACAAACTGCTTTGTGATGTGTGTGTTCAACTCACAGAGCTGAACCTTTCCTTTGCTAGAGCAGTTATGAAACACTCTTTTTGTAGAATCTGCAAGTGTTCATTTGGAGCGCTTTGAGGCCTATGGTGGAAAAAGAAATATCTTCATATATAAACAAGGCAGAAGCATTCTCAGAAACCCTTTTATGATGTGTGCATTCAACTCAGAGAGATAAGCCTTCCTTTTGATAGAGCAGTTTTGAACCTGTGTTTTCGCAGAATCTGCATGTGGATATTTGGAGCCCTTTCAGGCCTTCGTTGGAAACGGGAATATCTTCCCATAAAAACTAAACAGAAGAGTTCTGTGAAACTGCTTTGTGTAGTATGAATCCAACTCACAGAGTTGAACACTTCTTTTGAAAGAGCAGTTTTGAAACACTCTTTTTGTAGAATCTGCAAGTGTTCGTTTGGAGCGCTTTGAGGCCTATGGTGGAAAAGGAAATATCTTCACATATAAACCAGGCAGAAGCATTCTCAGAAACCTCTTTATGATGTGTGCATTCAACTCGGAGAGATAAGCCTTCCTTTTGATAGAGCAGTTTTGAAACTGTGTTTTGGCAGAATCTGCAAGTGGATACTTGGAGCCCTTTCAGGCCTTCGTTGCAAACGGGAATATCTTCTGATAAAAACGAAACAGAAACGTTCTGTGAAACTGCGTTGTGAAGTATGAATCCGACTCACAGAGTTGAACACTTCTTTTGAAAGAGCAGCTTTGAAACACTCTTTTTGTAGAATCTACATGTGTTCATTTGGAGCGCTTTGAGGCCTATGGTGGAAAAGGAAATATCGTCACATAATACCTAGACAGAAGCATTCTTTGAAACTTCTTTATGATGTGTGCATTCAACTCACAGAGTTGAACTTTCCTTTTCATGGAGCAGTTTGGAAAGAGTCTTTTTGCAGCATCTGCAATAGGATATTTGGAGCTCTTTCAGTCCTTTGTTAGAAGCGGGAATATCTTCCCATAAAAACTGGACAGAAGCATTCTCACAAACTGCTTTGTGATGTGTGTGTTCAACTCACAGAGGTGAACCTTTCCTTTGCTAGAGCAGTTATGAAACACTCTTTTTGTAGAATCTGCAAGTGTTCATTTGGAGCGATTTGAGGCCTATGGTGGAAAAAGAAATATCTTCATATATAAACAAGGCAGAAGCATTCTCAGAAAGCTCTTTATGATGTGTGCATTCAACTCAGAGAGATAAGCCTTCCTTTTGATAGAGCAGTTTTGAAACTGTGTTTTTGCAGAATCTGCAAGTGGATATTTGGAGCCCTTTCAGGCCTTCGTTGGAAACGGGAATATCTTCCCATAAAAACTAAACAGAAGAGTTCTGTGAAACTCCTTTGTGAAGTATGAATCCAAATCACAGAGTTGAACACTTCTTTTGAAAGAGCAGCTTTGAAACACTCTTTTTGTAGAATCTGCAAGTGTTCGTTTGGAGCGCTTTGAGGCCTATGGTGGAAAAGGAAATATCTTCACATATAAACCAGGCAGAAGCATTCTCAGAAACCTCTTTATGATGTGTGCATTCAACTCGGAGAGATAAGCCTTCCTTTTGATAGAGCAGTTTTGAAACTGTGTTTTGGCAGAATCTGCAAGTGGATACTTGGAGCCCATTCAGGCCTTCGTTGCAAACGGGAATATCTTCCGATAAAAACGAAACAGAAACGTTCTGTGAAACTCCTTTGTGAAGTATGAATCCAACTCACAGAGTTGAACACTTCTTTTAAAAGAGCAGCTTTGAAACACTCTTTTTGTAGAATCTACATGTGTTCATTTGGAGCGCTTTGAGGCCTATGGTGGAAAAGGAAATATCGTCACATAATACCTAGACAGAAGCATTCTTTGAAACTTCTTTATGATGTGTGCATTCAACACACAGAGTTGAACTTTCCTTTTCATGGAGCAGTTTGGAAAGAGTCTTTTTGTAGCATCTGCAATAGGATATTTGGAGCTCTTTCAGGCCTTTGTTAGAAGCGGGAATATCTTCCGATAAAAACTGGACAGAAGCATTCTCACAAACTGCTTTGTGATGTGTGTGTTCAACTCACAGAGGTGAACCTTTCCTTTGCTAGAGCAGTTATGAAACACTCTTTTTGTAGAATCTGCAAGTGTTCATTTGGAGCGATTTGAGGCCTATGGTGGAAAAAGAAATATCTTCATATATAAACAAGGCAGAAGCATTCTCAGAAACCTCTTTATGATGTGTGCATTCAACTCGGGGAGATAAGCCTTCCTTTTGATAGAGCAGTTTTGAAACTGTGTTTTTGCAGGATCTGCAAGTGGATATTTGGAGCCCTTTCTGGCCTTCGTTGGAAACGGGGATATCTTCCCAAAAAAACTAAACAGAAGCGTTCTGTGAAACTGCTTTGTATAGTATGAATCCAACTCACAGAGTTGGACACTTCCTTTGAAAGAGCTGTTTTGGAACACTCTTTTTGTAGAATCTGCAAGTGTTCATTTGGAGCGCTTTGAGGCCTATGGTGGAAAAGGAAATATCTTCACTTATAAACCAGGCAGAAGCATTCTCAGAAACCTCTTTATGATGTGTGAATTCAACTTGGAGAGATAAGCCTTCCTTTTGATAGAGCAGTTTTGAAACTGTGTTTTGGCAGAATCTGCAAGTGGATATTTAGAGCCCTTTCAGGCCTTCGTTGGAAACGGGAATATCTTCCCATAAAAACTAAACAGAAGCGTTCTGTGAAACTGCTTTGTGAAGTATGAATCCAACTCACAGAGTTGAACACTTCTTTTGAAAGAGCAGCTTTGAAACTCTCTTTTTGTAGAATCTACAAGTGTTCATTTGGTGCGCTTTGAGGCCTTTGGTGGAAAAGGAAATATCGTCACATAAAACCTAGACAGAAGCATTCTTTGAAACTTCTTTATGATGTGTGCATTCAACACACAGAGTTGAACTTTCCTTTTCATGGAGCAGTTTGGAAAGAGTCTTTTTGCAGCATCTGCAAGTGGATATTTGGAGCTCTTTCAGGCCTTTGTTAGAAGCGGGAATATCTTCCCATTAAAACTGGACAGAAGCATTCTCACAAACTGCTTTGTGATGTGTGTGTTCAACTCACAGAGGTGAACCTTTCCTTTGCTAGAGCAGTTATGAAACACTCTTTTTGTAGAATCTGCAAGTGTTCATTTGGAGCGCTTTGAGGCCTATGGTGGAAAAAGAAATATCTTCACATAAAACCTAGACAGAAGCATTCTTTGAAACTTCTTTATGATGTGTGCATTCAACTCACAGAGTTGAACCTTCTTTTTCATGGAGCAGTTTGGAAAGAGTCTTTTTCCAGCATCTGCAAGTGGATATTTGGAGCTCTTTCAGGCCTTTGTTAGAAGCGGGAATATCTTCCCATAAAAACTAAACCGAAGCATTCTCCCAAACTGCTTTGTGATGTGTGTGTTCAACTCACAGAGGTGAACCTTTCCTTTGCTAGAGCAGTTATGAAACACTCTTTTTGTAGAATCTGCAAGTGTTCATTTGGAGCGCTTTGAGGCCTATGGTGGAAAAAGAAATATCTTCATATATAAACAAGGCAGAAGCATTCTCAGAAACCCCTTTATGATGTGTGCATTCAACTCAGAGAGATAAGCCTTCCTTTTGATAGAGCAGTTTTGAACCTGTGTTTTTGCAGAATCTGCAAGTGGATATTTGGAGACCTTTCAGGCCTTCGTTGGAAACGGGAATATCTTCCCATAAAAACTAAACAGAAGAGTTCTGTGAAACTGCTTTGTGTAGTATGAATCCAACTCACAGAGTTGAACACTTCCTTTGAAAGAGCAGTTTTGAAACACTCTTTTTGTAGAATCTGCAAGTGTTCGTTTGGAGCGCTTTGAGGCCTATGGTGGAAAAGGAAATATCTTCACATATAAACCAGGCAGAAGCATTCTCAGAAACCTCTTTATGATGTGTGAATTCAACTTGGAGAGATAAGCCTTCCTTTTGATAGAGCAGTTTTGAAACTGTGTTTTGGCAGAATCTGCAAGTGGATATTTAGAGCCCTTTCAGGCCTTCGTTGGAAACGGGAATATCTTCCCATAAAAACTAAACAGAAGCGTTCTGTGAAACTGCTTTGTGAAGTATGAATCCAACTCACAGAGTTGAACACTTCTTTTGAAAGAGCAGCTTTGAAACTCTCTTTTTGTAGAATCTACAAGTGTTCATTTGGTGCGCTTTGAGGCCTTTGGTGGAAAAGGAAATATCGTCACATAAAACCTAGACAGAAGCATTCTTTGAAACTTCTTTATGATGTGTGCATTCCACACACAGAGTTGAACTTTCCTTTTCATGGAGCAGTTTGGAAAGAGTCTTTTTGCAGCATCTGCAAGTGGATATTTGGAGCTCTTTCAGGCCTTTGTTAGAAGCGGGAATATCTTCCCATTAAAACTGGACAGAAGCATTCTCACAAACTGCTTTGTGATGTGTGTGTTCAACTCACAGAGGTGAACCTTTCCTTTGCTAGAGCAGTTATGAAACACTCTTTTTGTAGAATCTGCAAGTGTTCATTTGGAGCGCTTTGAGGCCTATGGTGGAAAAAGAAATATCTTCACATAAAACCTAGACAGAAGCATTCTTTGAAACTTCTTTATGATGTGTGCATTCAACTCACAGAGTTGAACCTTCTTTTTCATGGAGCAGTTTGGAAAGAGTCTTTTTCCAGCATCTGCAAGTGGATATTTGGAGCTCTTTCAGGCCTTTGTTAGAAGCGGGAATATCTTCCCATAAAAACTAAACCGAAGCATTCTCACAAACTGCTTTGTGATGTGTGTGTTCAACTCACAGAGGTGAACCTTTCCTTTGCTAGAGCAGTTATGAAACACTCTTTTTGTAGAATCTGCAAGTGTTCATTTGGAGCGCTTTGAGGCCTATGGTGGAAAAAGAAATATCTTCATATATAAACAAGGCAGAAGCATTCTCAGAAACCCCTTTATGATGTGTGCATTCAACTCAGAGAGATAAGCCTTCCTTTTGATAGAGCAGTTTTGAACCTGTGTTTTTGCAGAATCTGCAAGTGGATATTTGGAGACCTTTCAGGCCTTCGTTGGAAACGGGAATATCTTCCCATAAAAACTAAACAGAAGAGTTCTGTGAAACTGCTTTGTGTAGTATGAATCCAACTCACAGAGTTGAACACTTCCTTTGAAAGAGCAGTTTTGAAACACTCTTTTTGTAGAATCTGCAAGTGTTCGTTTGGAGCGCTTTGAGGCCTATGGTGGAAAAGGAAATATCTTCACATATAAACCAGGCAGAAGCATTCTCAGAAACCTCTTTATGATGTGTGCATTCAACTCGGAGAGATAAGCCTTCCTTTTGATAGAGCAGTTTTGAAAGTGTGTTTTGGCAGAATCTGCAAGTGGATACTTAGAGCCCTTTCAGGCTTTCGTTGCAAACGGGAATATCTTCCCATAAAAACGAAACAGAAACGTTCTGTGAAACTGCTTTGTGAAGTATGAATCCAACTCACAGAGTTGAACACTTCCTTTGAAAGAGCAGCTTTGAAACACTCTTTTTGTAGAATCTACATGTGTTCATTTGGAGCGCTTTGAGGCCTATGGTGGAAAAGGAAATATCGTCACATAATACCTAGACAGAAGCATTCTTTGAAACTTCTTTATGATGTGTGCATTCAACTCACAGAGTTGAACTTTCCTTTTCATGGAGCAGTTTGGAAAGAGTCTTTTTGCAGCATCTGCAAGTGGATATTTGGAGCTCTTTCAGGCCTTTGTTAGAAGCGGGAATATCTTCCCATTAAAACTGGACAGAAGCATTCTCACAAACTGCTTTGTGATGTGTGTGTTCAACTCACAGAGGTGAACCTTTCCTTTGCTAGAGCAGTTATGAAACACTCTTTTTGTAGAATCTGCAAGTGTTCATTTAGAGCGCTTTGAGGCCTATGGTGGAAAAAGAAATATCTTCACATAAAACCTAGACAGAAGCACTCTTTGAAACTTCTTTATGATGTGTGCATTCAACTCACAGAGTTGAACCTTCTTTTTCATGGAGCAGTTTGGAAAGAGTCTTTTTGCAGCATCTGCAAGTGGATATTTGGAGCTCTTTCAGGCCTTTGCTAGAAGCGGGAATATCTTCCCATAAAAACTGGACAGAAGCATTCTCACAAACTGCTTTGAGATGTGTGTGTTCAACTCACAGAGGTGAAACTTTCCTTTGCTAGAGCAGTTATGAAACACTCTTTTTGTAGAATCTGTAAGTGTTCATTTGGAGCGATTTGAGGCCTATGGTGGAAAAAGAAATATCTTCATATATAAAAAAGGCAGAAGCATTCTCAGAAAGTTCTTTATGATGTGTGCATTCAACTCAGAGAGATAAGCCTTCCTTTTGATAGAGCAGTTTTGAAACTCTATTTTTGCAGAATCTGCAAGTGGATATTTGGAGCCCTTTCAGGCCTTCGTTGGAAACGGGAATATCTTCCCATAAAAACTAAACAGAAGAGTTCTGTGAAACTGCTTTGTGTAGTATGAATCCAACTCACAGAGTTGAACACTTCCTTTGAAAGAGCAGTTTTGAAACACTCTTTTTGTAGAATCTGCAAGTGTTCGTTTGGAGCGCTTTGAGGCCTATGGTGGAAAAGGAAATATCTTCACATATAAACCAGGCAGAAGCATTCTCAGAAACCTCTTTATGATGTGTGCATTCAACTGGGAGAGATAAGCCTTCCTTTTGATAGAGCAGTTTTCAAACTGAGTTTTGGCAGAATCTGCAAGTGGATACTTAGAGCCCTTTCAGGCCTTCGTTGCAAACGGGAATATCTTCCCATAAAAACGAAACAGAAACGTTCTGTGAAACTGCTTTGTGAAGTATGAATCCAACTCACAGAGTTGAACACTTCTTTTGAAAGAGCAGCTTTGAAACACTCTTTTTGTAGAATCTACATGTGTTCATTTGGAGCGCTTTGAGGCCTATGGTGGAAAAGGAAATATTGTCACATAATACCTAGACAGAAGCATTCTTTGAAACTTCTTTATGATGTGTGCATTCAACTCACAGAGTTGAACCTTCCTTTTCATGGAGCAGTTTGGAAAGAGTCTTTTTGCAGCATCTGCAAGTGGATATTTGGAGCTCTTTCAGGCCTTTGTTAGAAGCGGGAATATCTTCCCATAAAAACTGGACAGAAGCATTCTCACAAACTGCTTTGTGATGTGTGTGTTCAACTCACAGAGGTGAACCTTTCCTTTGCTAGAGCAGTTATGAAACACTCTTTTTGTAGAATCTGCAAGTGTTCATTTGGAGCGATTTGAGGCCTAAGGTGGAAAAAGAAATATCTTCATATATAAACAAGGCAGAAGCATTCTCAGAAAGCTCTTTATGATGTGTGCATTCAACTCAGAGAGATAAGCCTTCCTTTTGATAGAGCAGTTTTGAAACTGTGTTTTTGCAGAATCTGCAGGTGGATATTTGGAGCCCTTTCAGGCCTTCGTTGGAAACGGGAATATCTTCCCATAAAAACTAAACAGAAGAGTTCTGTGAAACTGCTTTGTGTAGTATGAATCCAACTCACAGAGTTGAACACTTCTTTTGAAAGAGTAGTTTTGAAACACTCTTTTTGTAGAATCTGCAAGTGTTCGTTTGGAGCGCTTTGAGGCCTATGGTGGAAAAGGAAATATCTTCACATATAAACCAGGCAGAAGCATTCTCAGAAACCTCTTTATGATGTGTGCATTCAACTCGGAGAGATAAGCCTTCCTTTTGATAGAGCAGTTTTGAAACTGTGTTTTGGCAGAATCTGCAAGTGGATACTTAGAGCCCTTTCAGGCCTTCGTTGCAAACGGGAATATCTTCCGATAAAAACGAAACAGAAACGTTCTGTGAAACTGCTTTGTGAAGTATGAATCCAACTCACAGAGTTGAACACTTCTTTTGAAAGAGCAGCTTTGAAACACTCTTTTTGTAGAATCTACATGTGTTCATTTGGAGCGCTTTGAGGCCTATGGTGGAAAAGGAAATATCGTCACATAATACCTAGACAGAAGCATTCTTTGAAACTTCTTTATGATGTGTGCATTCAACTCACAGAGTTGAACTTTCCTTTTCATGGAGCAGTTTGGAAAGAGTCTTTTTGCAGCATCTGCAAGTGGATATGTGGAGCTCTTTCAGGTCTTTGTTAGAAGCGGGAATATCTTCCCATTAAAACTGGACAGAAGCATTCTCACAAACTGCTTTGTGATGTGTGTGTTCAACTCACAGAGGTGAACCTTTCCTTTGCTAGAGGAGTTATGAAACACTCTTTTTGTAGAATCTGCAAGTGTTCATTTGGAGCGCTTTGAGGCCTATGGTGGAAAAAGAAATATCTTCACATAAAACCTAGACAGAAGCATTCTTTGAAACTTCTTTATGATGTGTGCATTCAACTCACAGAGTTGAACCTTCTTTTTCATGGAGCAGTTTGGAAAGAGTCTTTTTGCAGCATCTGCAAGTGGATATTTGGAGCTCTTTCAGGACTTTGCTAGAAGCGGGAATATCTTCCAATAAAAACTGGACAGAAGCATTCTCACAAACTGCTTTGAGATGTGTGTGTTCAACTCACAGAGGTGAACCTTTCCTTTGCTAGAGCAGTTATGAAACACTCTTTTTGTAGAATCTGCAAGTGTTCATTTGGAGCGCTTTGAGGCCTATGGTGGAAAAAGAAATATCTTCATATATAAACAAGGCAGAAGCATTCTCAGAAACCCCTTTATGATGTGTGCATTCAACTCAGAGAGATAAGCCTTCCTTTTGATAGAGCAGTTTTGAACCTGTGTTTTTGCAGAATCTGCAAGTGGATATTTGGAGCCCTTTCAGGCCTTCGTTGGAAACGGGAATATCTTCCCATAAAAACTGAACAGAAGAGTTCTGTGAAACTGCTTTGTGTAGTATGAATCCAACTCACAGAGTTGAACACTTCCTTTGAAAGAGCAGTTTTGAAACACTCTTTTTGTAGAATCTGCAAGTGTTCGTTTGGAGCGCTTTGAGGCCTATGGTGGAAAAGGAAATATCTTCACATATAAACCAGGCAGAAGCATTCTCAGAAACCTCTTTATGATGTGTGCATTCAACTCAGAGAGATAAGCCTTCCTTTTGATAGAGCAGTTTTGAAACTGTGTTTTGGCAGAATCTGCAAGTGGATACTTAGAGCCCTTTCAGGCCTTCGTTGCAAACGGGAATATCTTCCCATAAAAACGAAACAGAAACGTTCTGTGAAACTACTTTGTGAAGTATGAATCCAACTCACAGAGTTGAAGACTTCCTTTGAAAGAGTAGCTTTGAAACACTCTTTTTGTAGAATCTACATGTGTTCATTTGGAGCGCTTTGAGGCCTATGGTGGAAAAGGAAATATCGTCACATAATACCTAGACAGAAGCATTCTTTGAAACTTCTTTATGATGTGTGCATTCAACTCACAGAGTTGAACTTTCCTTTTCATGGAGCAGTTTGGAAAGAGTCTTTTTGCAGCATCTGCAAGTGGATATTTGGAGCTCTTTCAGGCCTTTGTTAGAAGCGGGAGTATCTTCCCATTAAAACTGGACAGAAGCATTCTCACAAACTGCTTTGTGATGTGTGTGTTCAACTCACAGAGGTGAACCTTTCCTTTGCTAGAGCAGTTATGAAACACTCTTTTTGTAGAATCTGCAAGTGTTCATTTGGAGCGCTTTGAGGCCTATGGTGGAAAAAGAAATATCTTCACATAAAACCTAGACAGAAGCATTCTTTGAAACTTCTTTATGATGTGTGCCTTCAACTCACAGAGTTGAACCTTCTTTTTCATGGAGCAGTTTGGAAAGAGTCTTTTTGCAGCATCTGCAAGTGGATATTTGGAGCTCTTTCAGGCCTTTGCTAGAAGCGGGAATATCTTCCCATAAAAACTGGACAGAAGCATTCTCACAAACTGCTTTGAGATGTGTGTGTTCAACTCACAGAGGTGAACCTTTCCTTTGCTAGAGCAGTTATGAAACACTCTTTTTGTAGAATCTGCAAGTGTTCATTTGGAGCGCTTTGAGGCCTATGGTGGAAAAAGAAATATCTTCATATATAAACAAGGCAGAAGCATTCTCAGAAACCCCTTTATGATGTGTGCATTCAACTCAGAGAGATAAGCCTTCCTTTTGATAGAGCAGTTTTGAACCTGTGTTTTTGCAGAATCTGCAAGTGGATATTTGGAGCCCTTTCAGGCCTTCGTTGGAAACGGGAATATCTTCCATTAAAAACTAAACAGAAGAGTTCTGTGAAACTGGTTTGTGTAGTATGAATCCAACTCACAGAGTTGAACACTTCCTTTCAAAGAGCAGTTTTGAAACACTCTTTTTGTAGAATCTGCAAGTGTTCGTTTGGAGCGCTTTGAGGCCTATGGTGGAAAAGGAAATATCTTCACATATAATCCAGGCAGAAGCATTCTCAGAAACCTCTTTATGATGTGTGCATTCAACTCGGAGAGATAAGCCTTCCTTTTGATAGAGCAGTTTTGCAACTGTGTTTTTGCAGAATCTGCAAGTGTATATTTGGAGCCCTTTCAGGCCTTCGTTGGAAACGGGAATATCTTCCCATAAAAACTAAACAGAAGCGTTCTGTGAAACTCCTTTGTGAAGTATGAATCCAACTCACAGAGTTGAACACTTCTTTTGAAAGAGGAGCTTTGAAACACTCTTTTTGTAGAATCTGCAAGTGTTCATTTGGGGCGCTTTGAGGCCTATGGTGGGAAAGGAAATATCTTCACATAAAACCTAGACAGAAGCATTCTTTGAAACTTCTTTATGATGTGTGCATTCAACTCACAGAGTTGAACATTCCTTTTCATGGAGCAGTTTGGAAAGAGTCTTTTTGCAGCATCTGCAAGTGGATATTTGGAGCTCTTTCAGGCCTTTGTTATAAGCGGGAATATCTTCCCATTAAAACTGGACAGAAGCATTCTCACAAACTGCTTTGTGATGTGTGTGTTCAACTCACAGAGGTGAACCTTTCCTTTGCTAGAGCAGTTATGAAACACTCTTTTTGTAGAATCTGCAAGTGTTCATTTGGAGCGCTTTGAGGCCTATGGTGGAAAAAGAAATATCTTCACATAAAACCTAGACAGAAGCATTCTTTGAAACTTCTTTATGATGTGTGCATTCAACTCACAGAGTTGAACCTTCTTTTTCATGGAGCAGTTTGGAAAGAGTCTTTTTGCAGCATCTGCAAGTGGATATTTGGAGCTATTTCAGGCCTTTGTTAGAAGCGGGAATATCTTCCCATAAAAACTAAACCGAAGCATTCTCACAAACTGCTTTGTGATGTGTGTGTTCAACTCACAGAGGTGAACCTTTCCTTTGCTAGAGCAGTTATGAAACACTCTTTTTGTAGAATCTGCAAGTGTTCATTTGGAGCGCTTTGAGTCCTATGGTGGAAAAAGAAATATCTTCATATATAAATAAGGCAGAAGCATTCTCAGAAAGCTCTTTATGATGTGTGCATTCAACTCAGAGAGATAAGCCTTCCTTTTGATAGAGCAGTTTTGAAACTGTGTTTTTGCAGAATCTGCAAGTGGATATTTGGAGCCCTTTCAGGCCTTCGTTGGAAACGGGAATATCTTCCATTAAAAACTAAAGAGAAGAGTTCTGTGAAACTGCTTTGTGTAGTATGAATCCAACTCACAGAGTTGAACACTTCTTTTGAAAGAGTAGTTTTGAAACACTCTTTTTGTAGAATCTGCAAGTGTTCGTTTGGAGCGCTTTGAGGCCTATGGTGGAAATGGAAATATCTTCACATATAAACCAGGCAGAAGCATTCTCAGAAACCTCTTTATGATGTGTGCATTCAACTCGGAGAGATAAGCCTTCCTTTTGATAGAGCAGTTTTGAAACTGTGTTTTGGCAGAATCTGCAAGTGGATACTTAGAGCCCTTTCAGGCCTTCGTTGCAAACGGGAATATCTTCCGATAAAAACGAAACAGAAACGTTCTGTGAAACTGCTTTGTGAAGTATGAATCCAACTCACAGAGTTGAACACTTCTTTTGAAAGAGCAGCTTTGAAACACTCTTTTTGTAGAATCTGCAAGTGTTCATTTGGAACGCTTTGAGGCCTATGTTGGAAAAGGAAATATCTTCACATAAAACCTAGACAGAAGCATTCTTTGAAACTTCTTTATGATGTGTGCATTCAACTCACAGAGCTGAACATTCCTTTTCATGGAGCAGTTTGGAAAGAGTCTTTTTGCAGCATCTGCAAGTGGATATTTGGAGCTCTTTCAGGCCTTTGTTAGAAGCGGGAATATCTTCCCATTAAAACTGGACAGAAGCATTCTCACAAACTGCTTTGTGATGTGTGTGTTCAACTCACAGAGGTGAACCTTTCCTTTGCTAGAGCAGTTATGAAACACTCTTTTTGTAGAATCTGCAAGTGTTCATTTGGAGCGCTTTGAGGCCTATGGTGGAAAAAGAAATATCTTCACATAAAACCTAGACAGAAGCATTCTTTGAAACTTCTTTATGATGTGTGCATTCAACTCACAGAGTTGAACCTTCTTTTTCATGGAGCAGTTTGGAAAGAGTCTTTTTGCAGCATCTGCAAGTGGATATTTGGAGCCCTTTCAGGCCTTCGATGGAAACGGGAATATCTTCCATAAAAACTAAACAGAAGAGTTCTGTGAAACTGCTTTGTGTAGTATGAATCCAACTCGCAGAGTTGAACACTTCCTTTGAAAGAGCAGTTTTGAAACACTCTTTTTGTAGAATCTGCAAGTGTTCGTTTGGAGCGCTTTGAGGCCTATGGTGGAAAAGGAAATATCTTCACATATAAACCAGGCAGAAGCATTCTCAGAAACCTCTTTATGATGTGTGCATTCAACTCGGAGAGATAAGCCTTCCTTTTGATAGAGCAGTTTTGAAACTGTGTTTTGGCAGAATCTGCAAGTGGATACTTAGAGCCCTTTCAGGCCTTCGTTGCAAACGGGAATATCTTCCGATAAAAACGAAACAGAAACGTTCTGTGAAACTGCTTTGTGAAGTATGAATCCAACTCACAGAGTTGAACACTTCTTTTGAAAGAGCAGCTTTGAAACACTCTTTTTGTAGAATCTACATGTGTTCATTTGGAGCGCTTTGAGGCCTATGGTGGTAAAGGAAATATCGTCACATAATACCTAGACAGAAGCATTCTTTGAAACTTCTTTATGATGTGTGCATTCAACTCACAGAGTTGAACTTTCCTTTTCATGGAGCAGTTTGGAAAGAGTCTTTTTGCAGCATCTGCAAGTGGATATTTGGAGCTCTTTCAGGCCTTTGTTAGAAGCGGGAATATCTTCCCATAAAAACTGGACAGAAGCATTCTCACAAACTGCTTTGTGATGTGTGTGTTCAACTCACAGAGGTGAACCTTTCCTTTGCTAGAGCATTTATGAAACACTCTTTCTGTAGAATCTGCAAGTGTTCATTTGGAGCGCTTTGAGGCCTATGGTGGAAAAAGAAATATCTTCATATATAAACAAGGCAGAAGCATTCTCAGAAAGCTCTTTATGATGTGTGCATTCAACTCAGAGAGATAAGCCTTCCTTTTGATAGAGCAGTTTTGAACCTGTGTTTTTGCAGAATCTGCAAGTGGATATTTGGAGCCCTTTCAGGCCTTCGTTGGAAACGGGAATATCTTCCATTAAAAACTAAACAGAAGAGTTCTGTGAAACTGGTTTGTGTAGTATGAATCCAACTCACAGAGTTGAACACTTCCTTTCAAAGAGCAGTTTTGAAACACTCTTTTTGTAGAATCTGCAAGTGTTCGTTTGGAGCGCTTTGAGGCCTATGGTGGAAAAGGAAATATCTTCACATATAATCCAGGCAGAAGCATTCTCAGAAACCTCTTTATGATGTGTACATTCAACTCGGAGAGATAAGCCTTCCTTTTGATAGAGCAGTTTTGCAACTGTGTTTTTGCAGAATCTGCAAGTGTATATTTGGAGCCCTTTCAGGCCTTCGTTGGAAACGGGAATATCTTCCCATAAAAGCTAAACAGAAGCGTTCTGTGAAACTCCTTTGTGAAGTATGAATCCAACTCACAGAGTTGAACACTTCTTTTGAAAGAGGAGCTTTGAAACACTCTTTTTGTAGAATCTGCAAGTGTTCATTTGGGGCGCTTTGAGGCCTATGGTGGGAAAGGAAATATCTTCACATAAAACCTAGACAGAAGCATTCTTTGAAACTTCTTTATGATGTGTGCATTCAACTCACAGAGTTGAACATTCCTTTTCATGGAGCAGTTTGGAAAGAGTCTTTTTGCAGCATCTGCAAGTGGATATTTGGAGCTCTTTCAGGCCTTTGTTAGAAGCGGGAATATCTTCCCATTAAAACTGGACAGAAGCATTCTCACAAACTGCTTTGTGATGTGTGTGTTCAACTCACAGAGGTGAACCTTTCCTTTGCTAGAGCAGTTATGAAACACTCTTTTTGTAGAATCTGCAAGTGTTCATTTGGAGCGCTTTGAGGCCTATGGTGGAAAAAGAAATATCTTCACATAAAACCTAGACAGAAGCATTCTTTGAAACTTCTTTATGATGTGTGCATTCAACTCACAGAGTTGAACCTTCTTTTTCATGGAGCAGTTTGGAAAGAGTCTTTTTGCAGCATCTGCAAGTGGATATTTGGAGCTCTTTCAGGCCTTTGTTAGAAGCGGGAATATCTTCCCATAAAAACTAAACCGAAGCATTCTCACAAACTGCTTTGTGATGTGTGTGTTCAACTCACAGAGGTGAACCTTTCCTTTGCTAGAGCAGTTATGAAACACTCTTTTTGTAGAATCTGCAAGTGTTCATTTGGAGCGCTTTGAGGCCTATGGTGGAAAAAGAAATATCTTCATATATAAACAAGGCAGAAGCATTCTCAGAAACCCCTTTATGATGTGTGCATTCAACTCAGAGAGATAAGCCTTCCTTTTGATAGAGCAGTTTTGAACCTGTGTTTTTGCAGAATCTGCAAGTGGATATTTGGAGCCCTTTCAGGCCTTCGTTGGAAACGGGAATATCTTCCCATAAAAACTAAACAGAAGAGTTCTGTGAAACTGCTTTGTGTAGTATGAATCCAACTCACAGAGTTGAACACTTCCTTTGAAAGAGCAGTTTTGAAACACTCTTTTTGTAGAATCTGCAAGTGTTCGTTTGGAGCGCTTTGAGGCCTATGGTGGAAAAGGAAATATCTTCACATATAAACCAGGCAGAAGCATTCTCAGAAACCTCTTTATGATGTGTGCATTCAACTCGGAGAGATAAGCCTTCCTTTTGATAGAGCAGTTTTGAAAGTGTGTTTTGGCAGAATCTGCAAGTGGATACTTAGAGCCCTTTCAGGCTTTCGTTGCAAACGGGAATATCTTCCCATAAAAACGAAACAGAAACGTTCTGTGAAACTGCTTTGTGAAGTATGAATCCAACTCACAGAGTTGAACACTTCTTTTGAAAGAGCAGCTTTGAAACACTCTTTTTGTAGAATCTACATGTGTTCATTTGGAGCGCTTTGAGGCCTATGGTGGAAAAGGAAATATCGTCACATAATACCTAGACAGAAGCATTCTTTGAAACTTCTTTATGATGTGTGCATTCAACTCACAGAGTTGAACTTTCCTTTTCATGGAGCAGTTTGGAAAGAGTCTTTTTGCAGCATCTGCAAGTGGATATTTGGAGCTCTTTCAGGCCTTTGTTAGAAGCGGGAATATCTTCCCATTAAAACTGGACAGAAGCATTCTCACAAACTGCTTTGAGATGTGTGTGTTCAACTCACAGAAGTGAACCTTTCCTTTGCTAGAGCAGTTATGAAACACTCTTTTTGTAGAATCTGCAAGTGTTCATTTGGAGCGCTTTGAGGCCTATGGTGGAAAAAGAAATATCTTCACATAAAACCTAGACAGAAGCACTCTTTGAAACTGCTTTATGATGTGTGCATTCAACTCACAGAGTTGAACCTTCTTTTTCATGGAGCAGTTTGGAAAGAGTCTTTTTGCAGCATCTGCAAGTGGATATTTGGAGCTCTTTCAGGCCTTTGCTAGAAGCGGGAATATCTTCCCATAAAAACTGGACAGAAGCATTCTCACAAACTGCTTTGAGATGTGTGTGTTCAACTCACAGAGGTGAACCTTTCCTTTGCTAGAGCAGTTATGAAACACTCTTTTTGTAGAATCTGTAAGTGTTCATTTGGAGCGATTTGAGGCCTATGGTGGAAAAAGAAATATCTTCATATATAAACAAGGCAGAAGCATTCTCAGAAAGTTCTTTATGATGTGTGCATTCAACTCAGAGAGATAAGCCTTCCTTTTGATAGAGCAGTTTTGAAACTGTATTTTTGCAGAATCTGCAAGTGGATATTTGGAGCCCTTTCAGGCCTTCGTTGGAAACGGGAATATCTTCCATTAAAAACTAAACAGAAGAGTTCTGTGAAACTGCTTTGTGTAGTATGAATCCAACTCACAGAGTTGAACACTTCCTTTGAAAGAGCAGTTTTGAAACACTCTTTTTGTAGAATCTGCAAGTGTTCGTTTGGAGCGCTTTGAGGCCTATGGTGGAAAAGGAAATATCTTCACATATAAACCAGGCAGAAGCATTCTCAGAAACCTCTTTATGATGTGTGCATTCAACTCGGAGAGATAAGCCTTCCTTTTGATAGAGCAGTTTTGAAACTGTGTTTTGGCAGAATCTGCAAGTGGATACTTAGAGCCCTTTCAGGCCTTCGTTGCAAACGGGAATATCTTCCCATAAAAACGAAACAGAAACGTTCTGTGAAACTGCTTTGTGAAGTATGAATCCAACTCACAGAGTTGAACACTTCTTTTGAAAGAGCAGCTTTGAAACACTCTTTTTGTAGAATCTACATGTGTTCATTTGGAGCGCTTTGAGGCCTATGGTGGAAAAGGAAATATTGTCACATAATACCTAGACAGAAGCATTCTTTGAAACTTCTTTATGATGTGTGCATTCAACTCACAGAGTTGAACCTTCCTTTTCATGGAGCAGTTTGGAAAGAGTCTTTTTGCAGCATCTGCAAGTGGATATTTGGAGCTCTTTCAGGCCTTTGTTAGAAGCGGGAATATCTTCCCATAAAAACTGGACAGAAGTATTCTCACAAACTGCTTTGTGATGTGTGTGTTCAACTCACAGAAGTGAACCTTTCCTTTGCTAGAGCAGTTATGAAACACTCTTTTTGTAGAATCTGCAAGTGTTCATTTGGAGCGATTTGAGGCCTAAGGTGGAAAAAGAAATATCTTCATATATAAACAAGGCAGAAGCATTCTCAGAAAGCTCTTTATGATGTGTGCATTCAACTCAGAGAGATAAGCCTTCCTTTTGATAGAGCAGTTTTGAAACTGTGTTTTTGCAGAATCTGCAGGTGGATATTTGGAGCCCTTTCAGGCCTTCGTTGGAAACGGGAATATCTTCCCATAAAAACTAAACAGAAGAGTTCTGTGAAACTGCTTTGTGTAGTATGAATCCAACTCACAGAGTTGAACACTTCTTTTGAAAGAGTAGTTTTGAAACACTCTTTTTGTAGAATCTGCAAGTGTTCGTTTGGAGCGCTTTGAGGCCTATGGTGGAAAAGGAAATATCTTCACATATAAACCAGGCAGAAGCATTCTCAGAAACCTCTTTATGATGTGTGCATTCAACTCGGAGAGATAAGCCTTCCTTTTGATAGAGCAGTTTTGAAACTGTGTTTTGGCAGAATCTGCAAGTGGATACTTAGAGCCCTTTCAGGCCTTCGTTGCAAACGGGAATATCTTCCGATAAAAACGAAACAGAAACGTTCTGTGAAACTGCTTTGTGAAGTATGAATCCAACTCACAGAGTTGAACACTTCTTTTGAAAGAGCAGCTTTGAAACACTCTTTTTGTAGAATCTACATGTGTTCATTTGGAGCGCTTTGAGGCCTATGGTGGAAAAGGAAATATCGTCACATAATACCTAGACAGAAGCATTCTTTGAAACTTCTTTATGATGTGTGCATTCAACTCACAGAGTTGAACTTTACTTTTCATGGAGCAGTTTGGAAAGAGTCTTTTTGCAGCATCTGCAAGTGGATATTTGGAGCTCTTTCAGGCCTTTGTTAGAAGCGGGAATATCTTCCCATTAAAACTGGACAGAAGCATTCTCACAAACTGCTTTGTGATGTGTGTGTTCAACTCACAGAGGTGAACCTTTCCTTTGCTAGAGGAGTTATGAAACACTCTTTTTGTAGAATCTGTAAGTGTTCATTTGGAGCGCTTTGAGGCCTATGGTGGAAAAAGAAATATTTTCACATAAAACCTAGACAGAAGCATTCTTTGAAACTTCTTTATGATGTGTGCATTCAACTCACAGAGTTGAACCTTCTTTTTCATGGAGCAGTTTGGAAAGAGTCTTTTTGCAGCATCTGCAAGTGGATATTTGGAGCTCTTTCAGGACTTTGCTAGAAGCGGGAATATCTTCCCATAAAAACTGGACAAAAGCATTCTCACAAACGGCTTTGAGATGTGTGTGTTCAACTCACAGAGGTGAACCTTTCCTTTGCTAGAGCAGTTATGAAACACTCTTTTTGTAGAATCTGCAAGTGTTCATTTGGAGCGATTTGAGGCCTATGGTGGAAAAAGAAATATCTTCATATATAAACAAGGCAGAAGCATTCTCAGAAAGCTCTTTATGATGTGTGCATTCAACTCAGAGAGATAAGCCTTCCTTTTGATAGAGCAGTTTTGAAACTGTATTTTTGCAGAATCTGCAAGTGGATATTTGGAGCCCTTTCAGGCCTTCGTTGGAAACGGGAATATCTTCCCATAAAAACTAAACAGAAGAGTTCTGTGAAACTGCTTTGTGTAGTATGAATCCAACTCACAGAGTTGAACACTTCCTTTGAAAGAGCAGTTTTGAAACACTCTTTTTGTAGAATCTGCAAGTGTTCGTTTGGAGCGCTTTGAGGCCTATGGTGGAAAAGGAAATATCTTCACATATAAACCAGGCAGAAGCATTCTCAGAAACCTCTTTATGATGTGTGCATTGAACTCGGAGAGATAAGCCTTCCTTTTGATAGAGCAGTTTTGAAAGTGTGTTTTGGCAGAATCTGCAAGTGGATACTTAGAGCCCTTTCAGGCTTTCGTTGCAAACGGGAATATCTTCCCATAAAAACGAAACAGAAACGTTCTGTGAAACTGCTTTGTGAAGTATGAATCCAACTCACAGAGTTGAACACTTCTTTTGAAAGAGCAGCTTTGAAACACTCTTTTTGTAGAATCTACATGTGTTCATTTGGAGCGCTTTGAGGCCTATGGTGGAAAAGGAAATATCGTCACATAATACCTAGACAGAAGCATTCTTTGAAACTTCTTTATGATGTGTGCATTCAACTCACAGAGTTGAACTTTCCTTTTCATGGAGCAGTTTGGAAAGAGTCTTTTTGCAGCATCTGCAAGTGGATATTTGGAGCTCTTTCAGGCCTTTGTTAGAAGCGGGAATATCTTCCCATTAAAACTGGACAGAAGCATTCTCACAAACTGCTTTGAGATGTGTGTGTTCAACTCACAGAAGTGAACCTTTCCTTTGCTAGAGCAGTTATGAAACACTCTTTTTGTAGAATCTGCAAGTGTTCATTTGGAGCGCTTTGAGGCCTATGGTGGAAAAAGAAATATCTTCACATAAAACCTAGACAGAAGCACTCTTTGAAACTGCTTTATGATGTGTGCATTCAACTCACAGAGTTGAACCTTCTTTTTCATGGAGCAGTTTGGAAAGAGTCTTTTTGCAGCATCTGCAAGTGGATATTTGGAGCTCTTTCAGGCCTTTGCTAGAAGCGGGAATATCTTCCCATAAAAACTGGACAGAAGCATTCTCACAAACTGCTTTGAGATGTGTGTGTTCAACTCACAGAGGTGAACCTTTCCTTTGCTAGAGCAGTTATGAAACACTCTTTTTGTAGAATCTGTAAGTGTTCATTTGGAGCGATTTGAGGCCTATGGTGGAAAAAGAAATATCTTCATATATAAACAAGGCAGAAGCATTCTCAGAAAGTTCTTTATGATGTGTGCATTCAACTCAGAGAGATAAGCCTTCCTTTTGATAGAGCAGTTTTGAAACTGTATTTTTGCAGAATCTGCAAGTGGATATTTGGAGCCCTTTCAGGCCTTCGTTGGAAACGGGAATATCTTCCATTAAAAACTAAACAGAAGAGTTCTGTGAAACTGCTTTGTGTAGTATGAATCCAACTCACAGAGTTGAACACTTCCTTTGAAAGAGCAGTTTTGAAACACTCTTTTTGTAGAATCTGCAAGTGTTCGTTTGGAGCGCTTTGAGGCCTATGGTGGAAAAGGAAATATCTTCACATATAAACCAGGCAGAAGCATTCTCAGAAACCTCTTTATGATGTGTGCATTCAACTCGGAGAGATAAGCCTTCCTTTTGATAGAGCAGTTTTGAAACTGTGTTTGGGCAGAATCTGCAAGTGGATACTTAGAGCCCTTTCAGGCCTTCGTTGCAAACGGGAATATCTTCCCATAAAAACGAAACAGAAACGTTCTGTGAAACTGCTTTGTGAAGTATGAATCCAACTCACAGAGTTGAACACTTCTTTTGAAAGAGCAGCTTTGAAACACTCTTTTTGTAGAATCTGCATGTGTTCATTTGGAGCGCTTTGAGGCCTATGGTGGAAAAGGAAATATTGTCACATAATACCTAGACAGAAGCATTCTTTGAAACTTCTTTATGATGTGTGCATTCAACTCACAGAGTTGAACCTTCCTTTTCATGGAGCAGTTTGGAAAGAGTCTTTTTGCAGCATCTGCAAGTGGATATTTGGAGCTCTTTCAGGCCTTTGTTAGAAGCGGGAATATCTTCCCATAAAAACTGGACAGAAGTATTCTCACAAACTGCTTTGTGATGTGTGTGTTCAACTCACAGAAGTGAACCTTTCCTTTGCTAGAGCAGTTATGAAACACTCTTTTTGTAGAATCTGCAAGTGTTCATTTGGAGCGATTTGAGGCCTAAGGTGGAAAAAGAAATATCTTCATATATAAACAAGGCAGAAGCATTCTCAGAAAGCTCTTTATGATGTGTGCATTCAACTCAGAGAGATAAGCCTTCCTTTTGATAGAGCAGTTTTGAAACTGTGTTTTTGCAGAATCTGCAGGTGGATATTTGGAGCCCTTTCAGGCCTTCGTTGGAAACGGGAATATCTTCCCATAAAAACTAAACAGAAGAGTTCTGTGAAACTGCTTTGTGTAGTATGAATCCAACTCACAGAGTTGAACACTTCTTTTGAAAGAGTAGTTTTGAAACACTCTTTTTGTAGAATCTGCAAGTGTTCGTTTGGAGCGCTTTGAGGCCTATGGTGGAAAAGGAAATATCTTCACATATAAACCAGGCAGAAGCATTCTCAGAAACCTCTTTATGATGTGCGCATTCAACTCGGAGAGATAAGCCTTCCTTTTGATAGAGCAGTTTTGAAACTGTGTTTTGGCAGAATCTGCAAGTGGATACTTAGAGCCCTTTCAGGCCTTCGTTGCAAACGGGAATATCTTCCGATAAAAACGAAACAGAAACGTTCTGTGAAACTGCTTTGTGAAGTATGAATCCAACTCACAGAGTTGAACACTTCTTTTGAAAGAGCAGCTTTGAAACACTCTTTTTGTAGAATCTACATGTGTTCATTTGGAGCGCTTTGAGGCCTATGGTGGAAAAGGAAATATCGTCACATAATACCTAGACAGAAGCATTCTTTGAAACTTCTTTATGATGTTTGCATTCAACTCACAGAGTTGAACTTTCCTTTTCATGGAGCAGTTTGGAAAGAGTCTTTTTGCAGCATCTGCAAGTGGATATTTGGAGCTCTTTCAGGCCTTTGTTAGAAGCGGGAATATCTTCCCATTAAAACTGGACAGAAGCATTCTCACAAACTGCTTTGTGATGTGTGTGTTCAACTCACAGAGGTGAACCTTTCCTTTGCTAGAGGAGTTATGAAACACTCTTTTTGTAGAATCTGCAAGTGTTCATTTGGAGCGCTTTGAGGCCTATGGTGGAAAAAGAAATATCTTCACATAAAACCTAGACAGAAGCATTCTTTGAAACTTCTTTATGATGTGTGCATTCAACTCACAGAGTTGAACCTTCTTTTTCATGGAGCAGTTTGGAAAGAGTCTTTTTGCAGCATCTGCAAGTGGATATTTGGAGCTCTTTCAGGACTTTGCTAGAAGCGGGAATATCTTCCCATAAAAACTGGACAGAAGCATTCTCACAAACTGCTTTGAGATGTGTGTGTTCAACTCACAGAGGTGAAACTTTCCTTTGCTAGAGCAGTTATGAAACACTCTTTTTGTAGAATCTGCAAGTGTTCATTTGGAGCGATTTGAGGCCTATGGTGGAAAAAGAAATATCTTCATATATAAACAAGGCAGAAGCATTCTCAGAAAGCTCTTTATGATGTGTGCATTCAACTCAGAGAGATAAGCCTTCCTTTTGATAGAGCAGTTTTGAAACTGTATTTTTGCAGAATCTGCAAGTGGATATTTGGAGCCCTTTCAGGCCTTCGTTGGAAACGGGAATATCTTCCCATAAAAACTAAACAGAAGAGTTCTGTGAAACTGCTTTGTGTAGTATGAATCCAACTCACAGAGTTGAACACTTCCTTTGAAAGAGCAGTTTTGAAACACTATTTTGTAGAATCTGCAAGTGTTCGTTTGGAGCGCTTTGAGGCCTATGGTGGAAAAGGAAATATCTTCACATATAAACCAGGCAGAAGCATTCTCAGAAACCTCTTTATGATGTGTGCATTCAACTGGGAGAGATAAGCCTTCCTTTTGATAGAGCAGTTTTGAAACTGTGTTTTGGCAGAATCTGCAAGTGGATACTTAGAGCCCTTTCAGGCCTTCGTTGCAAACGGGAATATCTTCCCATAAAAACGAAACAGAAACGTTCTGTGAAACTGCTTTGTGAAGTATGAATCCAACTCACAGAGTTGAACACTTCTTTTGAAAGAGCAGCTTTGAAACACTCTTTTTGTAGAATCTGCATGTGTTCATTTGGAGCGCTTTGAGGCCTATGGTGGAAAAGGAAATATTGTCACATAATACCTAGACAGAAGCATTCTTTGAAACTTCTTTATGATGTGTGCATTCAACTCACAGAGTTGAACCTTCCTTTTCATGGAGCAGTTTGGAAAGAGTCTTTTTGCAGCATCTGCAAGTGGATATTTGGAGCTCTTTCAGGCCTTTGTTAGAAGCGGGAATATCTTCCCATAAAAACTGGACAGAAGTATTCTCACAAACTGCTTTGTGATGTGTGTGTTCAACTCACAGAAGTGAACCTTTCCTTTGCTAGAGCAGTTATGAAACACTCTTTTTGTAGAATCTGCAAGTGTTCATTTGGAGCGATTTGAGGCCTAAGGTGGAAAAAGAAATATCTTCATATATAAACAAGGCAGAAGCATTCTCAGAAAGCTCTTTATGATGTGTGCATTCAACTCAGAGAGATAAGCCTTCCTTTTGATAGAGCAGTTTTGAAACTGTGTTTTTGCAGAATCTGCAGGTGGATATTTGGAGCCCTTTCAGGCCTTCGTTGGAAACGGGAATATCTTCCCATAAAAACTAAACAGAAGAGTTCTGTGAAACTGCTTTGTGTAGTATGAATCCAACTCACAGAGTTGAACACTTCTTTTGAAAGAGTAGTTTTGAAACACTCTTTTTGTAGAATCTGCAAGTGTTCGTTTGGAGCGCTTTGAGGCCTATGGTGGAAAAGGAAATATCTTCACATATAAACCAGGCAGAAGCATTCTCAGAAACCTCTTTATGATGTGCGCATTCAACTCGGAGAGATAAGCCTTCCTTTTGATAGAGCAGTTTTGAAACTGTGTTTTGGCAGAATCTGCAAGTGGATACTTAGAGCCCTTTCAGGCCTTCGTTGCAAACGGGAATATCTTCCGATAAAAACGAAACAGAAACGTTCTGTGAAACTGCTTTGTGAAGTATGAATCCAACTCACAGAGTTGAACACTTCTTTTGAAAGAGCAGCTTTGAAACACTCTTTTTGTAGAATCTACATGTGTTCATTTGGAGCGCTTTGAGGCCTATGGTGGAAAAGGAAATATCGTCACATAATACCTAGACAGAAGCATTCTTTGAAACTTCTTTATGATGTTTGCATTCAACTCACAGAGTTGAACTTTCCTTTTCATGGAGCAGTTTGGAAAGAGTCTTTTTGCAGCATCTGCAAGTGGATATTTGGAGCTCTTTCAGGCCTTTGTTAGAAGCGGGAATATCTTCCCATTAAAACTGGACAGAAGCATTCTCACAAACTGCTTTGTGATGTGTGTGTTCAACTCACAGAGGTGAACCTTTCCTTTGCTAGAGGAGTTATGAAACACTCTTTTTGTAGAATCTGCAAGTGTTCATTTGGAGCGCTTTGAGGCCTATGGTGGAAAAAGAAATATCTTCACATAAAACCTAGACAGAAGCATTCTTTGAAACTTCTTTATGATGTGTGCATTCAACTCACAGAGTTGAACCTTCTTTTTCATGGAGCAGTTTGGAAAGAGTCTTTTTGCAGCATCTGCAAGTGGATATTTGGAGCTCTTTCAGGACTTTGCTAGAAGCGGGAATATCTTCCCATAAAAACTGGACAGAAGCATTCTCACAAACTGCTTTGAGATGTGTGTGTTCAACTCACAGAGGTGAAACTTTCCTTTGCTAGAGCAGTTATGAAACACTCTTTTTGTAGAATCTGCAAGTGTTCATTTGGAGCGATTTGAGGCCTATGGTGGAAAAAGAAATATCTTCATATATAAACAAGGCAGAAGCATTCTCAGAAAGCTCTTTATGATGTGTGCATTCAACTCAGAGAGATAAGCCTTCCTTTTGATAGAGCAGTTTTGAAACTGTATTTTTGCAGAATCTGCAAGTGGATATTTGGAGCCCTTTCAGGCCTTCGTTGGAAACGGGAATATCTTCCCATAAAAACTAAACAGAAGAGTTCTGTGAAACTGCTTTGTGTAGTATGAATCCAACTCACAGAGTTGAACACTTCCTTTGAAAGAGCAGTTTTGAAACACTATTTTGTAGAATCTGCAAGTGTTCGTTTGGAGCGCTTTGAGGCCTATGGTGGAAAAGGAAATATCTTCACATATAAACCAGGCAGAAGCATTCTCAGAAACCTCTTTATGATGTGTGCATTCAACTGGGAGAGATAAGCCTTCCTTTTGATAGAGCAGTTTTGAAACTGTGTTTTGGCAGAATCTGCAAGTGGATACTTAGAGCCCTTTCAGGCCTTCGTTGCAAACGGGAATATCTTCCCATAAAAACGAAACAGAAACGTTCTGTGAAACTGCTTTGTGAAGTATGAATCCAACTCACAGAGTTGAACACTTCTTTTGAAAGAGCAGCTTTGAAACACTCTTTTTGTAGAATCTGCATGTGTTCATTTGGAGCGCTTTGAGGCCTATGGTGGAAAAGGAAATATTGTCACATAATACCTAGACAGAAGCATTCTTTGAAACTTCTTTATGATGTGTGCATTCAACTCACAGAGTTGAACCTTCCTTTTCATGGAGCAGTTTGGAAAGAGTCTTTTTGCAGCATCTGCAAGTGGATATTTGGAGCTCTTTCAGGCCTTTGTTAGAAGCGGGAATATCTTCCCATAAAAACTGGACAGAAGTATTCTCACAAACTGCTTTGTGATGTGTGTGTTCAACTCACAGAAGTGAACCTTTCCTTTGCTAGAGCAGTTATGAAACACTCTTTTTGTAGAATCTGCAAGTGTTCATTTGGAGCGATTTGAGGCCTAAGGTGGAAAAAGAAATATCTTCATATATAAACAAGGCAGAAGCATTCTCAGAAAGCTCTTTATGATGTGTGCATTCAACTCAGAGAGATAAGCCTTCCTTTTGATAGAGCAGTTTTGAAACTGTGTTTTTGCAGAATCTGCAGGTGGATATTTGGAGCCCTTTCAGGCCTTCGTTGGAAACGGGAATATCTTCCCATAAAAACTAAACAGAAGAGTTCTGTGAAACTGCTTTGTGTAGTATGAATCCAACTCACAGAGTTGAACACTTCTTTTGAAAGAGTAGTTTTGAAACACTCTTTTTGTAGAATCTGCAAGTGTTCGTTTGGAGCGCTTTGAGGCCTATGGTGGAAAAGGAAATATCTTCACATATAAACCAGGCAGAAGCATTCTCAGAAACCTCTTTATGATGTGCGCATTCAACTCGGAGAGATAAGCCTTCCTTTTGATAGAGCAGTTTTGAAACTGTGTTTTGGCAGAATCTGCAAGTGGATACTTAGAGCCCTTTCAGGCCTTCGTTGCAAACGGGAATATCTTCCGATAAAAACGAAACAGAAACGTTCTGTGAAACTGCTTTGTGAAGTATGAATCCAACTCACAGAGTTGAACACTTCTTTTGAAAGAGCAGCTTTGAAACACTCTTTTTGTAGAATCTACATGTGTTCATTTGGAGCGCTTTGAGGCCTATGGTGGAAAAGGAAATATCGTCACATAATACCTAGACAGAAGCATTCTTTGAAACTTCTTTATGATGTTTGCATTCAACTCACAGAGTTGAACTTTCCTTTTCATGGAGCAGTTTGGAAAGAGTCTTTTTGCAGCATCTGCAAGTGGATATTTGGAGCTCTTTCAGGCCTTTGTTAGAAGCGGGAATATCTTCCCATTAAAACTGGACAGAAGCATTCTCACAAACTGCTTTGTGATGTGTGTGTTCAACTCACAGAGGTGAACCTTTCCTTTGCTAGAGGAGTTATGAAACACTCTTTTTGTAGAATCTGCAAGTGTTCATTTGGAGCGCTTTGAGGCCTATGGTGGAAAAAGAAATATCTTCACATAAAACCTAGACAGAAGCATTCTTTGAAACTTCTTTATGATGTGTGCATTCAACTCACAGAGTTGAACCTTCTTTTTCATGGAGCAGTTTGGAAAGAGTCTTTTTGCAGCATCTGCAAGTGGATATTTGGAGCTCTTTCAGGACTTTGCTAGAAGCGGGAATATCTTCCCATAAAAACTGGACAGAAGCATTCTCACAAACTGCTTTGAGATGTGTGTGTTCAACTCACAGAGGTGAAACTTTCCTTTGCTAGAGCAGTTATGAAACACTCTTTTTGTAGAATCTGCAAGTGTTCATTTGGAGCGATTTGAGGCCTATGGTGGAAAAAGAAATATCTTCATATATAAACAAGGCAGAAGCATTCTCAGAAAGCTCTTTATGATGTGTGCATTCAACTCAGAGAGATAAGCCTTCCTTTTGATAGAGCAGTTTTGAAACTGTATTTTTGCAGAATCTGCAAGTGGATATTTGGAGCCCTTTCAGGCCTTCGTTGGAAACGGGAATATCTT
This sequence comes from Pongo abelii, assembly GCF_028885655.2. NCBI lineage: Eukaryota > Metazoa > Chordata > Mammalia > Primates > Hominidae > Pongo > Pongo abelii. The sequence goes on along the minus strand of NC_071988.2, from coordinate 82,174,474 downwards.
CCCATAAAAACTAAACAGAAGAGTTCTGTGAAACTGCTTTGTGTAGTATGAATCCAACTCACAGAGTTGAACACTTCCTTTGAAAGAGCAGTTTTGAAACACTATTTTGTAGAATCTGCAAGTGTTCGTTTGGAGCGCTTTGAGGCCTATGGTGGAAAAGGAAATATCTTCACATATAAACCAGGCAGAAGCATTCTCAGAAACCTCTTTATGATGTGTGCATTCAACTGGGAGAGATAAGCCTTCCTTTTGATAGAGCAGTTTTGAAACTGTGTTTTGGCAGAATCTGCAAGTGGATACTTAGAGCCCTTTCAGGCCTTCGTTGCAAACGGGAATATCTTCCCATAAAAACGAAACAGAAACGTTCTGTGAAACTGCTTTGTGAAGTATGAATCCAACTCACAGAGTTGAACACTTCTTTTGAAAGAGCAGCTTTGAAACACTCTTTTTGTAGAATCTACATGTGTTCATTTGGAGCGCTTTGAGGCCTATGGTGGAAAAGGAAATATTGTCACATAATACCTAGACAGAAGCATTCTTTGAAACTTCTTTATGATGTGTGCATTCAACTCACAGATTTGAACCTTCCTTTTCATGGAGCAGTTTGGAAAGAGTCTTTTTGCAGCATCTGCAAGTGGATATTTGGAGCTCTTTCAGGCCTTTGTTAGAAGCGGGAATATCTTCCCATAAAAACTGCACAGAAGTATTCTCACAAACTGCTTTGTGATGTGTGTGTTCAACTCACAGAAGTGAACCTTTCCTTTGCTAGAGCAGTTATGAAACACTCTTTTTGTAGAATCTGCAAGTGTTCATTTGGAGCGATTTGAGGCCTAAGGTGGAAAAAGAAATATCTTCATATATAAACAAGGCAGAAGCATTCTCAGAAAGCTCTTTATGATGTGTGCATTCAACTCAGAGAGATAAGCCTTCCTTTTGATAGAGCAGTTTTGAAACTGTGTTTTTGCAGAATCTGCAGGTGGATATTTGGAGCCCTTTCAGGCCTTCGTTGGAAACGGGAATATCTTCCCATAAAAACTAAACAGAAGAGTTCTGTGAAACTGCTTTGTGTAGTATGAATCCAACTCACAGAGTTGAACACTTCTTTTGAAAGAGTAGTTTTGAAACACTCTTTTTGTAGAATCTGCAAGTGTTCGTTTGGAGCGCTTTGAGGCCTATGGTGGAAAAGGAAATATCTTCACATATAAACCAGGCAGAAGCATTCTCAGAAACCTCTTTATGATGTGTGCATTCAACTCGGAGAGATAAGCCTTCCTTTTGATAGAGCAGTTTTGAAACTGTGTTTTGGCAGAATCTGCAAGTGGATACTTAGAGCCCTTTCAGGCCTTCGTTGCAAACGGGAATATCTTCCGATAAAAACGAAACAGAAACGTTCTGTGAAACTGCTTTGTGAAGTATGAATCCAACTCACAGAGTTGAACACTTCTTTTGAAAGAGCAGCTTTGAAACACTCTTTTTGTAGAATCTACATGTGTTCATTTGGAGCGCTTTGAGGCCTATGGTGGAAAAGGAAATATCGTCACATAATACCTAGACAGAAGCATTCTTTGAAACTTCTTTATGATGTGTGCATTCAACTCACAGAGTTGAACTTTCCTTTTCATGGAGCAGTTTGGAAAGAGTCTTTTTGCAGCATCTGCAAGTGGATATTTGGAGCTCTTTCAGGCCTTTGTTAGAAGCGGGAATATCTTCCCATTAAAACTGGACAGAAGCATTCTCACAAACTGCTTTGAGATGTGTGTGTTCAACTCACAGAAGTGAACCTTTCCTTTGCTAGAGCAGTTATGAAACACTCTTTTTGTAGAATCTGCAAGTGTTCACTTTAAGCGCTTTGAGGCCTATGGTGGAAAAAGAAATATCTTCACATAAAACCTAGACAGAAGCACTCTTTGAAACTGCTTTATGATGTGTGCATTCAACTCACAGAGTTGAACCTTCTTTTTCATGGAGCAGTTTGGAAAGAGTCTTTTTGCAGCATCTGCAAGTGGATATTTGGAGCTCTTTCAGGCCTTTGCTAGAAGCGGGAATATCTTCCCATAAAAACTGGACAGAAGCATTCTCACAAACTGCTTTGAGATGTGTGTGTTCAACTCACAGAGGTGAACCTTTCCTTTGCTAGAGCAGTTATGAAACACTCTTTTTGTAGAATCTGTAAGTGTTCATTTGGAGCGATTTGAGGCCTATGGTGGAAAAAGAAATATCTTCATATATAAACAAGGCAGAAGCATTCTCAGAAAGTTCTTTATGATGTGTGCATTCAACTCAGAGAGATAAGCCTTCCTTTTGATAGAGCAGTTTTGAAACTGTATTTTTGCAGAATCTGCAAGTGGATATTTGGAGCTCTTTCAGGCCTTCGTTGGAAACGGGAATATCTTCCATTAAAAACTAAACAGAAGAGTTCTGTGAAACTGCTTTGTGTAGTATGAATCCAACTCACAGAGTTGAACACTTCCTTTGAAAGAGCAGTTTTGAAACACTCTTTTTGTAGAATCTGCAAGTGTTCGTTTGGAGCGCTTTGAGGCCTATGGTGGAAAAGGAAATATCTTCACATATAAACCAGGCAGAAGCATTCTCAGAAACCTCTTTATGATGTGTGCATTCAACTGGGAGAGATAAGCCTTCCTTTTGATAGAGCAGTTTTGAAACTGTGTTTTGGCAGAATCTGCAAGTGGATACTTAGAGCCCTTTCAGGCCTTCGTTGCAAACGGGAATATCTTCCCATAAAAACGAAACAGAAACGTTCTGTGAAACTGCTTTGTGAAGTATGAATCCAACTCACAGAGTTGAACACTTCTTTTGAAAGAGCAGCTTTGAAACACTCTTTTTGTAGAATCTACATGTGTTCATTTGGAGCGCTTTGAGGCCTATGGTGGAAAAGGAAATATTGTCACATAATACCTAGACAGAAGCATTCTTTGAAACTTCTTTATGATATGTGCATTCAACTCACAGATTTGAACCTTCCTTTTCATGGAGCAGTTTGGAAAGAGTCTTTTTGCAGCATCTGCAAGTGGATATTTGGAGCTCTTTCAGGCCTTTGTTAGAAGCGGGAATATCTTCCCATAAAAACTGCACAGAAGTATTCTCACAAACTGCTTTGTGATGTGTGTGTTCAACTCACAGAAGTGAACCTTTCCTTTGCTAGAGCAGTTATGAAACACTCTTTTTGTAGAATCTGCAAGTGTTCATTTGGAGCGATTTGAGGCCTAAGGTGGAAAAAGAAATATCTTCATATATAAACAAGGCAGAAGCATTCTCAGAAAGCTCTTTATGATGTGTGCATTCAACTCAGAGAGATAAGCCTTCCTTTTGATAGAGCAGTTTTGAAACTGTGTTTTTGCAGAATCTGCAGGTGGATATTTGGAGCCCTTTCAGGCCTTCGTTGGAAACGGGAATATCTTCCCATAAAAACTAAACAGAAGAGTTCTGTGAAACTGCTTTGTGTAGTATGAATCCAACTCACAGAGTTGAACACTTCTTTTGAAAGAGTAGTTTTGAAACACTCTTTTTGTAGAATCTGCAAGTGTTCGTTTGGAGCGCTTTGAGGCCTATGGTGGAAAAGGAAATATCTTCACATATAAACCAGGCAGAAGCATTCTCAGAAACCTCTTTATGATGTGTGCATTCAACTCGGAGAGATAAGCCTTCCTTTTGATAGAGCAGTTTTGAAACTGTGTTTTGGCAGAATCTGCTAGTGGATACTTAGAGCCCTTTCAGGCCTTCGTTGCAAACGGGAATATCTTCCGATAAAAACGAAACAGAAACGTTCTGTGAAACTGCTTTGTGAAGTATGAATCCAACTCACAGAATTGAACACTTCTTTTGAAAGAGCAGCTTTGAAACACTCTTTTTGTAGAATCTACATGTGTTCATTTGGAGCGCTTTGAGGCCTATGGTGGAAAAGGAAATATCGTCACATAATACCTAGACAGAAGCATTCTTTGAAACTTCTTTATGATGTGTGCATTCAACTCACAGAGTTGAACTTTCCTTTTCATGGAGCAGTTTGGAAAGAGTCTTTTTGCAGCATCTGCAAGTGGATATTTGGAGCTCTTTCAGGCCTTTGTTAGAAGCGGGAATATCTTCCCATTAAAACTGGACAGAAGCATTCTCACAAACTGCTTTGTGATGTGTGTGTTCAACTTACAGAGGTGAACCTTTCCTTTGCTAGAGGAGTTATGAAACACTCTTTTTGTAGAATCTGCAAGTGTTCATTTGGAGCGCTTTGAGGCCTGTGGTGGAAAAAGAAATATCTTCACATAAAACCTAGACAGAAGCATTCTTTGAAACTTCTTTATGATGTGTGCATTCAACTCACAGAGTTGAACCTTCTTTTTCATGGAGCAGTTTGGAAAGAGTCTTTTTGCAGCATCTGCAAGTGGATATTTGGAGCTCTTTCAGGACTTTGCTAGAAGCGGGAATATCTTCCCATAAAAACTGGACAGAAGCATTCTCACAAACTGCTTTGAGATGTGTGTGTTCAACTCACAGAGGTGAACCTTTCCTTTGCTAGAGCAGTTATGAAACACTCTTTTTGTAGAATCTGCAAGTGTTCATTTGGAGCGATTTGAGGCCTATGGTGGAAAAAGAAATATCTTCATATATAAACAAGGCAGAAGCATTCTCAGAAAGCTCTTTATGATGTGTGCATTCAACTCAGAGAGATAAGCCTTCCTTTTGATAGAGCAGTTTTGAAACTGTATTTTTGCAGAATCTGCAAGTGGATATTTGGAGCCCTTTCAGGCCTTCGTTGGAAACGGGAATATCTTCCATTAAAAACTAAACAGAAGAGTTCTGTGAAACTGCTTTGTGTAGTATGAATCCAACTCACAGAGTTGAACACTTCCTTTGAAAGAGCAGTTTTGAAACACTCTTTTTGTAGAATCTGCAAGTGTTCGTTTGGAGCGCTTTGAGGCCTATGGTGGAAAAGGAAATATCTTCACATATAAACCAGGCAGAAGCATTCTCAGAAACCTCTTTATGATGTGTGCATTCAACTCGGAGAGATAAGCCTTCCTTTTGATAGAGCAGTTTTGAAACTGTGTTTTGGCAGAATCTGCAAGTGGATACTTAGAGCCCTTTCAGGCCTTCGTTGCAAACGGGAATATCTTCCCATAAAAACGAAACAGAAACGTTCTGTGAAACTGCTTTGTGAAGTATGAATCCAACTCACAGAGTTGAACACTTCTTTTGAAAGAGCAGCTTTGAAACACTCTTTTTGTAGAATCTACATGTGTTCATTTGGAGCGCTTTGAGGCCTATGGTGGAAAAGGAAATATTGTCACATAATACCTAGACAGAAGCATTCTTTGAAACTTCTTTATGATGTGTGCATTCAACTCACAGAGTTGAACCTTCCTTTTCATGGAGCAGTTTGGAAAGAGTCTTTTTGCAGCATCTGCAAGTGGATATTTGGAGCTCTTTCAGGCCTTTGTTAGAAGCGGGAATATCTTCCCATAAAAACTGGACAGAAGTATTCTCACAAACTGCTTTGTGATGTGTGTGTTCAACTCACAGAAGTGAACCTTTCCTTTGCTAGAGCAGTTATGAAACACTCTTTTTGTAGAATCTGCAAGTGTTCATTTGGAGCGATTTGAGGCCCAAGGTGGAAAAAGAAATATCTTCATATATAAACAAGGCAGAAGCATTCTCAGAAAGCTCTTTATGATGTGTGCATTCAACTCAGAGAGATAAGCCTTCCTTTTGATAGAGCAGTTTTGAAACTGTGTTTTTGCAGAATCTGCAGGTGGATATTTGGAGCCCTTTCAGGCCTTCGTTGGAAACGGGAATATCTTCCCATAAAAACTAAACAGAAGAGTTCTGTGAAACTGCTTTGTGTAGTATGAATCCAACTCACAGAGTTGAACACTTCTTTTGAAAGAGTAGTTTTGAAACACTCTTTTTGTAGAATCTGCAAGTGTTCGTTTGGAGCGCTTTGAGGCCTATGGTGGAAAAGGAAATATCTTCACATATAAACCAGGCAGAAGCATTCTCAGAAACCTCTTTATGATGTGTGCATTCAACTCGGAGAGATAAGCCTTCCTTTTGATAGAGCAGTTTTGAAACTGTGTTTTGGCAGAATCTGCAAGTGGATACTTAGAGCCCTTTCAGGCCTTCGTTGCAAACGGGAATATCTTCCGATAAAAACGAAACAGAAACGTTCTGTGAAACTGCTTTGTGAAGTATGAATCCAACTCACAGAGTTGAACACTTCTTTTGAAAGAGCAGCTTTGAAACACTCTTTTTGTAGAATCTACATGTGTTCATTTGGAGCGCTTTGAGGCCTATGGTGGAAAAGGAAATATCGTCACATAATACCTAGACAGAAGCATTCTTTGAAACTTCTTTATGATGTGTGCATTCAACTCACAGAGTTGAACTTTACTTTTCATGGAGCAGTTTGGAAAGAGTCTTTTTGCAGCATCTGCAAGTGGATATTTGGAGCTCTTTCAGGCCTTTGTTAGAAGCGGGAATATCTTCCCATTAAAACTGGACAGAAGCATTCTCACAAACTGCTTTGTGATGTGTGTGTTCAACTCACAGAGGTGAACCTTTCCTTTGCTAGAGGAGTTATGAAACACTCTTTTTGTAGAATCTGTAAGTGTTCATTTGGAGCGCTTTGAGGCCTATGGTGGAAAAAGAAATATTTTCACATAAAACCTAGACAGAAGCATTCTTTGAAACTTCTTTATGATGTGTGCATTCAACTCACAGAGTTGAACCTTCTTTTTCATGGAGCAGTTTGGAAAGAGTCTTTTTGCAGCATCTGCAAGTGGATATTTGGAGCTCTTTCAGGACTTTGCTAGAAGCGGGAATATCTTCCCATAAAAACTGGACAAAAGCATTCTCACAAACGGCTTTGAGATGTGTGTGTTCAACTCACAGAGGTGAACCTTTCCTTTGCTAGAGCAGTTATGAAACACTCTTTTTGTAGAATCTGCAAGTGTTCATTTGGAGCGATTTGAGGCCTATGGTGGAAAAAGAAATATCTTCATATATAAACAAGGCAGAAGCATTCTCAGAAAGCTCTTTATGATGTGTGCATTCAACTCAGAGAGATAAGCCTTCCTTTTGATAGAGCAGTTTTGAAACTGTATTTTTGCAGAATCTGCAAGTGGATATTTGGAGCCCTTTCAGGCCTTCGTTGGAAACGGGAATATCTTCCCATAAAAACTAAACAGAAGAGTTCTGTGAAACTGCTTTGTGTAGTATGAATCCAACTCACAGAGTTGAACACTTCCTTTGAAAGAGCAGTTTTGAAACACTCTTTTTGTAGAATCTGCAAGTGTTCGTTTGGAGCGCTTTGAGGCCTATGGTGGAAAAGGAAATATCTTCACATATAAACCAGGCAGAAGCATTCTCAGAAACCTCTTTATGATGTGTGCATTGAACTCGGAGAGATAAGCCTTCCTTTTGATAGAGCAGTTTTGAAAGTGTGTTTTGGCAGAATCTGCAAGTGGATACTTAGAGCCCTTTCAGGCTTTCGTTGCAAACGGGAATATCTTCCCATAAAAACGAAACAGAAACGTTCTGTGAAACTGCTTTGTGAAGTATGAATCCAACTCACAGAGTTGAACACTTCTTTTGAAAGAGCAGCTTTGAAACACTCTTTTTGTAGAATCTACATGTGTTCATTTGGAGCGCTTTGAGGCCTATGGTGGAAAAGGAAATATCGTCACATAATACCTAGACAGAAGCATTCTTTGAAACTTCTTTATGATGTGTGCATTCAACTCACAGAGTTGAACTTTCCTTTTCATGGAGCAGTTTGGAAAGAGTCTTTTTGCAGCATCTGCAAGTGGATATTTGGAGCTCTTTCAGGCCTTTGTTAGAAGCGGGAATATCTTCCCATTAAAACTGGACAGAAGCATTCTCACAAACTGCTTTGAGATGTGTGTGTTCAACTCACAGAAGTGAACCTTTCCTTTGCTAGAGCAGTTATGAAACACTCTTTTTGTAGAATCTGCAAGTGTTCATTTGGAGCGCTTTGAGGCCTATGGTGGAAAAAGAAATATCTTCACATAAAACCTAGACAGAAGCACTCTTTGAAACTGCTTTATGATGTGTGCATTCAACTCACAGAGTTGAACCTTCTTTTTCATGGAGCAGTTTGGAAAGAGTCTTTTTGCAGCATCTGCAAGTGGATATTTGGAGCTCTTTCAGGCCTTTGCTAGAAGCGGGAATATCTTCCCATAAAAACTGGACAGAAGCATTCTCACAAACTGCTTTGAGATGTGTGTGTTCAACTCACAGAGGTGAACCTTTCCTTTGCTAGAGCAGTTATGAAACACTCTTTTTGTAGAATCTGTAAGTGTTCATTTGGAGCGATTTGAGGCCTATGGTGGAAAAAGAAATATCTTCATATATAAACAAGGCAGAAGCATTCTCAGAAAGTTCTTTATGATGTGTGCATTCAACTCAGAGAGATAAGCCTTCCTTTTGATAGAGCAGTTTTGAAACTGTATTTTTGCAGAATCTGCAAGTGGATATTTGGAGCCCTTTCAGGCCTTCGTTGGAAACGGGAATATCTTCCATTAAAAACTAAACAGAAGAGTTCTGTGAAACTGCTTTGTGTAGTATGAATCCAACTCACAGAGTTGAACACTTCCTTTGAAAGAGCAGTTTTGAAACACTCTTTTTGTAGAATCTGCAAGTGTTCGTTTGGAGCGCTTTGAGGCCTATGGTGGAAAAGGAAATATCTTCACATATAAACCAGGCAGAAGCATTCTCAGAAACCTCTTTATGATGTGTGCATTCAACTCGGAGAGATAAGCCTTCCTTTTGATAGAGCAGTTTTGAAACTGTGTTTGGGCAGAATCTGCAAGTGGATACTTAGAGCCCTTTCAGGCCTTCGTTGCAAACGGGAATATCTTCCCATAAAAACGAAACAGAAACGTTCTGTGAAACTGCTTTGTGAAGTATGAATCCAACTCACAGAGTTGAACACTTCTTTTGAAAGAGCAGCTTTGAAACACTCTTTTTGTAGAATCTGCATGTGTTCATTTGGAGCGCTTTGAGGCCTATGGTGGAAAAGGAAATATTGTCACATAATACCTAGACAGAAGCATTCTTTGAAACTTCTTTATGATGTGTGCATTCAACTCACAGAGTTGAACCTTCCTTTTCATGGAGCAGTTTGGAAAGAGTCTTTTTGCAGCATCTGCAAGTGGATATTTGGAGCTCTTTCAGGCCTTTGTTAGAAGCGGGAATATCTTCCCATAAAAACTGGACAGAAGTATTCTCACAAACTGCTTTGTGATGTGTGTGTTCAACTCACAGAAGTGAACCTTTCCTTTGCTAGAGCAGTTATGAAACACTCTTTTTGTAGAATCTGCAAGTGTTCATTTGGAGCGATTTGAGGCCTAAGGTGGAAAAAGAAATATCTTCATATATAAACAAGGCAGAAGCATTCTCAGAAAGCTCTTTATGATGTGTGCATTCAACTCAGAGAGATAAGCCTTCCTTTTGATAGAGCAGTTTTGAAACTGTGTTTTTGCAGAATCTGCAGGTGGATATTTGGAGCCCTTTCAGGCCTTCGTTGGAAACGGGAATATCTTCCCATAAAAACTAAACAGAAGAGTTCTGTGAAACTGCTTTGTGTAGTATGAATCCAACTCACAGAGTTGAACACTTCTTTTGAAAGAGTAGTTTTGAAACACTCTTTTTGTAGAATCTGCAAGTGTTCGTTTGGAGCGCTTTGAGGCCTATGGTGGAAAAGGAAATATCTTCACATATAAACCAGGCAGAAGCATTCTCAGAAACCTCTTTATGATGTGCGCATTCAACTCGGAGAGATAAGCCTTCCTTTTGATAGAGCAGTTTTGAAACTGTGTTTTGGCAGAATCTGCAAGTGGATACTTAGAGCCCTTTCAGGCCTTCGTTGCAAACGGGAATATCTTCCGATAAAAACGAAACAGAAACGTTCTGTGAAACTGCTTTGTGAAGTATGAATCCAACTCACAGAGTTGAACACTTCTTTTGAAAGAGCAGCTTTGAAACACTCTTTTTGTAGAATCTACATGTGTTCATTTGGAGCGCTTTGAGGCCTATGGTGGAAAAGGAAATATCGTCACATAATACCTAGACAGAAGCATTCTTTGAAACTTCTTTATGATGTTTGCATTCAACTCACAGAGTTGAACTTTCCTTTTCATGGAGCAGTTTGGAAAGAGTCTTTTTGCAGCATCTGCAAGTGGATATTTGGAGCTCTTTCAGGCCTTTGTTAGAAGCGGGAATATCTTCCCATTAAAACTGGACAGAAGCATTCTCACAAACTGCTTTGTGATGTGTGTGTTCAACTCACAGAGGTGAACCTTTCCTTTGCTAGAGGAGTTATGAAACACTCTTTTTGTAGAATCTGCAAGTGTTCATTTGGAGCGCTTTGAGGCCTATGGTGGAAAAAGAAATATCTTCACATAAAACCTAGACAGAAGCATTCTTTGAAACTTCTTTATGATGTGTGCATTCAACTCACAGAGTTGAACCTTCTTTTTCATGGAGCAGTTTGGAAAGAGTCTTTTTGCAGCATCTGCAAGTGGATATTTGGAGCTCTTTCAGGACTTTGCTAGAAGCGGGAATATCTTCCCATAAAAACTGGACAGAAGCATTCTCACAAACTGCTTTGAGATGTGTGTGTTCAACTCACAGAGGTGAAACTTTCCTTTGCTAGAGCAGTTATGAAACACTCTTTTTGTAGAATCTGCAAGTGTTCATTTGGAGCGATTTGAGGCCTATGGTGGAAAAAGAAATATCTTCATATATAAACAAGGCAGAAGCATTCTCAGAAAGCTCTTTATGATGTGTGCATTCAACTCAGAGAGATAAGCCTTCCTTTTGATAGAGCAGTTTTGAAACTGTATTTTTGCAGAATCTGCAAGTGGATATTTGGAGCCCTTTCAGGCCTTCGTTGGAAACGGGAATATCTTCCCATAAAAACTAAACAGAAGAGTTCTGTGAAACTGCTTTGTGTAGTATGAATCCAACTCACAGAGTTGAACACTTCCTTTGAAAGAGCAGTTTTGAAACACTATTTTGTAGAATCTGCAAGTGTTCGTTTGGAGCGCTTTGAGGCCTATGGTGGAAAAGGAAATATCTTCACATATAAACCAGGCAGAAGCATTCTCAGAAACCTCTTTATGATGTGTGCATTCAACTGGGAGAGATAAGCCTTCCTTTTGATAGAGCAGTTTTGAAACTGTGTTTTGGCAGAATCTGCAAGTGGATACTTAGAGCCCTTTCAGGCCTTCGTTGCAAACGGGAATATCTTCCCATAAAAACGAAACAGAAACGTTCTGTGAAACTGCTTTGTGAAGTATGAATCCAACTCACAGAGTTGAACACTTCTTTTGAAAGAGCAGCTTTGAAACACTCTTTTTGTAGAATCTGCATGTGTTCATTTGGAGCGCTTTGAGGCCTATGGTGGAAAAGGAAATATTGTCACATAATACCTAGACAGAAGCATTCTTTGAAACTTCTTTATGATGTGTGCATTCAACTCACAGAGTTGAACCTTCCTTTTCATGGAGCAGTTTGGAAAGAGTCTTTTTGCAGCATCTGCAAGTGGATATTTGGAGCTCTTTCAGGCCTTTGTTAGAAGCGGGAATATCTTCCCATAAAAACTGGACAGAAGTATTCTCACAAACTGCTTTGTGATGTGTGTGTTCAACTCACAGAAGTGAACCTTTCCTTTGCTAGAGCAGTTATGAAACACTCTTTTTGTAGAATCTGCAAGTGTTCATTTGGAGCGATTTGAGGCCTAAGGTGGAAAAAGAAATATCTTCATATATAAACAAGGCAGAAGCATTCTCAGAAAGCTCTTTATGATGTGTGCATTCAACTCAGAGAGATAAGCCTTCCTTTTGATAGAGCAGTTTTGAAACTGTGTTTTTGCAGAATCTGCAGGTGGATATTTGGAGCCCTTTCAGGCCTTCGTTGGAAACGGGAATATCTTCCCATAAAAACTAAACAGAAGAGTTCTGTGAAACTGCTTTGTGTAGTATGAATCCAACTCACAGAGTTGAACACTTCTTTTGAAAGAGTAGTTTTGAAACACTCTTTTTGTAGAATCTGCAAGTGTTCGTTTGGAGCGCTTTGAGGCCTATGGTGGAAAAGGAAATATCTTCACATATAAACCAGGCAGAAGCATTCTCAGAAACCTCTTTATGATGTGCGCATTCAACTCGGAGAGATAAGCCTTCCTTTTGATAGAGCAGTTTTGAAACTGTGTTTTGGCAGAATCTGCAAGTGGATACTTAGAGCCCTTTCAGGCCTTCGTTGCAAACGGGAATATCTTCCGATAAAAACGAAACAGAAACGTTCTGTGAAACTGCTTTGTGAAGTATGAATCCAACTCACAGAGTTGAACACTTCTTTTGAAAGAGCAGCTTTGAAACACTCTTTTTGTAGAATCTACATGTGTTCATTTGGAGCGCTTTGAGGCCTATGGTGGAAAAGGAAATATCGTCACATAATACCTAGACAGAAGCATTCTTTGAAACTTCTTTATGATGTTTGCATTCAACTCACAGAGTTGAACTTTCCTTTTCATGGAGCAGTTTGGAAAGAGTCTTTTTGCAGCATCTGCAAGTGGATATTTGGAGCTCTTTCAGGCCTTTGTTAGAAGCGGGAATATCTTCCCATTAAAACTGGACAGAAGCATTCTCACAAACTGCTTTGTGATGTGTGTGTTCAACTCACAGAGGTGAACCTTTCCTTTGCTAGAGGAGTTATGAAACACTCTTTTTGTAGAATCTGCAAGTGTTCATTTGGAGCGCTTTGAGGCCTATGGTGGAAAAAGAAATATCTTCACATAAAACCTAGACAGAAGCATTCTTTGAAACTTCTTTATGATGTGTGCATTCAACTCACAGAGTTGAACCTTCTTTTTCATGGAGCAGTTTGGAAAGAGTCTTTTTGCAGCATCTGCAAGTGGATATTTGGAGCTCTTTCAGGACTTTGCTAGAAGCGGGAATATCTTCCCATAAAAACTGGACAGAAGCATTCTCACAAACTGCTTTGAGATGTGTGTGTTCAACTCACAGAGGTGAAACTTTCCTTTGCTAGAGCAGTTATGAAACACTCTTTTTGTAGAATCTGCAAGTGTTCATTTGGAGCGATTTGAGGCCTATGGTGGAAAAAGAAATATCTTCATATATAAACAAGGCAGAAGCATTCTCAGAAAGCTCTTTATGATGTGTGCATTCAACTCAGAGAGATAAGCCTTCCTTTTGATAGAGCAGTTTTGAAACTGTATTTTTGCAGAATCTGCAAGTGGATATTTGGAGCCCTTTCAGGCCTTCGTTGGAAACGGGAATATCTTCCCATAAAAACTAAACAGAAGAGTTCTGTGAAACTGCTTTGTGTAGTATGAATCCAACTCACAGAGTTGAACACTTCCTTTGAAAGAGCAGTTTTGAAACACTATTTTGTAGAATCTGCAAGTGTTCGTTTGGAGCGCTTTGAGGCCTATGGTGGAAAAGGAAATATCTTCACATATAAACCAGGCAGAAGCATTCTCAGAAACCTCTTTATGATGTGTGCATTCAACTGGGAGAGATAAGCCTTCCTTTTGATAGAGCAGTTTTGAAACTGTGTTTTGGCAGAATCTGCAAGTGGATACTTAGAGCCCTTTCAGGCCTTCGTTGCAAACGGGAATATCTTCCCATAAAAACGAAACAGAAACGTTCTGTGAAACTGCTTTGTGAAGTATGAATCCAACTCACAGAGTTGAACACTTCTTTTGAAAGAGCAGCTTTGAAACACTCTTTTTGTAGAATCTGCATGTGTTCATTTGGAGCGCTTTGAGGCCTATGGTGGAAAAGGAAATATTGTCACATAATACCTAGACAGAAGCATTCTTTGAAACTTCTTTATGATGTGTGCATTCAACTCACAGAGTTGAACCTTCCTTTTCATGGAGCAGTTTGGAAAGAGTCTTTTTGCAGCATCTGCAAGTGGATATTTGGAGCTCTTTCAGGCCTTTGTTAGAAGCGGGAATATCTTCCCATAAAAACTGGACAGAAGTATTCTCACAAACTGCTTTGTGATGTGTGTGTTCAACTCACAGAAGTGAACCTTTCCTTTGCTAGAGCAGTTATGAAACACTCTTTTTGTAGAATCTGCAAGTGTTCATTTGGAGCGATTTGAGGCCTAAGGTGGAAAAAGAAATATCTTCATATATAAACAAGGCAGAAGCATTCTCAGAAAGCTCTTTATGATGTGTGCATTCAACTCAGAGAGATAAGCCTTCCTTTTGATAGAGCAGTTTTGAAACTGTGTTTTTGCAGAATCTGCAGGTGGATATTTGGAGCCCTTTCAGGCCTTCGTTGGAAACGGGAATATCTTCCCATAAAAACTAAACAGAAGAGTTCTGTGAAACTGCTTTGTGTAGTATGAATCCAACTCACAGAGTTGAACACTTCTTTTGAAAGAGTAGTTTTGAAACACTCTTTTTGTAGAATCTGCAAGTGTTCGTTTGGAGCGCTTTGAGGCCTATGGTGGAAAAGGAAATATCTTCACATATAAACCAGGCAGAAGCATTCTCAGAAACCTCTTTATGATGTGCGCATTCAACTCGGAGAGATAAGCCTTCCTTTTGATAGAGCAGTTTTGAAACTGTGTTTTGGCAGAATCTGCAAGTGGATACTTAGAGCCCTTTCAGGCCTTCGTTGCAAACGGGAATATCTTCCGATAAAAACGAAACAGAAACGTTCTGTGAAACTGCTTTGTGAAGTATGAATCCAACTCACAGAGTTGAACACTTCTTTTGAAAGAGCAGCTTTGAAACACTCTTTTTGTAGAATCTACATGTGTTCATTTGGAGCGCTTTGAGGCCTATGGTGGAAAAGGAAATATCGTCACATAATACCTAGACAGAAGCATTCTTTGAAACTTCTTTATGATGTTTGCATTCAACTCACAGAGTTGAACTTTCCTTTTCATGGAGCAGTTTGGAAAGAGTCTTTTTGCAGCATCTGCAAGTGGATATTTGGAGCTCTTTCAGGCCTTTGTTAGAAGCGGGAATATCTTCCCATTAAAACTGGACAGAAGCATTCTCACAAACTGCTTTGTGATGTGTGTGTTCAACTCACAGAGGTGAACCTTTCCTTTGCTAGAGGAGTTATGAAACACTCTTTTTGTAGAATCTGCAAGTGTTCATTTGGAGCGCTTTGAGGCCTATGGTGGAAAAAGAAATATCTTCACATAAAACCTAGACAGAAGCATTCTTTGAAACTTCTTTATGATGTGTGCATTCAACTCACAGAGTTGAACCTTCTTTTTCATGGAGCAGTTTGGAAAGAGTCTTTTTGCAGCATCTGCAAGTGGATATTTGGAGCTCTTTCAGGACTTTGCTAGAAGCGGGAATATCTTCCCATAAAAACTGGACAGAAGCATTCTCACAAACTGCTTTGAGATGTGTGTGTTCAACTCACAGAGGTGAAACTTTCCTTTGCTAGAGCAGTTATGAAACACTCTTTTTGTAGAATCTGCAAGTGTTCATTTGGAGCGATTTGAGGCCTATGGTGGAAAAAGAAATATCTTCATATATAAACAAGGCAGAAGCATTCTCAGAAAGCTCTTTATGATGTGTGCATTCAACTCAGAGAGATAAGCCTTCCTTTTGATAGAGCAGTTTTGAAACTGTATTTTTGCAGAATCTGCAAGTGGATATTTGGAGCCCTTTCAGGCCTTCGTTGGAAACGGGAATATCTTCCCATAAAAACTAAACAGAAGAGTTCTGTGAAACTGCTTTGTGTAGTATGAATCCAACTCACAGAGTTGAACACTTCCTTTGAAAGAGCAGTTTTGAAACACTATTTTGTAGAATCTGCAAGTGTTCGTTTGGAGCGCTTTGAGGCCTATGGTGGAAAAGGAAATATCTTCACATATAAACCAGGCAGAAGCATTCTCAGAAACCTCTTTATGATGTGTGCATTCAACTGGGAGAGATAAGCCTTCCTTTTGATAGAGCAGTTTTGAAACTGTGTTTTGGCAGAATCTGCAAGTGGATACTTAGAGCCCTTTCAGGCCTTCGTTGCAAACGGGAATATCTTCCCATAAAAACGAAACAGAAACGTTCTGTGAAACTGCTTTGTGAAGTATGAATCCAACTCACAGAGTTGAACACTTCTTTTGAAAGAGCAGCTTTGAAACACTCTTTTTGTAGAATCTACATGTGTTCATTTGGAGCGCTTTGAGGCCTATGGTGGAAAAGGAAATATTGTCACATAATACCTAGACAGAAGCATTCTTTGAAACTTCTTTATGATGTGTGCATTCAACTCACAGATTTGAACCTTCCTTTTCATGGAGCAGTTTGGAAAGAGTCTTTTTGCAGCATCTGCAAGTGGATATTTGGAGCTCTTTCAGGCCTTTGTTAGAAGCGGGAATATCTTCCCATAAAAACTGCACAGAAGTATTCTCACAAACTGCTTTGTGATGTGTGTGTTCAACTCACAGAAGTGAACCTTTCCTTTGCTAGAGCAGTTATGAAACACTCTTTTTGTAGAATCTGCAAGTGTTCATTTGGAGCGATTTGAGGCCTAAGGTGGAAAAAGAAATATCTTCATATATAAACAAGGCAGAAGCATTCTCAGAAAGCTCTTTATGATGTGTGCATTCAACTCAGAGAGATAAGCCTTCCTTTTGATAGAGCAGTTTTGAAACTGTGTTTTTGCAGAATCTGCAGGTGGATATTTGGAGCCCTTTCAGGCCTTCGTTGGAAACGGGAATATCTTCCCATAAAAACTAAACAGAAGAGTTCTGTGAAACTGCTTTGTGTAGTATGAATCCAACTCACAGAGTTGAACACTTCTTTTGAAAGAGTAGTTTTGAAACACTCTTTTTGTAGAATCTGCAAGTGTTCGTTTGGAGCGCTTTGAGGCCTATGGTGGAAAAGGAAATATCTTCACATATAAACCAGGCAGAAGCATTCTCAGAAACCTCTTTATGATGTGTGCATTCAACTCGGAGAGATAAGCCTTCCTTTTGATAGAGCAGTTTTGAAACTGTGTTTTGGCAGAATCTGCAAGTGGATACTTAGAGCCCTTTCAGGCCTTCGTTGCAAACGGGAATATCTTCCGATAAAAACGAAACAGAAACGTTCTGTGAAACTGCTTTGTGAAGTATGAATCCAACTCACAGAGTTGAACACTTCTTTTGAAAGAGCAGCTTTGAAACACTCTTTTTGTAGAATCTACATGTGTTCATTTGGAGCGCTTTGAGGCCTATGGTGGAAAAGGAAATATCGTCACATAATACCTAGACAGAAGCATTCTTTGAAACTTCTTTATGATGTGTGCATTCAACTCACAGAGTTGAACTTTCCTTTTCATGGAGCAGTTTGGAAAGAGTCTTTTTGCAGCATCTGCAAGTGGATATTTGGAGCTCTTTCAGGCCTTTGTTAGAAGCGGGAATATCTTCCCATTAAAACTGGACAGAAGCATTCTCACAAACTGCTTTGAGATGTGTGTGTTCAACTCACAGAAGTGAACCTTTCCTTTGCTAGAGCAGTTATGAAACACTCTTTTTGTAGAATCTGCAAGTGTTCACTTTAAGCGCTTTGAGGCCTATGGTGGAAAAAGAAATATCTTCACATAAAACCTAGACAGAAGCACTCTTTGAAACTGCTTTATGATGTGTGCATTCAACTCACAGAGTTGAACCTTCTTTTTCATGGAGCAGTTTGGAAAGAGTCTTTTTGCAGCATCTGCAAGTGGATATTTGGAGCTCTTTCAGGCCTTTGCTAGAAGCGGGAATATCTTCCCATAAAAACTGGACAGAAGCATTCTCACAAACTGCTTTGAGATGTGTGTGTTCAACTCACAGAGGTGAACCTTTCCTTTGCTAGAGCAGTTATGAAACACTCTTTTTGTAGAATCTGTAAGTGTTCATTTGGAGCGATTTGAGGCCTATGGTGGAAAAAGAAATATCTTCATATATAAACAAGGCAGAAGCATTCTCAGAAAGTTCTTTATGATGTGTGCATTCAACTCAGAGAGATAAGCCTTCCTTTTGATAGAGCAGTTTTGAAACTGTATTTTTGCAGAATCTGCAAGTGGATATTTGGAGCTCTTTCAGGCCTTCGTTGGAAACGGGAATATCTTCCATTAAAAACTAAACAGAAGAGTTCTGTGAAACTGCTTTGTGTAGTATGAATCCAACTCACAGAGTTGAACACTTCCTTTGAAAGAGCAGTTTTGAAACACTCTTTTTGTAGAATCTGCAAGTGTTCGTTTGGAGCGCTTTGAGGCCTATGGTGGAAAAGGAAATATCTTCACATATAAACCAGGCAGAAGCATTCTCAGAAACCTCTTTATGATGTGTGCATTCAACTGGGAGAGATAAGCCTTCCTTTTGATAGAGCAGTTTTGAAACTGTGTTTTGGCAGAATCTGCAAGTGGATACTTAGAGCCCTTTCAGGCCTTCGTTGCAAACGGGAATATCTTCCCATAAAAACGAAACAGAAACGTTCTGTGAAACTGCTTTGTGAAGTATGAATCCAACTCACAGAGTTGAACACTTCTTTTGAAAGAGCAGCTTTGAAACACTCTTTTTGTAGAATCTACATGTGTTCATTTGGAGCGCTTTGAGGCCTATGGTGGAAAAGGAAATATTGTCACATAATACCTAGACAGAAGCATTCTTTGAAACTTCTTTATGATATGTGCATTCAACTCACAGATTTGAACCTTCCTTTTCATGGAGCAGTTTGGAAAGAGTCTTTTTGCAGCATCTGCAAGTGGATATTTGGAGCTCTTTCAGGCCTTTGTTAGAAGCGGGAATATCTTCCCATAAAAACTGCACAGAAGTATTCTCACAAACTGCTTTGTGATGTGTGTGTTCAACTCACAGAAGTGAACCTTTCCTTTGCTAGAGCAGTTATGAAACACTCTTTTTGTAGAATCTGCAAGTGTTCATTTGGAGCGATTTGAGGCCTAAGGTGGAAAAAGAAATATCTTCATATATAAACAAGGCAGAAGCATTCTCAGAAAGCTCTTTATGATGTGTGCATTCAACTCAGAGAGATAAGCCTTCCTTTTGATAGAGCAGTTTTGAAACTGTGTTTTTGCAGAATCTGCAGGTGGATATTTGGAGCCCTTTCAGGCCTTCGTTGGAAACGGGAATATCTTCCCATAAAAACTAAACAGAAGAGTTCTGTGAAACTGCTTTGTGTAGTATGAATCCAACTCACAGAGTTGAACACTTCTTTTGAAAGAGTAGTTTTGAAACACTCTTTTTGTAGAATCTGCAAGTGTTCGTTTGGAGCGCTTTGAGGCCTATGGTGGAAAAGGAAATATCTTCACATATAAACCAGGCAGAAGCATTCTCAGAAACCTCTTTATGATGTGTGCATTCAACTCGGAGAGATAAGCCTTCCTTTTGATAGAGCAGTTTTGAAACTGTGTTTTGGCAGAATCTGCTAGTGGATACTTAGAGCCCTTTCAGGCCTTCGTTGCAAACGGGAATATCTTCCGATAAAAACGAAACAGAAACGTTCTGTGAAACTGCTTTGTGAAGTATGAATCCAACTCACAGAATTGAACACTTCTTTTGAAAGAGCAGCTTTGAAACACTCTTTTTGTAGAATCTACATGTGTTCATTTGGAGCGCTTTGAGGCCTATGGTGGAAAAGGAAATATCGTCACATAATACCTAGACAGAAGCATTCTTTGAAACTTCTTTATGATGTGTGCATTCAACTCACAGAGTTGAACTTTCCTTTTCATGGAGCAGTTTGGAAAGAGTCTTTTTGCAGCATCTGCAAGTGGATATTTGGAGCTCTTTCAGGCCTTTGTTAGAAGCGGGAATATCTTCCCATTAAAACTGGACAGAAGCATTCTCACAAACTGCTTTGTGATGTGTGTGTTCAACTTACAGAGGTGAACCTTTCCTTTGCTAGAGGAGTTATGAAACACTCTTTTTGTAGAATCTGCAAGTGTTCATTTGGAGCGCTTTGAGGCCTGTGGTGGAAAAAGAAATATCTTCACATAAAACCTAGACAGAAGCATTCTTTGAAACTTCTTTATGATGTGTGCATTCAACTCACAGAGTTGAACCTTCTTTTTCATGGAGCAGTTTGGAAAGAGTCTTTTTGCAGCATCTGCAAGTGGATATTTGGAGCTCTTTCAGGACTTTGCTAGAAGCGGGAATATCTTCCCATAAAAACTGGACAGAAGCATTCTCACAAACTGCTTTGAGATGTGTGTGTTCAACTCACAGAGGTGAACCTTTCCTTTGCTAGAGCAGTTATGAAACACTCTTTTTGTAGAATCTGCAAGTGTTCATTTGGAGCGATTTGAGGCCTATGGTGGAAAAAGAAATATCTTCATATATAAACAAGGCAGAAGCATTCTCAGAAAGCTCTTTATGATGTGTGCATTCAACTCAGAGAGATAAGCCTTCCTTTTGATAGAGCAGTTTTGAAACTGTATTTTTGCAGAATCTGCAAGTGGATATTTGGAGCCCTTTCAGGCCTTCGTTGGAAACGGGAATATCTTCCCATAAAAACTAAACAGAAGAGTTCTGTGAAACTGCTTTGTGTAGTATGAATCCAACTCACAGAGTTGAACACTTCTTTTGAAAGAGTAGTTTTGAAACACTCTTTTTGTAGAATCTGCAAGTGTTCGTTTGGAGCGCTTTGAGGCCTATGGTGGAAATGGAAATATCTTCACATATAAACCAGGCAGAAGCATTCTCAGAAACCTCTTTATGATGTGTGCATTCAACTCGGAGAGATAAGCCTTCCTTTTGATAGAGCAGTTTTGAAACTGTGTTTTGGCAGAATCTGCAAGCGGATACTTAGAGCCCTTTCAGGCCTTCGTTGCAAACGGGAATATCTTCCGATAAAAACGAAACAGAAACGTTCTGTGAAACTGCTTTGTGAAGTATGAATCCAACTCACAGAGTTGAACACTTCTTTTGAAAGAGCAGCTTTGAAACACTCTTTTTGTAGAATCTGCAAGTGTTCATTTGGAGCGCTTTGAGGCCTATGTTGGAAAAGGAAATATCTTCACATAAAACCTAGACAGAAGCATTCTTTGAAACTTCTTTATGATGTGTGCATTCAACTCACAGAGCTGAACATTCCTTTTCATGGAGCAGTTTGGAAAGAGTCTTTTTGCAGCATCTGCAAGTGGATATTTGGAGCTCTTTCAGGCCTTTGTTAGAAGCGGGAATATCTTCCCATTAAAACTGGACAGAAGCATTCTCACAAACTGCTTTGTGATGTGTGTGTTCAACTCACAGAGGTGAACCTTTCCTTTGCTAGAGCAGTTATGAAACACTCTTTTTGTAGAATCTGCAAGTGTTCATTTGGAGCGCTTTGAGGCCTATGGTGGAAAAAGAAATATCTTCACATAAAACCTAGACAGAAGCATTCTTTGAAACTTCTTTATGATGTGTGCATTCAACTCACAGAGTTGAACCTTCTTTTTCATGGAGCAGTTTGGAAAGAGTCTTTTTGCAGCATCTGCAAGTGGATATTTGGAGCCCTTTCAGGCCTTCGATGGAAACGGGAATATCTTCCATAAAAACTAAACAGAAGAGTTCTGTGAAACTGCTTTGTGTAGTATGAATCCAACTCACAGAGTTGAACACTTCCTTTGAAAGAGCAGTTTTGAAACACTCTTTTTGTAGAATCTGCAAGTGTTCGTTTGGAGCGCTTTGAGGCCTATGGTGGAAAAGGAAATATCTTCACATATAAACCAGGCAGAAGCATTCTCAGAAACCTCTTTATGATGTGTGCATTCAACTCGGAGAGATAAGCCTTCCTTTTGATAGAGCAGTTTTGAAACTGTGTTTTGGCAGAATCTGCAAGTGGATACTTAGAGCCCTTTCAGGCCTTCGTTGCAAACGGGAATATCTTCCGATAAAAACGAAACAGAAACGTTCTGTGAAACTGCTTTGTGAAGTATGAATCCAACTCACAGAGTTGAACACTTCTTTTGAAAGAGCAGCTTTGAAACACTCTTTTTGTAGAATCTACATGTGTTCATTTGGAGCGCTTTGAGGCCTATGGTGGTAAAGGAAATATCGTCACATAATACCTAGACAGAAGCATTCTTTGAAACTTCTTTATGATGTGTGCATTCAACTCACAGAGTTGAACTTTCCTTTTCATGGAGCAGTTTGGAAAGAGTCTTTTTGCAGCATCTGCAAGTGGATATTTGGAGCTCTTTCAGGCCTTTGTTAGAAGCGGGAATATCATCCCATAAAAACTGGACAGAAGCATTCTCACAAACTGCTTTGTGATGTGTGTGTTCAACTCACAGAGGTGAACCTTTCCTTTGCTAGAGCAGTTATGAAACACTCTTTCTGTAGAATCTGCAAGTGTTCATTTGGAGCGCTTTGAGGCCTATGGTGGAAAAAGAAATATCTTCATATATAAACAAGGCAGAAGCATTCTCAGAAAGCTCTTTATGATGTGTGCATTCAACTCAGAGAGATAAGCCTTCCTTTTGATAGAGCAGTTTTGAACCTGTGTTTTTGCAGAATCTGCAAGTGGATATTTGGAGCCCTTTCAGGCCTTCGTTGGAAACGGGAATATCTTCCATTAAAAACTAAACAGAAGAGTTCTGTGAAACTGGTTTGTGTAGTATGAATCCAACTCACAGAGTTGAACACTTCCTTTCAAAGAGCAGTTTTGAAACACTCTTTTTGTAGTATCTGCAAGTGTTCGTTTGGAGCGCTTTGAGGCCTATGGTGGAAAAGGAAATATCTTCACATATAATCCAGGCAGAAGCATTCTCAGAAACCTCTTTATGATGTGTACATTCAACTCGGAGAGATAAGCCTTCCTTTTGATAGAGCAGTTTTGCAACTGTGTTTTTGCAGAATCTGCAAGTGTATATTTGGAGCCCTTTCAGGCCTTCGTTGGAAACGGGAATATCTTCCCATAAAAACTAAACAGAAGCGTTCTGTGAAACTGCTTTGTGAAGTATGAATCCAACTCACAGAGTTGAACACTTCTTTTGAAAGAGCAGCTTTGAAACACTCTTTTTGTAGAATCTACATGTGTTCATTTGGAGCGCTTTGAGGCCTATGGTGGAAAAGGAAATATTGTCACATAATACCTAGACAGAAGCATTCTTTGAAACTTCTTTATGATGTGTGCATTCAACTCACAGAGTTGAACCTTCCTTTTCATGGAGCAGTTTGGAAAGAGTCTTTTTGCAGCATCTGCAAGTGGATATTTGGAGCTCTTTCAGGCCTTTGTTAGAAGCGGGAATATCTTCCCATAAAAACTGGACAGAAGTATTCTCACAAACTGCTTTGTGATGTGTGTGTTCAACTCACAGAAGTGAACCTTTCCTTTGCTAGAGCAGTTATGAAACACTCTTTTTGTAGAATCTGCAAGTGTTCATTTGGAGCGATTTGAGGCCTAAGGTGGAAAAAGAAATATCTTCATATATAAACAAGGCAGAAGCATTCTCAGAAAGCTCTTTATGATGTGTGCATTCAACTCAGAGAGATAAGCCTTCCTTTTGATAGAGCAGTTTTGAAACTGTGTTTTTGCAGAATCTGCAGGTGGATATTTGGAGCCCTTTCAGGCCTTCGTTGGAAACGGGAATATCTTCCCATAAAAACTAAACAGAAGAGTTCTGTGAAACTGCTTTGTGTAGTATGAATCCAACTCACAGAGTTGAACACTTCTTTTGAAAGAGTAGTTTTGAAACACTCTTTTTGTAGAATCTGCAAGTGTTCGTTTGGAGCGCTTTGAGGCCTATGGTGGAAAAGGAAATATCTTCACATATAAACCAGGCAGAAGCATTCTCAGAAACCTCTTTATGATGTGTGCATTCAACTCGGAGAGATAAGCCTTCCTTTTGATAGAGCAGTTTTGAAACTGTGTTTTGGCAGAATCTGCAAGTGGATACTTAGAGCCCTTTCAGGCCTTCGTTGCAAACGGGAATATCTTCCGATAAAAACGAAACAGAAACGTTCTGTGAAACTGCTTTGTGAAGTATGAATCCAACTCACAGAGTTGAACACTTCTTTTGAAAGAGCAGCTTTGAAACACTCTTTTTGTAGAATCTACATGTGTTCATTTGGAGCGCTTTGAGGCCTATGGTGGAAAAGGAAATATCGTCACATAATACCTAGACAGAAGCATTCTTTGAAACTTCTTTATGATGTGTGCATTCAACTCACAGAGTTGAACTTTCCTTTTCATGGAGCAGTTTGGAAAGAGTCTTTTTGCAGCATCTGCAAGTGGATATTTGGAGCTCTTTCAGGCCTTTGTTAGAAGCGGGAATATCTTCCCATTAAAACTGGACAGAAGCATTCTCACAAACTGCTTTGAGATGTGTGTGTTCAACTCACAGAAGTGAACCTTTCCTTTGCTAGAGCAGTTATGAAACACTCTTTTTGTAGAATCTGCAAGTGTTCATTTTAAGCGCTTTGAGGCCTATGGTGGAAAAAGAAATATCTTCACATAAAACCTAGACAGAAGCACTCTTTGAAACTGCTTTATGATGTGTGCATTCAACTCACAGAGTTGAACCTTCTTTTTCATGGAGCAGTTTGGAAAGAGTCTTTTTGCAGCATCTGCAAGTGGATATTTGGAGCTCTTTCAGGCCTTTGCTAGAAGCGGGAATATCTTCCCATAAAAACTGGACAGAAGCATTCTCACAAACTGCTTTGAGATGTGTGTGTTCAACTCACAGAGGTGAACCTTTCCTTTGCTAGAGCAGTTATGAAACACTCTTTTTGTAGAATCTGTAAGTGTTCATTTGGAGCGATTTGAGGCCTATGGTGGAAAAAGAAATATCTTCATATATAAACAAGGCAGAAGCATTCTCAGAAAGTTCTTTATGATGTGTGCATTCAACTCAGAGAGATAAGCCTTCCTTTTGATAGAGCAGTTTTGAAACTGTATTTTTGCAGAATCTGCAAGTGGATATTTGGAGCCCTTTCAGGCCTTCGTTGGAAACGGGAATATCTTCCATTAAAAACTAAACAGAAGAGTTCTGTGAAACTGCTTTGTGTAGTATGAATCCAACTCACAGAGTTGAACACTTCCTTTGAAAGAGCAGTTTTGAAACACTCTTTTTGTAGAATCTGCAAGTGTTCGTTTGGAGCGCTTTGAGGCCTATGGTGGAAAAGGAAATATCTTCACATATAAACCAGGCAGAAGCATTCTCAGAAACCTCTTTATGATGTGTGCATTCAACTGGGAGAGATAAGCCTTCCTTTTGATAGAGCAGTTTTGAAACTGTGTTTTGGCAGAATCTGCAAGTGGATACTTAGAGCCCTTTCAGGCCTTCGTTGCAAACGGGAATATCTTCCCATAAAAACGAAACAGAAACGTTCTGTGAAACTGCTTTGTGAAGTATGAATCCAACTCACAGAGTTGAACACTTCTTTTGAAAGAGCAGCTTTGAAACACTCTTTTTGTAGAATCTACATGTGTTCATTTGGAGGGCTTTGAGGCCTATGGTGGAAAAGGAAATATTGTCACATAATACCTAGACAGAAGCATTCTTTGAAACTTCTTTATGATGTGTGCATTCAACTCACAGATTTGAACCTTCCTTTTCATGGAGCAGTTTGGAAAGAGTCTTTTTGCAGCATCTGCAAGTGGATATTTGGAGCTCTTTCAGGCCTTTGTTAGAAGCGGGAATATCTTCCCATAAAAACTGGACAGAAGTATTCTCACAAACTGCTTTGTGATGTGTGTGTTCAACTCACAGAAGTGAACCTTTCCTTTGCTAGAGCAGTTATGAAACACTCTTTTTGTAGAATCTGCAAGTGTTCATTTGGAGCGATTTGAGGCCTAAGGTGGAAAAAGAAATATCTTCATATATAAACAAGGCAGAAGCATTCTCAGAAAGCTCTTTATGATGTGTGCATTCAACTCAGAGAGATAAGCCTTCCTTTTGATAGAGCAGTTTTGAAACTGTGTTTTTGCAGAATCTGCAGGTGGATATTTGGAGCCCTTTCAGGCCTTCGTTGGAAACGGGAATATCTTCCCATAAAAACTAAACAGAAGAGTTCTGTGAAACTGCTTTGTGTAGTATGAATCCAACTCACAGAGTTGAACACTTCTTTTGAAAGAGTAGTTTTGAAACACTCTTTTTGTAGAATCTGCAAGTGTTCGTTTGGAGCGCTTTGAGGCCTATGGTGGAAAAGGAAATATCTTCACATATAAACCAGGCAGAAGCATTCTCAGAAACCTCTTTATGATGTGTGCATTCAACTCGGAGAGATAAGCCTTCCTTTTGATAGAGCAGTTTTGAAACTGTGTTTTGGCAGAATCTGCAAGTGGATACTTAGAGCCCTTTCAGGCCTTCGTTGCAAACGGGAATATCTTCCGATAAAAACGAAACAGAAACGTTCTGTGAAACTGCTTTGTGAAGTATGAATCCAACTCACAGAATTGAACACTTCTTTTGAAAGAGCAGCTTTGAAACACTCTTTTTGTAGAATCTACATGTGTTCATTTGGAGCGCTTTGAGGCCTATGGTGGAAAAGGAAATATCGTCACATAATACCTAGACAGAAGCATTCTTTGAAACTTCTTTATGATGTGTGCATTCAACTCACAGAGTTGAACTTTCCTTTTCATGGAGCAGTTTGGAAAGAGTCTTTTTGCAGCATCTGCAAGTGGATATTTGGAGCTCTTTCAGGCCTTTGTTAGAAGCGGGAATATCTTCCCATTAAAACTGGACAGAAGCATTCTCACAAACTGCTTTGTGATGTGTGTGTTCAACTTACAGAGGTGAACCTTTCCTTTGCTAGAGGAGTTATGAAACACTCTTTTTGTAGAATCTGCAAGTGTTCATTTGGAGCGCTTTGAGGCCTATGGTGGAAAAAGAAATATCTTCACATAAAACCTAGACAGAAGCATTCTTTGAAACTTCTTTATGATGTGTGCATTCAACTCACAGAGTTGAACCTTCTTTTTCATGGAGCAGTTTGGAAAGAGTCTTTTTGCAGCATCTGCAAGTGGATATTTGGAGCTCTTTCAGGACTTTGCTAGAAGCGGGAATATCTTCCCATAAAAACTGGACAGAAGCATTCTCACAAACTGCTTTGAGATGTGTGTGTTCAACTCACAGAGGTGAACCTTTCCTTTGCTAGAGCAGTTATGAAACACTCTTTTTGTAGAATCTGCAAGTGTTCATTTGGAGTGATTTGAGGCCTATGGTGGAAAAAGAAATATCTTCATATATAAACAAGGCAGAAGCATTCTCAGAAAGCTCTTTATGATGTGCGCATTCAACTCAGAGAGATAAGCCTTCCTTTTGATAGAGCAGTTTTGAAACTGTATTTTTGCAGAATCTGCAAGTGGATATTTGGAGCCCTTTCAGGCCTTCGTTGGAAACGGGAATATCTTCCCATAAAAACTAAACAGAAGAGTTCTGTGAAACTGCTTTGTGTAGTATGAATCCAACTCACAGAGTTGAACACTTCCTTTGAAAGAGCAGTTTTGAAACACTCTTTTTGTAGAATCTGCAAGTGTTCGTTTGCAGCGCTTTGAGGCCTATGGTGGAAAAGGAAATATCTTCACATATAAACCAGGCAGAAGCATTCTCAGAAACCTCTTTATGATGTGTACATTCAACTCGGAGAGATAAGCCTTCCTTTTGATAGAGCAGTTTTGAAAGTGTGTTTTGGCAGAATCTGCAAGTGGATACTTAGAGCCCTTTCAGGCCTTCATTGCAAACGGGAATATCTTCCCATAAAAACGAAACAGAAACGTTCTGTGAAACTGCTTTGTGAAGTATGAATCCAACTCACAGAGTTGAACACTTCTTTTGAAAGAGCAGCTTTGAAACACTCTTTTTGTAGAATCTACATGTGTTCATTTGGAGCGCTTTGAGGCCTATGGTGGAAAAGGAAATATCGTCACATAATACCTAGACAGAAGCATTCTTTGAAACTTCTTTATGATGTGTGCATTCAACTCACAGAGTTGAACTTTCCTTTTCATGGAGCAGTTTGGAAAGAGTCTTTTTGCAGCATCTGCAAGTGGATATTTGGAGCTCTTTCAGGCCTTTGTTAGAAGCGGGAATATCTTCCCATTAAAACTGGACAGAAGCATTCTCACAAACTGCTTTGTGATGTGTGTGTTCAACTCACAGAGGTGAACCTTTCCTTTGCTAGAGCAGTTATGAAACACTCTTTTTGTAAAATCTGCAAGTGTTCATTTGGAGCGCTTTGAGGCCTATGGTGGAAAAAGAAATATCTTCACATAAAACCTAGACAGAAGCATTCTTTGAAACTTCTTTATGATGTGTGCATTCAACTCACAGAGTTGAACCTTCTTTTTCATGGAGCAGCTTGGAAAGAGTCTTTTTGCAGCATCTGCAAGTGGATATTTGGAGCTCTTTCAGGCCTTTGCTAGAAGCGGGAATATCTTCCCATAAAAACTGGACAGAAGCATTCTCACAAACTGCTTTGAGATGTGTGTGTTCAACTTACAGAGGTGAACCTTTCCTTTGCTAGAGCAGTTATGAAACACTCTTTTTGTAGAATCTGCAAGTGTTCATTTGGAGCGATTTGGGGCCTATGGTGGAACAAGAAATATCTTCATATATAAACAAGGCAGAAGCATTCTCAGAAAGTTCTTTATGATGTGTGCATTCAACTCAGAGAGATAAGCCTTCCTTTTGATAGAGCAGTTTTGAAACTGTATTTTTGCAGAATCTGCAAGTGGATATTTGGAGCCCTTTCAGGCCTTCGTTGGAAACGGGAATATCTTCCATTAAAAACTAAACAGAAGAGTTCTGTGAAACTGCTTTGTGTAGTATGAATCCAACTCACAGAGTTGAACACTTCCTTTGAAAGAGCAGTTTTGAAACACTCTTTTTGTAGAATCTGCAAGTGTTCGTTTGGAGCGCTTTGAGGCCTATGGTGGAAAAGGAAATATCTTCACATATAAACCAGGCAGAAGCATTCTCAGAAACCTCTTTATGATGTGTGCATTCAACTCGGAGAGATAAGCCTTCCTTTTGATAGAGCAGTTTTGAAAGTGTGTTTTGGCAGAATCTGCAAGTGGATACTTAGAGCCCTTTCAGGCCTTCGTTGCAAACGGGAATATCTTCCCATAAAAACGAAACAGAAACGTTCTGTGAAACTGCTTTGTGAAGTATGAATCCAACTCACAGAGTTGAACACTTCTTTTGAAAGAGCAGCTTTGAAACACTCTTTTTGTAGAATCTACATGTGTTCATTTGGAGCGCTTTGAGGCCTATGGTGGAAAAGGAAATATCGTCACATAATACCTAGACAGAAGCATTCTTTGAAACTTCTTTATGATGTGTGCATTCAACTCACAGAGTTGAACCTTCCTTTTCATGGAGCAGTTTGGAAAGAGTCTTTTTGCAGCATCTGCAAGTGGATATTTGGAGCTCTTTCAGGCCTTTGTTAGAAGCGGGAATATCTTCCCATAAAAACTGGACAGAAGCATTCTCACAAACTGCTTTGTGATGTGTGTGTTCAACTCACAGAGGTGAACCTTTCCTTTGCTAGAGCAGTTATGAAACACTCTTTTTGTAGAATCTGCAAGTGTTCATTTGGAGCGATTTGAGGCCTATGGTGGAAAAAGAAATATCTTCATATATAAACAAGGCAGAAGCATTCTCAGAAAGCTCTTTATGATGTGTGCATTCAACTCAGAGAGATAAGCCTTCCTTTTGATAGAGCAGTTTTGAAACTGTGTTTTTGCAGAATCTGCAAGTGGATAATTGGAGCCCTTTCAGGCCTTCGTTGGAAACGGGAATATCTTCCCATAAAAACTAAACAGAAGAGTTCTGTGAAACTGCTTTGTGTAGTATGAATCCAACTCACAGAGTTGAACACTTCTTTTGAAAGAGTAGTTTTGAAACACTCTTTTTGTAGAATCTGCAAGTGTTCGTTTGGAGCGCTTTGAGGCCTATGGTGGAAATGGAAATATCTTCACATATAAACCAGGCAGAAGCATTCTCAGAAACCTCTTTATGAGTGTGCATTCAACTCGGAGAGATAAGCCTTCCTTTTGATAGAGCAGTTTTGAAACTGTGTTTTGGCAGAATCTGCAAGTGGATACTTAGAGCCCTTTCAGGCCTTCGTTGCAAACGGGAATATCTTCCGATAAAAACGAAACAGAAACGTTCTGTGAAACTGCTTTGTGAAGTATGAATCCAACTCACAGAGTTGAACACTTCTTTTGAAAGAGCAGCTTTGAAACACTCTTTTTGTAGAATCTGCAAGTGTTCATTTGGAGCGCTTTGAGGCCTATGTTGGAAAAGGAAATATCTTCACATAAAACCTAGACAGAAGCATTCTTTGAAACTTCTTTATGATGTGTGCATTCAACTCACAGAGCTGAACATTCCTTTTCATGGAGCAGTTTGGAAAGAGTCTTTTTGCAGCATCTGCAAGTGGATATTTGGAGCTCTTTCAGGCCTTTGTTAGAAGCGGGAATATCTTCCCATTAAAACTGGACAGAAGCATTCTCACAAACTGCTTTGTGATGTGTGTGTTCAACTCACAGAGGTGAACCTTTCCTTTGCTAGAGCAGTTATGAAACACTCTTTTTGTAGAATCTGCAAGTGTTCATTTGGAGCGCTTTGAGGCCTATGGTGGAAAAAGAAATATCTTCACATAAAACCTAGACAGAAGCATTCTTTGAAACTTCTTTATGATGTGTGCATTCAACTCACAGAGTTGAACCTTCTTTTTCATGGAGCAGTTTGGAAAGAGTCTTTTTGCAGCATCTGCAAGTGGATATTTGGAGCTCTTTCAGGCCTTTGTTAGAAGCGGGAATATCTTCCCATAAAAACTAAACCGAAGCGTTCTCACAAACTGCTTTGTGATGTGTGTGTTCAACTCACAGAGGTGAACCTTTCCTTTGCTAGAGCAGTTATGAAACACTCTTTTTGTAGAATCTGCAAGTGTTCATTTGGAGCGCTTTGAGGCCTATGGTGGAAAAAGAAATATCTTCATATATAAACAAGGCAGAAGCATTCTCAGAAACCCCTTTATGATGTGTGCATTCAACTCAGAGAGATAAGCCTTCCTTTCGATAGAGCAGTTTTGAACCTGTGTTTTTGCAGAATCTGCAAGTGGATATTTGGAGCCCTTTCAGGCCTTCGTTGGAAACGGGAATATCTTCCCATAAAAACTAAACAGAAGAGTTCTGTGAAACTGCTTTGTGTAGTATGAATCCAACTCACAGAGTTGAACACTTCCTTTGAAAGAGCAGTTTTGAAACACTCTTTTTGTAGAATCTGCAAGTGTTCGTTTGGAGCGCTTTGAGGCCTATGGTGGAAAAGGAAATATCTTCACATATAAACCAGGCAGAAGCATTCTCAGAAACCTCTTTATGATGTGTGCATTCAACTCGGAGAGATAAGCCTTCCTTTTGATAGAGCAGTTTTGAAAGTGTGTTTTGGCAGAATCTGCAAGTGGATACTTAGAGCCCTTTCAGGCCTTCGTTGCAAACGGGAATATCTTCCCATAAAAACGAAACAGAAACGTTCTGTGAAACTGCTTTGTGAAGTATGAATCCAACTCACAGAGTTGAACACTTCCTTTGAAAGAGCAGCTTTGAAACACTCTTTTTGTAGAATCTACATGTGTTCATTTGGAGCGCTTTGAGGCCTATGGTGGAAAAGGAAATATCGTCACATAATACCTAGACAGAAGCATTCTTTGAAACTTCTTTATGATGTGTGCATTCAACTCACAGAGTTGAACTTTCCTTTTCATGGAGCAGTTTGGAAAGAGTCTTTTTGCAGCATCTGCAAGTGGATATTTGGAGCTCTTTCAGGCCTTTGTTAGAAGCGGGAATATCTTCCCATTAAAACTGGACAGAAGCATTCTCACAAACTGCTTTGTGATGTGTGTGTTCAACTCACAGAGGTGAACCTTTCCTTTGCTAGAGCAGTTATGAAACACTCTTTTTGTAGAATCTGCAAGTGTTCATTTGGAGCGCTTTGAGGCCTATGGTGGAAAAAGAAATATCTTCACATAAAACCTAGACAGAAGCATTCTTTGAAACTTCTTTATGATGTGTGCATTCAACTCACAGAGTTGAACCTTCTTTTTCATGGAGCAGTTTGGAAAGAGTCTTTTTGCAGCATCTGCAAGTGGATATTTGGAGCTCTTTCAGGCCTTTGCTAGAAGCGGGAATATCTTCCCATAAAAACTGGACAGAAGCATTCTCACAAACTGCTTTGAGATGTGTGTGTTCAACTCACAGAGGTGAACCTTTCCTTTGCTAGAGCACTTATGAAACACTCTTTTTGTAGAATCTGCAAGTGTTCATTTGGAGCGCTTTGAGGCCTATGGTGGAAAAAGAAATATCTTCATATATAAACAAGGCAGAAGCATTCTCAGAAACCCCTTTATGATGTGTGCATTCAACTCAGAGAGATAAGCCTTCCTTTTGATAGAGCAGTTTTGAACCTGTGTTTTTGCAGAATCTGCAAGTGGATATTTGGAGCCCTTTCAGGCCTTCGTTGGAAACGGGAATATCTTCCCATAAAAACTAAACAGAAGAGTTCTGTGAAACTGCTTTGTGTAGTATGAATCCAACTCACAGAGTTGAACACTTCCTTTGAAAGAGCAGTTTTGAAACACTCTTTTTGTAGAATCTGCAAGTGTTCGTTTGGAGCGCTTTGAGGCCTATGGTGGAAAAGGAAATATCTTCACATATAAACCAGGCAGAAGCATTCTCAGAAACCTCTTTATGATGTGTGCATTCAACTCGGAGAGATAAGCCTTCCTTTTGATAGAGCAGTTTTGAAAGTGTGTTTTGGCAGAATCTGCAAGTGGATACTTAGAGCCCTTTCAGGCCTTCGTTGCAAACGGGAATATCTTCCCATAAAAACGAAACAGAAACGTTCTGTGAAACTGCTTTGTGAAGTATGAATCCAACTCACAGAGTTGAACACTTCCTTTGAAAGAGCAGCTTTGAAACACTCTTTTTGTAGAATCTACATGTGTTCATTTGGAGCGCTTTGAGGCCTATGGTGGAAAAGGAAATATCGTCACATAATACCTAGACAGAAGCATTCTTTGAAACTTCTTTATGATGTGTGCATTCAACTCACGGAGTTGAACTTTCCTTTTCATGGAGCAGTTTGGAAAGAGTCTTTTTGCAGCATCTGCAAGTGGATATTTGGAGCTCTTTCAGGCCTTTGTTAGAAGCGGGAATATCTTCCCATTAAAACTGGACAGAAGCATTCTCACAAACTGCTTTGTGATGTGTGTGTTCATCTCACAGAGGTGAACCTTTCCTTTGCTAGAGCAGTTATGAAACACTCTTTTTGTAGAATCTGCAAGTGTTCATTTGGAGCGCTTTGAGGCCTACGGTGGAAAAAGAAATATCTTCACATAAAACCTAGACAGAAGCATTCTTTGAAACTTCTTTATGATGTGTGCATTCAACTCACAGAGTTGAACCTTCTTTTTCATGGAGCAGTTTGGAAACAGTCTTTTTGCAGCATCTGCAAGTGGATATTTGGAGCTCTTTCAGGCCTTTGCTAGAAGTGGGAATATCTTCCCATAAAAACTGGACAGAAGCATTCTCACAAACTGCTTTGAGATGTGTGTGTTCAACTCACAGAGGTGAACGTTTCCTTTGCTAGAGCAGTTATGAAACACTCTTTTTGTAGAATCTGCAAGTGTTCATTTGGAGCGATTTGAGGCCTATGGTGGAAAAAGAAATATCTTCATATATAAACAAGGCAGAAGCATTCTCAGAAAGTTCTTTATGATGTGTGCATTCAACTCAGAGAGATAAGCCTTCCTTTTGATAGAGCAGTTTTGAAACTGTATTTTTGCAGAATCTGCAAGTGGATATTTGGAGCCCTTTCAGGCCTTCGATGGAAACGGGAATATCTTCCATTAAAAACTAAACAGAAGAGTTCTGTGAAACTGCTTTGTGTAGTATGAATCCAACTCACAGAGTTGAACACTTCCTTTGAAAGAGCAGTTTTGAAACACTCTTTTTGTAGAATTTGCAAGTGTTCGTTTGGAGCGCTTTGAGGCCTATGGTGGAAAAGCAAATATCTTCACATATAAACCAGGCAGAAGCATTCTCAGAAACCTCTTTATGATGTGTGCATTCAACTCGGAGAGATAAGCCTTCCTTTTGATAGAGCAGTTTTGAAACTGTGTTTTGGCAGAATCTGCAAGTGGATACTTAGAGCCCTTTCAGGCCTTCGTTGCAAACGGGAATATCTTCCCATAAAAACGAAACAGAAACGTTCTGTGAAACTGCTTTGTGAAGTATGAATCCAACTCACAGAGTTGAACACTTCTTTTGAAAGAGCAGCTTTGAAACACTCTTTTTGTAGAATCTACATGTGTTCATTTGGAGCGCTTTGAGGCCTATGGTGGAAAAGGAAATATCGTCACATAATACCTAGACAGAAGCATTCTTTGAAACTTCTTTATGATGTGTGCATTCAACTCACAGAGTTGAACATTCCTTTTCATGGAGCAGTTTGGAAAGAGTCTTTTTGCAGCATCTGCAAGTGGATATTTGGAGCTCTTTCAGGCCTTTGTTAGAAGCGGGAATATCTTCCCATAAAAACTGGACAGAAGCATTCTCACAAACTGCTTTGTGATGTGTGTGTTCAACTCACAGAAGTGAACCTTTCCTTTGCTAGAGCAGTTATGAAACACTCTTTTTGTAGAATCTGCAAGTGTTCATTTGGAGCGATTTGAGGCCTAAGGTGGAAAAAGAAATATCTTCATATATAAACAAGGCAGAAGCATTCTCAGAAAGCTATTTATGATGTGTGCATTCAACTCAGAGAGATAAGCCTTCCTTTTGATAGAGCAGTTTTGAAACTGTGTTTTTGCAGAATCTGCAGGTGGATATTTGGAGCCCTTTCAGGCCTTCGTTGGAAACGGGAATATCTTCCCATAAAAACTAAACAGAAGAGTTCTGTGAAACTGCTTTGTGTAGTATGAATCCAACTCACAGAGTTGAACACTTCTTTTGAAAGAGTAGTTTTGAAACACTCTTTTTGTAGAATCTGCAAGTGTTCGTTTGGAGCGCTTTGAGGCCTATGGTGGAAAAGGAAATATCTTCACATATAAACCAGGCAGAAGCATTCTCAGAAACCTCTTTATGATGTGTGCATTCAACTCGGAGAGATAAGCCTTCCTTTTGATAGAGCAGTTTTGAAACTGTGTTTTGGCAGAATCTGCAAGTGGATACTTAGAGCCCTTTCAGGCCTTCGTTGCAAACGGGAATATCTTCCGATAAAAACGAAACAGAAACGTTCTGTGAAACTGCTTTGTGAAGTATGAATCCAACTCACAGAGTTGAACACTTCTTTTGAAAGAGCAGCTTTGAAACACTCTTTTTGTAGAATCTACATGTGTTCATTTGGAGCGCTTTGAGGCCTATGGTGGAAAAGGAAATATCGTCACATAATACCTAGACAGAAGCATTCTTTGAAACTTCTTTATGATGTGTGCATTCAACTCACAGAGTTGAACTTTCCTTTTCATGGAGCAGTTTGGAAAGAGTCTTTTTGCAGCATCTGCAAGTGGATATTTGGAGCTCTTTCAGGCCTTTGTTAGAAGCGGGAATATCTTCCCATAAAAACTGGACAGAAGCATTCTCACAAACTGCTTTGTGATGTGTGTGTTCAACTCACAGAGGTGAACCTTTCCTTTGCTAGAGCAGTTATGAAACACTCTTTTTGTAGAATCTGCAAGTGTTCATTTGGAGCGCTTTGAGGCCTATGGTGGAAAAAGAAATATCTTCACATAAAACCTAGACAGAAGCATTCTTTGAAACTTCTTTATGATGTGTGCATTCAACTCACAGAGTTGAACCTTCTTTTTCATGGAGCAGTTTGGAAAGAGTCTTTTTGCAGCATCTGCAAGTGGATATTTGGAGCTCTTTCAGGCCTTTGCTAGAAGCGGGAATATCTTCCCATAAAAACTGGACAGAAGCATTCTCACAAACTGCTTTGAGATGTGTGTGTTCAACTCACAGAGGTGAACCTTTCCTTTGCTAGAGCAGTTATGAAACACTCTTTTTGTAGAATCTGCAAGTGTTCATTTGGAGCGCTTTGAGGCCTATGGTGGAAAAAGAAATATCTTCATATATAAACAAGGCAGAAGCATTCTCAGAAACCCCTTTATGATGTGTGCATTCAACTCAGAGAGATAAGCCTTCCTTTTGATAGAGCAGTTTTGAACCTGTGTTTTTGCAGAATCTGCAAGTGGATATTTGGAGCCCTTTCAGGCCTTCGTTGGAAACGGGAATATCTTCCCATAAAAACTAAACAGAAGAGTTCTGTGAAACTGCTTTGTGTAGTATGAATCCAACTCACAGAGTTGAACACTTCCTTTGAAAGAACAGTTTTGAAACACTCTTTTTGTAGAATCTGCAAGTGTTCGTTTGGAGCGCGTTGAGGCCTATGGTGGAAAAGGAAATATCTTCACATATAAACCAGGCAGAAGCATTCTCAGAAACCTCTTTATGATGTGTGCATTCAACTCGGAGAGATAAGCCTTCCTTTTGATAGAGCAGTTTTGAAAGTGTGTTTTGGCAGAATCTGCAAGTGGATACTTAGAGCCCTTTCAGGCCTTCGTTGCAAACGGGAATATCTTCCCATAAAAACGAAACAGAAACGTTCTGTGAAACTGCTTTGTGAAGTATGAATCCAACTCACAGAGTTGAACACTTCCTTTGAAAGAGCAGCTTTGAAACACTCTTTTTGTAGAATCTACATGTGTTCATTTG
Source organism: Pongo abelii (assembly GCF_028885655.2). Classification (NCBI taxonomy): domain Eukaryota; kingdom Metazoa; phylum Chordata; class Mammalia; order Primates; family Hominidae; genus Pongo; species Pongo abelii. The sequence continues at coordinate 82,137,753 of NC_071988.2, read as the reverse complement.
GAGCACTTTGAGGCCTATTCTGGAAAAGGAAATATCGTCACATAATACCTAGACAGAAGCATTCTTTGAAACTTCTTTATGATGTGTGCATTCAACTCACAGAGTTGAACTTTCCTTTTCATGGAGCAGTTTGGAAAGAGTCTTTTTGCAGCATCTGCAAGTGGATATTTGGAGCTCTTTCAGGCCTTTGTTAGAAGCGGGAATATCTTCCCATTAAAACTGGACAGAAGCATTCTCACAAACTGCTTTGTGATGTGTGTGTTCATCTCACAGAGGTGAACCTTTCCTTTGCTAGAGCAGTTATGAAACACTCTTTTTGTAGAATCTGCAAGTGTTCATTTGGAGCGCTTTGAGGCCTATGGTGGAAAAAGAAATATCTTCACATAAAACTTAGACAGAAGCATTCTTTGAAACTTCTTTATGATGTGTGCATTCAACTCACAGAGTTGAACCTTCTTTTTCATGGAGCAGTTTGGAAAGAGTCTTTTTGCAGCATCTACAAGTGGATATTTGGAGCTCTTTCAGGCCTTTGCTAGAAGTGGGAATATCTTCCCATAAAAACTGGACAGAAGCATTCTCACAAACTGCTTTGAGATGTGTGTGTTCAACTCACAGAGGTGAACGTTTCCTTTGCTAGAGCAGTTATGAAACACTCTTTTTGTAGAATCTGCAAGTGTTCATTTGGAGCGATTTGAGGCCTATGGTGGAAAAAGAAATATCTTCATATATAAACAAGGCAGAAGCATTCTCAGAAAGTTCTTTATGATGTGTGCATTCAACTCAGAGAGATAAGCCTTCCTTTTGATAGAGCAGTTTTGAAACTGTATTTTTGCAGAATCTGCAAGTGGATATTTGGAGCCCTTTCTGGCCTTCGTTGGAAACGGGAATATCTTCCATTAAAAACTAAACAGAAGAGTTCTGGGAAACTGCTTTGTGTAGTATGAATCCAACTCACAGAGTTGAACACTTCCTTTGAAAGAGCAGTTTTGAAACACTCTTTTTGTAGAATCTGCAAGTGTTCGTTTGGAGCGCTTTGAGGCCTATGGTGGAAAAGCAAATATCTTCACATATAAACCAGGCAGAAGCATTCTCAGAAACCTCTTTATGATGTGTGCATTCAACTCGGAGAGATAAGCCTTCCTTTTGATAGAGCAGTTTTGAAACTGTGTTTTGGCAGAATCTGCAAGTGGATACTTAGAGCCCTTTCAGGCCTTCGTTGCAAACGGGAATATCTTCCCATAAAAACGAAACAGAAACGTTCTGTGAAACTGCTTTGTGAAGTATGAATCCAACTCACAGAGTTGAACACTTCTTTTGAAAGAGCAGCTTTGAAACACTCTTTTTGTAGAATCTACATGTGTTCATTTGGAGCGCTTTGAGGCCTATGGTGGAAAAGGAAATATCGTCACATAATACCTAGACAGAAGCATTCTTTGAAACTACTTTATGATGTGTGCATTCAACTCACAGAGTTGAACCTTCCTCTTCATGGAGCAGTTTGGAAAGAGTCTTTTTGCAGCATCTGCAAGTGGATATTTGGAGCTCTTTCAGGCCTTTGTTAGAAGCGGGAATATCTTCCCATTAAAACTGGACAGAAGCATTCTCACAAACTGCTTTGTGATGTGTGTGTTCAACTCACAGAGGTGAACCTTTCCTTTGCTAGAGCAGTTATGAAACACTCTTTTTGTAGAATCTGCAAGTGTTCATTTGGAGCGATTTGAGGCCTATGGTGGAAAAAGAAATATCTTCATATATAAACAAGGCAGAAGCATTCTCAGAAAGCTCTTGATGATGTGTGCATTCAACTCAGAGAGATAAGCCTTCCTTTTGTTAGAGCAGTTTTGAAACTGTGTTTTTGCAGAATCTGCAAGTGGATATTTGGAGCCCTTTCAGGCCTTCGTTGGAAACGGGAATATCTTCCCATAAAAACTAAACAGAAGAGTTCTGTGAAACTGCTTTGTGTAGTATGAATCCAACTCACAGAGTTGAACACTTCTTTTGAAAGAGTAGTTTTGAAACACTCTTTTTGTAGAATCTGCAAGTGTTCGTTTGGAGCGCTTTGAGGCCTATGGTGGAAAAGGAAATATCTTCACATATAAACCAGGCTGAAGCATTCTCAGAAAACTCTTTATGATGTGTGCATTCAACTCGGAGAGATAAGCCTTCCTTTTGATAGAGCAGTTTTGAAACTGTGTTTTGGCAGAATCTGCAAGTGGATACTTAGAGCCCTTTCAGGCCTTCGTTGCAAACGGGAATATCTTCCGATAAAAACGAAACAGAAACGTTCTGTGAAACTGCTTTGTGAAGTATGAATCCAACTCACAGAGTTGAACACTTCTTTTGAAAGAGCAGCTTTGAAACACTCTTTTTGTAGAATCTGCAAGTGTTCATTTGGAGCGCTTTGAGGCCTATGGTGGAAAAGGAAATATCTTCACATAAAACCTAGACAGAAGCATTCTTTGAAACTTCTTTATGATGTGTGCATTCAACTCACAGAGTTGAACCTTATTTTTCATGGAGCAGTTTGGAAAGAGTCTTTTTGCAGCATCTGCAAGTGGATATTTGGAGCTCTTTCAGGCCTTTGTTAGAAGCGGGAATATCTTCCCATAAAAACTAAACCGAAGCATTCTCACAAACTGCTTTGTGATGTGTGTGTTCAACTCACAGAGGTGAACCTTTCCTTTGCTAGAGCAGTTATGAAACACTCTTTTTGTAGAATCTGCAAGTGTTCATTTGGAGCGCTTTGAGGCCTATGGTGGAAAAAGAAATATCTTCATATATAAACAAGGCAGAAGCATTCTCAGAAACCCCTTTATGATGTGTGCATTCAACTCAGAGAGATAAGCCTTTCTTTTGATAGAGCAGTTTTGAAACTGTATTTTTGCAGAATCTGCAAGTGGATATTTGGAGCCCTTTCAGGCCTTCGTTGGAAACGGGAATATCTTCCATTAAAAACTAAACAGAAGAGTTCTGTGAAACTGCTTTGTGTAGTATGAATCCAACTCACAGAGTTGAACACTTCCTTTGAAAGAGCAGTTTTGAAACACTCTTTTTGTAGAATCTGCAAGTGTTCGTTTGGAGCGCTTTGAGGCCTATGGTGGAAAAGGAAATATATTCACATATAAACCAGGCAGAAGCATTCTCAGAAACCTCTTTATGATGTGTGCATTCAACTCGGAGAGATAAGCCTTCCTTTTGATAGAGCAGTTTTGAAACTGTGTTTTGGCAGAATCTGCAAGTGGATACTTAGAGCCCTTTCAGGCCTTCGTTGCAAACGGGAATATCTTCCCATAAAAACGAAACAGAAACGTTCTGTGAAACTGCTTTGTGAAGTATGAATCCAACTCACAGAGTTGAACACTTCTTTTGAAAGAGCAGCTTTGAAACACTCTTTTTGTAGAATCTACATGTGTTCATTTGGAGCGCTTTGAGGCCTATGGTGGAAAAGGAAATATCGTCACATAATACCTAGACAGAAGCATTCTTTGAAACTTCTTTATGATGTGTGCATTCAACTCACAGAGTTGAACCTTCCTTTTCATGGAGCAGTTTGGAAAGAGTCTTTTTGCAGCATCTGCAAGTGGATATTTGGAGCTCTTTCAGGCCTTTGTTAGAAGAGGGAATATCTTCCCATAAAAACTGGACAGAAGCATTCTCACAAACTGCTTTGTGATGTGTGTGTTCAACTCACAGAGGTGAACCTTTCCTTTGCTAGAGCAGTTATGAAACACTCTTTTTGTAGAATCTGCAAGTGTTCATTTGGAGCGATTTGAGGCCTATGGTGGAAAAAGAAATATCTTCATATATAAACAAGGCAGAAGCATTCTCAGAAAGCTCTTTATGATGTGTGCATTCAACTCAGAGAGATAAGCCTTCCTTTTGATAGAGCAGTTTTGAAACTGTGTTTTTGCAGAATCTGCAGGTGGATATTTGGAGCCCTTTCAGGCCTTCGTTGGAAACGGGAATATCTTCCCATAAAAACTAAACAGAAGAGTTCTGTGAAACTGCTTTGTGTAGTATGAATCCAACTCACAGAGTTGAACACTTCTTTTGAAAGAGTAGTTTTGAAACACTCTTTTTGTAGAATCTGCAAGTGTTCGTTTGGAGCGCTTTGAGGCCTATGGTGGAAAAGGAAATATCTTCACATATAAACCAGGCAGAAGCATTCTCAGAAACCTCTTTATGATGTGTGCATTCAACTCGGAGAGATAAGCCTTCCTTTTGATAGAGCAGTTTTGAAACTGTGTTTTGGCAGAATCTGCAAGTGGATACTTAGAGCCCTTTCAGGCCTTCGTTGCAAACGGGAATATCTTCCGATAAAAACGAAACAGAAACGTTCTGTGAAACTGCTTTGTGAAGTATGAATCCAACTCACAGAATTGAACACTTCTTTTGAAAGAGCAGCTTTGAAACACTCTTTTTGTAGAATCTACATGTGTTCATTTGGAGCGCTTTGAGGCCTATGGTGGAAAAGGAAATATCGTCACATAATACCTAGACAGAAGCATTCTTTGAAACTTCTTTATGATGTGTGCATTCAACTGACAGAGTTGAACTTTCCTTTTCATGGAGCAGTTTGGAAAGAGTCTTTTTGCAGCATCTGCAAGTGGATATTTGGAGCTCTTTCAGGCCTTTGTTAGAAGCGGGAATATCTTCCCATTAAAACTGGACAGAAGCATTCTCACAAACTGCTTTGTGATGTGTGTGTTCAACTTACAGAGGTGAACCTTTCCTTTGCTAGAGGAGTTATGAAACACTCTTTTTGTAGAATCTGCAAGTGTTCATTTGGAGCGCTTTGAGGCCTATGGTGGAAAAAGAAATATCTTCACATAAAACCTAGACAGAAGCATTCTTTGAAACTTCTTTATGATGTGTGCATTCAACTCACAGAGTTGAACCTTCTTTTTCATTTAGCAGTTTGGAAAGAGTCTTTTTGCAGCATCTGCAAGTGGATATTTGGAGCTCTTTCAGGACTTTGCTAGAAGCGGGAATATCTTCCCATAAAAACTGGACAGAAGCATTCTCACAAACTGCTTTGAGATGTGTGTGTTCAACTCACAGAGGTGAACCTTTCCTTTGCTAGAGCAGTTATGAAACACTCTTTTTGTAGAATCTGCAAGTGTTCATTTGGAGCGATTTGAGGCCTATGGTGGAAAAAGAAATATCTTCATATATAAACAAGGCAGAAGCATTCTCAGAAAGCTCTTTATGATGTGTGCATTCAACTCAGAGAGATAAGCCTTCCTTTTGATAGAGCAGTTTTGAAACTGTATTTTTGCAGAATCTGCAAGTGGATATTTGGAGCCCTTTCAGGCCTTCGTTGGAAACGGGAATATCTTCCCATAAAAACTAAACAGAAGAGTTCTGTGAAACTGCTTTGTGTAGTATGAATCCAACTCACAGAGTTGAACACTTCCTTTGAAAGAGCAGTTTTGAAACACTCTTTTTGTAGAATCTGCAAGTGTTCGTTTGCAGCGCTTTGAGGCCTATGGTGGAAAAGGAAATATCTTCACATATAAACCAGGCAGAAGCATTCTCAGAAACCTCTTTATGATGTGTACATTCAACTCGGAGAGATAAGCCTTCCTTTTGATAGAGCAGTTTTGAAAGTGTGTTTTGGCAGAATCTGCAAGTGGATACTTAGAGCCCTTTCAGGCCTTCATTGCAAACGGGAATATCTTCCCATAAAAACGAAACAGAAACGTTCTGTGAAACTGCTTTGTGAAGTATGAATCCAACTCACAGAGTTGAACACTTCTTTTGAAAGAGCAGCTTTGAAACACTCTTTTTGTAGAATCTAAATGTGTTCATTTGGAGCGCTTTGAGGCCTATGGTGGAAAAGGAAATATCGTCACATAATACCTAGACAGAAGCATTCTTTGAAACTTCTTTATGATGTGTGCATTCAACTCACAGAGTTGAACTTTCCTTTTCATGGAGCAGTTTGGAAAGAGTCTTTTTGCAGCATCTGCAAGTGGATATTTGGAGCTCTTTCAGGCCTTTGTTAGAAGCGGGAATATCTTCCCATTAAAACTGGACAGAAGCATTCTCACAAACTGCTTTGTGATGTGTGTGTTCAACTCACAGAGGTGAACCTTTCCTTTGCTAGAGCAGTTATGAAACACTCTTTTTGTAAAATCTGCAAGTGTTCATTTGGAGCGCTTTGAGGCCTATGGTGGAAAAAGAAATATCTTCACATAAAACCTAGACAGAAGCATTCTTTGAAACTTCTTTATGATGTGTGCATTCAACTCACAGAGTTGAACCTTCTTTTTCATGGAGCAGTTTGGAAAGAGTCTTTTTGCAGCATCTGCAAGTGGATATTTGGAGCTCTTTCAGGCCTTTGCTAGAAGCGGGAATATCTTCCCATATAAACTGGACAGAAGCATTCTCACAAACTGCTTTGAGATGTGTGTGTTCAACTTACAGAGGTGAACCTTTCCTTTGCTAGAGCAGTTATGAAACACTCTTTTTGTAGAATCTGCAAGTGTTCATTTGGAGCGATTTGGGGCCTATGGTGGAACAAGAAATATCTTCATATATAAACAAGGCAGAAGCATTCTCAGAAAGTTCTTTATGATGTGTGCATTCAACTCAGAGAGATAAGCCTTCCTTTTGATAGAGCAGTTTTGAAACTGTATTTTTGCAGAATCTGCAAGTGGATATTTGGAGCCCTTTCAGGCCTTCGTTGGAAACGGGAATATCTTCCATTAAAAACTAAACAGAAGAGTTCTGTGAAACTGCTTTGTGTAGTATGAATCCAACTCACAGAGTTGAACACTTCCTTTGAAAGAGCAGTTTTGAAACACTCTTTTTGTAGAATCTGCAAGTGTTCGTTTGGAGCGCTTTGAGGCCTGTGGTGGAAAAGGAAATATCTTCACATATAAACCAGGCAGAAGCATTCTCAGAAACCTCTTTATGATGTGTGCATTCAACTCGGAGAGATAAGCCTTCCTTTTGATAGAGCAGTTTTGAAAGTGTGTTTTGGCAGAATCTGCAAGTGGATACTTAGAGCCCTTTCAGGCCTTCGTTGCAAACGGGAATATCTTCCGATAAAAACGAAACAGAAACGTTCTGTGAAACTGCTTTGTGAAGTATGAATCCAACTCACAGAGTTGAACACTTCTTTTGAAAGAGCAGCTTTGAAACACTCTTTTTGTAGAATCTACATGTGTTCATTTGGAGCGCTTTGAGGCCTATGGTGGAAAAGGAAATATCGTCACATAATACCTAGACAGAAGCATTCTTTGAAACTTCTTTATGATGTGTGCATTCAACTCACAGAGTTGAACCTTCCTTTTCATGGAGCAGTTTGGAAAGAGTCTTTTTGCAGCATCTGCAAGTGGATATTTGGAGCTCTTTCAGGCCTTTGTTAGAAGCGGGAATATCTTCCCATAAAAACTGGACAGAAGCATTCTCACAAACTGCTTTGTGATGTGTGTGTTCAACTCACAGAGGTGAACCTTTCCTTTGCTAGAGCAGTTATGAAACACTCTTTTTGTAGAATCTGCAAGTGTTCATTTGGAGCGATTTGAGGCCTATGGTGGAAAAAGAAATATCTTCATATATAAACAAGGCAGAAGCATTCTCAGAAAGCTCTTTATGATGTGTGCATTCAACTCAGAGAGATAAGCCTTCCTTTTGATAGAGCAGTTTTGAAACTGTGTTTTTGCAGAATCTGCAAGTGGATAATTGGAGCCCTTTCAGGCCTTCGTTGGAAACGGGAATATCTTCCCATAAAAACTAAACAGAAGAGTTCTGTGAAACTGCTTTGTGTAGTATGAATCCAACTCACAGAGTTGAACACTTCTTTTGAAAGAGTAGTTTTGAAACACTCTTTTTGTAGAATCTGCAAGTGTTCGTTTGGAGCGCTTTGAGGCCTATGGTGGAAATGGAAATATCTTCACATATAAACCAGGCAGAAGCATTCTCAGAAACCTCTTTATGAGTGTGCATTCAACTCGGAGAGATAAGCCTTCCTTTTGATAGAGCAGTTTTGAAACTGTGTTTTGGCAGAATCTGCAAGTGGATACTTAGAGCCCTTTCAGGCCTTCGTTGCAAACGGGAATATCTTCCGATAAAAACGAAACAGAAACGTTCTGTGAAACTGCTTTGTGAAGTATGAATCCAACTCACAGAGTTGAACACTTCTTTTGAAAGAGCAGCTTTGAAACACTCTTTTTTTAGAATCTGCAAGTGTTCATTTGGAGCGCTTTGAGGCCTATGTTGGAAAAGGAAATATCTTCACATAAAACCTAGACAGAAGCATTCTTTGAAACTTCTTTATGATGTGTGCATTCAACTCACAGAGCTGAACATTCCTTTTCATGGAGCAGTTTGGAAAGAGTCTTTTTGCAGCATCTGCAAGTGGATATTTGGAGCTCTTTCAGGCCTTTGTTAGAAGCGGGAATATCTTCCCATTAAAACTGGACAGAAGCATTCTCACAAACTGCTTTGTGATGTGTGTGTTCAACTCACAGAGGTGAACCTTTCCTTTGCTAGAGCAGTTATGAAACACTCTTTTTGTAGAATCTGCAAGTGTTCATTTGGAGCGCTTTGAGGCCTATGGTGGAAAAAGAAATATCTTCACATAAAACCTAGACAGAAGCATTCTTTGAAACTTCTTTATGATGTGTGCATTCAACTCACAGAGTTGAACCTTCTTTTTCATGGAGCAGTTTGGAAAGAGTCTTTTTGCAGCATCTGCAAGTGGATATTTGGAGCTCTTTCAGGCCTTTGTTAGAAGCGGGAATATCTTCCCATAAAAACTAAACCGAAGCGTTCTCACAAACTGCTTTGTGATGTGTGTGTTCAACTCACAGAGGTGAACCTTTCCTTTGCTAGAGCAGTTATGAAACACTCTTTTTGTAGAATCTGCAAGTGTTCATTTGGAGCGCTTTGAGGCCTATGGTGGAAAAAGAAATATCTTCATATATAAACAAGGCAGAAGCATTCTCAGAAACCCCTTTATGATGTGTGCATTCAACTCAGAGAGATAAGCCTTCCTTTCGATAGAGCAGTTTTGAACCTGTGTTTTTGCAGAATCTGCAAGTGGATATTTGGAGCCCTTTCAGGCCTTCGTTGGAAACGGGAATATCTTCCCATAAAAACTAAACAGAAGAGTTCTGTGAAACTGCTTTGTGTAGTATGAATCCAACTCACAGAGTTGAACACTTCCTTTGAAAGAGCAGTTTTGAAACACTCTTTTTGTAGAATCTGCAAGTGTTCGTTTGGAGCGCTTTGAGGCCTATGGTGGAAAAGGAAATATCTTCACATATAAACCAGGCAGAAGCATTCTCAGAAACCTCTTTATGATGTGTGCATTCAACTCGGAGAGATAAGCCTTCCTTTTGATAGAGCAGTTTTGAAAGTGTGTTTTGGCAGAATCTGCAAGTGGATACTTAGAGCCCTTTCAGGCCTTCGTTGCAAACGGGAATATCTTCACATAAAAACGAAACAGAAACGTTCTGTGAAACTGCTTTGTGAAGTATGAATCCAACTCACAGAGTTGAACACTTCCTTTGAAAGAGCAGCTTTGAAACACTCTTTTTGTAGAATCTACATGTGTTCATTTGGAGCGCTTTGAGGCCTATGGTGGAAAAGGAAATATCGTCACATAATACCTAGACAGAAGCATTCTTTGAAACTTCTTTATGATGTGTGCATTCAACTCACAGAGTTGAACTTTCCTTTTCATGGAGCAGTTTGGAAAGAGTCTTTTTGCAGCATCTGCAAGTGGATATTTGGAGCTCTTTCAGGCCTTTGTTAGAAGCGGGAATATCTTCCCATTAAAACTGGACAGAAGCATTCTCACAAACTGCTTTGTGATGTGTGTGTTCAACTCACAGAGGTGAACCTTTCCTTTGCTAGAGCAGTTATGAAACACTCTTTTTGTAGAATCTGCAAGTGTTCATTTGGAGCGCTTTGAGGCCTACGGTGGAAAAAGAAATATCTTCACATAAAACCTAGACAGAAGCATTCTTTGAAACTTCTTTATGATGTGTGCATTCAACTCACAGAGTTGAACCTTCTTTTTCATGGAGCAGTTTGGAAAGAGTCTTTTTGCAGCATCTGCAAGTGGATATTTGGAGCTCTTTCAGGCCTTTGCTAGAAGCGGGAATATCTTCCCATAAAAACTGGACAGAAGCATTCTCACAAACTGCTTTGAGATGTGTGTGTTCAACTCACAGAGGTGAACCTTTCCTTTGCTAGAGCACTTATGAAACACTCTTTTTGTAGAATCTGCAAGTGTTCATTTGGAGCACTTTGAGGCCTATGGTGGAAAAAGAAATATCTTCATATATAAACAAGGCAGAAGCATTCTCAGAAACCCCTTTATGATGTGTGCATTCAACTCAGAGAGATAAGCCTTCCTTTTGATAGAGCAGTTTTGAACCTGTGTTTTTGCAGAATCTGCAAGTGGATATTTGGAGCCCTTTCAGGCCTTCGTTGGAAACGGGAATATCTTCCCATAAAAACTAAACAGAAGAGTTCTGTGAAACTGCTTTGTGTAGTATGAATCCAACTCACAGAGTTGAACACTTCCTTTGAAAGAGCAGTTTTGAAACACTCTTTTTGTAGAATTTGCAAGTGTTCGTTTGGAGTGCTTTGAGGCCTATGGTGGAAAAGCAAATATCTTCACATATAAACCAGGCAGAAGCATTCTCAGAAACCTCTTTATGATGTGTGCATTCAACTCGGAGAGATAAGCCTTCCTTTTGATAGAGCGGTTTTGAAACTGTGTTTTGGCAGAATCTGCAAGTGGATACTTAGAGCCCTTTCAGGCCTTCGTTGCAAACGGGAATATCTTCCCATAAAAACGAAACAGAAACGTTCTGTGAAACTGCTTTGTGAAGTATGAATCCAACTCACAGAGTTGAACACTTCTTTTGAAAGAGCAGCTTTGAAACACTCTTTTTGTAGAATCTACATGTGTTCATTTGGAGCGCTTTGAGGCCTATGGTGGAAAAGGAAATATCGTCACATAATACCTAGACAGAAGCATTCTTTGAAACTTCTTTATGATGTGTGCATTCAACTCACAGAGTTGAACATTCCTTTTCATGGAGCAGTTTGGAAAGAGTCTTTTTGCAGCATCTGCAAGTGGATATTTGGAGCTCTTTCAGGCCTTTGTTAGAAGCGGGAATATCTTCCCATAAAAACTGGACAGAAGCATTCTCACAAACTGCTTTGTGATGTGTGTGTTCAACTCACAGAAGTGAACCTTTCCTTTGCTAGAGCAGTTATGAAACACTCTTTTTGTAGAATCTGCAAGTGTTCATTTGGAGCGATTTGAGGCCTAAGGTGGAAAAAGAAATATCTTCATATATAAACAAGGCAGAAGCATTCTCAGAAAGCTATTTATGATGTGTGCATTCAACTCAGAGAGATAAGCCTTCCTTTTGATAGAGCAGTTTTGAAACTGTGTTTTTGCAGAATCTGCAGGTGGATATTTGGAGCCCTTTCAGGCCTTCGTTTGAAACGGGAATATCTTCCCATAAAAACTAAACAGAAGAGTTCTGTGAAACTGCTTTGTGTAGTATGAATCCAACTCACAGAGTTGAACACTTCTTTTGAAAGAGTAGTTTTGAAACACTCTTTTTGTAGAATCTGCAAGTGTTCGTTTGGAGCGCTTTGAGGCCTATGGTGGAAAAGGAAATATCTTCACATATAAACCAGGCAGAAGCATTCTCAGAAACCTCTTTATGATGTGTGCATTCAACTCGGAGAGATAAGCCTTCCTTTTGATAGAGCAGTTTTGAAACTGTGTTTTGGCAGAATCTGCAAGTGGATACTTAGAGCCCTTTCAGGCCTTCGTTGCAAACGGGAATATCTTCCGATAAAAACGAAACAGAAACGTTCTGTGAAACTGCTTTGTGAAGTATGAATCCAACTCACAGAGTTGAACACTTCTTTTGAAAGAGCAGCTTTGAAACACTCTTTTTGTAGAATCTACATGTGTTCATTTGGAGCGCTTTGAGGCCTATGGTGGAAAAGGAAATATCGTCACATAATACCTAGACAGAAGCATTCTTTGAAACTTCTTTATGATGTGTGCATTCAACTCACAGAGTTGAACTTTCCTTTTCATGGAGCAGTTTGGAAAGAGTCTTTTTGCAGCATCTGCAAGTGGATATTTGGAGCTCTTTCAGGCCTTTGTTAGAAGCGGGAATATCTTCCCATAAAAACTGGACAGAAGCATTCTCACAAACTGCTTTGTGATGTGTGTGTTCAACTCACAGAGGTGAACCTTTCCTTTGCTAGAGCAGTTATGAAACACTCTTTTTGTAGAATCTGCAAGTGTTCATTTGGAGCGCTTTGAGGCCTATGGTGGAAAAAGAAATATCTTCACATAAAACCTAGACAGAAGCATTCTTTGAAACTTCTTTATGATGTGTGCATTCAACTCACAGAGTTGAACCTTCTTTTTCATGGAGCAGTTTGGAAAGAGTCTTTTTGCAGCATCTGCAAGTGGATATTTGGAGCTCTTTCAGGCCTTTGCTAGAAGCGGGAATATCTTCCCATAAAAACTGGACAGAAGCATTCTCACAAACTGCTTTGAGATGTGTGTGTTCAACTCACAGAGGTGAACCTTTCCTTTGCTAGAGCAGTTATGAAACACTCTTTTTGTAGAATCTGCAAGTGTTCATTTGGAGCGCTTTGAGGCCTATGGTGGAAAAAGAAATATCTTCATATATAAACAAGGCAGAAGCGTTCTCAGAAACCCCTTTATGATGTGTGCATTCAACTCAGAGAGATAAGCCTTCCTTTTGATAGAGCAGTTTTGAACCTGTGTTTTTGCAGAATCTGCAAGTGGATATTTGGAGCCCTTTCAGGCCTTCGTTGGAAACGGGAATATCTTCCCATAAAAACTAAACAGAAGAGTTCTGTGAAACTGCTTTGTGTAGTATGAATCCAACTCACAGAGTTGAACACTTCCTTTGAAAGAACAGTTTTGAAACACTCTTTTTGTAGAATCTGCAAGTGTTCGTTTGGAGCGCGTTGAGGCCTATGGTGGAAAAGGAAATATCTTCACATATAAACCAGGCAGAAGCATTCTCAGAAACCTCTTTATGATGTGTGCATTCAACTCGGAGAGATAAGCCTTCCTTTTGATAGAGCAGTTTTGAAAGTGTGTTTTGGCAGAATCTGCAAGTGGATACTTAGAGCCCTTTCAGGCCTTCGTTGCAAACGGGAATATCTTCCCATAAAAACGAAACAGAAACGTTCTGTGAAACTGCTTTGTGAAGTATGAATCCAACTCACAGAGTTGAACACTTCCTTTGAAAGAGCAGCTTTGAAACACTCTTTTTGTAGAATCTACATGTGTTCATTTGGAGCACTTTGAGGCCTATTCTGGAAAAGGAAATATCGTCACATAATACCTAGACAGAAGCATTCTTTGAAACTTCTTTATGATGTGTGCATTCAACTCACAGAGTTGAACTTTCCTTTTCATGGAGCAGTTTGGAAAGAGTCTTTTTGCAGCATCTGCAAGTGGATATTTGGAGCTCTTTCAGGCCTTTGTTAGAAGCGGGAATATCTTCCCATTAAAACTGGACAGAAGCATTCTCACAAACTGCTTTGTGATGTGTGTGTTCATCTCACAGAGGTGAACCTTTCCTTTGCTAGAGCAGTTATGAAACACTCTTTTTGTAGAATCTGCAAGTGTTCATTTGGAGCGCTTTGAGGCCTATGGTGGAAAAAGAAATATCTTCACATAAAACTTAGACAGAAGCATTCTTTGAAACTTCTTTATGATGTGTGCATTCAACTCACAGAGTTGAACCTTCTTTTTCATGGAGCAGTTTGGAAAGAGTCTTTTTGCAGCATCTACAAGTGGATATTTGGAGCTCTTTCAGGCCTTTGCTAGAAGTGGGAATATCTTCCCATAAAAACTGGACAGAAGCATTCTCACAAACTGCTTTGAGATGTGTGTGTTCAACTCACAGAGGTGAACGTTTCCTTTGCTAGAGCAGTTATGAAACACTCTTTTTGTAGAATCTGCAAGTGTTCATTTGGAGCGATTTGAGGCCTATGGTGGAAAAAGAAATATCTTCATATATAAACAAGGCAGAAGCATTCTCAGAAAGTTCTTTATGATGTGTGCATTCAACTCAGAGAGATAAGCCTTCCTTTTGATAGAGCAGTTTTGAAACTGTATTTTTGCAGAATCTGCAAGTGGATATTTGGAGCCCTTTCTGGCCTTCGTTGGAAACGGGAATATCTTCCATTAAAAACTAAACAGAAGAGTTCTGGGAAACTGCTTTGTGTAGTATGAATCCAACTCACAGAGTTGAACACTTCCTTTGAAAGAGCAGTTTTGAAACACTCTTTTTGTAGAATCTGCAAGTGTTCGTTTGGAGCGCTTTGAGGCCTATGGTGGAAAAGCAAATATCTTCACATATAAACCAGGCAGAAGCATTCTCAGAAACCTCTTTATGATGTGTGCATTCAACTCGGAGAGATAAGCCTTCCTTTTGATAGAGCAGTTTTGAAACTGTGTTTTGGCAGAATCTGCAAGTGGATACTTAGAGCCCTTTCAGGCCTTCGTTGCAAACGGGAATATCTTCCCATAAAAACGAAACAGAAACGTTCTGTGAAACTGCTTTGTGAAGTATGAATCCAACTCACAGAGTTGAACACTTCTTTTGAAAGAGCAGCTTTGAAACACTCTTTTTGTAGAATCTACATGTGTTCATTTGGAGCGCTTTGAGGCCTATGGTGGAAAAGGAAATATCGTCACATAATACCTAGACAGAAGCATTCTTTGAAACTTCTTTATGATGTGTGCATTCAACTCACAGAGTTGAACCTTCCTCTTCATGGAGCAGTTTGGAAAGAGTCTTTTTGCAGCATCTGCAAGTGGATATTTGGAGCTCTTTCAGGCCTTTGTTAGAAGCGGGAATATCTTCCCATTAAAACTGGACAGAAGCATTCTCACAAACTGCTTTGTGATGTGTGTGTTCAACTCACAGAGGTGAACCTTTCCTTTGCTAGAGCAGTTATGAAACACTCTTTTTGTAGAATCTGCAAGTGTTCATTTGGAGCGATTTGAGGCCTATGGTGGAAAAAGAAATATCTTCATATATAAACAAGGCAGAAGCATTCTCAGAAAGCTCTTTATGATGTGTGCATTCAACTCAGAGAGATAAGCCTTCCTTTTGTTAGAGCAGTTTTGAAACTGTGTTTTTGCAGAATCTGCAAGTGGATATTTGGAGCCCTTTCAGGCCTTCGTTGGAAACGGGAATATCTTCCCATAAAAACTAAACAGAAGAGTTCTGTGAAACTGCTTTGTGTAGTATGAATCCAACTCACAGAGTTGAACACTTCTTTTGAAAGAGTAGTTTTGAAACACTCTTTTTGTAGAATCTGCAAGTGTTCGTTTGGAGCGCTTTGAGGCCTATGGTGGAAAAGGAAATATCTTCACATATAAACCAGGCTGAAGCATTCTCAGAAAACTCTTTATGATGTGTGCATTCAACTCGGAGAGATAAGCCTTCCTTTTGATAGAGCAGTTTTGAAACTGTGTTTTGGCAGAATCTGCAAGTGGATACTTAGAGCCCTTTCAGGCCTTCGTTGCAAACGGGAATATCTTCCGATAAAAACGAAACAGAAACGTTCTGTGAAACTGCTTTGTGAAGTATGAATCCAACTCCCAGAGTTGAACACTTCTTTTGAAAGAGCAGCTTTGAAACACTCTTTTTGTAGAATCTGCAAGTGTTCATTTGGAGCGCTTTGAGGCCTATGTTGGAAAAGGAAATATCTTCACATAAAACCTAGACAGAAGCATTCTTTGAAACTTCTTTATGATGTGTGCATTCAACTCACAGAGCTGAACATTCCTTTTCATGGAGCAGTTTGGAAAGAGTCTTTTTGCAGCATCTGCAAGTGGATATTTGGAGCTCTTTCAGGCCTTTGTTAGAAGCGGGAATATCTTCCCATTAAAACTGGACAGAAGCATTCTCACAAACTGCTTTGTGATGTGTGTGTTCAACTCACAGAGGTGAACCTTTCCTTTGCTAGAGCAGTTATGAAACACTCTTTTTGTAGAATCTGCAAGTGTTCATTTGGAGCGCTTTGAGGCCTATGGTGGAAAAAGAAATATCTTCACATAAAACCTAGACAGAAGCATTCTTTGAAACTTCTTTATGATGTGTGCATTCAACTCACAGAGTTGAACCTTCTTTTTCATGGAGCAGTTTGGAAAGAGTCTTTTTGCAGCATCTGCAAGTGGATATTTGGAGCTCTTTCAGGCCTTTGTTAGAAGCGGGAATATCTTCCCATAAAAACTAAACCGAAGCATTCTCACAAACTGCTTTGTGATGTGTGTGTTCAACTCACAGAGGTGAACCTTTCCTTTGCTAGAGCAGTTATGAAACACTCTTTTTGTAGAATCTGCAAGTGTTCATTTGGAGCGCTTTGAGGCCTATGGTGGAAAAAGAAATATCTTCATATATAAACAAGGCAGAAGCATTCTCAGAAACCCCTTTATGATGTGTGCATTCAACTCAGAGAGATAAGCCTTCCTTTTGATAGAGCAGTTTTGAACCTGTGTTTTTGCAGAATCTGCAAGTGGATATTTGGAGCCCTTTCAGGCCTTCGTTGGAAACGGGAATATCTTCCCATAAAAACTAAACAGAAGAGTTCTGTGAAACTGCTTTGTGTAGTATGAATCCAACTCACAGAGTTGAACACTTCCTTTGAAAGAGCAGTTTTGAAACACTCTTTTTGTAGAATCTGCAAGTGTTCGTTTGGAGCGCTTTGAGGCCTATGGTGGAAAAGGAAATATCTTCACATGTAAACCAGGCAGAAGCATTCTCAGAAACCTCTTTATGATGTGTGCATTCAACTCGGAGAGATAAGCCTTCCTTTTGATAGAGCAGTTTTGAAAGTGTGTTTTGGCAGAATCTGCAAGTGGATACTTAGAGCCCTTTCAGGCCTTCGTTGCAAACGGGAATATCTTCCCATAAAAACGAAACAGAAACGTTCTGTGAAACTGCTTTGTGAAGTATGAATCCAACTCACAGAGTTGAACACTTCCTTTGAAAGAGCAGCTTTGAAACACTCTTTTTGTAGAATCTACATGTGTTCATTTGGAGCGCTTTGAGGCCTATGGTGGAAAAGGAAATATCGTCACATAATACCTAGACAGAAGCATTCTTTGAAACTTCTTTATGATGTGTGCATTCAACTCACAGAGTTGAACTTTCCTTTTCATGGAGCAGTTTGGAAAGAGTCTTTTTGCAGCATCTGCAAGTGGATATTTGGAGCTCTTTCAGGCCTTTGTTAGAAGCGGGAATATCTTCCCATTAAAACTGGACAGAAGCATTCTCACAAACTGCTTTGTGATGTGTGTGTTCAACTCACAGAGGTGAACCTTTCCTTTGCTAGAGCAGTTATGAAACACTCTTTTTGTAGAATCTGCAAGTGTTCATTTGGAGCGCTTTGAGGCCTATGGTGGAAAAAGAAATATCTTCACATAAAACCTAGACAGAAGCATTCTTTGAAACTTCTTTATGATGTGTGCATTCAACTCACAGAGTTGAACCTTCTTTTTCATGGAGCAGTTTGGAAAGAGTCTTTTTGCAGCATCTGCAAGTGGATATTTGGAGCTCTTTCAGGCCTTTGCTAGAAGCGGGAATATCTTCCCATAAAAACTGGACAGAAGCATTCTCACAAACTGCTTTGAGATGTGTGTGTTCAACTCACAGAGGTGAACCTTTCCTTTGCTAGAGCAGTTATGAAACACTCTTTTTGTAGAATCTGCAAGTGTTCATTTGGAGCGCTTTGAGGCCTATGGTGGAAAAAGAAATATCTTCATATATAAACAAGGCAGAAGCATTCTCAGAAACCCCTTTATGATGTGTGCATTCAACTCAGAGAGATAAGCCTTCCTTTTGACAGAGCAGTTTTGAACCTGTGTTTTTGCAGAATCTGCAAGTGGATATTTGGAGCCCTTTCAGGCCTTCGTTGGAAACGGGAATATCTTCCCATAAAAACTAAACAGAAGAGTTCTGTGAAACTGCTTTGTGTAGTATGAATCCAACTCACAGAGTTGAACACTTCCTTTGAAAGAGCAGTTTTGAAACACTCTTTTTGTAGAATCTGCAAGTGTTCGTTTGGAGCGCTTTGAGGCCTATGGTGGAAAAGGAAATATCTTCACATATAAACCAGGCAGAAGCATTCTCAGAAACCTCTTTATGATGTGTGCATTCAACTCGGAGAGATAAGCCTTCCTTTTGATAGAGCAGTTTTGAAAGTGTGTTTTGGCAGAATCTGCAAGTGGATACTTAGAGCCCTTTCAGGCCTTCGTTGCAAACGGGAATATCTTCCCATAAAAACGAAACAGAAACGTTCTGTGAAACTGCTTTGTGAAGTATGAATCCAACTCACAGAGTTGAAGACTTCCTTTGAAAGAGCAGCTTTGAAACACTCTTTTTGTAGAATCTACATGTGTTCATTTGGAGCGCTTTGAGGCCTATGGTGGAAAAGGAAATATCGTCACATAATACCTAGACAGAAGCATTCTTTGAAACTTCTTTATGATGTGTGCATTCAACTCACAGAGTTGAACTTTCCTTTTCATGGAGCAGTTTGGAAAGAGTCTTTTTGCAGCATCTGCAAGTGGATATTTGGAGCTCTTTCAGGCCTTTGTTAGAAGCGGGAATATCTTCCCATTAAAACTGGACAGAAGCATTCTCACAAACTGCTTTGTGATGTGTGTGTTCATCTCACAGAGGTGAACCTTTCCTTTGCTAGAGCAGTTATGAAACACTCTTTTTGTAGAATCTGCAAGTGTTCATTTGGAGCGCTTTGAGGCCTACGGTGGAAAAAGAAATATCTTCACATAAAACCTAGACAGAAGCATTCTTTGAAACTTCTTTATGATGTGTGCATTCAACTCACAGAGTTGAACCTTCTTTTTCATGGAGCAGTTTGGAAACAGTCTTTTTGCAGCATCTGCAAGTGGATATTTGGAGCTCTTTCAGGCCTTTGCTAGAAGTGGGAATATCTTCCCATAAAAACTGGACAGAAGCATTCTCACAAACTGCTTTGAGATGTGTGTGTTCAACTCACAGAGGTGAACGTTTCCTTTGCTAGAGCAGTTATGAAACACTCTTTTTGTAGAATCTGCAAGTGTTCATTTGGAGCGATTTGAGGCCTATGGTGGAAAAAGAAATATCTTCATATATAAACAAGGCAGAAGCATTCTCAGAAAGTTCTTTATGATGTGTGCATTCAACTCAGAGAGATAAGCCTTCCTTTTGATAGAGCAGTTTTGAAACTGTATTTTTGCAGAATCTGCAAGTGGATATTTGGAGCCCTTTCAGGCCTTCGTTGGAAACGGGAATATCTTCCATTAAAAACTAAACAGAAGAGTTCTGTGAAACTGCTTTGTGTAGTATGAATCCAACTCACAGAGTTCAACACTTCCTTTGAAAGAGCAGTTTTGAAACACTCTTTTTGTAGAATTTGCAAGTGTTCGTTTGGAGCGCTTTGAGGCCTATGGTGGAAAAGCAAATATCTTCACATATAAACCAGGCAGAAGCATTCTCAGAAACCTCTTTATGATGTGTGCATTCAACTCGGAGAGATAAGCCTTCCTTTTGATAGAGCAGTTTTGAAACTGTGTTTTGGCAGAATCTGCAAGTGGATACTTAGAGCCCTTTCAGGCCTTCGTTGCAAACGGGAATATCTTCCCATAAAAACGAAACAGAAAAGTTCTGTGAAACTGCTTTGTGAAGTATGAATCCAACTCACAGAGTTGAACACTTCTTTTGAAAGAGCAGCTTTGAAACACTCTTTTTGTAGAATCTACATGTGTTCATTTGGAGCGCTTTGAGGCCTATGGTGGAAAAGGAAATATCGTCACATAATACCTAGACAGAAGCATTCTTTGAAACTTCTTTATGATGTGTGCATTCAACTCACAGAGTTGAACCTTCCTCTTCATGGAGCAGTTTGGAAAGAGTCTTTTTGCAGCATCTGCAAGTGGATATTTGGAGCTCTTTCAGGCCTTTGTTAGAAGCGGGAATATCTTCCCATAAAAACTGGACAGAAGCATTCTCACAAACTGCTTTGTGATGTGTGTGTTCAACTCACAGAGGTGAACCTTTCCTTTGCTAGAGCAGTTATGAAACACTCTTTTTGTAGAATCTGCAAGTGTTCATTTGGAGCGATTTGAGGCCTATGGTGGAAAAAGAAATATCTTCATATATAAACAAGGCAGAAGCATTCTCAGAAAGCTCTTTATGATGTGTGCATTCAACTCAGAGAGATAAGCCTTCCTTTTGATAGAGCAGTTTTGAAACTGTGTTTTTGCAGAATCTGCAAGTGGATATTTGGAGCCCTTTCAGGCCTTCGTTGGAAACGGGAATATCTTCCCATAAAAACTAAACAGAAGAGTTCTGTGAAACTGCTTTGTGTAGTATGAATCCAACTCACAGAGTTGAACACTTCTTTTGAAAGAGTAGTTTTGAAACACTCTTTTTGTAGAATCTGCAAGTGTTCGTTTGGAGCGCTTTGAGGCCTATGGTGGAAAAGGAAATATCTTCACATATAAACCAGGCAGAAGCATTCTCAGAAAACTCTTTATGATGTGTGCATTCAACTCGGAGAGATAAGCCTTCCTTTTGATAGAGCAGTTTTGAAAGTGTGTTTTGGCAGAATCTGCAAGTGGATACTTAGAGCCCTTTCAGGCCTTCGTTGCAAACGGGAATATCTTCCGATAAAAACGAAACAGAAACGTTCTGTGAAACTGCTTTGTGAAGTATGAATCCAACTCACAGAGTTGAACACTTCTTTTGAAAGAGCAGCTTTGAAACACTCTTTTTGTAGAATCTGCAAGTGTTCATTTGGAGCGCTTTGAGGCCTATGGTGGAAAAGGAAATATCTTCACATAAAACCTAGACAGAAGCATTCTTTGAAAATTCTTTATGATGTGTGCATTCAACTCACAGAGCTGAACATTCCTTTTCATGGAGCAGTTTGGAAAGAGTCTTTTTGCAGCATCTGCAAGTGGATATTTGGAGCTCTTTCAGGCCTTTGTTAGAAGCGGGAATATCTTCCCATTAAAACTGGACAGAAGCATTCTCACAAACTGCTTTGTGATGTGTGTGTTCAACCCACAGAGGTGAACCTTTCCTTTGCTAGAGCAGTTATGAAACACTCTTTTTGTAGAATCTGCAAGTGTTCATTTGGAGCGCTTTGAGGCCTATGGTGGAAAAAGAAATATCTTCACATAAAACCTAGACAGAAGCATTCTTTGAAACTTCTTTATGATGTGTGCATTCAACTCACAGAGTTGAACCTTCTTTTTCATGGAGCAGTTTGGAAAGAGTCTTTTTGCAGCATCTGCAAGTGGATATTTGGAGCTCTTTCAGGCCTTTGTTAGAAGCGGGAATATCTTCCCATAAAAACTAAACCGAAGCATTCTCACAAACTGCTTTGTGATGTGTGTGTTCAACTCACAGAGGTGAACCTTTCCTTTGCTAGAGCAGTTATGAAACACTCTTTTTGTAGAATCTGCAAGTGTTCATTTGGAGCGCTTTGAGGCCTATGGTGGAAAAAGAAATATCTTCATATATAAACAAGGCAGAAGCATTCTCAGAAACCCCTTTATGATGTGTGCATTCAACTCAGAGAGATAAGCCTTCCTTTTGATAGAGCAGTTTTGAACCTGTGTTTTTGCAGAATCTGCAAGTGGATATTTGGAGCCCTTTCAGGCCTTCGTTGGAAACGGGAATATCTTCCCATAAAAACTAAACAGAAGAGTTCTGTGAAACTGCTTTGTGTAGTATGAATCCAACTCACAGAGTTGAACACTTCCTTTGAAAGAGCAGTTTTGAAACACTCTTTTTGTAGAATCTGCAAGTGTTCGTTTGGAGCGCTTTGAGGCCTATGGTGGAAAAGGAAATATCTTCACATATAAACCAGGCAGAAGCATTCTCAGAAACCTCTTTATGATGTGTGCATTCAACTCGGAGAGATAAGCCTTCCTTTTGATAGAGCAGTTTTGAAAGTGTGTTTTGGCAGAATCTGCAAGTGGATACTTAGAGCCCTTTCAGGCCTTCGTTGCAAACGGGAATATCTTCCCATAAAAACGAAACAGAAACGTTCTGTGAAACTGCTTTGTGAAGTATGAATCCAACTCACAGAGTTGAACACTTCCTTTGAAAGAGCAGCTTTGAAACACTCTTTTTGTAGAATCTACATGTGTTCATTTGGAGCGCTTTGAGGCCTATGGTGGAAAAGGAAATATCGTCACATAATACCTAGACAGAAGCATTCTTTGAAACTTCTTTATGATGTGTGCATTCAACTCACAGAGTTGAACTTTCCTTTTCATGGAGCAGTTTGGAAAGAGTCTTTTTGCAGCATCTGCAAGTGGATATTTGGAGCTCTTTCAGGCCTTTGTTAGAAGCGGGAATATCTTCCCATTAAAACTGGACAGAAGCATTCTCACAAACTGCTTTGTGATGTGTGTGTTCAACTCACAGAGGTGAACCTTTCCTTTGCTAGAGCAGTTATGAAACACTCTTTTTGTAGAATCTGCAAGTGTTCATTTGGAGCGCTTTGAGGCCTATGGTGGAAAAAGAAATATCTTCACATAAAACCTAGACAGAAGCATTCTTTGAAACTTCTTTATGATGTGTGCATTCAACTCACAGAGTTGAACCTTCTTTTTCATGGAGCAGTTTGGAAAGAGTCTTTTTGCAGCATCTGCAAGTGGATATTTGGAGCTCTTTCAGGCCTTTGCTAGAAGCGGGAATATCTTCCCATAAAAACTGGACAGAAGCATTCTCACAAACTGCTTTGAGATGTGTGTGTTCAACTCACAGAGGTGAACCTTTCCTTTGCTAGAGCAGTTATGAGACACTCTTTTTGTAGAATCTGCAAGTGTTCATTTGGAGCGATTTGAGGCCTATGGTGGAAAAAGAAATATCTTCATATATAAACAAGGCAGAAGCATTCTCAGAAAGTTCTTTATGATGTGTGCATTCAACTCAGAGAGATAAGCCTTCCTTTTGATAGAGCAGTTTTGAAACTGTATTTTTGCAGAATCTGCAAGTGGATATTTGGAGCCCTTTCAGGCCTTCGTTGGAAACGGGAATATCTTCCATTAAAAACTAAACAGAAGAGTTCTGTGAAACTGCTTTGTGTAGTATGAATCCAACTCACAGAGTTGAACACTTCCTTTGAAAGAGCAGTTTTGAAACACTCTTTTTGTAGAATCTGCAAGTGTTCGTTTGGAGCGCTTTGAGGCCTATGGTGGAAAAGGAAATATCTTCACATATAAACCAGGCAGAAGCATTCTCAGAAACCTCTTTATGATGTGTGCATTCAACTCGGAGAGATAAGCCTTCCTTTTGATAGAGCAGTTTTGAAAGTGTGTTTTGGCAGAATCTGCAAGTGGATACTTAGAGCCCTTTCAGGCCTTCGTTGCAAACGGGAATATCTTCCCATAAAAACGAAACAGAAACGTTCTGTGAAACTGCTTTGTGAAGTATGAATCCAACTCACAGAGTTGAACACTTCCTTTGAAAGAGCAGCTTTGAAACACTCTTTTTGTAGAATCTACATGTGTTCATTTGGAGCGCTTTGAGGCCTATGGTGGAAAAGGAAATATCGTCACATAATACCTAGACAGAAGCATTCTTTGAAACTTCTTTATGATGTGTGCATTCAACTCACAGAGTTGAACTTTCCTTTTCATGGAGCAGTTTGGAAAGAGTCTTTTTGCAGCATCTGCAAGTGGATATTTGGAGCTCTTTCAGGCCTTTGTTAGAAGCGGGAATATCTTCCCATTAAAACTGGACAGAAGCATTCTCACAAACTGCTTTGTGATGTGTGTGTTCAACTCACAGAGGTGAACCTTTCCTTTGCTAGAGCAGTTATGAAACACTCTTTTTGTAGAATCTGCAAGTGTTCATTTGGAGCGCTTTGAGGCCTATGGTGGAAAAAGAAATATCTTCATATATAAACAAGGCAGAAGCATTCTCAGAAAGTTCTTTATGATGTGTGCATTCAACTCAGAGAGATAAGCCTTCCTTTTGATAGAGCAGTTTTGAAACTGTATTTTTGCAGAATCTGCAAGTGGATATTTGGAGCCCTTTCAGGCCTTCGTTGGAAACGGGAATATCTTCCATTAAAAACTAAACAGAAGAGTTCTGTGAAACTGCTTTGTGTAGTATGAATCCAACTCACAGAGTTGAACACTTCCTTTGAAAGAGCAGTTTTGAAACACTCTTTTTGTAGAATCTGCAAGTGTTCGTTTGGAGCGCTTTGAGGCCTATGGTGGAAAAGGAAATATCTTCACATATAAACCAGGCAGAAGCATTCTCAGAAACCTCTTTATGATGTGTGCATTCAACTGGGAGAGATAAGCCTTCCTTTTGATAGAGCAGTTTTGAAACTGTGTTTTGGCAGAATCTGCAAGTGGATACTTAGAGCCCTTTCAGGCCTTCGTTGCAAACGGGAATATCTTCCCATAAAAACGAAACAGAAACGTTCTGTGAAACTGCTTTGTGAAGTATGAATCCAACTCACAGAGTTGAACACTTCTTTTGAAAGAGCAGCTTTGAAACACTCTTTTTGTAGAATCTACATGTGTTCATTTGGAGCGCTTTGAGGCCTATGGTGGAAAAGGAAATATCGTCACATAATACCTAGACAGAAGCATTCTTTGAAACTTCTTTATGATGTGTGCATTCAACTCACAGAGTTGAACATTCCTTTTCATGGAGCAGTTTGGAAAGAGTCTTTTTGCAGCATCTGCAAGTGGATATTTGGAGCTCTTTCAGGCCTTTGTTAGAAGCGGGAATATCTTCCCATAAAAACTGGACAGAAGCATTCTCACAAACTGCTTTGTGATGTGTGTGTTCAACTCACAGAAGTGAACCTTTCCTTTGCTAGAGCAGTTATGAAACACTCTTTTTGTAGAATCTGCAAGTGTTCATTTGGAGCGCTTTGAGGCCTAAGGTGGAAAAAGAAATATCTTCATATATAAACAAGGCAGAAGCATTCTCAGAAAGCTCTTTATGATGTGTGCATTCAACTCAGAGAGATAAGCCTTCCTTTTGATAGAGCAGTTTTGAAACTGTGTTTTTGCAGAATCTGCAGGTGGATATTTGGAGCCCTTTCAGGCCTTCGTTGGAAACGGGAATATCTTCCCATAAAAACTAAACAGAAGAGTTCTGTGAAACTGCTTTGTGTAGTATGAATCCAACTCACAGAGTTGAACACTTCTTTTGAAAGAGTAGTTTTGAAACACTCTTTTTGTAGAATCTGCAAGTGTTCGTTTGGAGCGCTTTGAGGCCTATGGTGGAAAAGGAAATATCTTCACATATAAACCAGGCAGAAGCATTCTCAGAAACCTCTTTATGATGTGTGCATTCAACTCGGAGAGATAAGCCTTCCTTTTGATAGAGCAGTTTTGAAACTGTGTTTTGGCAGAATCTGCAAGTGTATACTTAGAGCCCATTCAGGCCTTCGTTGCAAACGGGAATATCTTCCGATAAAAACGAAACAGAAACGTTCTGTGAAACTGCTTTGTGAAGTATGAATCCAACTCACAGAGTTGAACACTTCTTTTGAAAGAGCAGCTTTGAAACACTCTTTTTGTAGAATCTACATGTGTTCATTTGGAGCGCTTTGAGGCCTATGGTGGAAAAGGAAATATCGTCACATAATACCTAGACAGAAGCATTCTTTGAAACTTCTTTATGATGTGTGCATTCAACTCACAGAGTTGAACTTTCCTTTTCATGGAGCAGTTTGGAAAGAGTCTTTTTGCAGCATCTGCAAGTGGATATTTGGAGCTCTTTCAGGCCTTTGTTAGAAGCGGGAATATCTTCCCATTAAAACTGGACAGAAGCATTCTCACAAACTGCTTTGTGATGTGTGTGTTCAACTCACAGAGGTGAACCTTTCCTTTGCTAGAGCAGTTATGAAACACTCTTTTTGTAGAATCTGCAAGTGTTCATTTGGAGCGCTTTGAGGCCTATGGTGGAAAAAGAAATATCTTCACATAAAACCTAGACAGAAGCATTCTTTGAAACTTCTTTATGATGTGTGCATTCAACTCACAGAGTTGAACCTTCTTTTTCATGGAGCAGTTTGGAAAGAGTCTTTTTGCAGCATCTGCAAGTGGATATTTGGAGCTCTTTCAGGACTTTGCTAGAAGCGGGAATATCTTCCCATAAAAACTGGACAGAAGCATTCTCACAAACTGCTTTGAGATGTGTGTGTTCAACTCACAGAGGTGAACCTTTCCTTTGCTAGAGCAGTTATGAAACACTCTTTTTGTAGAATCTGCAAGTGTTCATTTGGAGCGCTTTGAGGCCTATGGTGGAAAAAGAAATATCTTCATATATAAACAAGGCAGAAGCATTCTCAGAAACCCCTTTATGATGTGTGCATTCAACTCAGAGAGATAAGCCTTCCTTTTGATAGAGCAGTTTTGAACCTGTGTTTTTGCAGAATCTGCAAGTGGATATTTGGAGCCCTTTCAGGCCTTCGTTGGAAACGGGAATATCTTCCCATAAAAACTAAACAGAAGAGTTCTGTGAAACTGCTTTGTGTAGTATGAATCCAACTCACAGAGTTGAACACTTCCTTTGAAAGAGCAGTTTTGAAACACTCTTTTTGTAGAATCTGCAAGTGTTCGTTTGGAGCGCTTTGAGGCCTATGGTGGAAAAGGAAATATCTTCACATATAAACCAGGCAGAAACATTCTCAGAAACCTCTTTATGATGTGTGCATTCAACTCGGAGAGATAAGCCTTCCTTTTGATAGAGCAGTTTTGAAAGTGTGTTTTGGCAGAATCTGCAAGTGGATACTTAGAGCCCTTTCAGGCCTTCGTTGCAAACGGGAATATCTTCCCATAAAAACGAAACAGAAACGTTCTGTGAAACTGCTTTGTGAAGTATGAATCCAACTCACAGAGTTGAACACTTCCTTTGAAAGAGCAGCTTTGAAACACTCTTTTTGTAGAATCTACATGTGTTCATTTGGAGCGCTTTGAGGCCTATGGTGGAAAAGGAAATATCGTCACATAATACCTAGACAGAAGCATTCTTTGAAACTTCTTTATGATGTGTGCATTCAACTCACAGAGTTGAACTTTCCTTTTCATGGAGCAGTTTGGAAAGAGTCTTTTTGCAGCATCTGCAAGTGGATATTTGGAGCTCTTTCAGGCCTTTGTTAGAAGCGGGAATATCTTCCCATTAAAACTGGACAGAAGCATTCTCACAAACTGCTTTGTGATGTGTGTGTTCAACTCACAGAGGTGAACCTTTCCTTTGCTAGAGCAGTTATGAAACACTCTTTTTGTAGAATCTGCAAGTGTTCATTTGGAGCGCTTTGAGGCCTATGGTGGAAAAAGAAATATCTTCACATAAAACCTAGACAGAAGCATTCTTTGAAACTTCTTTATGATGTGTGCATTCAACTCACAGAGTTGAACCTTCTTTTTCATGGAGCAGTTTGGAAAGAGTCTTTTTGCAGCATCTGCAAGTGGATATTTGGAGCTCTTTCAGGCCTTTGCTAGAAGCGGGAATATCTTCCCATAAAAACTGGACAGAAGCATTCTCACAAACTGCTTTGAGATGTGTGTGTTCAACTCACAGAGGTGAACCTTTCCTTTGCTAGAGCAGTTATGAGACACTCTTTTTGTAGAATCTGCAAGTGTTCATTTGGAGCGATTTGAGGCCTATGGTGGAAAAAGAAATATCTTCATATATAAACAAGGCAGAAGCATTCTCAGAAAGTTCTTTATGATGTGTGCATTCAACTCAGAGAGATAAGCCTTCCTTTTGATAGAGCAGTTTTGAAACTGTATTTTTGCAGAATCTGCAAGTGGATATTTGGAGCCCTTTCAGGCCTTCGTTGGAAACGGGAATATCTTCCATTAAAAACTAAACAGAAGAGTTCTGTGAAACTGCTTTGTGTAGTATGAATCCAACTCACAGAGTTGAACACTTCCTTTGAAAGAGCAGTTTTGAAACACTCTTTTTGTAGAATCTGCAAGTGTTCGTTTGGAGCGCTTTGAGGCCTATGGTGGAAAAGGAAATATCTTCACATATAAACCAGGCAGAAGCATTCTCAGAAACCTCTTTATGATGTGTGCATTCAACTCGGAGAGATAAGCCTTCCTTTTGATAGAGCAGTTTTGAAAGTGTGTTTTGGCAGAATCTGCAAGTGGAAAATTAGAGCCCTTTCTGCAAACGGGAATATCTTCCCATAAAAACGAAACAGAAACGTTCTGTGAAACTGCTTTGTGAAGTATGAATCCAACTCACAGAGTTGAACACTTCCTTTGAAAGAGCAGCTTTGAAACACTCTTTTTGTAGAATCTACATGTGTTCATTTGGAGCGCTTTGAGGCCTATGGTGGAAAAGGAAATATCGTCACATAATACCTAGACAGAAGCATTCTTTGAAACTTCTTTATGATGTGTGCATTCAACTCAAAGAGTTGAACTTTCCTTTTCATGGAGCAGTTTGGAAAGAGTCTTTTTGCAGCATCTGCAAGTGGATATTTGGAGCTCTTTCAGGCCTTTGTTAGAAGCGGGAATATCTTCCCATTAAAACTGGACAGAAGCATTCTCACAAACTGCTTTGTGATGTGTGTGTTCAACTCACAGAGGTGAACCTTTCCTTTGCTAGAGCAGTTATGAAACACTCTTTTTGTAGAATCTGCAAGTGTTCATTTGGAGCGCTTTGAGGCCTATGGTGGAAAAAGAAATATCTTCACATAAAACCTAGACAGAAGCATTCTTTGAAACTTCTTTATGATGTGTGCATTCAACTCACAGAGTTGAACCTTCTTTTTCATGGAGCAGTTTGGAAAGAGTCTTTTTGCAGCATCTGCAAGTGGATATTTGGAGCTCTTTCAGGCCTTTGCTAGAAGCGGGAATATCTTCCCATAAAAACTGGACAGAAGCATTCTCACAAACTGCTTTGAGATGTGTGTGTTCAACTCACAGAGGTGAACCTTTTCTTTGCTAGAGCAGTTATGAAACACTCTTTTTGTAGAATCTGCAAGTGTTCATTTGGAGCGATTTGAGGCCTATGGTGGAAAAAGAAATATCTTCATATATAAACAAGGCAGAAGCATTCTCAGAAAGTTCTTTATGATGTGTGCATTCAACTCAGAGAGATAAGCCTTCCTTTTGATAGAGCAGTTTTGAAACTGTATTTTTGCAGAATCTGCAAGTGGATATTTGGAGCCCTTTCAGGCCTTCGTTGGAAACGGGAATATCTTCCATTAAAAACTAAACAGAAGAGTTCTGTGAAACTGCTTTGTGTAGTATGAATCCAACTCACAGAGTTGAACACTTCCTTTGAAAGAGCAGTTTTGAAACACTCTTTTTGTAGAATCTGCAAGTGTTCGTTTGGAGCGCTTTGAGGCCTATGGTGGAAAAGGAAATATCTTCACATATAAACCAGGCAGAAGCATTCTCAGAAACCTCTTTATGATGTGTGCATTCAACTGGGAGAGATAAGCCTTCCTTTTGATAGAGCAGTTTTGAAACTGTGTTTTGGCAGAATCTGCAAGTGGATACTTAGAGCCCTTTCAGGCCTTCGTTGCAAACGGGAATATCTTCCCATAAAAACGAAACAGAAACGTTCTGTGAAACTGCTTTGTGAAGTATGAATCCAACTCACAGAGTTGAACACTTCTTTTGAAAGAGCAGCTTTGAAACACTCTTTTTGTAGAATCTACATGAGTTCATTTGGAGCGCTTTGAGGCCTATGGTGGAAAAGGAAATATCGTCACATAATACCTAGACAGAAGCATTCTTTGAAACTTCTTTATGATGTGTGCATTCAACTCACAGAGTTGAACCTTCCTTTTCATGGAGCAGTTTGGAAAGAGTCTTTTTGCAGCATCTGCAAGTGGATATTTGGAGCTCTTTCAGGCCTTTGTTAGAAGCGGGAATATCTTCCCATAAAAACTGGACAGAAGCATTCTCACAAACTGCTTTATGATGTGTGTGTTCAACTCACAGAAGTGAACCTTTCCTTTGCTAGAGCAGTTATGAAACACTCTTTTTGTAGAATCTGCAAGTGTTCATTTGGAGCGATTTGAGGCCTAAGGTGGAAAAAGAAATATCTTCATATATAAACAAGGCAGAAGCATTCTCAGAAAGCTCTTTATGATGTGTGCATTCAACTCAGAGAGATAAGCCTTCCTTTTGATAGAGCAGTTTTGAAACTGTGTTTTTGCAGAATCTGCAGGTGGATATTTGGAGCCCTTTCAGGCCTTCGTTGGAAACGGGAATATCTTCCCATAAAAACTAAACAGAAGAGTTCTGTGAAACTGCTTTGTGTAGTATGAATCCAACTCACAGAGTTGAACACTTCTTTTGAAAGAGTAGTTTTGAAACACTCTTTTTGTAGAATCTGCAAGTGTTCGTTTGGAGCGCTTTGAGGCCTATGGTGGAAAAGGAAATATCTTCACATATAAACCAGGCAGAAGCATTCTCAGAAACCTCTTTATGATGTGTGCATTCAACTCGGAGAGATAAGCCTTCCTTTTGATAGAGCAGTTTTGAAACTGTGTTTTGGCAGAATCTGCAAGTGGATACTTAGAGCCCTTTCAGGCCTTCGTTGCAAACGGGAATATCTTCCCATAAAAACGAAACAGAAACGTTCTGTGAAACTGCTTTGTGAAGTATGAATCCAACTCACAGAGTTGAACACTTCTTTTGAAAGAGCAGCTTTGAAACACTCTTTTTGTAGAATCTACATGTGTTCATTTGGAGCGCTTTGAGGACTATGGTGGAAAAGGAAATATCGTCACATAATACCTAGACAGAAGCATTCTTTGAAACTTCTTTATGATGTGTGCATTCAACTCACAGAGTTGAACTTTCCTTTTCATGGAGCAGTTTGGAAAGAGTCTTTTTGCAGCATCTGCAAGTGGATATTTGGAGCTCTTTCAGGCCTTTGTTAGAAGCGGGAATATCTTCCCATTAAAACTGGACAGAAGCATTCTCACAAACTGCTTTGTGATGTGTGTGTTCAACTCACAGAGGTGAACCTTTCCTTTGCTAGAGCAGTTATGAAACACTCTTTTTGTAGAATCTGCAAGTGTTCATTTGGAGCGCTTTGAGGCCTATGGTGGAAAAAGAAATATCTTCACATAAAACCTAGACAGAAGCATTCTTTGAAACTTCTTTATGATGTGTGCATTCAACTCACAGAGTTGAACCTTCTTTTTCATGGAGCAGTTTGGAAAGAGTCTTTTTGCAGCATCTGCAAGTGGATATTTGGAGCTCTTTCAGGCCTTTGCTAGAAGCGGGAATATCTTCCCATAAAAACTGGACAGAAGCATTCTCACAAACTGCTTTGAGATGTGTGTGTTCAACTCACAGAGGTGAACCTTTCCTTTGCTAGAGCAGTTATGAAACACTCTTTTTGTAGAATCTGCAAGTGTTCATTTGGAGCGCTTTGAGGCCTATGGTGGAAAAAGAAATATCTTCATATATAAACAAGGCAGAAGCATTCTCAGAAACCCCTTTATGATGTGTGCATTCAACTCAGAGAGATAAGCCTTCCTTTTGATAGAGCAGTTTTGAACCTGTGTTTTTGCAGAATCTGCAAGTGGATATTTGGAGCCCTTTCAGGCCTTCGTTGGAAACGGGAATATCTTCCCATAAAAACTAAACAGAAGAGTTCTGTGAAACTGCTTTGTGTAGTATGAATCCAACTCACAGAGTTGAACACTTCCTTTGAAAGAGCAGTTTTGAAACACTCTTTTTGTAGAATCTGCAAGTGTTCGTTTGGAGCGCTTTGAGTCCTATGGTGGAAAAGGAAATATCTTCACATATAAACCAGGCAGAAGCATTCTCAGAAACCTCTTTATGATGTGTGCATTCAACTCGGAGAGATAAGCCTTCCTTTTGATAGAGCAGTTTTGAAAGTGTGTTTTGGCAGAATCTGCAAGTGGATACTTAGAGCACTTTCAGGCCTTCGTTGCAAACGGGAATATCTTCCCATAAAAACGAAACAGAAACGTTCTGTGAAACTGCTTTGTGAAGTATGAATCCAACTCACAGAGTTGAACACTTCCTTTGAAAGAGCAGCTTTGAAACACTCTTTTTGTAGAATCTACATGTGTTCATTTGGAGCGCTTTGAGGCCTATGGTGGAAAAGGAAATATCGTCACATAATACCTAGACAGAAGCATTCTTTGAAACTTCTTTATGATGTGTGCATTCAACTCACAGAGTTGAACTTTCCTTTTCATGGAGCAGTTTGGAAAGAGTCTTTTTGCAGCATCTGCAAGTGGATATTTGGAGCTCTTTCAGGCCTTTGTTAGAAGCGGGAATATCTTCCCATTAAAACTGGACAGAAGCATTCTCACAAACTGCTTTGTGATGTGTGTGTTCAACTCACAGAGGTGAACCTTTCCTTTGCTAGAGCAGTTATGAAACACTCTTTTTGTAGAATCTGCAAGTGTTCATTTGGAGCGCTTTGAGGCCTATGGTGGAAAAAGAAATATCTTCACATAAAACCTAGACAGAAGCATTCTTTGAAACTTCTTTATGATGTGTGCATTCAACTCACAGAGTTGAACCTTCTTTTTCATGGAGCAGTTTGGAAAGAGTCTTTTTGCAGCATCTGCAAGTGGATATTTGGAGCTCTTTCAGGCCTTTGCCAGAAGCGGGAATATCTTCCCATAAAAACTGGACAGAAGCATTCTCACAAACTGCTTTGAGATGTGTGTGTTCAACTCACAGAGGTGAACCTTTCCTTTGCTAGAGCAGTTATGAAACACTCTTTTTGTAGAATCTGCAAGTGTTCATTTGGAGCGATTTGAGGCCTATGGTGGAAAAAGAAATATCTTCATATATAAACAAGGCAGAAGCATTCTCAGAAAGTTCTTTATGATGTGTGCATTCAACTCAGAGAGATAAGCCTTCCTTTTGATAGAGCAGTTTTGAAACTGTATTTTTGCAGAATCTGCAAGTGGATATTTGGAGCCCTTTCAGGCCTTCGTTGGAAACGGGAATATCTTCCATTAAAAACTAAACAGAAGAGTTCTGTGAAACTGCTTTGTGTAGTATGAATCCAACTCACAGAGTTGAACACTTCCTTTGAAAGAGCAGTTTTGAAACACTCTTTTTGTAGAATCTGCAAGTGTTCGTTTGGAGCGCTTTGAGGCCTATGGTGGAAAAGGAAATATCTTCACATATAAACCAGGCAGAAGCATTCTCAGAAACCTCTTTATGATGTGTGCATTCAACTGGGAGAGATAAGCCTTCCTTTTGATAGAGCAGTTTTGAAACTGTGTTTTGGCAGAATCTGCAAGTGGATACTTAGAGCCCTTTCAGGCCTTCGTTGCAAACGGGAATATCTTCCCATAAAAACGAAACAGAAACGTTCTGTGAAACTGCTTTGTGAAGTATGAATCCAACTCACAGAGTTGAACACTTCTTTTGAAAGAGCAGCTTTGAAACACTCTTTTTGTAGAATCTACATGTGTTCATTTGGAGCGCTTTGAGGCCTATGGTGGAAAAGGAAATATCGTCACATAATACCTAGACAGAAGCATTCTTTGAAACTTCTTTATGATGTGTGCATTCAACTCACAGAGTTGAACCTTCCTTTTCATGGAGCAGTTTGGAAAGAGTCTTTTTGCAGCATCTGCAAGTGGATATTTGGAGCTCTTTCAGGCCTTTGTTAGAAGCGGGAATATCTTCCCATAAAAACTGGACAGAAGCATTCTCACAAACTGCTTTGTGATGTGTGTGTTCAACTCACAGAAGTGAACCTTTCCTTTGCTAGAGCAGTTATGAAACACTCTTTTTGTAGAATCTGCAAGTGTTCATTTGGAGCGATTTGAGGCCTATGGTGGAAAAAGAAATATCTTCATATATAAACAAGGCAGAAGCATTCTCAGAAAGCCCTTTATGATGTGTGCATTCAACTCAGAGAGATAAGCCTTCCTTTTGATAGAGCAGTTTTGAAACTGTGTTTTTGCAGAATCTGCAGGTGGATATTTGGAGCCCTTTCAGGCCTTCGTTGGAAACGGGAATATCTTCCCATAAAAACTAAACAGAAGAGTTCTGTGAAACTGCTTTGTGTAGTATGAATCCAACTCACAGAGTTGAACACTTCTTTTGAAAGAGTAGTTTTGAAACACTCTTTTTGTAGAATCTGCAAGTGTTCGTTTGGAGCGCTTTGAGGCCTATGGTGGAAAAGGAAATATCTTCACATATAAACCAGGCAGAAGCATTCTCAGAAACCTCTTTATGATGTGTGCATTCAACTCGGAGAGATAAGCCTTCCTTTTGATAGAGCAGTTTTGAAACTGTGTTTTGGCAGAATCTGCAAGTGGATACTTAGAGCCCTTTCAGGCCTTCGTTGCAAACGGGAATATCTTCCGATAAAAACGAAACAGAAACGTTCTGTGAAACTGCTTTGTGAAGTATGAATCCAACTCACAGAGTTGAACACTTCTTTTGAAAGAGCAGCTTTGAAACACTCTTTTTGTAGAATCTACATGTGTTCATTTGGAGCGCTTTGAGGCCTATGGTGGAAAAGGAAATATCGTCACATAATACCTAGACAGAAGCATTCTTTGAAACTTCTTTATGATGTGTGCATTCAACTCACAGAGTTGAACTTTCCTTTTCATGGAGCAGTTTGGAAAGAGTCTTTTTGCAGCATCTGCAAGTGGATATTTGGAGCTCTTTCAGGCCTTTGTTAGAAGCGGGAATATCTTCCCATTAAAACTGGACAGAAGCATTCTCACAAACTGCTTTGTGATGTGTGTGTTCAACTCACAGAGGTGAACCTTTCCTTTGCTAGAGCAGTTATGAAACACTCTTTTTGTAGAATCTGCAAGTGTTCATTTGGAGCGCTTTGAGGCCTATGGTGGAAAAAGAAATATCTTCACATAAAACCTAGACAGAAGCATTCTTTGAAACTTCTTTATGATGTGTGCATTCAACTCACAGAGTTGAACCTTCTTTTTCATGGAGCAGTTTGGAAAGAGTCTTTTTGCAGCATCTGCAAGTGGATATTTGGAGCTCTTTCAGGCCTTTGCTAGAAGCGGGAATATCTTCCCATAAAAACTGGACAGAAGCATTCTCACAAACTGCTTTGAGATGTGTGTGTTCAACTCACAGAGGTGAACCTTTCCTTTGCTAGAGCAGTTATGAAACACTCTTTTTGTAGAATCTGCAAGTGTTCATTTGGAGCGCTTTGAGGCCTATGGTGGAAAAAGAAATATCTTCATATATAAACAAGGCAGAAGCATTCTCAGAAACCCCTTTATGATGTGTGCATTCAACTCAGAGAGATAAGCCTTCCTTTTGATAGAGCAGTTTTGAACCTGTGTTTTTGCAGAATCTGCAAGTGGATATTTGGAGCCCTTTCAGGCCTTCGTTGGAAACGGGAATATCTTCCCATAAAAACTAAACAGAAGAGTTCTGTGAAACTGCTTTGTGTAGTATGAATCCAACTCACAGAGTTGAACACTTCCTTTGAAAGAGCAGTTTTGAAACACTCTTTTTGTAGAATCTGCAAGTGTTCGTTTGGAGCGCTTTGAGGCCTATGGTGGAAAAGGAAATATCTTCACATATAAACCAGGCAGAAGCATTCTCAGAAACCTCTTTATGATGTGTGCATTCAACTGGGAGAGATAAGCCTTCCTTTTGATAGAGCAGTTTTGAAACTGTGTTTTGGCAGAATCTGCAAGTGGATACTTAGAGCCCTTTCAGGCCTTCGTTGCAAACGGGAATATCTTCCCATAAAAACGAAACAGAAACGTTCTGTGAAACTGCTTTGTGAAGTATGAATCCAACTCACAGAGTTGAACACTTCTTTTGAAAGAGCAGCTTTGAAACACTCTTTTTGTAGAATCTACATGTGTTCATTTGGAGCGCTTTGAGGCCTATGGTGGAAAAGGAAATATCGTCACATAATACCTAGACAGAAGCATTCTTTGAAACTTCTTTATGATGTGTGCATTCAACTCACAGAGTTGAACCTTCCTTTTCATGGAGCAGTTTGGAAAGAGTCTTTTTGCAGCATCTGCAAGTGGATATTTGGAGCTCTTTCAGGCCTTTGTTAGAAGCGGGAATATCTTCCCATAAAAACTGGACAGAAGCATTCTCACAAACTGCTTTGTGATGTGTGTGTTCAAC
The DNA here is from genome assembly GCF_028885655.2 of Pongo abelii. Lineage (NCBI taxonomy): Eukaryota > Metazoa > Chordata > Mammalia > Primates > Hominidae > Pongo > Pongo abelii. Next base: position 82,101,587 of record NC_071988.2, on the reverse strand, counting down.
TCACAGAAGTGAACCTTACCTTTGCTAGAGCAGTTATGAAACACTCTTTTTGTAGAATCTGCAAGTGTTCATTTGGAGCGATTTGAGGCCTAAGGTGGAAAAAGAAATATCTTCATATATAAACAAGGCAGAAGCATTCTCAGAAAGCCCTTTATGATGTGTGCATTCAACTCAGAGAGATAAGCCTTCCTTTTGATAGAGCAGTTTTGAAACTGTGTTTTTGCAGAATCTGCAGGTGGATATTTGGAGCCCTTTCAGGCCTTCGTTGGAAACGGGAATATCTTCCCATAAAAACTAAACAGAAGAGTTCTGTGAAACTGCTTTGTGTAGTATGAATCCAACTCACAGAGTTGAACACTTCTTTTGAAAGAGTAGTTTTGAAACACTCTTTTTGTAGAATCTGCAAGTGTTCGTTTGGAGCGCTTTGAGGCCTATGGTGGAAAAGGAAATATCTTCACATATAAACCAGGCAGAAGCATTCTCAGAAACCTCTTTATGATGTGTGCATTCAACTCGGAGAGATAAGCCTTCCTTTTGATAGAGCAGTTTTGAAACTGTGTTTTGGCAGAATCTGCAAGTGGATACTTAGAGCCCTTTCAGGCCTTCGTTGCAAACGGGAATATCTTCCCATAAAAACGAAACAGAAACGTTCTGTGAAACTGCTTTGTGAAGTATGAATCCAACTCACAGAGTTGAACACTTCTTTTGAAAGAGCAGCTTTGAAACACTCTTTTTGTAGAATCTACATGTGTTCATTTGGAGCGCTTTGAGGCCTATGGTGGAAAAGGAAATATCGTCACATAATACCTAGACAGAAGCATTCTTTGAAACTTCTTTATGATGTGTGCATTCAACTCACAGAGTTGAACTTTCCTTTTCATGGAGCAGTTTGGAAAGAGTCTTTTTGCAGCATCTGCAAGTGGATATTTGGAGCTCTTTCAGGCCTTTGTTAGAAGCGGGAATATCTTCCCATTAAAACTGGACAGAAGCATTCTCACAAACTGCTTTGTGATGTGTGTGTTCAACTCACAGAGGTGAACCTTTCCTTTGCTAGAGCAGTTATGAAACACTCTTTTTGTAGAATCTGCAAGTGTTCATTTGGAGCGCTTTGAGGCCTATGGTGGAAAAAGAAATATCTTCACATAAAACCTAGACAGAAGCATTCTTTGAAACTTCTTTATGATGTGTGCATTCAACTCACAGAGTTGAACCTTCTTTTTCATGGAGCAGTTTGGAAAGAGTCTTTTTGCAGCATCTGCAAGTGGATATTTGGAGCTCTTTCAGGACTTTGCTAGAAGCGGGAATATCTTCCCATAAAAACTGGACAGAAGCATTCTCACAAACTGCTTTGAGATGTGTGTGTTCAACTCACAGAGGTGAACCTTTCCTTTGCTAGAGCAGTTATGAAACACTCTTTTTGTAGAATCTGCAAGTGTTCATTTGGAGCGCTTTGAGGCCTATGGTGGAAAAAGAAATATCTTCATATATAAACAAGGCAGAAGCATTCTCAGAAACCCCTTTATGATGTGTGCATTCAACTCAGAGAGATAAGCCTTCCTTTTGATAGAGCAGTTTTGAACCTGTGTTTTTGCAGAATCTGCAAGTGGATATTTGGAGCCCTTTCAGGCCTTCGTTGGAAACGGGAATATCTTCCCATAAAAACTAAACAGAAGAGTTCTGTGAAACTGCTTTGTGTAGTATGAATCCAACTCACAGAGTTGAACACTTCCTTTGAAAGAGCAGTTTTGAAAAACTCTTTTTGTAGAATCTGCAAGTGTTCGTTTGGAGCGCGTTGAGGCCTATGGTGGAAAAGGAAATATCTTCACATATAAACCAGGCAGAAGCATTCTCAGAAACCTCTTTATGATGTGTGCATTCAACTCGGAGAGATAAGCCTTCCTTTTGATAGAGCAGTTTTGAAAGTGTGTTTTGGCAGAATCTGCAAGTGGATACTTAGAGCCCTTTCAGGCCTTCGTTGCAAACGGGAATATCTTCCCATAAAAACGAAACAGAAACGTTCTGTGAAACTGCTTTGTGAAGTATGAATCCAACTCACAGAGTTGAACACTTCCTTTGAAAGAGCAGCTTTGAAACACTCTTTTTGTAGAATCTACATGTGTTCATTTGGAGCGCTTTGAGGCCTATGGTGGAAAAGGAAATATCGTCACATAATACCTAGACAGAAGCATTCTTTGAAACTTCTTTATGATGTGTGCATTCAACTCACAGAGTTGAACTTTCCTTTTCATGGAGCAGTTTGGAAAGAGTCTTTTTGCAGCATCTGCAAGTGGATATTTGGAGCTCTTTCAGGCCTTTGTTAGAAGCGGGAATATCTTCCCATTAAAACTGGACAGAAGCATTCTCACAAACTGCTTTGTGATGTGTGTGTTCATCTCACAGAGGTGAACCTTTCCTTTGCTAGAGCAGTTATGAAACACTCTTTTTGTAGAATCTGCAAGTGTTCATTTGGAGCGCTTTGAGGCCTATGGTGGAAAAAGAAATATCTTCACATAAAACTTAGACAGAAGCATTCTTTGAAACTTCTTTATGATGTGTGCATTCAACTCACAGAGTTGAACCTTCTTTTTCATGGAGCAGTTTGGAAAGAGTCTTTTTGCAGCATCTGCAAGTGGATATTTGGAGCTCTTTCAGGCCTTTGCTAGAAGCGGGAATATCTTCCCATAAAAACTGGACAGAAGCATTCTCACAAACTGCTTTGAGATGTGTGTGTTCAACTCACAGAGGTGAACGTTTCCTTTGCTAGAGCAGTTATGAAACACTCTTTTTGTAGAATCTGCAAGTGTTCATTTGGAGCGATTTGAGGCCTATGGTGGAAAAAGAAATATCTTCATATATAAACAAGGCATAAGCATTCTCAGAAAGTTCTTTATGATGTGTGCATTCAACTCAGAGAGATAAGCCTTCCTTTTGATAGAGCAGTTTTGAAACTGTATTTTTGCAGAATCTGCAAGTGGATATTTGGAGCCCTTTCAGGCCTTCGTTGGAAACGGGAATATCTTCCATTAAAAACTAAACAGAAGAGTTCTGTGAAACTGCTTTGTGTAGTATGAATCCAACTCACAGAGTTGAACACTTCCTTTGAAAGAGCAGTTTTGAAACACTCTTTTTGTAGAATCTGCAAGTGTTCGTTTGGAGCGCTTTGAGGCCTATGGTGGGAAAGCATATATCTTCACATATAAACCAGGCAGAAGCATTCTCAGAAACCTCTTTATGATGTGTGCATTCAACTCGGAGAGATAAGCCTTCCTTTTGATAGAGCAGTTTTGAAACTGTGTTTTGGCAGAATCTGCAAGTGGATACTTAGAGCCCTTTCAGGCCTTCGTTGCAAACGGGAATATCTTCCCATAAAAACGAAACAGAAACGTTCTGTGAAACTGCTTTGTGAAGTATGAATCCAACTCACAGAGTTGAACACTTCTTTTGAAAGAGCAGCTTTGAAACACTCTTTTTGTAGAATCTACATGTGTTCATTTGGAGCGCTTTGAGGCCTATGGTGGAAAAGGAAATATCGTCACATAATACCTAGACAGAAGCATTCTTTGAAACTTCTTTATGATGTGTGCATTCAACTCACAGAGTTGAACCTTCCTCTTCATGGAGCAGTTTGGAAAGAGTCTTTTTGCAGCATCTGCAAGTGGATATTTGGAGCTCTTTCAGGCCTTTGTTAGAAGCGGGAATATCTTCCCATTAAAACTGGACAGAAGCATTCTCACAAACTGCTTTGAGATGTGTGTGTTCAACTCACAGAGGTGAACCTTTCCTTTGCTAGAGCAGTTATGAAACACTCTTTTTGTAGAATCTGCAAGTGTTCATTTGGAGCGCTTTGAGGCCTATGGTGGAAAAAGAAATTTCTTCATATATAAACAAGGCAGAAGCATTCTCAGAAAGCTCTTTATGATGTGTGCATTCAACTCAGAGAGATAAGCCTTCCTTTTGATAGAGCAGTTTTGAAACTGTGTTTTTGCAGAATCTGCAAGTGGATATTTGGAGCCCTTTCAGGCCTTCGTTGGAAACGGGAATATCTTCCCATAAAAACTAAACAGAAGAGTTCTGTGAAACTGCTTTGTGTAGTATGAATCCAACTCACAGAGTTGAACACTTCTTTTGAAAGAGTAGTTTTGAAACACTCTTTTTGTAGAATCTGCAAGTGTTCGTTTGGAGCGCTTTGAGGCCTATGGTGGAAAAGGAAATATCTTCACATATAAACCAGGCAGAAGCATTCTCAGAAAACTCTTTATGATGTGTGCATTCAACTCGGAGAGATAAGCCTTCCTTTTGATAGAGCAGTTTTGAAACTGTGTTTTGGCAGAATCTGCAAGTGGATACTTAGAGCCCTTTCAGGCCTTCGTTGCAAACGGGAATATCTTCCCATAAAAACGAAACAGAAACGTTCTGTGAAACTGCTTTGTGAAGTATGAATCCAACTCACAGAGTTGAACACTTCTTTTGAAAGAGCAGCTTTGAAACACTCTTTTTGTAGAATCTGCAAGTGTTCATTTGGAGCGCTTTGAGGCCTATGGTGGAAAAGGAAATATCTTCACATAAAACCTAGACAGAAGCATTCTTTGAAACTTCTTTATGATGTGTGCATTCAACTCACCGAGCTGAACATTCCTTTTCATGGAGCAGTTTGGAAAGAGTCTTTTTGCAGCATCTGCAAGTGGATATTTGGAGCTCTTTCAGGCCTTTGTTAGAAGCGGGAATATCTTCCCATTAAAACTGGACAGAAGCATTCTCACAAACTGCTTTGTGATGTGTGTGTTCAACTCACAGAGGTGAACCTTTCCTTTGCTAGAGCAGTTATGAAACACTCTTTTTGTAGAATCTGCAAGTGTTCATTTGGAGCGCTTTGAGGCCTATGGTGGAAAAAGAAATATCTTCACATAAAACCTAGACAGAAGCATTCTTTGAAACTTCTTTATGATGTGTGCATTCAACTCACAGAGTTGAACCTTCTTTTTCATGGAGCAGTTTGGAAAGAGTCTTTTTGCAGCATCTGCAAGTGGATATTTGGAGCTCTTTCAGGCCTTTGTTAGAAGCGGGAATATCTTCCCATAAAAACTAAACCGAAGCATTCTCACAAACTGCTTTGTGATGTGTGTGTTCAACTCACAGAGGTGAACCTTTCCTTTGCTAGAGCAGTTATGAAACACTCTTTTTGTAGAATCTGCAAGTGTTCATTTGGAGCGCTTTGAGGCCTATGGTGGAAAAAGAAATATCTTCATATATAAACAAGGCAGAAGCATTCTCAGAAACCCCTTTATGATGTGTGCATTCAACTCAGAGAGATAAGCCTTCCTTTTGATAGAGCAGTTTTGAACCTGTGTTTTTGCAGAATCTGCAAGTGGATATTTGGAGCCCTTTCAGGCCTTCGTTGGAAACGGGAATATCTTCCCATAAAAACTAAACAGAAGAGTTCTGTGAAACTGCTTTGTGTAGTATGAATCCAACTCACAGAGTTGAACACTTCCTTTGAAAGAGCAGCTTTGAAACACTCTTTTTGTAGAATCTACATGTGTTCATTTGGAGCGCTTTGAGGCCTATGGTGGAAAAGGAAATATCGTCACATAATACCTAGACAGAAGCATTCTTTGAAACTTCTTTATGATGTGTGCATTCAACTCACAGAGTTGAACTTTCCTTTTCATGGAGCAGTTTGGAAAGAGTCTTTTTGCAGCATCTGCAAGTGGATATTTGGAGCTCTTTCAGGCCTTTGTTAGAAGCGGGAATATCTTCCCATTAAAACTGGACAGAAGCATTCTCACAAACTGCTTTGTGATGTGTGTGTTCAACTCACAGAGGTGAACCTTTCCTTTGCTAGAGCAGTTATGAAACACTCTTTTTGTAGAATCTGCAAGTGTTCATTTGGAGCGCTTTGAGGCCTATGGTGGAAAAAGAAATATCTTCACATAAAACCTAGACAGAAGCATTCTTTGAAACTTCTTTATGATGTGTGCATTCAACTCACAGAGTTGAACCTTATTTTTCATGGAGCAGTTTGGAAAGAGTCTTTTTGCAGCATCTGCAAGTGGATATTTGGAGATCTTTCAGGCCTTTGTTAGAAGCGGGAATATCTTCCCATAAAAACTAAACCGAAGCATTCTCACAAACTGCTTTGTGATGTGTGTGTTCAACTCACAGAGGTGAACCTTTCCTTTGCTAGAGCAGTTATGAAACACTCTTTTTGTAGAATCTGCAAGTGTTCATTTGGAGCGCTTTGAGGCCTATGGTGGAAAAAGAAATATCTTCATATATAAACAAGGCAGAAGCATTCTCAGAAACCCCTTTATGATGTGTGCATTCAACTCAGAGAGATAAGCCTTCCTTTTGATAGAGCAGTTTTGAAACTGTATTTTTGCAGAATCTGCAAGTGGATATTTGGAGCCCTTTCAGGCCTTCGTTGGAAACGGGAATATCTTCCATTAAAAACTAAACAGAAGAGTTCTGTGAAACTGCTTTGTGTAGTATGAATCCAACTCACAGAGTTGAACACTTCCTTTGAAAGAGCAGTTTTGAAACACTCTTTTTGTAGAATCTGCAAGTGTTCGTTTGGAGCGCTTTGAGGCCTATGGTGGAAAAGGAAATATCTTCACATATAAACCAGGCAGAAGCATTCTCAGAAACCTCTTTATGATGTGTGCATTCAACTGGGAGAGATAAGCCTTCCTTTTGATAGAGCAGTTTTGAAACTGTGTTTTGGCAGAATCTGCAAGTGGATACTTAGAGCCCTTTCAGGCCTTCGTTGCAAACGGGAATATCTTCCCATAAAAACGAAACAGAAACGTTCTGTGAAACTGCTTTGTGAAGTATGAATCCAACTCACAGAGTTGAACACTTCTTTTGAAAGAGCAGCTTTGAAACACTCTTTTTGTAGAATCTACATGTGTTCATTTGGAGCGCTTTGAGGCCTATGGTGGAAAAGGAAATATCGTCACATAATACCTAGACAGAAGCATTCTTTGAAACTTCTTTATGATGTGTGCATTCAACTCACAGAGTTGAACCTTCCTTTTCATGGAGCAGTTTGGAAAGAGTCTTTTTGCAGCATCTGCAAGTGGATATTTGGAGCTCTTTCAGGCCTTTGTTAGAAGCGGGAATATCTTCCCATAAAAACTGGACAGAAGCATTCTCACAAACTGCTTTGTGATGTGTGTGTTCAACTCACAGAGGTGAACCTTTCCTTTGCTAGAGCAGTTATGAAACACTCTTTTTGTAGAATCTGCAAGTGTTCATTTGGAGCGATTTGAGGCCTATGGTGGAAAAAGAAATATCTTCATATATAAACAAGGCAGAAGCATTCTCAGAAAGCTCTTTATGATGTGTGCATTCAACTCAGAGAGATAAGCCTTCCTTTTGATAGAGCAGTTTTGAAACTGTGTTTTTGCAGAATCTGCAAGTGGATAATTGGAGCCCTTTCAGGCCTTCGTTGGAAAAGGGAATATCTTCCCATAAAAACTAAACAGAAGAGTTCTGTGAAACTGCTTTGTGTAGTATGAATCCAACTCACAGAGTTGAACACTTCTTTTGAAAGAGTAGTTTTGAAACACTCTTTTTGTAGAATCTGCAAGTGTTCGTTTGGAGCGCTTTGAGGCCTATGGTGGAAATGGAAATATCTTCACATATAAACCAGGCAGAAGCATTCTCAGAAACCTCTTTATGAGTGTGCATTCAACTCGGAGAGATAAGCCTTCCTTTTGATAGAGCAGTTTTGAAACTGTGTTTTGGCAGAATCTGCAAGTGGATACTTAGAGCCCTTTCAGGCCTTCGTTGGAAACGGGAATATCTTCCGATAAAAACGAAACAGAAACGTTCTGTGAAACTGCTTTGTGAAGTATGAATCCAACTCACAGAGTTGAACACTTCTTTTGAAAGAGCAGCTTTGAAACACTCTTTTTGTAGAATCTGCAAGTGTTCATTTGGAGCGCTTTGAGGCCTATGTTGGAAAAGGAAATATCTTCACATAAAACGTAGACAGAAGCATTCTTTGAAACTTCTTTATGATGTGTGCATTCAACTCACAGAGCTGAACATTCCTTTTCATGGAGCAGTTTGGAAAGAGTCTTTTTGCAGCATCTGCAAGTGGATATTTGGAGCTCTTTCAGGCCTTTGTTAGAAGCGGGAATATCTTCCCATTAAAACTGGACAGAAGCATTCTCACAAACTGCTTTGTGATGTGTGTGTTCAACTCACAGAGGTGAACCCTTCCTTTGCTAGAGCCGTTATGAAACACTCTTTTTGTAGAATCTGCAAGTGTTCATTTGGAGTGCTTTGAGGCCTATGGTGGAAAAAGAAATATCTTCACATAAAACCTAGACAGAAGCATTCTTTGAAACTTCTTTATGATGTGTGCATTCAACTCACAGAGTTGAACCTTCTTTTTCATGGAGCAGTTTGGAAAGAGTCTTTTTGCAGCATCTGCAAGTGTATATTTGGAGCTCTTTCAGGCCTTTGTTAGAAGCGGGAATATCTTCCCATAAAAACTAAACCGAAGCATTCTCACAAACTGCTTTGTGATGTGTGTGTTCAACTCACAGAGGTGAACCTTTCCTTTGCTAGAGCAGTTATGAAACACTCTTTTTGTAGAATCTGCAAGTGTTCATTTGGAGCGCTTTGAGGCCTATGGTTGAAAAAGAAATATCTTCATATATAAACAAGGCAGGAGCATTCTCAGAAACCCCTTTATGATGTGTGCATTCAACTCAGAGAGATAAGCCTTCCTTTTGATAGAGCAGTTTTGAACCTGTGTTTTTGCAGAATCTGCAAGTGGATATTTGGAGCCCTTTCAGGCCTTCGTTGGAAACGGGAATATCTTCCCATAAAAACTAAACAGAAGAGTTCTGTGAAACTGCTTTGTGTAGTATGAATCCAACTCACAGAGTTGAACACTTCCTTTGAAAGAGCAGTTTTGAAACACTCTTTTTGTAGAATCTGCAAGTGTTCGTTTGGAGCGCTTTGAGGCCTATGGTGGAAAAGGAAATATCTTCACATATAAACCAGGCAGAAGCATTCTCAGAAACCTCTTTATGATGTGTGCATTCAACTCGGAGAGATAAGCCTTCCTTTTGATAGAGCAGTTTTGAAAGTGTGTTTTGGCAGAATCTGCAAGTGGATACTTAGAGCCCTTTCAGGCCTTCGTTGCAAACGGGAATATCTTCCCATAAAAACGAAACAGAAACGTTCTGTGAAACTGCTTTGTGAAGTATGAATCCAACTCACAGAGTTGAAGACTTCCTTTGAAAGAGCAACTTTGAAACACTCTTTTTGTAGAATCTACATGTGTTCATTTGGAGCGCTTTGAGGCCTATGGTGGAAAAGGAAATATCGTCACATAATACCTAGACAGAAGCATTCTTTGAAACTTCTTTATGATGTGTGCATTCAACTCACAGAGTTGAACTTTCCTTTTCATGGAGCAGTTTGGAAAGAGTCTTTTTGCAGCATCTGCAAGTGGATATTTGGAGCTCTTTCAGGCCTTTGTTAGAAGCGGGAATATCTTCCCATAAAAACTGGACAGAAGCATTCTCACAAACTGCTTTGAGATGTGTGTGTTCAACTCACAGAGGTGAACGTTTCCTTTGCTAGAGCAGTTATGAAACACTCTTTTTGTAGAATCTGCAAGTGTTCATTTGGAGCGATTTGAGGCCTATGGTGGAAAAAGAAATATCTTCATATATAAACAAGGCAGAAGCATTCTCAGAAAGTTCTTTATGATGTGTGCATTCAACTCAGAGAGATAAGCCTTCCTTTTGATAGAGCAGTTTTGAAACTGTATTTTTGCAGAATCTGCAAGTGGATATTTGGAGCCCTTTCAGGCTTTCGTTGGAAACGGGAATATCTTCCATTAAAAACTAAACAGAAGAGTTCTGTGAAACTGCTTTGTGTAGTATGAATCCAACTCACAGAGTTGAACACTTCCTTTGAAAGAGCAGTTTTGAAACACTCTTTTTGTAGAATTTGCAAGTGTTCGTTTGGAGCGCTTTGAGGCCTATGGTGGAAAAGCAAATATCTTCACATATAAACCAGGCAGAAGCATTCTCAGAAACCTCTTTATGATGTGTGCATTCAACTCGGAGAGATAAGCCTTCCTTTTGATAGAGCAGTTTTGAAACTGTGTTTTGGCAGAATCTGCAAGAGGATACTTAGAGCCCTTTCAGGCCTTCGTTGCAAACGGGAATATCTTCCCATAAAAACGAAACAGAAACGTTCTGTGAAACTGCTTTGTGAAGTATGAATCCAACTCACAGAGTTGAACACTTCTTTTGAAAGAGCAGCTTTGAAACACTCTTTTTGTAGAATCTACATGTGTTCATTTGGAGCGCTTTGAGGCCTATGGTGGAAAAGGAAATATCGTCACATAATACCTAGACAGAAGCATTCTTTGAAACTTCTTTATGATGTGTGCATTCAACTCACAGAGTTGAACCTTCCTCTTCATGGAGCAGTTTGGAAAGAGTCTTTTTGCAGCATCTGCAAGTGGATATTTGGAGCTCTTTCAGGCCTTTGTTAGAAGCGGGAATATCTTCCCATAAAAACTGGACAGAAGCATTCTCACAAACTGCTTTGTGATGTGTGTGTTCAACTCACAGAGGTGAACCTTTCCTTTGCTAGAGCAGTTATGAAACACTCTTTTTGTAGAATCTGCAAGTGTTCATTTGGAGCGATTTGAGGCCTATGGTGGAAAAAGAAATATCTTCATATATAAACAAGGCAGAAGCATTCTCAGAAAGCTCTTTATGATGTGTGCATTCAACTCAGAGAGATAAGCCTTCCTTTTGATAGAGCAGTTTTGAAACTGTGTTTTTGCAGAATCTGCAAGTGGATATTTGGAGCCCTTTCAGGCCTTCGTTGGAAACGGGAATATCTTCCCATAAAAACTAAACAGAAGAGTTCTGTGAAACTGCTTTGTGTAGTATGAATCCAACTCACAGAGTTGAACACTTCTTTTGAAAGAGTAGTTTTGAAACACTCTTTTTGTAGAATCTGCAAGTGTTCGTTTGGAGCGCTTTGAGGCCTATGGTGGAAAAGGAAATATCTTCACATATAAACCAGGCAGAAGCATTCTCAGAAACCTCTTTATGATGTGTGCATTCAACTCGGAGAGATAAGCCTTCCTTTTGATAGAGCAGTTTTGAAACTGTGTTTTGGCAGAATCTGCAAGTGGATACTTAGAGCCCTTTCAGGCCTTCGTTGCAAACGGGAATATCTTCCGATAAAAACGAAACAGAAACGTTCTGTGAAACTGCTTTGTGAAGTATGAATCCAACTCACAGAGTTGAACACTTCTTTTGAAAGAGCAGCTTTGAAACACTCTTTTTGTAGAATCTGCAAGTGTTCATTTGGAGCGCTTTGAGGCCTATGGTGGAAAAGGAAATATCTTCACATAAAACCTAGACAGAAGCATTCTTTGAAAATTCTTTATGATGTGTGCATTCAACTCACAGAGCTGAACATTCCTTTTCATGGAGCAGTTTGGAAAGAGTCTTTTTGCAGCATCTGCAAGTGGATATTTGGAGCTCTTTCAGGCCTTTGTTAGAAGCGGGAATATCTTCCCATTAAAACTGGACAGAAGCATTCTCACAAACTGCTTTGTGATGTGTGTGTTCAACTCACAGAGGTGAACCTTTCCTTTGCTAGAGCAGTTATGAAACACTCTTTTTGTAGAATCTGCAAGTGTTCATTTGGAGCGCTTTGAGGCCTATGGTGGAAAAAGAAATATCTTCACATAAAACCTAGACAGAAGCATTCTTTGAAACTTCTTTATGATGTGTGCATTCAACTCACAGAGTTGAACCTTCTTTTTCATGGAGCAGTTTGGAAAGAGTCTTTTTGCAGCATCTGCAAGTGGATATTTGGAGCTCTTTCAGGCCTTTGTTAGAAGCGGGAATATCTTCCCATAAAAACTAAACCGAAGCATTCTCACAAACTGCTTTGTGATGTGTGTGTTCAACTCACAGAGGTGAACCTTTCCTTTGCTAGAGCAGTTATGAAACACTCTTTTTGTAGAATCTGCAAGTGTTCATTTGGAGCGCTTTGAGGCCTATGGTGGAAAAAGAAATATCTTCATATATAAACAAGGCAGAAGCATTCTCAGAAACCCCTTTATGATGTGTGCATTCAACTCAGAGAGATAAGCCTTCCTTTTGATAGAGCAGTTTTGAACCTGTGTTTTTGCAGAATCTGCAAGTGGATATTTGGAGCCCTTTCAGGCCTTCGTTGGAAACGGGAATATCTTCCCATAAAAACTAAACAGAAGAGTTCTGTGAAACTGCTTTGTGTAGTATGAATCCAACTCACAGAGTTGAACACTTCCTTTGAAAGAGCAGTTTTGAAACACTCTTTTTGTAAAATCTGCAAGTGTTCGTTTGGAGCGCTTTGAGGCCTATGGTGTAAAAGGAAATATCTTCACATATAAACCAGGCAGAAGCATTCTCAGAAACCTCTTTATGATGTGTGCATTCAACTCGGAGAGATAAGCCTTCCTTTTGATAGAGCAGTTTTGAAAGTGTGTTTTGGCAGAATCTGCAAGTGGATACTTAGAGCCCTTTCAGGCCTTCGTTGCAAACGGGAATATCTTCCCATAAAAACGAAACAGAAACGTTCTGTGAAACTGCTTTGTGAAGTATGAATCCAACTCACAGAGTTGAACACTTCCTTTGAAAGAGCAGCTTTGAAACACTCTTTTTGTAGAATCTACATGTGTTCATTTGGAGCGCTTTGAGGCCTATGGTGGAAAAGGAAATATCGTCACATAATACCTAGACAGAAGCATTCTTTGAAACTTCTTTATGATGTGTGCATTCAACTCACAGAGTTGAACTTTCCTTTTCATGGAGCAGTTTGGAAAGAGTCTTTTTGCAGCATCTGCAAGTGGATATTTGGAGCTCTTTCAGGCCTTTGTTAGAAGCGGGAATATCTTCCCATTAAAACTGGACAGAAGCATTCTCACAAACTGCTTTGTGATGTGTGTGTTCAACTCACAGAGGTGAACCTTTCCTTTGCTAGAGCAGTTATGAAACACTCTTTTTGTAGAATCTGCAAGTGTTCATTTGGAGCGCTTTGAGGCCTATGGTGGAAAAAGAAATATCTTCACATAAAACCTAGACAGAAGCATTCTTTGAAACTTCTTTATGATGTGTGCATTCAACTCACAGAGTTGAACCTTCTTTTTCATGGAGCAGTTTGGAAAGAGTCTTTTTGCAGCATCTGCAAGTGGATATTTGGAGCTCTTTCAGGCCTTTGCTAGAAGCGGGAATATCTTCCCATAAAAACTGGACAGAAGCATTCTCACAAACTGCTTTGAGATGTGTGTGTTCAACTCACAGAGGTGAACCTTTCCTTTGCTAGAGCAGTTATGAAACACTCTTTTTGTAGAATCTGCAAGTGTTCATTTGGAGCGCTTTGAGGCCTATGGTGGAAAAAGAAATATCTTCATATATAAACAAGGCAGAAGCATTCTCAGAAAGTTCTTTATGATGTGTGCATTCAACTCAGAGAGATAAGCCTTCCTTTTGATAGAGCAGTTTTGAAACTGTATTTTTGCAGAATCTGCAAGTGGATATTTGGAGCCCTTTCAGGCCTTCGTTGGAAACGGGAATATCTTCCATTAAAAACTAAACAGAAGAGTTCTGTGAAACTGCTTTGTGTAGTATGAATCCAACTCACAGAGTTGAACACTTCCTTTGAAAGAGCAGTTTTGAAACACTCTTTTTGTAGAATCTGCAAGTGTTCGTTTGGAGTGCTTTGAGGCCTATGGTGGAAAAGGAAATGTCTTCACATATAAACCAGGCAGAAGCATTCTCAGAAACCTCTTTATGATGTGTGCATTCAACTGGGAGAGATAAGCCTTCCTTTTGATAGAGCAGTTTTGAAACTGTGTTTTGGCAGAATCTGCAAGTGGATACTTAGAGCCCTTTCAGGCCTTCGTTGCAAACGGGAATATCTTCCCATAAAAACGAAACAGAAACGTTCTGTGAAACTGCTTTGTGAAGTATGAATCCAACTCACAGAGTTGAACACTTCTTTTGAAAGAGCAGCTTTGAAACACTCTTTTTGTAGAATCTACATGTGTTCATTTGGAGCGCTTTGAGGCCTATGGTGGAAAAGGAAATATCGTCACATAATACCTAGACAGAAGCATTCTTTGAAACTTCTTTATGATGTGTGCATTCAACTCACAGAGTTGAACATTCCTTTTCATGGAGCAGTTTGGAAAGAGTCTTTTTGCAGCATCTGCAAGTGGATATTTGGAGCTCTTTCAGGCCTTTGTTAGAAGCGGGAATATCTTCCCATAAAAACTGGACAGAAGCATTCTCACAAACTGCTTTGTGATGTGTGTGTTCAACTCACAGAAGTGAACCTTTCCTTTGCTAGAGCAGTTATGAAACACTCTTTTTGTAGAATCTGCAAGTGTTCATTTGGAGCGATTTGAGGCCTAAGGTGGAAAAAGAAATATCTTCATATATATACAAGGCAGAAGCATTCTCGGAAAGCTCTTTATGATGTGTGCATTCAACTCAGAGAGATAAGCCTTCCTTTTGATAGAGCAGTTTTGAAACTGTGTTTTTGCAGAATCTGCAGGTGGATATTTGGAGCCCTTTCAGGCCTTCGTTGGAAACGGGAATATCTTCCCATAAAAACTAAACAGAAGAGTTCTGTGAAACTGCTTTGTGTAGTATGAATCCAACTCACAGAGTTGAACACTTCTTTTGAAAGAGTAGTTTTGAAACACTCTTTTTGTAGAATCTGCAAGTGTTCGTTTGGAGCGCTTTGAGGCCTATGGTGGAAAAGGAAATATCTTCACATATAAACCAGGCAGAAGCATTCTCAGAAACCTCTTTATGATGTGTGCATTCAACTCGGAGAGATAAGCCTTCCTTTTGATAGAGCAGTTTTGAAAGTGTGTTTTGGCAGAATCTGCAAGTGATACTTAGAGCCCTTTCAGGCCTTCGTTGCAAACGGGAATATCTTCCGATAAAAACGAAACAGAAACGTTCTGTGAAACTGCTTTGTGAAGTATGAATCCAACTCACAGAGTTGAACACTTCTTTTGAAAGAGCAGCTTTGAAACACTCTTTTTGTAGAATCTACATGTGTTCATTTGGAGTGCTTTGAGGCCTATGGTGGAAAAGGAAATATCGTCACATAATACCTAGACAGAAGCATTCTTTGAAACTTCTTTATGATGTGTGCATTCAACTCACAGAGTTGAACTTTCCTTTTCATGGAGCAGTTTGGAAAGAGTCTTTTTGCAGCATCTGCAAGTGGATATTTGGAGCTCTTTCAGGCCTTTGTTAGAAGCGGGAATATCTTCCCATTAAAACTGGACAGAAGCATTCTCACAAACTGCTTTGTGATGTGTGTGTTCAACTCACAGAGGTGAACCTTTCCTTTGCTAGAGCAGTTATGAAACACTCTTTTTGTAGAATCTGCAAGTGTTCATTTGGAGCGCTTTGAGGCCTATGGTGGAAAAACAAATATCTTCACATAAAACCTAGACAGAAGCATTCTTTGAAACTTCTTTATGATGTGTGCATTCAACTCACAGAGTTGAACCTTCTTTTTCATGGAGCAGTTTGGAAAGAGTCTTTTTGCAGCATCTGCAAGTGGATATTTGGAGCTCTTTCAGGACTTTGCTAGAAGCGGGAATATCTTCCCATAAAAACTGGACAGAAGCATTCTCACAAACTGCTTTGAGATGTGTGTGTTCAACTCACAGAGGTGAACCTTTCCTTTGCTAGAGCAGTTATGAAACACTCTTTTTGTAGAATCTGCAAGTGTTCATTTGGAGCGATTTGAGGCCTATGGTGGAAAAAGAAATATCTTCATATATAAACAAGGCAGAAGCATTCTCAGAAAGCTCTTTATGATGTGTGCATTCAACTCAGAGAGATAAGCCTTCCTTTTGATAGAGCAGTTTTGAAACTGTATTTTTGCAGAATCTGCAAGTGGATATTTGGAGCCCTTTCAGGCCTTCGTTGGAAACGGGAATATCTTCCCATAAAAACTAAACAGAAGAGTTCTGTGAAACTGCTTTGTGTAGTATGAATCCAACTCACAGAGTTGAACACTTCCTTTGAAAGAGCAGTTTTGAAACACTCTTTTTGTAGAATCTGCAAGTGTTCGTTTGGAGCGCTTTGAGGCCTATGGTGGAAAAGGAAATATCTTCACATATAAACCAGGCAGAAGCATTCTCAGAAACCTCTTTATGATGTGTGCATTCAACTCGGAGAGATAAGCCTTCCTTTTGATAGAGCAGTTTTGAAACGGTGTTTTGGCAGAATCTGCAAGTGGATACTTAGAGCCCTTTCAGGCCTTCGTTGCAAACGGGAATATCTTCCCATAAAAACGAAACAGAAACGTTCTGTGAAACTGCTTTGTGAAGTATGAATCCAACTCACAGAGTTGAACACTTCCTTTGAAAGAGCAACTTTGAAACACTCTTTTTGTAGAATCTACATGTGTTCATTTGGAGCGCTTTGAGGCCTATGGTGGAAAAGGAAATATCGTCACATAATACCTAGACAGAAGCATTCTTTGAAACTTCTTTATGATGTGTGCATTCAACTCACAGAGTTGAACTTTCCTTTTCATGGAGCAGTTTGGAAAGAGTCTTTTTGCAGCATCTGCAAGTGGATATTTGGAGCTCTTTCAGGCCTTTGTTAGAAGCGGGAATATCTTCCCATTAAAACTGGACAGAAGCATTCTCACAAACTGCTTTGTGATGTGTGTGTTCAACTCACAGAGGTGAACCTTTCCTTTGCTAGAGCAGTTATGAAACACTCTTTTTGTAGAATCTGCAAGTGTTCATTTGGAGCGCTTTGAGGCCTATGGTGGAAAAAGAAATATCTTCACATAAAACCTAGACAGAAGCATTCTTTGAAACTTCTTTATGATGTGTGCATTCAACTCACAGAGTTGAACCTTCTTTTTCATGGAGCAGTTTGGAAAGAGTCTTTTTGCAGCATCTGCAAGTGGATATTTGGAGCTCTTTCAGGCCTTTGCTAGAAGCGGGAATATCTTCCCATAAAAACTGGACAGAAGCATTCTCACAAACTGCTTTGAGATGTGTGTGTTCAACTCACAGAGGTGAACCTTTCCTTTGCTAGAGCAGTTATGAAACACTCTTTTTGTAGAATCTGCAAGTGTTCATTTGGAGCGCTTTGAGGCCTATGGTGGAAAAAGAAATATCTTCATATATAAACAAGGCAGAAGCATTCTCAGAAACCCCTTTATGATGTGTGCATTCAACTCAGAGAGATAAGCCTTCCTTTTGATAGAGCAGTTTTGAACCTGTGTTTTTGCAGAATCTGCAAGTGGATATTTGGAGCCCTTTCAGGCCTTTGTTGGAAACGGGAATATCTTCCCATAAAAACTAAACAGAAGAGTTCTGTGAAACTGCTTTGTGTAGTATGAATCCAACTCACAGAGTTGAACACTTCCTTTGAAAGAGCAGTTTTGAAACACTCTTTTTGTAGAATCTGCAAGTGTTCGTTTGGAGCGCTTTGAGGCCTATGGTGGAAAAGGAAATATCTTCACATATAAACCAGGCAGAAGCATTCTCAGAAACCTCTTTATGATGTGTGCATTCAACTCGGAGAGATAAGCCTTCCTTTTGATAGAGCAGTTTTGAAAGTGTGTTTTGGCAGAATCTGCAAGTGGATACTTAGAGCCCTTTCAGGCCTTCGTTGCAAACGGGAATATCTTCCCATAAAAACGAAACAGAAACGTTCTGTGAAACTGCTTTGTGAAGTATGAATCCAACTCACAGAGTTGAACACTTCTTTTGAAAGAGCAGCTTTGAAACACTCTTTTTGTAGAATCTACATGTGTTCATTTGGAGCGCTTTGAGGCCTATGGTGGAAAAGGAAATATCGTCACATAATACCTAGACAGAAGCATTCTTTGAAACTTCTTTATGATGTGTGCATTCAACTCACAGAGTTGAACTTTCCTTTTCATGGAGCAGTTTGGAAAGAGTCTTTTTGCAGCATCTGCAAGTGGATATTTGGAGCTCTTTCAGGCCTTTGTTAGAAGCGGGAATATCTTCCCATTAAAACTGGACAGAAGCATTCTCACAAACTGCTTTGTGATGTGTGTGTTCAACTTACAGAGGTGAACCTTTCCTTTGCTAGAGGAGTTGTGAAACACTCTTTTTGTAGAATCTGCAAGTGTTCATTTGGAGCGCTTTGAGGCCTATGGTGGAAAAAGAAATATCTTCACATAAAACCTAGACAGAAGCATTCTTTGAAACTTCTTTATGATGTGTGCATTCAACTCACAGAGTTGAACCTTCTTTTTCATGGAGCAGTTTGGAAAGAGTCTTTTTGCAGCATCTGCAAGTGGATATTTGGAGCTCTTTCAGGACTTTGCTAGAAGCGGGAATATCTTCCCATAAAAACTGGACAGAAGCATTCTCACAAACTGCTTTGAGATGTGTGTGTTCAACTCACAGAGGTGAACCTTTCCTTTGCTAGAGCAGTTATGAAACACTCTTTTTGTAGAATCTGCAAGTGTTCATTTGGAGCGATTTGAGGCCTATGGTGGAAAAAGAAATATCTTCATATATAAACAAGGCAGAAGCATTCTCAGAAAGCTCTTTATGATGTGTGCATTCAACTCAGAGAGATAAGCCTTCCTTTTGATAGAGCAGTTTTGAAACTGTATTTTTGCAGAATCTGCAAGTGGATATTTGGAGCCCTTTCAGGCCTTCGTTGGAAACGGGAATATCTTCCCATAAAAACTAAACAGAAGAGTTCTGTGAAACTGCTTTGTGTAGTATGAATCCAACTCACAGAGTTGAACACTTCCTTTGAAAGAGCAGTTTTGAAACACTCTTTTTGTAGAATCTGCAAGTGTTCGTTTGCAGCGCTTTGAGGCCTATGGTGGAAAAGGAAATATCTTCACATATAAACCAGGCAGAAGCATTCTCAGAAACCTCTTTATGATGTGTACATTCAACTCGGAGAGATAAGCCTTCCTTTTGATAGAGCAGTTTTGAAAGTGTGTTTTGGCAGAATCTGCAAGTGGATACTTAGAGCCCTTTCAGGCCTTCATTGCAAACGGGAATATCTTCCCATAAAAACGAAACAGAAACGTTCTGTGAAACTGCTTTGTGAAGTATGAATCCAACTCACAGAGTTGAACACTTCTTTTGAAAGAGCAGCTTTGAAACACTCTTTTTGTAGAATCTACATGTGTTCATTTGGAGCGCTTTGAGGCCTATGGTGGAAAAGGAAATATCGTCACATAATACCTAGACAGAAGCATTCTTTGAAACTTCTTTATGATGTGTGCATTCAACTCACAGAGTTGAACTTTCCTTTTCATGGAGCAGTTTGGAAAGAGTCTTTTTGCAGCATCTGCAAGTGGATATTTGGAGCTCTTTCAGGCCTTTGTTAGAAGCGGGAATATCTTCCCATTAAAACTGGACAGAAGCATTCTCACAAACTGCTTTGTGATGTGTGTGTTCAACTCACAGAGGTGAACCTTTCCTTTGCTAGAGCAGTTATGAAACACTCTTTTTGTAAAATCTGCAAGTGTTCATTTGGAGCGCTTTGAGGCCTATGGTGGAAAAAGAAATATCTTCACATAAAACCTAGACAGAAGCATTCTTTGAAACTTCTTTATGATGTGTGCATTCAACTCACAGAGTTGAACCTTCTTTTTCATGGAGCAGTTTGGAAAGAGTCTTTTTGCAGCATCTGCAAGTGGATATTTGGAGCTCTTTCAGGCCTTTGCTAGAAGCGGGAATATCTTCCCATAAAAACTGGACAGAAGCATTCTCACAAACTGCTTTGAGATGTGTGTGTTCAACTTACAGAGGTGAACCTTTCCTTTGCTAGAGCAGTTATGAAACACTCTTTTTGTAGAATCTGCAAGTGTTCATTTGGAGCGATTTGGGGCCTATGGTGGAACAAGAAATATTTTCATATATAAACAAGGCAGAAGCATTCTCAGAAAGTTCTTTATGATGTGTGCATTCAACTCAGAGAGATAAGCCTTCCTTTTGATAGAGCAGTTTTGAAACTGTATTTTTGCAGAATCTGCAAGTGGATATTTGGAGCCCTTTCAGGCCTTCGTTGGAAACGGGAATATCTTCCATTAAAAACTAAACAGAAGAGTTCTGTGAAACTGCTTTGTGTAGTATGAATCCAACTCACAGAGTTGAACACTTCCTTTGAAAGAGCAGTTTTGAAACACTCTTTTTGTAGAATCTGCAAGTGTTCGTTTGGAGCGCTTTGAGGCCTATGGTGGAAAAGGAAATATCTTCACATATAAACCAGGCAGAAGCATTCTCAGAAACCTCTTTATGATGTGTGCATTCAACTCGGAGAGATAAGCCTTCCTTTTGATAGAGCAGTTTTGAAACTGTGTTTTGGCAGAATCTGCAAGTGGATACTTAGAGCCCTTTCAGGCCTTCGTTGCAAACGGGAATATCTTCCCATAAAAACGAAACAGAAACGTTCTGTGAAACTGCTTTGTGAAGTATGAATCCAACTCACAGAGTTGAACACTTCTTTTGAAAGAGCAGCTTTGAAACACTCTTTTTGTAGAATCTACATGTGTTCATTTGGAGCGCTTTGAGGCCTATGGTGGAAAAGGAAATATCGTCACATAATACCTAGACAGAAGCATTCTTTGAAACTTCTTTATGATGTGTGCATTCAACTCACAGAGTTGAACCTTCCTTTTCATGGAGCAGTTTGGAAAGAGTCTTTTTGCAGCATCTGCAAGTGGATATTTGGAGCTCTTTCAGGCCTTTGTTAGAAGCGGGAATATCTTCCCATAAAAACTGGACAGAAGCATTCTCACAAACTGCTTTGTGATGTGTGTGTTCAACTCACAGAGGTGAACCTTTCCTTTGCTAGAGCAGTTATGAAACACTCTTTTTGTAGAATCTGCAAGTGTTCATTTGGAGCGATTTGAGGCCTATGGTGGAAAAAGAAATATCTTCATATATAAACAAGGCAGAAGCATTCTCAGAAAGCTCTTTATGATGTGTGCATTCAACTCAGAGAGATAAGCCTTCCTTTTGATAGAGCAGTTTTGAAACTGTGTTTTTGCAGAATCTGCAAGTGGATAATTGGAGCCCTTTCAGGCCTTCGTTGGAAACGGGAATATCTTCCCATAAAAACTAAACAGAAGAGTTCTGTGAAACTGCTTTGTGTAGTATGAATCCAACTCACAGAGTTGAACACTTCTTTTGAAAGAGTAGTTTTGAAACACTCTTTTTGTAGAATCTGCAAGTGTTCGTTTGGAGCGCTTTGAGGCCTATGGTGGAAATGGAAATATCTTCACATATAAACCAGGCAGAAGCATTCTCAGAAACCTCTTTATGAGTGTGCATTCAACTCGGAGAGATAAGCCTTCCTTTTGATAGAGCAGTTTTGAAACTGTGTTTTGGCAGAATCTGCAAGTGGATACTTAGAGCCCTTTCAGGCCTTCGTTGCAAACGGGAATATCTTCCGATAAAAACGAAACAGAAACGTTCTGTGAAACTGCTTTGTGAAGTATGAATCCAACTCACAGAGTTGAACACTTCTTTTGAAAGAGCAGCTTTGAAACACTCTTTTTGTAGAATCTGCAAGTGTTCATTTGGAGCGCTTTGAGGCCTATGTTGGAAAAGGAAATATCTTCACATAAAACGTAGACAGAAGCATTCTTTGAAACTTCTTTATGATGTGTGCATTCAACTCACAGAGCTGAACATTCCTTTTCATGGAGCAGTTTGGAAAGAGTCTTTTTGCAGCATCTGCAAGTGGATATTTGGAGCTCTTTCAGGCCTTTGTTAGAAGCGGGAATATCTTCCCATTAAAACTGGACAGAAGCATTCTCACAAACTGCTTTGTGATGTGTGTGTTCAACTCACAGAGGTGAACCTTTCCTTTGCTAGAGCAGTTATGAAACACTCTTTTTGTAGAATCTGCAAGTGTTCATTTGGAGCGCTTTGAGGCCTATGGTGGAAAAAGAAATATCTTCACATAAAACCTAGACAGAAGCATTCTTTGAAACTTCTTTATGATGTGTGCATTCAACTCACAGAGTTGAACCTTCTTTTTCATGGAGCAGTTTGGAAAGAGTCTTTTTGCAGCATCTGCAAGTGGATATTTGGAGCTCTTTCAGGCCTTTGTTAGAAGCGGGAATATCTTCCCATAAAAACTAAACCGAAGCATTCTCACAAACTGCTTTGTGATGTGTGTGTTCAACTCACAGAGGTGAACCTTTCCTTTGCTAGAGCAGTTATGAAACACTCTTTTTGTAGAATCTGCAAGTGTTCATTTGGAGCGCTTTGAGGCCTATGGTGGAAAAAGAAATATCTTCATATATAAACAAGGCAGAAGCATTCTCAGAAACCCCTTTATGATGTGTGCATTCAACTCAGAGAGATAAGCCTTCCTTTCGATAGAGCAGTTTTGAACCTGTGTTTTTGCAGAATCTGCAAGTGGATATTTGGAGCCCTTTCAGGCCTTCGTTGGAAACGGGAATATCTTCCCATAAAAACTAAACAGAAGAGTTCTGTGAAACTGCTTTGTGTAGTATGAATCCAACTCACAGAGTTGAACACTTCCTTTGAAAGAGCAGTTTTGAAACACTCTTTTTGTAGAATCTGCAAGTGTTCGTTTGGAGCGCTTTGAGGCCTATGGTGGAAAAGGAAATATCTTCACATATAAACCAGGCAGAAGCATTCTCAGAAACCTCTTTATGATGTGTGCATTCAACTCGGAGAGATAAGCCTTCCTTTTGATAGAGCAGTTTTGAAAGTGTGTTTTGGCAGAATCTGCAAGTGGATACTTAGAGCCCTTTCAGGCCTTCGTTGCAAACGGGAATATCTTCCCATAAAAACGAAACAGAAACGTTCTGTGAAACTGCTTTGTGAAGTATGAATCCAACTCACAGAGTTGAACACTTCCTTTGAAAGAGCAGCTTTGAAACACTCTTTTTGTAGAATCTACATGTGTTCATTTGGAGCGCTTTGAGGCCTATGGTGGAAAAGGAAATATCGTCACATAATACCTAGACAGAAGCATTCTTTGAAACTTCTTTATGATGTGTGCATTCAACTCACAGAGTTGAACTTTCCTTTTCATGGAGCAGTTTGGAAAGAGTCTTTTTGCAGCATCTGCAAGTGGATATTTGGAGCTCTTTCAGGCCTTTGTTAGAAGCGGGAATATCTTCCCATTAAAACTGGACAGAAGCATTCTCACAAACTGCTTTGTGATGTGTGTGTTCAACTCACAGAGGTGAACCTTTCCTTTGCTAGAGCAGTTATGAAACACTCTTTTTGTAGAATCTGCAAGTGTTCATTTGGAGCGCTTTGAGGCCTATGGTGGAAAAAGAAATATCTTCACATAAAACCTAGACAGAAGCATTCTTTGAAACTTCTTTATGATGTGTGCATTCAACTCACAGAGTTGAACCTTCTTTTTCATGGAGCAGTTTGGAAAGAGTCTTTTTGCAGCATCTGCAAGTGGATATTTGGAGCTCTTTCAGGCCTTTGCTAGAAGCGGGAATATCTTCCCATAAAAACTGGACAGAAGCATTCTCACAAACTGCTTTGAGATGTGTGTGTTCAACTCACAGAGGTGAACCTTTCCTTTGCTAGAGCACTTATGAAACACTCTTTTTGTAGAATCTGCAAGTGTTCATTTGGAGCGCTTTGAGGCCTATGGTGGAAAAAGAAATATCTTCATATATAAACAAGGCAGAAGCATTCTCAGAAACCCCTTTATGATGTGTGCATTCAACTCAGAGAGATAAGCCTTCCTTTTGATAGAGCAGTTTTGAACCTGTGTTTTTGCAGAATCTGCAAGTGGATATTTGGAGCCCTTTCAGGCCTTCGTTGGAAACGGGAATATCTTCCCATAAAAACTAAACAGAAGAGTTCTGTGAAACTGCTTTGTGTAGTATGAATCCAACTCACAGAGTTGAACACTTCCTTTGAAAGAGCAGTTTTGAAACACTCTTTTTGTAGAATCTGCAAGTGTTCGTTTGGAGCGCTTTGAGGCCTATGGTGGAAAAGGAAATATCTTCACATATAAACCAGGCAGAAGCATTCTCAGAAACCTCTTTATGATGTGTGCATTCAACTCGGAGAGATAAGCCTTCCTTTTGATAGAGCAGTTTTGAAAGTGTGTTTTGGCAGAATCTGCAAGTGGATACTTAGAGCCCTTTCAGGCCTTCGTTGCAAACGGGAATATCTTCCCATAAAAACGAAACAGAAACGTTCTGTGAAACTGCTTTGTGAAGTATGAATCCAACTCACAGAGTTGAACACTTCCTTTGAAAGAGCAGCTTTGAAACACTCTTTTTGTAGAATCTACATGTGTTCATTTGGAGCGCTTTGAGGCCTATGGTGGAAAAGGAAATATCGTCACATAATACCTAGACAGAAGCATTCTTTGAAACTTCTTTATGATGTGTGCATTCAACTCACGGAGTTGAACTTTCCTTTTCATGGAGCAGTTTGGAAAGAGTCTTTTTGCAGCATCTGCAAGTGGATATTTGGAGCTCTTTCAGGCCTTTGTTAGAAGCGGGAATATCTTCCCATTAAAACTGGACAGAAGCATTCTCACAAACTGCTTTGTGATGTGTGTGTTCATCTCACAGAGGTGAACCTTTCCTTTGCTAGAGCAGTTATGAAACACTCTTTTTGTAGAATCTGCAAGTGTTCATTTGGAGCGCTTTGAGGCCTACGGTGGAAAAAGAAATATCTTCACATAAAACCTAGACAGAAGCATTCTTTGAAACTTCTTTATGATGTGTGCATTCAACTCACAGAGTTGAACCTTCTTTTTCATGGAGCAGTTTGGAAACAGTCTTTTTGCAGCATCTGCAAGTGGATATTTGGAGCTCTTTCAGGCCTTTGCTAGAAGTGGGAATATCTTCCCATAAAAACTGGACAGAAGCATTCTCACAAACTGCTTTGAGATGTGTGTGTTCAACTCACAGAGGTGAACGTTTCCTTTGCTAGAGCAGTTATGAAACACTCTTTTTGTAGAATCTGCAAGTGTTCATTTGGAGCGATTTGAGGCCTATGGTGGAAAAAGAAATATCTTCATATATAAACAAGGCAGAAGCATTCTCAGAAAGTTCTTTATGATGTGTGCATTCAACTCAGAGAGATAAGCCTTCCTTTTGATAGAGCAGTTTTGAAACTGTATTTTTGCAGAATCTGCAAGTGGATATTTGGAGCCCTTTCAGCCCT
The DNA here is from genome assembly GCF_028885655.2 of Pongo abelii. Taxonomy (NCBI): domain Eukaryota; kingdom Metazoa; phylum Chordata; class Mammalia; order Primates; family Hominidae; genus Pongo; species Pongo abelii. Next base: position 82,076,362 of record NC_071988.2, on the reverse strand, counting down.
TCGATGGAAACGGGAATATCTTCCATTAAAAACTAAACAGAAGAGTTCTGTGAAACTGCTTTGTGTAGTATGAATCCAACTCACAGAGTTGAACACTTCCTTTGAAAGAGCAGTTTTGAAACACTCTTTTTGTAGAATTTGCAAGTGTTCGTTTGGAGCGCTTTGAGGCCTATGGTGGAAAAGCAAATATCTTCACATATAAACCAGGCAGAAGCATTCTCAGAAACCTCTTTATGATGTGTGCATTCAACTCGGAGAGATAAGCCTTCCTTTTGATAGAGCAGTTTTGAAACGGTGTTTTGGCAGAATCTGCAAGTGGATACTTAGAGCCCTTTCAGGCCTTCGTTGCAAACGGGAATATCTTCCCATAAAAACGAAACAGAAACGTTCTGTGAAACTGCTTTGTGAAGTATGAATCCAACTCACAGAGTTGAACACTTCCTTTGAAAGAGCAACTTTGAAACACTCTTTTTGTAGAATCTACATGTGTTCATTTGGAGCGCTTTGAGGCCTATGGTGGAAAAGGAAATATCGTCACATAATACCTAGACAGAAGCATTCTTTGAAACTTCTTTATGATGTGTGCATTCAACTCACAGAGTTGAACTTTCCTTTTCATGGAGCAGTTTGGAAAGAGTCTTTTTGCAGCATCTGCAAGTGGATATTTGGAGCCCTTTCAGGCCTTTGTTGGAAACGGGAATATCTTCCCATAAAAACTAAACAGAAGAGTTCTGTGAAACTGCTTTGTGTAGTATGAATCCAACTCACAGAGTTGAACACTTCCTTTGAAAGAGCAGTTTTGAAACACTCTTTTTGTAGAATCTGCAAGTGTTCGTTTGGAGCGCTTTGAGGCCTATGGTGGAAAAGGAAATATCTTCACATATAAACCAGGCAGAAGCATTCTCAGAAACCTCTTTATGATGTGTGCATTCAACTCGGAGAGATAAGCCTTCCTTTTGATAGAGCAGTTTTGAAAGTGTGTTTTGGCAGAATCTGCAAGTGGATACTTAGAGCCCTTTCAGGCCTTCGTTGCAAACGGGAATATCTTCCCATAAAAACGAAACAGAAACGTTCTGTGAAACTGCTTTGTGAAGTATGAATCCAACTCACAGAGTTGAACACTTCTTTTGAAAGAGCAGCTTTGAAACACTCTTTTTGTAGAATCTACATGTGTTCATTTGGAGCGCTTTGAGGCCTATGGTGGAAAAGGAAATATCGTCACATAATACCTAGACAGAAGCATTCTTTGAAACTTCTTTATGATGTGTGCATTCAACTCACAGAGTTGAACTTTCCTTTTCATGGAGCAGTTTGGAAAGAGTCTTTTTGCAGCATCTGCAAGTGGATATTTGGAGCTCTTTCAGGCCTTTGTTAGAAGCGGGAATATCTTCCCATTAAAACTGGACAGAAGCATTCTCACAAACTGCTTTGTGATGTGTGTGTTCAACTTACAGAGGTGAACCTTTCCTTTGCTAGAGGAGTTGTGAAACACTCTTTTTGTAGAATCTGCAAGTGTTCATTTGGAGCGCTTTGAGGCCTATGGTGGAAAAAGAAATATCTTCACATAAAACCTAGACAGAAGCATTCTTTGAAACTTCTTTATGATGTGTGCATTCAACTCACAGAGTTGAACCTTCTTTTTCATGGAGCAGTTTGGAAAGAGTCTTTTTGCAGCATCTGCAAGTGGATATTTGGAGCTCTTTCAGGACTTTGCTAGAAGCGGGAATATCTTCCCATAAAAACTGGACAGAAGCATTCTCACAAACTGCTTTGAGATGTGTGTGTTCAACTCACAGAGGTGAACCTTTCCTTTGCTAGAGCAGTTATGAAACACTCTTTTTGTAGAATCTGCAAGTGTTCATTTGGAGCGATTTGAGGCCTATGGTGGAAAAAGAAATATCTTCATATATAAACAAGGCAGAAGCATTCTCAGAAAGCTCTTTATGATGTGTGCATTCAACTCAGAGAGATAAGCCTTCCTTTTGATAGAGCAGTTTTGAAACTGTATTTTTGCAGAATCTGCAAGTGGATATTTGGAGCCCTTTCAGGCCTTCGTTGGAAACGGGAATATCTTCCCATAAAAACTAAACAGAAGAGTTCTGTGAAACTGCTTTGTGTAGTATGAATCCAACTCACAGAGTTGAACACTTCCTTTGAAAGAGCAGTTTTGAAACACTCTTTTTGTAGAATCTGCAAGTGTTCGTTTGCAGCGCTTTGAGGCCTATGGTGGAAAAGGAAATATCTTCACATATAAACCAGGCAGAAGCATTCTCAGAAACCTCTTTATGATGTGTACATTCAACTCGGAGAGATAAGCCTTCCTTTTGATAGAGCAGTTTTGAAAGTGTGTTTTGGCAGAATCTGCAAGTGGATACTTAGAGCCCTTTCAGGCCTTCATTGCAAACGGGAATATCTTCCCATAAAAACGAAACAGAAACGTTCTGTGAAACTGCTTTGTGAAGTATGAATCCAACTCACAGAGTTGAACACTTCTTTTGAAAGAGCAGCTTTGAAACACTCTTTTTGTAGAATCTACATGTGTTCATTTGGAGCGCTTTGAGGCCTATGGTGGAAAAGGAAATATCGTCACATAATACCTAGACAGAAGCATTCTTTGAAACTTCTTTATGATGTGTGCATTCAACTCACAGAGTTGAACTTTCCTTTTCATGGAGCAGTTTGGAAAGAGTCTTTTTGCAGCATCTGCAAGTGGATATTTGGAGCTCTTTCAGGCCTTTGTTAGAAGCGGGAATATCTTCCCATTAAAACTGGACAGAAGCATTCTCACAAACTGCTTTGTGATGTGTGTGTTCAACTCACAGAGGTGAACCTTTCCTTTGCTAGAGCAGTTATGAAACACTCTTTTTGTAAAATCTGCAAGTGTTCATTTGGAGCGCTTTGAGGCCTATGGTGGAAAAAGAAATATCTTCACATAAAACCTAGACAGAAGCATTCTTTGAAACTTCTTTATGATGTGTGCATTCAACTCACAGAGTTGAACCTTCTTTTTCATGGAGCAGTTTGGAAAGAGTCTTTTTGCAGCATCTGCAAGTGGATATTTGGAGCTCTTTCAGGCCTTTGCTAGAAGCGGGAATATCTTCCCATAAAAACTGGACAGAAGCATTCTCACAAACTGCTTTGAGATGTGTGTGTTCAACTTACAGAGGTGAACCTTTCCTTTGCTAGAGCAGTTATGAAACACTCTTTTTGTAGAATCTGCAAGTGTTCATTTGGAGCGATTTGGGGCCTATGGTGGAACAAGAAATATTTTCATATATAAACAAGGCAGAAGCATTCTCAGAAAGTTCTTTATGATGTGTGCATTCAACTCAGAGAGATAAGCCTTCCTTTTGATAGAGCAGTTTTGAAACTGTATTTTTGCAGAATCTGCAAGTGGATATTTGGAGCCCTTTCAGGCCTTCGTTGGAAACGGGAATATCTTCCATTAAAAACTAAACAGAAGAGTTCTGTGAAACTGCTTTGTGTAGTATGAATCCAACTCACAGAGTTGAACACTTCCTTTGAAAGAGCAGTTTTGAAACACTCTTTTTGTAGAATCTGCAAGTGTTCGTTTGGAGCGCTTTGAGGCCTATGGTGGAAAAGGAAATATCTTCACATATAAACCAGGCAGAAGCATTCTCAGAAACCTCTTTATGATGTGTGCATTCAACTCGGAGAGATAAGCCTTCCTTTTGATAGAGCAGTTTTGAAACTGTGTTTTGGCAGAATCTGCAAGTGGATACTTAGAGCCCTTTCAGGCCTTCGTTGCAAACGGGAATATCTTCCCATAAAAACGAAACAGAAACGTTCTGTGAAACTGCTTTGTGAAGTATGAATCCAACTCACAGAGTTGAACACTTCTTTTGAAAGAGCAGCTTTGAAACACTCTTTTTGTAGAATCTACATGTGTTCATTTGGAGCGCTTTGAGGCCTATGGTGGAAAAGGAAATATCGTCACATAATACCTAGACAGAAGCATTCTTTGAAACTTCTTTATGATGTGTGCATTCAACTCACAGAGTTGAACCTTCCTTTTCATGGAGCAGTTTGGAAAGAGTCTTTTTGCAGCATCTGCAAGTGGATATTTGGAGCTCTTTCAGGCCTTTGTTAGAAGCGGGAATATCTTCCCATAAAAACTGGACAGAAGCATTCTCACAAACTGCTTTGTGATGTGTGTGTTCAACTCACAGAGGTGAACCTTTCCTTTGCTAGAGCAGTTATGAAACACTCTTTTTGTAGAATCTGCAAGTGTTCATTTGGAGCGATTTGAGGCCTATGGTGGAAAAAGAAATATCTTCATATATAAACAAGGCAGAAGCATTCTCAGAAAGCTCTTTATGATGTGTGCATTCAACTCAGAGAGATAAGCCTTCCTTTTGATAGAGCAGTTTTGAAACTGTGTTTTTGCAGAATCTGCAAGTGGATAATTGGAGCCCTTTCAGGCCTTCGTTGGAAACGGGAATATCTTCCCATAAAAACTAAACAGAAGAGTTCTGTGAAACTGCTTTGTGTAGTATGAATCCAACTCACAGAGTTGAACACTTCTTTTGAAAGAGTAGTTTTGAAACACTCTTTTTGTAGAATCTGCAAGTGTTCGTTTGGAGCGCTTTGAGGCCTATGGTGGAAATGGAAATATCTTCACATATAAACCAGGCAGAAGCATTCTCAGAAACCTCTTTATGAGTGTGCATTCAACTCGGAGAGATAAGCCTTCCTTTTGATAGAGCAGTTTTGAAACTGTGTTTTGGCAGAATCTGCAAGTGGATACTTAGAGCCCTTTCAGGCCTTCGTTGCAAACGGGAATATCTTCCGATAAAAACGAAACAGAAACGTTCTGTGAAACTGCTTTGTGAAGTATGAATCCAACTCACAGAGTTGAACACTTCTTTTGAAAGAGCAGCTTTGAAACACTCTTTTTGTAGAATCTGCAAGTGTTCATTTGGAGCGCTTTGAGGCCTATGTTGGAAAAGGAAATATCTTCACATAAAACGTAGACAGAAGCATTCTTTGAAACTTCTTTATGATGTGTGCATTCAACTCACAGAGCTGAACATTCCTTTTCATGGAGCAGTTTGGAAAGAGTCTTTTTGCAGCATCTGCAAGTGGATATTTGGAGCTCTTTCAGGCCTTTGTTAGAAGCGGGAATATCTTCCCATTAAAACTGGACAGAAGCATTCTCACAAACTGCTTTGTGATGTGTGTGTTCAACTCACAGAGGTGAACCTTTCCTTTGCTAGAGCAGTTATGAAACACTCTTTTTGTAGAATCTGCAAGTGTTCATTTGGAGCGCTTTGAGGCCTATGGTGGAAAAAGAAATATCTTCACATAAAACCTAGACAGAAGCATTCTTTGAAACTTCTTTATGATGTGTGCATTCAACTCACAGAGTTGAACCTTCTTTTTCATGGAGCAGTTTGGAAAGAGTCTTTTTGCAGCATCTGCAAGTGGATATTTGGAGCTCTTTCAGGCCTTTGTTAGAAGCGGGAATATCTTCCCATAAAAACTAAACCGAAGCATTCTCACAAACTGCTTTGTGATGTGTGTGTTCAACTCACAGAGGTGAACCTTTCCTTTGCTAGAGCAGTTATGAAACACTCTTTTTGTAGAATCTGCAAGTGTTCATTTGGAGCGCTTTGAGGCCTATGGTGGAAAAAGAAATATCTTCATATATAAACAAGGCAGAAGCATTCTCAGAAACCCCTTTATGATGTGTGCATTCAACTCAGAGAGATAAGCCTTCCTTTCGATAGAGCAGTTTTGAACCTGTGTTTTTGCAGAATCTGCAAGTGGATATTTGGAGCCCTTTCAGGCCTTCGTTGGAAACGGGAATATCTTCCCATAAAAACTAAACAGAAGAGTTCTGTGAAACTGCTTTGTGTAGTATGAATCCAACTCACAGAGTTGAACACTTCCTTTGAAAGAGCAGTTTTGAAACACTCTTTTTGTAGAATCTGCAAGTGTTCGTTTGGAGCGCTTTGAGGCCTATGGTGGAAAAGGAAATATCTTCACATATAAACCAGGCAGAAGCATTCTCAGAAACCTCTTTATGATGTGTGCATTCAACTCGGAGAGATAAGCCTTCCTTTTGATAGAGCAGTTTTGAAAGTGTGTTTTGGCAGAATCTGCAAGTGGATACTTAGAGCCCTTTCAGGCCTTCGTTGCAAACGGGAATATCTTCCCATAAAAACGAAACAGAAACGTTCTGTGAAACTGCTTTGTGAAGTATGAATCCAACTCACAGAGTTGAACACTTCCTTTGAAAGAGCAGCTTTGAAACACTCTTTTTGTAGAATCTACATGTGTTCATTTGGAGCGCTTTGAGGCCTATGGTGGAAAAGGAAATATCGTCACATAATACCTAGACAGAAGCATTCTTTGAAACTTCTTTATGATGTGTGCATTCAACTCACAGAGTTGAACTTTCCTTTTCATGGAGCAGTTTGGAAAGAGTCTTTTTGCAGCATCTGCAAGTGGATATTTGGAGCTCTTTCAGGCCTTTGTTAGAAGCGGGAATATCTTCCCATTAAAACTGGACAGAAGCATTCTCACAAACTGCTTTGTGATGTGTGTGTTCAACTCACAGAGGTGAACCTTTCCTTTGCTAGAGCAGTTATGAAACACTCTTTTTGTAGAATCTGCAAGTGTTCATTTGGAGCGCTTTGAGGCCTATGGTGGAAAAAGAAATATCTTCACATAAAACCTAGACAGAAGCATTCTTTGAAACTTCTTTATGATGTGTGCATTCAACTCACAGAGTTGAACCTTCTTTTTCATGGAGCAGTTTGGAAAGAGTCTTTTTGCAGCATCTGCAAGTGGATATTTGGAGCTCTTTCAGGCCTTTGCTAGAAGCGGGAATATCTTCCCATAAAAACTGGACAGAAGCATTCTCACAAACTGCTTTGAGATGTGTGTGTTCAACTCACAGAGGTGAACCTTTCCTTTGCTAGAGCACTTATGAAACACTCTTTTTGTAGAATCTGCAAGTGTTCATTTGGAGCGCTTTGAGGCCTATGGTGGAAAAAGAAATATCTTCATATATAAACAAGGCAGAAGCATTCTCAGAAACCCCTTTATGATGTGTGCATTCAACTCAGAGAGATAAGCCTTCCTTTTGATAGAGCAGTTTTGAACCTGTGTTTTTGCAGAATCTGCAAGTGGATATTTGGAGCCCTTTCAGGCCTTCGTTGGAAACGGGAATATCTTCCCATAAAAACTAAACAGAAGAGTTCTGTGAAACTGCTTTGTGTAGTATGAATCCAACTCACAGAGTTGAACACTTCCTTTGAAAGAGCAGTTTTGAAACACTCTTTTTGTAGAATCTGCAAGTGTTCGTTTGGAGCGCTTTGAGGCCTATGGTGGAAAAGGAAATATCTTCACATATAAACCAGGCAGAAGCATTCTCAGAAACCTCTTTATGATGTGTGCATTCAACTCGGAGAGATAAGCCTTCCTTTTGATAGAGCAGTTTTGAAAGTGTGTTTTGGCAGAATCTGCAAGTGGATACTTAGAGCCCTTTCAGGCCTTCGTTGCAAACGGGAATATCTTCCCATAAAAACGAAACAGAAACGTTCTGTGAAACTGCTTTGTGAAGTATGAATCCAACTCACAGAGTTGAACACTTCCTTTGAAAGAGCAGCTTTGAAACACTCTTTTTGTAGAATCTACATGTGTTCATTTGGAGCGCTTTGAGGCCTATGGTGGAAAAGGAAATATCGTCACATAATACCTAGACAGAAGCATTCTTTGAAACTTCTTTATGATGTGTGCATTCAACTCACGGAGTTGAACTTTCCTTTTCATGGAGCAGTTTGGAAAGAGTCTTTTTGCAGCATCTGCAAGTGGATATTTGGAGCTCTTTCAGGCCTTTGTTAGAAGCGGGAATATCTTCCCATTAAAACTGGACAGAAGCATTCTCACAAACTGCTTTGTGATGTGTGTGTTCATCTCACAGAGGTGAACCTTTCCTTTGCTAGAGCAGTTATGAAACACTCTTTTTGTAGAATCTGCAAGTGTTCATTTGGAGCGCTTTGAGGCCTACGGTGGAAAAAGAAATATCTTCACATAAAACCTAGACAGAAGCATTCTTTGAAACTTCTTTATGATGTGTGCATTCAACTCACAGAGTTGAACCTTCTTTTTCATGGAGCAGTTTGGAAACAGTCTTTTTGCAGCATCTGCAAGTGGATATTTGGAGCTCTTTCAGGCCTTTGCTAGAAGTGGGAATATCTTCCCATAAAAACTGGACAGAAGCATTCTCACAAACTGCTTTGAGATGTGTGTGTTCAACTCACAGAGGTGAACGTTTCCTTTGCTAGAGCAGTTATGAAACACTCTTTTTGTAGAATCTGCAAGTGTTCATTTGGAGCGATTTGAGGCCTATGGTGGAAAAAGAAATATCTTCATATATAAACAAGGCAGAAGCATTCTCAGAAAGTTCTTTATGATGTGTGCATTCAACTCAGAGAGATAAGCCTTCCTTTTGATAGAGCAGTTTTGAAACTGTATTTTTGCAGAATCTGCAAGTGGATATTTGGAGCCCTTTCAGGCCTTCGATGGAAACGGGAATATCTTCCATTAAAAACTAAACAGAAGAGTTCTGTGAAACTGCTTTGTGTAGTATGAATCCAACTCACAGAGTTGAACACTTCCTTTGAAAGAGCAGTTTTGAAACACTCTTTTTGTAGAATTTGCAAGTGTTCGTTTGGAGCGCTTTGAGGCCTATGGTGGAAAAGCAAATATCTTCACATATAAACCAGGCAGAAGCATTCTCAGAAACCTCTTTATGATGTGTGCATTCAACTCGGAGAGATAAGCCTTCCTTTTGATAGAGCAGTTTTGAAACTGTGTTTTGGCAGAATCTGCAAGTGGATACTTAGAGCCCTTTCAGGCCTTCGTTGCAAAAGGGAATATCTTCCCATAAAAACGAAACAGAAACGTTCTGTGAAACTGCTTTGTGAAGTATGAATCCAACTCACAGAGTTGAACACTTCTTTTGAAAGAGCAGCTTTGAAACACTCTTTTTGTAGAATCTACATGTGTTCATTTGGAGCGCTTTGAGGCCTATGGTGGAAAAGGAAATATCGTCACATAATACCTAGACAGAAGCATTCTTTGAAACTTCTTTATGATGTGTGCATTCAACTCACAGAGTTGAACATTCCTTTTCATGGAGCAGTTTGGAAAGAGTCTTTTTGCAGCATCTGCAAGTGGATATTTGGAGCTCTTTCAGGCCTTTGTTAGAAGCGGGAATATCTTCCCATAAAAACTGGACAGAAGCATTCTCACAAACTGCTTTGTGATGTTTGTGTTCAACTCACAGAAGTGAACCTTTCCTTTGCTAGAGCAGTTATGAAACACTCTTTTTGTAGAATCTGCAAGTGTTCATTTGGAGCGATTTGAGGCCTAAGGTGGAAAAAGAAATATCTTCATATATAAACAAGGCAGAAGCATTCTCAGAAAGCTATTTATGATGTGTGCATTCAACTCAGAGAGATAAGCCTTCCTTTTGATAGAGCAGTTTTGAAACTGTGTTTTTGCAGAATCTGCAGGTGGATATTTGGAGCCCTTTCAGGCCTTCGTTGGAAACGGGAATATCTTCCCATAAAAACTAAACAGAAGAGTTCTGTGAAACTGCTTTGTGTAGTATGAATCCAACTCACAGAGTTGAACACTTCTTTTGAAAGAGTAGTTTTGAAACACTCTTTTTGTAGAATCTGCAAGTGTTCGTTTGGAGCGCTTTGAGGCCTATGGTGGAAAAGGAAATATCTTCACATATAAACCAGGCAGAAGCATTCTCAGAAACCTCTTTATGATGTGTGCATTCAACTCGGAGAGATAAGCCTTCCTTTTGATAGAGCAGTTTTGAAACTGTGTTTTGGCAGAATCTGCAAGTGGATACTTAGAGCCCTTTCAGGCCTTCGTTGCAAACGGGAATATCTTCCCATAAAAACGAAACAGAAACGTTCTGTGAAACTGCTTTGTGAAGTATGAATCCAACTCACAGAGTTGAACACTTCCTTTGAAAGAGCAGCTTTGAAACACTCTTTTTGTAGAATCTACATGTGTTCATTTGGAGCGCTTTGAGGCCTATGGTGGAAAAGGAAATATCGTCACATAATACCTAGACAGAAGCATTCTTTGAAACTTCTTTATGATGTGTGCATTCAACTCACAGAGTTGAACTTTCCTTTTCATGGAGCAGTTTGGAAAGAGTCTTTTTGCAGCATCTGCAAGTGGATATTTGGAGCTCTTTCAGGCCTTTGTTAGAAGCGGGAATATCTTCCCATTAAAACTGGACAGAAGCATTCTCACAAACTGCTTTGTGATGTGTGTGTTCATCTCACAGAGGTGAACCTTTCCTTTGCTAGAGCAGTTATGAAACACTCTTTTTGTAGAATCTGCAAGTGTTCATTTGGAGCGCTTTGAGGCCTATGGTGGAAAAAGAAATATCTTCACATAAAACTTAGACAGAAGCATTCTTTGAAACTTCTTTATGATGTGTGCATTCAACTCACAGAGTTGAACCTTCTTTTTCATGGAGCAGTTTGGAAAGAGTCTTTTTGCAGCATCTGCAAGTGGATATTTGGAGCTCTTTCAGGCCTTTGCTAGAAGCGGGAATATCTTCCCATAAAAACTGGACAGAAGCATTCTCACAAACTGCTTTGAGATGTGTGTGTTCAACTCACAGAGGTGAACGTTTCCTTTGCTAGAGCAGTTATGAAACACTCTTTTTGTAGAATCTGCAAGTGTTCATTTGGAGCGCTTTGAGGCCTATGGTGGAAAAAGAAATTTCTTCATATATAAACAAGGCAGAAGCATTCTCAGAAAGCTCTTTATGATGTGTGCATTCAACTCAGAGAGATAAGCCTTCCTTTTGATAGAGCAGTTTTGAAACTGTGTTTTTGCAGAATCTGCAAGTGGATATTTGGAGCCCTTTCAGGCCTTCGTTGGAAACGGGAATATCTTCCCATAAAAACTAAACAGAAGAGTTCTGTGAAACTGCTTTGTGTAGTATGAATCCAACTCACAGAGTTGAACACTTCTTTTGAAAGAGTAGTTTTGAAACACTCTTTTTGTAGAATCTGCAAGTGTTCGTTTGGAGCGCTTTGAGGCCTATGGTGGAAAAGGAAATATCTTCACATATAAACCAGGCAGAAGCATTCTCAGAAAACTCTTTATGATGTGTGCATTCAACTCGGAGAGATAAGCCTTCCTTTTGATAGAGCAGTTTTGAAACTGTGTTTTGGCAGAATCTGCAAGTGGATACTTAGAGCCCTTTCAGGCCTTCGTTGCAAACGGGAATATCTTCCCATAAAAACGAAACAGAAACGTTCTGTGAAACTGCTTTGTGAAGTATGAATCCAACTCACAGAGTTGAACACTTCTTTTGAAAGAGCAGCTTTGAAACACTCTTTTTGTAGAATCTGCAAGTGTTCATTTGGAGCGCTTTGAGGCCTATGGTGGAAAAGGAAATATCTTCACATAAAACCTAGACAGAAGCATTCTTTGAAACTTCTTTATGATGTGTGCATTCAACTCACCGAGCTGAACATTCCTTTTCATGGAGCAGTTTGGAAAGAGTCTTTTTGCAGCATCTGCAAGTGGATATTTGGAGCTCTTTCAGGCCTTTGTTAGAAGCGGGAATATCTTCCCATTAAAACTGGACAGAAGCATTCTCACAAACTGCTTTGTGATGTGTGTGTTCAACTCACAGAGGTGAACCTTTCCTTTGCTAGAGCAGTTATGAAACACTCTTTCTGTAGAATCTGCAAGTGTTCATTTGGAGCGCTTTGAGGCCTATGGTGGAAAAAGAAATATCTTCACATAAAACCTAGACAGAAGCATTCTTTGAAACTTCTTTATGATGTGTGCATTCAACTCACAGAGTTGAACCTTCTTTTTCATGGAGCAGTTTGGAAAGAGTCTTTTTGCAGCATCTGCAAGTGGATATTTGGAGCTCTTTCAGGCCTTTGTTAGAAGCGGGAATATCTTCCCATAAAAACTAAACCGAAGCATTCTCACAAACTGCTTTGTGATGTGTGTGTTCAACTCACAGAGGTGAACCTTTCCTTTGCTAGAGCAGTTATGAAACACTCTTTTTGTAGAATCTGCAAGTGTTCATTTGGAGCGCTTTGAGGCCTATGGTGGAAAAAGAAATATCTTCATATATAAACAAGGCAGAAGCATTCTCAGAAACCCCTTTATGATGTGTGCATTCAACTCAGAGAGATAAGCCTTCCTTTTGATAGAGCAGTTTTGAACCTGTGTTTTTGCAGAATCTGCAAGTGGATATTTGGAGCCCTTTCAGGCCTTCGTTGGAAACGGGAATATCTTCCCATAAAAACTAAACAGAAGAGTTCTGTGAAACTGCTTTGTGTAGTATGAATCCAACTCACAGAGTTGAACACTTCCTTTGAAAGAGCAGCTTTGAAACACTCTTTTTGTAGAATCTACATGTGTTCATTTGGAGCGCTTTGAGGCCTATGGTGGAAAAGGAAATATCGTCACATAATACCTAGACAGAAGCATTCTTTGAAACTTCTTTATGATGTGTGCATTCAACTCACAGAGTTGAACTTTCCTTTTCATGGAGCAGTTTGGAAAGAGTCTTTTTGCAGCATCTGCAAGTGGATATTTGGAGCTCTTTCAGGCCTTTGTTAGAAGCGGGAATATCTTCCCATTAAAACTGGACAGAAGCATTCTCACAAACTGCTTTGTGATGTGTGTGTTCAACTCACAGAGGTGAACCTTTCCTTTGCTAGAGCAGTTATGAAACACTCTTTTTGTAGAATCTGCAAGTGTTCATTTGGAGCGCTTTGAGGCCTATGGTGGAAAAAGAAATATCTTCACATAAAACCTAGACAGAAGCATTCTTTGAAACTTCTTTATGATGTGTGCATTCAACTCACAGAGTTGAACCTTATTTTTCATGGAGCAGTTTGGAAAGAGTCTTTTTGCAGCATCTGCAAGTGGATATTTGGAGCTCTTTCAGGCCTTTGTTAGAAGCGGGAATATCTTCCCATAAAAACTAAACCGAAGCATTCTCACAAACTGCTTTGTGATGTGTGTGTTCAACTCACAGAGGTGAACCTTTCCTTTGCTAGAGCAGTTATGAAACACTCTTTTTGTAGAATCTGCAAGTGTTCATTTGGAGCGCTTTGAGGCCTATGGTGGAAAAAGAAATATCTTCATATATAAACAAGGCAGAAGCATTCTCAGAAACCCCTTTATGATGTGTGCATTCAACTCAGAGAGATAAGCCTTCCTTTTGATAGAGCAGTTTTGAAACTGTATTTTTGCAGAATCTGCAAGTGGATATTTGGAGCCCTTTCAGGCCTTCGTTGGAAACGGGAATATCTTCCATTAAAAACTAAACAGAAGAGTTCTGTGAAACTGCTTTGTGTAGTATGAATCCAACTCACAGAGTTGAACACTTCCTTTGAAAGAGCAGTTTTGAAACACTCTTTTTGTAGAATCTGCAAGTGTTCGTTTGGAGCGCTTTGAGGCCTATGGTGGAAAAGGAAATATCTTCACATATAAACCAGGCAGAAGCATTCTCAGAAACCTCTTTATGATGTGTGCATTCAACTCGGAGAGATAAGCCTTCCTTTTGATAGAGCAGTTTTGAAAGTGTGTTTTGGCAGAATCTGCAAGTGGATACTTAGAGCCCTTTCAGGCCTTCGTTGCAAACGGGAATATCTTCCCATAAAAACGAAACAGAAACGTTCTGTGAAACTGCTTTGTGAAGTATGAATCCAACTCACAGAGTTGAACACTTCTTTTGAAAGAGCAGCTTTGAAACACTCTTTTTGTAGAATCTACATGTGTTCATTTGGAGCGCTTTGAGGCCTATGGTGGAAAAGGAAATATCGTCACATAATACCTAGACAGAAGCATTCTTTGAAACTTCTTTATGATGTGTGCATTCAACTCACAGAGTTGAACCTTCCTTTTCATGGAGCAGTTTGGAAAGAGTCTTTTTGCAGCATCTGCAAGTGGATATTTGGAGCTCTTTCAGGCCTTTGTTAGAAGCGGGAATATCTTCCCATAAAAACTGGACAGAAGCATTCTCACAAACTGCTTTGTGATGTGTGTGTTCAACTCACAGAGGTGAACCTTTCCTTTGCTAGAGCAGTTATGAAACACTCTTTTTGTAGAATCTGCAAGTGTTCATTTGGAGCGATTTGAGGCCTATGGTGGAAAAAGAAATATCTTCATATATAAACAAGGCAGAAGCATTCTCAGAAAGCTCTTTATGATGTGTGCATTCAACTCAGAGAGATAAGCCTTCCTTTTGATAGAGCAGTTTTGAAACTGTGTTTTTGCAGAATCTGCAAGTGGATAATTGGAGCCCTTTCAGGCCTTCGTTGGAAACGGGAATATCTTCCCATAAAAACTAAACAGAAGAGTTCTGTGAAACTGCTTTGTGTAGTATGAATCCAACTCACAGAGTTGAACACTTCTTTTGAAAGAGTAGTTTTGAAACACTCTTTTTGTAGAATCTGCAAGTGTTCGTTTGGAGCGCTTTGAGGCCTATGGTGGAAATGGAAATATCTTCACATATAAACCAGGCAGAAGCAGTCTCAGAAACCTCTTTATGAGTGTGCATTCAACTCGGAGAGATAAGCCTTCCTTTTGATAGAGCAGTTTTGAAACTGTGTTTTGGCAGAATCTGCAAGTGGATACTTAGAGCCCTTTCAGGCCTTCGTTGCAAACGGGAATATCTCCCGATAAAAACGAAACAGAAACGTTCTGTGAAACTGCTTTGTGAAGTATGAATCCAACTCACAGAGTTGAACACTTCTTTTGAAAGAGCAGCTTTGAAACACTCTTTTTGTAGAATCTGCAAGTGTTCATTTGGAGCGCTTTGAGGCCTATGTTGGAAAAGGAAATATCTTCACATAAAACGTAGACAGAAGCATTCTTTGAAACTTCTTTATGATGTGTGCATTCAACTCACAGAGCTGAACATTCCTTTTCATGGAGCAGTTTGGAAAGAGTCTTTTTGCAGCATCTGCAAGTGGATATTTGGAGCTCTTTCAGGCCTTTGTTAGAAGCGGGAATATCTTCCCATTAAAACTGGACAGAAGCATTCTCACAAACTGCTTTGTGATGTGTGTGTTCAACTCACAGAGGTGAACCTTTCCTTTGCTAGAGCCGTTATGAAACACTCTTTTTGTAGAATCTGCAAGTGTTCATTTGGAGCGCTTTGAGGCCTATGGTGGAAAAAGAAATATCTTCACATAAAACCTAGACAGAAGCATTCTTTGAAACTTCTTTATGATGTGTGCATTCAACTCACAGAGTTGAACCTTCTTTTTCATGGAGCAGTTTGGAAAGAGTCTTTTTGCAGCATCTGCAAGTGGATATTTGGAGCTCTTTCAGGCCTTTGTTAGAAGCGGGAATATCTTCCCATAAAAACTAAACCGAAGCATTCTCACAAACTGCTTTGTGATGTGTGTGTTCAACTCACAGAGGTGAACCTTTCCTTTGCTAGAGCAGTTATGAAACACTCTTTTTGTAGAATCTGCAAGTGTTCATTTGGAGCGCTTTGAGGCCTATGGTGGAAAAAGAAATATCTTCATATATAAACAAGGCAGAAGCATTCTCAGAAACCCCTTTATGATGTGTGCATTCAACTCAGAGAGATAAGCCTTCCTTTTCATAGAGCAGTTTTGAACCTGTGTTTTTGCAGAATCTGCAAGTGGATATTTGGAGCCCTTTCAGGCCTTCGTTGGAAACGGGAATATCTTCCCATAAAAACTAAACAGAAGAGTTCTGTGAAACTGCTTTGTGTAGTATGAATCCAACTCACAGAGTTGAACACTTCCTTTGAAAGAGCAGTTTTGAAACACTCTTTTTGTAGAATCTGCAAGTGTTCGTTTGGAGCGCTTTGAGGCCTATGGTGGAAAAGGAAATATCTTCACATATAAACCAGGCAGAAGCATTCTCAGAAACCTCTTTATGATGTGTGCATTCAACTCGGAGAGATAAGCCTTCCTTTTGATAGAGCAGTTTTGAAAGTGTGTTTTGGCAGAATCTGCAAGTGGATACTTAGAGCCCTTTCAGGCCTTCGTTGCAAACGGGAATATCTTCCCATAAAAACGAAACAGAAACGTTCTGTGAAACTGCTTTGTGAAGTATGAATCCAACTCACAGAGTTGAAGACTTCCTTTGAAAGAGCAACTTTGAAACACTCTTTTTGTAGAATCTACATGTGTTCATTTGGAGCGCTTTGAGGCCTATGGTGGAAAAGGAAATATCGTCACATAATACCTAGACAGAAGCATTCTTTGAAACTTCTTTATGATGTGTGCATTCAACTCACAGAGTTGAACTTTCCTTTTCATGGAGCAGTTTGGAAAGAGTCTTTTTGCAGCATCTGCAAGTGGATATTTGGAGCTCTTTCAGGCCTTTGTTAGAAGCGGGAATATCTTCCCATAAAAACTGGACAGAAGCATTCTCACAAACTGCTTTGAGATGTGTGTGTTCAACTCACAGAGGTGAACGTTTCCTTTGCTAGAGCAGTTATGAAACACTCTTTTTGTAGAATCTGCAAGTGTTCATTTGGAGCGATTTGAGGCCTATGGTGGAAAAAGAAATATCTTCATATATAAACAAGGCAGAAGCATTCTCAGAAAGTTCTTTATGATGTGTGCATTCAACTCAGAGAGATAAGCCTTCCTTTTGATAGAGCAGTTTTGAAACTGTATTTTTGCAGAATCTGCAAGTGGATATTTGGAGCCCTTTCAGGCTTTCGTTGGAAACGGGAATATCTTCCATTAAAAACTAAACAGAAGAGTTCTGTGAAACTGCTTTGTGTAGTATGAATCCAACTCACAGAGTTGAACACTTCCTTTGAAAGAGCAGTTTTGAAACACTCTTTTTGTAGAATTTGCAAGTGTTCGTTTGGAGCGCTTTGAGGCCTATGGTGGAAAAGCAAATATCTTCACATATAAACCAGGCAGAAGCATTCTCAGAAACCTCTTTATGATGTGTGCATTCAACTCGGAGAGATAAGCCTTCCTTTTGATAGAGCAGTTTTGAAACTGTGTTTTGGCAGAATCTGCAAGAGGATACTTAGAGCCCTTTCAGGCCTTCGTTGCAAACGGGAATATCTTCCCATAAAAACGAAACAGAAACGTTCTGTGAAACTGCTTTGTGAAGTATGAATCCAACTCACAGAGTTGAACACTTCTTTTGAAAGAGCAGCTTTGAAACACTCTTTTTGTAGAATCTACATGTGTTCATTTGGAGCGCTTTGAGGCCTATGGTGGAAAAGGAAATATCGTCACATAATACCTAGACAGAAGCATTCTTTGAAACTTCTTTATGATGTGTGCATTCAACTCACAGAGTTGAACCTTCCTCTTCATGGAGCAGTTTGGAAAGAGTCTTTTTGCAGCATCTGCAAGTGGATATTTGGAGCTCTTTCAGGCCTTTGTTAGAAGCGGGAATATCTTCCCATAAAAACTGGACAGAAGCATTCTCACAAACTGCTTTGTGATGTGTGTGTTCAACTCACAGAGGTGAACCTTTCCTTTGCTAGAGCAGTTATGAAACACTCTTTTTGTAGAATCTGCAAGTGTTCATTTGGAGCGATTTGAGGCCTATGGTGGAAAAAGAAATATCTTCATATATAAACAAGGCAGAAGCATTCTCAGAAAGCTCTTTATGATGTGTGCATTCAACTCAGAGAGATAAGCCTTCCTTTTGATAGAGCAGTTTTGAAACTGTGTTTTTGCAGAATCTGCAAGTGGATATTTGGAGCCCTTTCAGGCCTTCGTTGGAAACGGGAATATCTTCCCATAAAAACTAAACAGAAGAGTTCTGTGAAACTGCTTTGTGTAGTATGAATCCAACTCACAGAGTTGAACACTTCTTTTGAAAGAGTAGTTTTGAAACACTCTTTTTGTAGAATCTGCAAGTGTTCGTTTGGAGCGCTTTGAGGCCTATGGTGGAAAAGGAAATATCTTCACATATAAACCAGGCAGAAGCATTCTCAGAAAACTCTTTATGATGTGTGCATTCAACTCGGAGAGATAAGCCTTCCTTTTGATAGAGCAGTTTTGAAACTGTGTTTTGGCAGAATCTGCAAGTGGATACTTAGAGCCCTTTCAGGCCTTCGTTGCAAACGGGAATATCTTCCCATAAAAACGAAACAGAAACGTTCTGTGAAACTGCTTTGTGAAGTATGAATCCAACTCACAGAGTTGAACACTTCTTTTGAAAGAGCAGCTTTGAAACACTCTTTTTGTAGAATCTGCAAGTGTTCATTTGGAGCGCTTTGAGGCCTATGGTGGAAAAGGAAATATCTTCACATAAAACCTAGACAGAAGCATTCTTTGAAAATTCTTTATGATGTGTGCATTCAACTCACAGAGCTGAACATTCCTTTTCATGGAGCAGTTTGGAAAGAGTCTTTTTGCAGCATCTGCAAGTGGATATTTGGAGCTCTTTCAGGCCTTTGTTAGAAGCGGGAATATCTTCCCATTAAAACTGGACAGAAGCATTCTCACAAACTGCTTTGTGATGTGTGTGTTCAACTCACAGAGGTGAACCTTTCCTTTGCTAGAGCAGTTATGAAACACTCTTTTTGTAGAATCTGCAAGTGTTCATTTGGAGCGCTTTGAGGCCTATGGTGGAAAAAGAAATATCTTCACATAAAACCTAGACAGAAGCATTCTTTGAAACTTCTTTATGATGTGTGCATTCAACTCACAGAGTTGAACCTTCTTTTTCATGGAGCAGTTTGGAAAGAGTCTTTTTGCAGCATCTGCAAGTGGATATTTGGAGCTCTTTCAGGCCTTTGTTAGAAGCGGGAATATCTTCCCATAAAAACTAAACCGAAGCATTCTCACAAACTGCTTTGTGATGTGTGTGTTCAACTCACAGAGGTGAACCTTTCCTTTGCTAGAGCAGTTATGAAACACTCTTTTTGTAGAATCTGCAAGTGTTCATTTGGAGCGCTTTGAGGCCTATGGTGGAAAAAGAAATATCTTCATATATAAACAAGGCAGAAGCATTCTCAGAAACCCTTTATGATGTGTGCATTCAACTCAGAGAGATAAGCCTTCCTTTCGATAGAGCAGTTTTGAACCTGTGTTTTTGCAGAATCTGCAAGTGGATATTTGGAGCCCTTTCAGGCCTTCGTTGGAAACGGGAATATCTTCCCATAAAAACTAAACAGAAGAGTTCTGTGAAACTGCTTTGTGTAGTATGAATCCAACTCACAGAGTTGAACACTTCCTTTGAAAGAGCAGTTTTGAAACACTCTTTTTGTAGAATCTGCAAGTGTTCGTTTGGAGCGCTTTGAGGCCTATGGTGTAAAAGGAAATATCTTCACATATAAACCAGGCAGAAGCATTCTCAGAAACCTCTTTATGATGTGTGCATTCAACTCGGAGAGATAAGCCTTCCTTTTGATAGAGCAGTTTTGAAAGTGTGTTTTGGCAGAATCTGCAAGTGGATACTTAGAGCCCTTTCAGGCCTTCGTTGCAAACGGGAATATCTTCCCATAAAAACGAAACAGAAACGTTCTGTGAAACTGCTTTGTGAAGTATGAATCCAACTCACAGAGTTGAACACTTCCTTTGAAAGAGCAGCTTTGAAACACTCTTTTTGTAGAATCTACATGTGTTCATTTGGAGCGCTTTGAGGCCTATGGTGGAAAAGGAAATATCGTCACATAATACCTAGACAGAAGCATTCTTTGAAACTTCTTTATGATGTGTGCATTCAACTCACAGAGTTGAACTTTCCTTTTCATGGAGCAGTTTGGAAAGAGTCTTTTTGCAGCATCTGCAAGTGGATATTTGGAGCTCTTTCAGGCCTTTGTTAGAAGCGGGAATATCTTCCCATTAAAACTGGACAGAAGCATTCTCACAAACTGCTTTGTGATGTGTGTGCTCAACTCACAGAGGTGAACCTTTCCTTTGCTAGAGCAGTTATGAAACACTCTTTTTGTAGAATCTGCAAGTGTTCATTTGGAGCGCTTTGAGGCCTATGGTGGAAAAAGAAATATCTTCACATAAAACCTAGACAGAAGCATTCTTTGAAACTTCTTTATGATGTGTGCATTCAACTCACAGAGTTGAACCTTCTTTTTCATGGAGCAGTTTGGAAAGAGTCTTTTTGCAGCATCTGCAAGTGGATATTTGGAGCTCTTTCAGGCCTTTGCTAGAAGCGGGAATATCTTCCCATAAAAACTGGACAGAAGCATTCTCACAAACTGCTTTGAGATGTGTGTGTTCAACTCACAGAGGTGAACCTTTCCTTTGCTAGAGCAGTTATGAAACACTCTTTTTGTAGAATCTGCAAGTGTTCATTTGGAGCGCTTTGAGGCCTATGGTGGAAAAAGAAATATCTTCATATATAAACAAGGCAGAAGCATTCTCAGAAAGTTCTTTATGATGTGTGCATTCAACTCAGAGAGATAAGCCTTCCTTTTGATAGAGCAGTTTTGAAACTGTATTTTTGCAGAATCTGCAAGTGGATATTTGGAGCCCTTTCAGGCCTTCGTTGGAAACGGGAATATCTTCCATTAAAAACTAAACAGAAGAGTTCTGTGAAACTGCTTTGTGTAGTATGAATCCAACTCACAGAGTTGAACACTTCCTTTGAAAGAGCAGTTTTGAAACACTCTTTTTGTAGAATCTGCAAGTGTTCGTTTGGAGTGCTTTGAGGCCTATGGTGGAAAAGGAAATATCTTCACATATAAACCAGGCAGAAGCATTCTCAGAAACCTCTTTATGATGTGTGCATTCAACTGGGAGAGATAAGCCTTCCTTTTGATAGAGCAGTTTTGAAACTGTGTTTTGGCAGAATCTGCAAGTGGATACTTAGAGCCCTTTCAGGCCTTCGTTGCAAACGGGAATATCTTCCCATAAAAACGAAACAGAAACGTTCTGTGAAACTGCTTTGTGAAGTATGAATCCAACTCACAGAGTTGAACACTTCTTTTGAAAGAGCAGCTTTGAAACACTCTTTTTGTAGAATCTACATGTGTTCATTTGGAGCGCTTTGAGGCCTATGGTGGAAAAGGAAATATCGTCACATAATACCTAGACAGAAGCATTCTTTGAAACTTCTTTATGATGTGTGCATTCAACTCACAGAGTTGAACATTCCTTTTCATGGAGCAGTTTGGAAAGAGTCTTTTTGCAGCATCTGCAAGTGGATATTTGGAGCTCTTTCAGGCCTTTGTTAGAAGCGGGAATATCTTCCCATAAAAACTGGACAGAAGCATTCTCACAAACTGCTTTGTGATGTGTGTGTTCAACTCACAGAAGTGAACCTTTCCTTTGCTAGAGCAGTTATGAAACACTCTTTTTGTAGAATCTGCAAGTGTTCATTTGGAGCGATTTGAGGCCTAAGGTGGAAAAAGAAATATCTTCATATATATACAAGGCAGAAGCATTCTCGGAAAGCTCTTTATGATGTGTGCATTCAACTCAGAGAGATAAGCCTTCCTTTTGATAGAGCAGTTTTGAAACTGTGTTTTTGCAGAATCTGCAGGTGGATATTTGGAGCCCTTTCAGGCCTTCGTTGGAAACGGGAATATCTTCCCATAAAAACTAAACAGAAGAGTTCTGTGAAACTGCTTTGTGTAGTATGAATCCAACTCACAGAGTTGAACACTTCTTTTGAAAGAGTAGTTTTGAAACACTCTTTTTGTAGAATCTGCAAGTGTTCGTTTGGAGCGCTTTGAGGCCTATGGTGGAAAAGGAAATATCTTCACATATAAACCAGGCAGAAGCATTCTCAGAAACCTCTTTATGATGTGTGGATTCAACTCGGAGAGATAAGCCTTCCTTTTGATAGAGCAGTTTTGAAACTGTGTTTTGGCAGAATCTGCAAGTGGATACTTAGAGCCCTTTCAGGCCTTCGTTGCAAACGGGAATATCTTCCGATAAAAACGAAACAGAAACGTTCTGTGAAACTGCTTTGTGAAGTATGAATCCAACTCACAGAGTTGAACACTTCTTTTGAAAGAGCAGCTTTGAAACACTCTTTTTGTAGAATCTACATGTGTTCATTTGGAGTGCTTTGAGGCCTATGGTGGAAAAGGAAATATCGTCACATAATACCTAGACAGAAGCATTCTTTGAAACTTCTTTATGATGTGTGCATTCAACTCACAGAGTTGAACTTTCCTTTTCATGGAGCAGTTTGGAAAGAGTCTTTTTGCAGCATCTGCAAGTGGATATTTGGAGCTCTTTCAGGCCTTTGTTAGAAGCGGGAATATCTTCCCATTAAAACTGGACAGAAGCATTCTCACAAACTGCTTTGTGATGTGTGTGTTCAACTCACAGAGGTGAACCTTTCCTTTGCTAGAGCAGTTATGAAACACTCTTTTTGTAGAATCTGCAAGTGTTCATTTGGAGCGCTTTGAGGCCTATGGTGGAAAAACAAATATCTTCACATAAAACCTAGACAGAAGCATTCTTTGAAACTTCTTTATGATGTGTGCATTCAACTCACAGAGTTGAACCTTCTTTTTCATGGAGCAGTTTGGAAAGAGTCTTTTTGCAGCATCTGCAAGTGGATATTTGGAGCTCTTTCAGGACTTTGCTAGAAGCGGGAATATCTTCCCATAAAAACTGGACAGAAGCATTCTCACAAACTGCTTTGAGATGTGTGTGTTCAACTCACAGAGGTGAACCTTTCCTTTGCTAGAGCAGTTATGAAACACTCTTTTTGTAGAATCTGCAAGTGTTCATTTGGAGCGATTTGAGGCCTATGGTGGAAAAAGAAATATCTTCATATATAAACAAGGCAGAAGCATTCTCAGAAAGCTCTTTATGATGTGTGCATTCAACTCAGAGAGATAAGCCTTCCTTTTGATAGAGCAGTTTTGAAACTGTATTTTTGCAGAATCTGCAAGTGGATATTTGGAGCCCTTTCAGGCCTTCGTTGGAAACGGGAATATCTTCCCATAAAAACTAAACAGAAGAGTTCTGTGAAACTGCTTTGTGTAGTATGAATCCAACTCACAGAGTTGAACACTTCCTTTGAAAGAGCAGTTTTGAAACACTCTTTTTGTAGAATCTGCAAGTGTTCGTTTGGAGCGCTTTGAGGCCTATGGTGGAAAAGGAAATATCTTCACATATAAACCAGGCAGAAGCATTCTCAGAAACCTCTTTATGATGTGTGCATTCAACTCGGAGAGATAAGCCTTCCTTTTGATAGAGCAGTTTTGAAACGGTGTTTTGGCAGAATCTGCAAGTGGATACTTAGAGCCCTTTCAGGCCTTCGTTGCAAACGGGAATATCTTCCCATAAAAACGAAACAGAAACGTTCTGTGAAACTGCTTTGTGAAGTATGAATCCAACTCACAGAGTTGAACACTTCCTTTGAAAGAGCAACTTTGAAACACTCTTTTTGTAGAATCTACATGTGTTCATTTGGAGCGCTTTGAGGCCTATGGTGGAAAAGGAAATATCGTCACATAATACCTAGACAGAAGCATTCTTTGAAACTTCTTTATGATGTGTGCATTCAACTCACAGAGTTGAACTTTCCTTTTCATGGAGCAGTTTGGAAAGAGTCTTTTTGCAGCATCTGCAAGTGGATATTTGGAGCTCTTTCAGGCCTTTGTTAGAAGCGGGAATATCTTCCCATTAAAACTGGACAGAAGCATTCTCACAAACTGCTTTGTGATGTGTGTGTTCAACTCACAGAGGTGAACCTTTCCTTTGCTAGAGCAGTTATGAAACACTCTTTTTGTAGAATCTGCAAGTGTTCATTTGGAGCGCTTTGAGGCCTATGGTGGAAAAAGAAATATCTTCACATAAAACCTAGACAGAAGCATTCCTTGAAACTTCTTTATGATGTGTGCATTCAACTCACAGAGTTGAACCTTCTTTTTCATGGAGCAGTTTGGAAAGAGTCTTTTTGCAGCATCTGCAAGTGGATATTTGGAGCTCTTTCAGGCCTTTGCTAGAAGCGGGAATATCTTCCCATAAAAACTGGACAGAAGCATTCTCACAAACTGCTTTGAGATGTGTGTGTTCAACTCACAGAGGTGAACCTTTCCTTTGCTAGAGCAGTTATGAAACACTCTTTTTGTAGAATCTGCAAGTGTTCATTTGGAGCGCTTTGAGGCCTATGGTGGAAAAAGAAATATCTTCATATATAAACAAGGCAGAAGCATTCTCAGAAACCCCTTTATGATGTGTGCATTCAACTCAGAGAGATAAGCCTTCCTTTTGATAGAGCAGTTTTGAACCTGTGTTTTTGCAGAATCTGCAAGTGGATATTTGGAGCCCTTTCAGGCCTTTGTTGGAAACGGGAATATCTTCCCATAAAAACTAAACAGAAGAGTTCTGTGAAACTGCTTTGTGTAGTATGAATCCAACTCACAGAGTTGAACACTTCCTTTGAAAGAGCAGTTTTGAAACACTCTTTTTGTAGAATCTGCAAGTGTTCGTTTGGAGCGCTTTGAGGCCTATGGTGGAAAAGGAAATATCTTCACATATAAACCAGGCAGAAGCATTCTCAGAAACCTCTTTATGATGTGTGCATTCAACTCGGAGAGATAAGCCTTCCTTTTGATAGAGCAGTTTTGAAAGTGTGTTTTGGCAGAATCTGCAAGTGGATACTTAGAGCCCTTTCAGGCCTTCGTTGCAAACGGGAATATCTTCCCATAAAAACGAAACAGAAACGTTCTGTGAAACTGCTTTGTGAAGTATGAATCCAACTCACAGAGTTGAACACTTCTTTTGAAAGAGCAGCTTTGAAACACTCTTTTTGTAGAATCTACATGTGTTCATTTGGAGCGCTTTGAGGCCTATGGTGGAAAAGGAAATATTGTCACATAATACCTAGACAGAAGCATTCTTTGAAACTTCTTTATGATGTGTGCATTCAACTCACAGATTTGAACCTTCCTTTTCATGGAGCAGTTTGGAAAGAGTCTTTTTGCAGCATCTGCAAGTGGATATTTGGAGCTCTTTCAGGCCTTTGTTAGAAGCGGGAATATCTTCCCATAAAAACTGGACAGAAGTATTCTCACAAACTGCTTTGTGATGTGTGTGTTCAACTCACAGAAGTGAACCTTTCCTTTGCTAGAGCAGTTATGAAACACTCTTTTTGTAGAATCTGCAAGTGTTCATTTGGAGCGATTTGAGGCCTAAGGTGGAAAAAGAAATATCTTCATATATAAACAAGGCAGAAGCATTCTCAGAAAGCTCTTTAGGATGTGTGCATTCAACTCAGAGAGATAAGCCTTCCTTTTGATAGAGCAGTTTTGAAACTGTGTTTTGGCAGAATCTGCAAGTGGATACTTAGAGCCCTTTCAGGCCTTCGTTGCAAACGGGAATATCTTCCGATAAAAACGAAACAGAAACGTTCTGTGAAACTGCTTTGTGAAGTATGAATCCAACTCACAGAACTGAACACTTCTTTTGAAAGAGCAGCTTTGAAACACTCTTTTTGTAGAATCTACATGTGTTCATTTGGAGCGCTTTGAGGCCTATGGTGGAAAAGGAAATATCGTCACATAATACCTAGACAGAAGCATTCTTTGAAACTTCTTTATGATGTGTGCATTCAACTCACAGAGTTGAACTTTCCTTTTCATGGAGCAGTTTGGAAAGAGTCTCTTTGCAGCATCTGCAAGTGGATATTTGGAGCTCTTTCAGGCCTTTGTTAGAAGCGGGAATATCTTCCCATTAAAACTGGACAGAAGCATTCTCACAAACTGCTTTGTGATGTGTGTGTTCAACTTACAGAGGTGAACCTTTCCTTTGCTAGAGGAGTTATGAAACACTCTTTTTGTAGAATCTGCAAGTGTTCATTTGGAGCGCTTTGAGGCCTATGGTGGAAAAAGAAATATCTTCACATAAAACCTAGACAGAAGCATTCTTTGAAACTTCTTTATGATGTGTGCATTCAACTCACAGAGTTGAACCTTCTTTTTCATGGAGCAGTTTGGAAAGAGTCTTTTTGCAGCATCTGCAAGTGGATATTTGGAGCTCTTTCAGGCCTTTGCTAGAAGCGGGAATATCTTCCCATAAAAACTGGACAGAAGCATTCTCACAAACTGCTTTGAGATGTGTGTGTTCAACTCACAGAGGTGAACCTTTCCTTTGCTAGAGCAGTTATGAAACACTCTTTTTGTAGAATCTGCAAGTGTTCATTTGGAGCGATTTGAGGCCTATGGTGGAAAAAGAAATATCTTCATATATAAACAAGGCAGAAGCATTCTCAGAAAGCTCTTTATGATGTGTGCATTCAACTCAGAGAGATAAGCCTTCCTTTTGATAGAGCAGTTTTGAAACTGTATTTTTGCAGAATCTGCAAGTGGATATTTGGAGCCCTTTCAGGCCTTCGTTGGAAACGGGAATATCTTCCCATAAAAACTAAACAGAAGAGTTCTGTGAAACTGCTTTGTGTAGTATGAATCCAACTCACAGAGTTGAACACTTCCTTTGAAAGAGCAGTTTTGAAACACTCTTTTTGTAGAATCTGCAAGTGTTCGTTTGCAGCGCTTTGAGGCCTATGGTGGAAAAGGAAATATCTTCACATATAAACCAGGCAGAAGCATTCTCAGAAACCTCTTTATGATGTGTACATTCAACTCGGAGAGATAAGCCTTCCTTTTGATAGAGCAGTTTTGAAAGTGTGTTTTGGCAGAATCTGCAAGTGGATACTTAGAGCCCTTTCAGGCCTTCATTGCAAACGGGAATATCTTCCCATAAAAACGAAACAGAAACGTTCTGTGAAACTGCTTTGTGAAGTATGAATCCAACTCACAGAGTTGAACACTTCTTTTGAAAGAGCAGCTTTGAAACACTCTTTTTGTAGAATCTACATGTGTTCATTTGGAGCGCTTTGAGGCCTATGGTGGAAAAGGAAATATCGTCACATAATACCTAGACAGAAGCATTCTTTGAAACTTCTTTATGATGTGTGCATTCAACTCACAGAGTTGAACTTTCCTTTTCATGGAGCAGTTTGGAAAGAGTCTTTTTGCAGCATCTGCAAGTGGATATTTGGAGCTCTTTCAGGCCTTTGTTAGAAGCGGGAATATCTTCCCATTAAAACTGGACAGAAGCATTCTCACAAACTGCTTTGTGATGTGTGTGTTCAACTCACAGAGGTGAACCTTTCCTTTGCTAGAGCAGTTATGAAACACTCTTTTTGTAAAATCTGCAAGTGTTCATTTGGAGCGCTTTGAGGCCTATGGTGGAAAAAGAAATATCTTCACATAAAACCTAGACAGAAGCATTCTTTGAAACTTCTTTATGATGTGTGCATTCAACTCACAGAGTTGAACCTTCTTTTTCATGGAGCAGTTTGGAAAGAGTCTTTTTGCAGCATCTGCAAGTGGATATTTGGAGCTCTTTCAGGCCTTTGCTAGAAGCGGGAATATCTTCCCATAAAAACTGGACAGAAGCATTCTGACAAACTGCTTTGAGATGTGTGTGTTCAACTTACAGAGGTGAACCTTTCCTTTGCTAGAGAAGTTATGAAACACTCTTTTTGTAGAATCTGCAAGTGTTCATTTGGAGCGATTTGGGGCCTATGGTGGAACAAGAAATATCTTCATATATAAACAAGGCAGAAGCATTCTCAGAAAGTTCTTTATGATGTGTGCATTCAACTCAGAGAGATAAGCCTTCCTTTTGATAGAGCAGTTTTGAAACTGTATTTTTGCAGAATCTGCAAGTGGATATTTGGAGCCCTTTCAGGCCTTCGTTGGAAACGGGAATATCTTCCATTAAAAACTAAACAGAAGAGTTCTGTGAAACTGCTTTGTGTAGTATGAATCCAACTCACAGAGTTGAACACTTCCTTTGAAAGAGCAGTTTTGAAACACTCTTTTTGTAGAATCTGCAAGTGTTCGTTTGGAGCGCTTTGAGGCCTATGGTGGAAAAGGAAATATCTTCACATATAAACCAGGCAGAAGCATTCTCAGAAACCTCTTTATGATGTGTGCATTCAACTCGGAGAGATAAGCCTTCCTTTTGATAGAGCAGTTTTGAAAGTGTGTTTTGGCAGAATCTGCAAGTGGATACTTAGAGCCCTTTCAGGCCTTCGTTGCAAACGGGAATATCTTCCCATAAAAACGAAACAGAAACGTTCTGTGAAACTGCTTTGTGAAGTATGAATCCAACTCACAGAGTTGAACACTTCTTTTGAAAGAGCAGCTTTGAAACACTCTTTTTGTAGAATCTACATGTGTTCATTTGGAGCGCTTTGAGGCCTATGGTGGAAAAGGAAATATCGTCACATAATACCTAGACAGAAGCATTCTTTGAAACTTCTTTATGATGTGTGCATTCAACTCACAGAGTTGAACCTTCCTTTTCATGGAGCAGTTTGGAAAGAGTCTTTTTGCAGCATCTGCAAGTGGATATTTGGAGCTCTTTCAGGCCTTTGTTAGAAGCGGGAATATCTTCCCATAAAAACTGGACAGAAGCATTCTCACAAACTGCTTTGTGATGTGTGTGTTCAACTCACAGAGGTGAACCTTTCCTTTGCTAGAGCAGTTATGAAACACTCTTTTTGTAGAATCTGCAAGTGTTCATTTGGAGCGATTTGAGGCCTATGGTGGAAAAAGAAATATCTTCATATATAAACAAGGCAGAAGCATTCTCAGAAAGCTCTTTATGATGTGTGCATTCAACTCAGAGAGATAAGCCTTCCTTTTGATAGAGCAGTTTTGAAACTGTGTTTTTGCAGAATCTGCAAGTGGATAATTGGAGCCCTTTCAGGCCTTCGTTGGAAACGGGAATATCTTCCCATAAAAACTAAACAGAAGAGTTCTGTGAAACTGCTTTGTGTAGTATGAATCCAACTCACAGAGTTGAACACTTCTTTTGAAAGAGTAGTTTTGAAACACTCTTTTTGTAGAATCTGCAAGTGTTCGTTTGGAGCGCTTTGAGGCCTATGGTGGAAATGGAAATATCTTCACATATAAACCAGGCAGAAGCATTCTCAGAAACCTCTTTATGAGTGTGCATTCAACTCGGAGAGATAAGCCTTCCTTTTGATAGAGCAGTTTTGAAACTGTGTTTTGGCAGAATCTGCAAGTGGATACTTAGAGCCCTTTCAGGCCTTCGTTGCAAACGGGAATATCTTCCGATAAAAACGAAACAGAAATGTTCTGTGAAACTGCTTTGTGAAGTATGAATCCAACTCACAGAGTTGAACACTTCTTTTGAAAGAGCAGCTTTGAAACACTCTTTTTGTAGAATCTGCAAGTGTTCATTTGGAGCGCTTTGAGGCCTATGTTGGAAAAGGAAATATCTTCACATAAAACCTAGACAGAAGCATTCTTTGAAACTTCTTTATGATGTGTGCATTCAACTCACAGAGCTGAACATTCCTTTTCATGGAGCAGTTTGGAAAGAGTCTTTTTGCAGCCTCTGCAAGTGGATATTTGGAGCTCTTTCAGGCCTTTGTTAGAAGCGGGAATATCTTCCCATTAAAACTGGACAGAAGCATTCTCACAAACTGCTTTGTGATGTGTGTGTTCAACTCACAGAGGTGAACCTTTCCTTTGCTAGAGCAGTTATGAAACACTCTTTTTGTAGAATCTGCAAGTGTTCATTTGGAGCGCTTTGAGGCCTATGGTGGAAAAAGAAATATCTTCACATAAAACCTAGACAGAAGCATTCTTTGAAACTTCTTTATGATGTGTGCATTCAACTCACAGAGTTGAACCTTCTTTTTCATGGAGCAGTTTGGAAAGAGTCTTTTTGCAGCATCTGCAAGTGGATATTTGGAGCTCTTTCAGGCCTTTGTTAGAAGCGGGAATATCTTCCCATAAAAACTAAACCGAAGCATTCTCACAAACTGCTTTGTGATGTGTGTGTTCAACTCACAGAGGTGAACCTTTCCTTTGCTAGAGCAGTTATGAAACACTCTTTTTGTAGAATCTGCAAGTGTTCATTTGGAGCGATTTGAGGCCTATGGTGGAAAAAGAAATATCTTCATATATAAACAAGGCAGAAGCATTCTCAGAAACCCCTTTATGATGTGTGCATTCAACTCAGAGAGATAAGCCTTCCTTTTGATAGAGCAGTTTTGAACCTGTGTTTTTGCAGAATCTGCAAGTGGATATTTGGAGCCCTTTCAGGCCTTCGTTGGAAACGGGAATATCTTCCCATAAAAACTAAACAGAAGAGTTCTGTGAAACTGCTTTGTGTAGTATGAATCCAACTCACAGAGTTGAACACTTCCTTTGAAAGAGCAGTTTTGAAACACTCTTTTTGTAGAATCTGCAAGTGTTCGTTTGGAGCGCTTTGAGGCCTATGGTGGAAAAGGAAATATCTTCACATATAAACCAGGCAGAAGCATTCTCAGAAACCTCTTTATGATGTGTGCATTCAACTCGGAGAGATAAGCCTTCCTTTTGATAGAGCAGTTTTGAAAGTGTGTTTTGGCAGAATCTGCAAGTGGATACTTAGAGCCCTTTCAGGCCTTCGTTGCAAACGGGAATATCTTCCCATAAAAACGAAACAGAAACGTTCTGTGAAACTGCTTTGTGAAGTATGAATCCAACTCACAGAGTTGAACACTTCCTTTGAAAGAGCAGCTTTGAAACACTCTTTTTGTAGAATCTACATGTGTTCATTTGGAGCGCTTTGAGGCCTATGGTGGAAAAGGAAATATCGTCACATAATACCTAGACAGAAGCATTCTTTGAAACTTCTTTATGATGTGTGCATTCAACTCACAGAGTTGAACTTTCCTTTTCATGGAGCAGTTTGGAAAGAGTCTTTTTGCAGCATCTGCAAGTGGATATTTGGAGCTCTTTCAGGCCTTTGTTAGAAGCGGGAATATCTTCCCATTAAAACTGGACAGAAGCATTCTCACAAACTGCTTTGTGATGTGTGTGTTCAACTCACAGAGGTGAACCTTTCCTTTGCTAGAGCAGTTATGAAACACTCTTTTTGTAGAATCTGCAAGTGTTCATTTGGAGCGCTTTGAGGCCTATGGTGGAAAAAGAAATATCTTCACATAAAACCTAGACAGAAGCATTCTTTGAAACTTCTTTATGATGTGTGCATTCAACTCACAGAGTTGAACCTTCTTTTTCATGGAGCAGTTTGGAAAGAGTCTTTTTGCAGCATCTGCAAGTGGATATTTGGAGCTCTTTCAGGCCTTTGCTAGAAGCGGGAATATCTTCCCATAAAAACTGGACAGAAGCATTCTCACAAACTGCTTTGAGATGTGTGTGTTCAACTCACAGAGGTGAACCTTTCCTTTGCTAGAGCACTTATGAAACACTCTTTTTGTAGAATCTGCAAGTGTTCATTTGGAGCGCTTTGAGGCCTATGGTGGAAAAAGAAATATCTTCATATATAAACAAGGCAGAAGCATTCTCAGAAACCCCTTTATGATGTGTGCATTCAACTCAGAGAGATAAGCCTTCCTTTTGATAGAGCAGTTTTGAACCTGTGTTTTTGCAGAATCTGCAAGTGGATATTTGGAGCCCTTTCAGGCCTTCGTTGGAAACGGGAATATCTTCCCATAAAAACTAAACAGAAGAGTTCTGTGAAACTGCTTTGTGTAGTATGAATCCAACTCACAGAGTTGAACACTTCCTTTGAAAGAGCAGTTTTGAAACACTCTTTTTGTAGAATCTGCAAGTGTTCGTTTGGAGCGCTTTGAGGCCTATGGTGGAAAAGGAAATATCTTCACATATAAACCAGGCAGAAGCATTCTCAGAAACCTCTTTATGATGTGTGCATTCAACTCGGAGAGATAAGCCTTCCTTTTGATAGAGCAGTTTTGAAAGTGTGTTTTGGCAGAATCTGCAAGTGGATACTTAGAGCCCTTTCAGGCCTTCGTTGCAAACGGGAATATCTTCCCATAAAAACGAAACAGAAACGTTCTGTGAAACTGCTTTGTGAAGTATGAATCCAACTCACAGAGTTGAACACTTCCTTTGAAAGAGCAGCTTTGAAACACTCTTTTTGTAGAATCTACATGTGTTCATTTGGAGCGCTTTGAGGCCTATGGTGGAAAAGGAAATATCGTCACATAATACCTAGACAGAAGCATTCTTTGAAACTTCTTTATGATGTGTGCATTCAACTCACGGAGTTGAACTTTCCTTTTCATGGAGCAGTTTGGAAAGAGTCTTTTTGCAGCATCTGCAAGTGGATATTTGGAGCTCTTTCAGGCCTTTGTTAGAAGCGGGAATATCTTCCCATTAAAACTGGACAGAAGCATTCTCACAAACTGCTTTGTGATGTGTGTGTTCATCTCACAGAGGTGAACCTTTCCTTTGCTAGAGCAGTTATGAAACACTCTTTTTGTAGAATCTGCAAGTGTTCATTTGGAGCGCTTTGAGGCCTACGGTGGAAAAAGAAATATCTTCACATAAAACCTAGACAGAAGCATTCTTTGAAACTTCTTTATGATGTGTGCATTCAACTCACAGAGTTGAACCTTCTTTTTCATGGAGCAGTTTGGAAACAGTCTTTTTGCAGCATCTGCAAGTGGATATTTGGAGCTCTTTCAGGCCTTTGCTAGAAGTGGGAATATCTTCCCATAAAAACTGGACAGAAGCATTCTCACAAACTGCTTTGAGATGTGTGTGTTCAACTCACAGAGGTGAACGTTTCCTTTGCTAGAGCAGTTATGAAACACTCTTTTTGTAGAATCTGCAAGTGTTCATTTGGAGCGATTTGAGGCCTATGGTGGAAAAAGAAATATCTTCATATATAAACAAGGCAGAAGCATTCTCAGAAAGTTCTTTATGATGTGTGCATTCAACTCAGAGAGATAAGCCTTCCTTTTGATAGAGCAGTTTTGAAACTGTATTTTTGCAGAATCTGCAAGTGGATATTTGGAGCCCTTTCAGGCCTTCGATGGAAACGGGAATATCTTCCATTAAAAACTAAACAGAAGAGTTCTGTGAAACTGCTTTGTGTAGTATGAATCCAACTCACAGAGTTGAACACTTCCTTTGAAAGAGCAGTTTTGAAACACTCTTTTTGTAGAATTTGCAAGTGTTCGTTTGGAGCGCTTTGAGGCCTATGGTGGAAAAGCAAATATCTTCACATATAAACCAGGCAGAAGCATTCTCAGAAACCTCTTTATGATGTGTGCATTCAACTCGGAGAGATAAGCCTTCCTTTTGATAGAGCAGTTTTGAAACTGTGTTTTGGCAGAATCTGCAAGTGGATACTTAGAGCCCTTTCAGGCCTTCGTTGCAAACGGGAATATCTTCCCATAAAAACGAAACAGAAACGTTCTGTGAAACTGCTTTGTGAAGTATGAATCCAACTCACAGAGTTGAACACTTCTTTTGAAAGAGCAGCTTTGAAACACTCTTTTTGTAGAATCTACATGTGTTCATTTGGAGCGATTTGAGGCCTATGGTGGAAAAGGAAATATCGTCACATAATACCTAGACAGAAGCATTCTTTGAAACTTCTTTATGATGTGTGCATTCAACTCACAGAGTTGAACATTCCTTTTCATGGAGCAGTTTGGAAAGAGTCTTTTTGCAGCATCTGCAAGTGGATATTTGGAGCTCTTTCAGGCCTTTGTTAGAAGCGGGAATATCTTCCCATAAAAACTGGACAGAAGCATTCTCACAAACTGCTTTGTGATGTGTGTGTTCAACTCACAGAAGTGAACCTTTCCTTTGCTAGAGCAGTTATGAAACACTCTTTTTGTAGAATCTGCAAGTGTTCATTTGGAGCGATTTGAGGCCTAAGGTGGAAAAAGAAATATCTTCATATATAAACAAGGCAGAAGCATTCTCAGAAAGCTATTTATGATGTGTGCATTCAACTCAGAGAGATAAGCCTTCCTTTTGATAGAGCAGTTTTGAAACTGTGTTTTTGCAGAATCTGCAGGTGGATATTTGGAGCCCTTTCAGGCCTTCGTTGGAAACGGGAATATCTTCCCATAAAAACTAAACAGAAGAGTTCTGTGAAACTGCTTTGTGTAGTATGAATCCAACTCACAGAGTTGAACACTTCTTTTGAAAGAGTAGTTTTGAAACACTCTTTTTGTAGAATCTGCAAGTGTTCGTTTGGAGCGCTTTGAGGCCTATGGTGGAAAAGGAAATATCTTCACATATAAACCAGGCAGAAGCATTCTCAGAAACCTCTTTATGATGTGTGCATTCAACTCGGAGAGATAAGCCTTCCTTTTGATAGAGCAGTTTTGAAACTGTGTTTTGGCAGAATCTGCAAGTGGATACTTAGAGCCCTTTCAGGCCTTCGTTGCAAACGGGAATATCTTCCGATAAAAACGAAACAGAAACGTTCTGTGAAACTGCTTTGTGAAGTATGAATCCAACTCACAGAGTTGAACACTTCTTTTGAAAGAGCAGCTTTGAAACACTCTTTTTGTAGAATCTACATGTGTTCATTTGGAGCGCTTTGAGGCCTATGGTGGAAAAGGAAATATCGTCACATAATACCTAGACAGAAGCATTCTTTGAAACTTCTTTATGATGTGTGCATTCAACTCACAGAGTTGAACTTTCCTTTTCATGGAGCAGTTTGGAAAGAGTCTTTTTGCAGCATCTGCAAGTGGATATTTGGAGCTCTTTCAGGCCTTTGTTAG
Source organism: Pongo abelii (assembly GCF_028885655.2). Classification (NCBI taxonomy): domain Eukaryota; kingdom Metazoa; phylum Chordata; class Mammalia; order Primates; family Hominidae; genus Pongo; species Pongo abelii. The sequence goes on along the minus strand of NC_071988.2, from coordinate 82,041,817 downwards.
AAGCGGGAATATCTTCCCATAAAAACTGGACAGAAGCATTCTCACAAACTGCTTTGTGATGTGTGTGTTCAACTCACAGAGGTGAACCTTTCCTTTGCTAGAGCAGTTATGAAACACTCTTTTTGTAGAATCTGCAAGTGTTCATTTGGAGCGCTTTGAGGCCTATGGTGGAAAAAGAAATATCTTCACATAAAACCTAGACAGAAGCATTCTTTGAAACTTCTTTATGATGTGTGCATTCAACTCACAGAGTTGAACCTTCTTTTTCATGGAGCAGTTTGGAAAGAGTCTTTTTGCAGCATCTGCAAGTGGATATTTGGAGCTCTTTCAGGCCTTTGCTAGAAGCGGGAATATCTTCCCATAAAAACTGGACAGAAGCATTCTCACAAACTGCTTTGAGATGTTTGTGTTCAACTCACAGAGGTGAACCTTTCCTTTGCTAGAGCAGTTATGAAACACTCTTTTTGTAGAATCTGCAAGTGTTCATTTGGAGCGCTTTGAGGCCTATGGTGGAAAAAGAAATATCTTCATATATAAACAAGGCAGAAGCATTCTCAGAAACCCCTTTATGATGTGTGCATTCAACTCAGAGAGATAAGCCTTCCTTTTGATAGAGCAGTTTTGAACCTGTGTTTTTGCAGAATCTGCAAGTGGATATTTGGAGCCCTTTCAGGCCTTCGTTGGAAACGGGAATATCTTCCCATAAAAACGAAACAGAAGAGTTCTGTGAAACTGCTTTGTGTAGTATGAATCCAACTCACAGAGTTGAACACTTCCTTTGAAAGAACAGTTTTGAAACACTCTTTTTGTAGAATCTGCAAGTGTTCGTTTGGAGCGCGTTGAGGCCTATGGTGGAAAAGGAAATATCTTCACATATAAACCAGGCAGAAGCATTCTCAGAAACCTCTTTATGATGTGTGCATTCAACTCGGAGAGATAAGCCTTCCTTTTGATAGAGCAGTTTTGAAAGTGTGTTTTGGCAGAATCTGCAAGTGGATACTTAGAGCCCTTTCAGGCCTTCGTTGCAAACGGGAATATCTTCCCATAAAAACGAAACAGAAACGTTCTGTGAAACTGCTTTGTGAAGTATGAATCCAACTCACAGAGTTGAACACTTCCTTTGAAAGAGCAGCTTTGAAACACTCTTTTTGTAGAATCTACATGTGTTCATTTGGAGCACTTTGAGGCCTATTCTGGAAAAGGAAATATCGTCACATAATACCTAGACAGAAGCATTCTTTGAAACTTCTTTATGATGTGTGCATTCAACTCACAGAGTTGAACTTTCCTTTTCATGGAGCAGTTTGGAAAGAGTCTTTTTGCAGCATCTGCAAGTGGATATTTGGAGCTCTTTCAGGCCTTTGTTAGAAGCGGGAATATCTTCCCATTAAAACTGGACAGAAGCATTCTCACAAACTGCTTTGTGATGTGTGTGTTCATCTCACAGAGGTGAACCTTTCCTTTGCTAGAGCAGTTATGAAACACTCTTTTTGTAGAATCTGCAAGTGTTCATTTGGAGCGCTTTGAGGCCTATGGTGGAAAAAGAAATATCTTCACATAAAACTTAGACAGAAGCATTCTTTGAAACTTCTTTATGATGTGTGCATTCAACTCACAGAGTTGAACCTTCTTTTTCATGGAGCAGTTTGGAAAGAGTCTTTTTGCAGCATCTACAAGTGGATATTTGGAGCTCTTTCAGGCCTTTGCTAGAAGTGGGAATATCTTCCCATAAAAACTGGACAGAAGCATTCTCACAAACTGCTTTGAGATGTGTGTGTTCAACTCACAGAGGTGAACGTTTCCTTTGCTAGAGCAGTTATGAAACACTCTTTTTGTAGAATCTGCAAGTGTTCATTTGGAGCGATTTGAGGCCTATGGTGGAAAAAGAAATATCTTCATATATAAACAAGGCAGAAGCATTCTCAGAAAGTTCTTTATGATGTGTGCATTCAACTCAGAGAGATAAGCCTTCCTTTTGATAGAGCAGTTTTGAAACTGTATTTTTGCAGAATCTGCAAGTGGATATTTGGAGCCCTTTCTGGCCTTCGTTGGAAACGGGAATATCTTCCATTAAAAACTAAACAGAAGAGTTCTGGGAAACTGCTTTGTGTAGTATGAATCCAACTCACAGAGTTGAACACTTCCTTTGAAAGAGCAGTTTTGAAACACTCTTTTTGTAGAATCTGCAAGTGTTCGTTTGGAGCGCTTTGAGGCCTATGGTGGAAAAGCAAATATCTTCACATATAAACCAGGCAGAAGCATTCTCAGAAACCTCTTTATGATGTGTGCATTCAACTCGGAGAGATAAGCCTTCCTTTTGATAGAGCAGTTTTGAAACTGTGTTTTGGCAGAATCTGCAAGTGGATACTTAGAGCCCTTTCAGGCCTTCGTTGCAAACGGGAATATCTTCCCATAAAAACGAAACAGAAACGTTCTGTGAAACTGCTTTGTGAAGTATGAATCCAACTCACAGAGTTGAACACTTCTTTTGAAAGAGCAGCTTTGAAACACTCTTTTTGTAGAATCTACATGTGTTCATTTGGAGCGCTTTGAGGCCTATGGTGGAAAAGGAAATATCGTCACATAATACCTAGACAGAAGCATTCTTTGAAACTTCTTTATGATGTGTGCATTCAACTCACAGAGTTGAACCTTCCTCTTCATGGAGCAGTTTGGAAAGAGTCTTTTTGCAGCATCTGCAAGTGGATATTTGGAGCTCTTTCAGGCCTTTGTTAGAAGCGGGAATATCTTCCCATTAAAACTGGACAGAAGCATTCTCACAAACTGCTTTGTGATGTGTGTGTTCAACTCACAGAGGTGAACCTTTCCTTTGCTAGAGCAGTTATGAAACACTCTTTTTGTAGAATCTGCAAGTGTTCATTTGGAGCGATTTGAGGCCTATGGTGGAAAAAGAAATATCTTCATATATAAACAAGGCAGAAGCATTCTCAGAAAGCTCTTTATGATGTGTGCATTCAACTCAGAGAGATAAGCCTTCCTTTTGTTAGAGCAGTTTTGAAACTGTGTTTTTGCAGAATCTGCAAGTGGATATTTGGAGCCCTTTCAGGCCTTCGTTGGAAACGGGAATATCTTCCCATAAAAACTAAACAGAAGAGTTCTGTGAAACTGCTTTGTGTAGTATGAATCCAACTCACAGAGTTGAACACTTCTTTTGAAAGAGTAGTTTTGAAACACTCTTTTTGTAGAATCTGCAAGTGTTCGTTTGGAGCGCTTTGAGGCCTATGGTGGAAAAGGAAATATCTTCACATATAAACCAGGCTGAAGCATTCTCAGAAAACTCTTTATGATGTGTGCATTCAACTCGGAGAGATAAGCCTTCCTTTTGATAGAGCAGTTTTGAAACTGTGTTTTGGCAGAATCTGCAAGTGGATACTTAGAGCCCTTTCAGGCCTTCGTTGCAAACGGGAATATCTTCCGATAAAAACGAAACAGAAACGTTCTGTGAAACTGCTTTGTGAAGTATGAATCCAACTCACAGAGTTGAACACTTCTTTTGAAAGAGCAGCTTTGAAACACTCTTTTTGTAGAATCTGCAAGTGTTCATTTGGAGCGCTTTGAGGCCTATGGTGGAAAAGGAAATATCTTCACATAAAACCTAGACAGAAGCATTCTTTGAAACTTCTTTATGATGTGTGCATTCAACTCACAGAGTTGAACCTTATTTTTCATGGAGCAGTTTGGAAAGAGTCTTTTTGCAGCATCTGCAAGTGGATATTTGGAGCTCTTTCAGGCCTTTGTTAGAAGCGGGAATATCTTCCCATAAAAACTAAACCGAAGCATTCTCACAAACTGCTTTGTGATGTGTGTGTTCAACTCACAGAGGTGAACCTTTCCTTTGCTAGAGCAGTTATGAAACACTCTTTTTGTAGAATCTGCAAGTGTTCATTTGGAGCGCTTTGAGGCCTATGGTGGAAAAAGAAATATCTTCATATATAAACAAGGCAGAAGCATTCTCAGAAACCCCTTTATGATGTGTGCATTCAACTCAGAGAGATAAGCCTTCCTTTTGATAGAGCAGTTTTGAAACTGTATTTTTGCAGAATCTGCAAGTGGATATTTGGAGCCCTTTCAGGCCTTCGTTGGAAACGGGAATATCTTCCATTAAAAACTAAACAGAAGAGTTCTGTGAAACTGCTTTGTGTAGTATGAATCCAACTCACAGAGTTGAACAATTCCTTTGAAAGAGCAGTTTTGAAACACTCTTTTTGTAGAATCTGCAAGTGTTCGTTTGGAGCGCTTTGAGGCCTATGGTGGAAAAGGAAATATATTCACATATAAACCAGGCAGAAGCATTCTCAGAAACCTCTTTATGATGTGTGCATTCAACTCGGAGAGATAAGCCTTCCTTTTGATAGAGCAGTTTTGAAACTGTGTTTTGGCAGAATCTGCAAGTGGATACTTAGAGCCCTTTCAGGCCTTCGTTGCAAACGGGAATATCTTCCCATAAAAACGAAACAGAAACGTTCTGTGAAACTGCTTTGTGAAGTATGAATCCAACTCACAGAGTTGAACACTTCTTTTGAAAGAGCAGCTTTGAAACACTCTTTTTGTAGAATCTACATGTGTTCATTTGGAGCGCTTTGAGGCCTATGGTGGAAAAGGAAATATCGTCACATAATACCTAGACAGAAGCATTCTTTGAAACTTCTTTATGATGTGTGCATTCAACTCACAGAGTTGAACCTTCCTTTTCATGGAGCAGTTTGGAAAGAGTCTTTTTGCAGCATCTGCAAGTGGATATTTGGAGCTCTTTCAGGCCTTTGTTAGAAGAGGGAATATCTTCCCATAAAAACTGGACAGAAGCATTCTCACAAACTGCTTTGTGATGTGTGTGTTCAACTCACAGAGGTGAACCTTTCCTTTGCTAGAGCAGTTATGAAACACTCTTTTTGTAGAATCTGCAAGTGTTCATTTGGAGCGATTTGAGGCCTATGGTGGAAAAAGAAATATCTTCATATATAAACAAGGCAGAAGCATTCTCAGAAAGCTCTTTATGATGTGTGCATTCAACTCAGAGAGATAAGCCTTCCTTTTGATAGAGCAGTTTTGAAACTGTGTTTTTGCAGAATCTGCAGGTGGATATTTGGAGCCCTTTCAGGCCTTCGTTGGAAACGGGAATATCTTCCCATAAAAACTAAACAGAAGAGTTCTGTGAAACTGCTTTGTGTAGTATGAATCCAACTCACAGAGTTGAACACTTCTTTTGAAAGAGTAGTTTTGAAACACTCTTTTTGTAGAATCTGCAAGTGTTCGTTTGGAGCGCTTTGAGGCCTATGGTGGAAAAGGAAATATCTTCACATATAAACCAGGCAGAAGCATTCTCAGAAACCTCTTTATGATGTGTGCATTCAACTCGGAGAGATAAGCCTTCCTTTTGATAGAGCAGTTTTGAAACTGTGTTTTGGCAGAATCTGCAAGTGGATACTTAGAGCCCTTTCAGGCCTTCGTTGCAAACGGGAATATCTTCCGATAAAAACGAAACAGAAACGTTCTGTGAAACTGCTTTGTGAAGTATGAATCCAACTCACAGAATTGAACACTTCTTTTGAAAGAGCAGCTTTGAAACACTCTTTTTGTAGAATCTACATGTGTTCATTTGGAGCGCTTTGAGGCCTATGGTGGAAAAGGAAATATCGTCACATAATACCTAGACAGAAGCATTCTTTGAAACTTCTTTATGATGTGTGCATTCAACTCACAGAGTTGAACTTTCCTTTTCATGGAGCAGTTTGGAAAGAGTCTTTTTGCAGCATCTGCAAGTGGATATTTGGAGCTCTTTCAGGCCTTTGTTAGAAGCGGGAATATCTTCCCATTAAAACTGGACAGAAGCATTCTCACAAACTGCTTTGTGATGTGTGTGTTCAACTTACAGAGGTGAACCTTTCCTTTGCTAGAGGAGTTATGAAACACTCTTTTTGTAGAATCTGCAAGTGTTCATTTGGAGCGCTTTGAGGCCTATGGTGGAAAAAGAAATATCTTCACATAAAACCTAGACAGAAGCATTCTTTGAAACTTCTTTATGATGTGTGCATTCAACTCACAGAGTTGAACCTTCTTTTTCATGGAGCAGTTTGGAAAGAGTCTTTTTGCAGCATCTGCAAGTGGATATTTGGAGCTCTTTCAGGACTTTGCTAGAAGCGGGAATATCTTCCCATAAAAACTGGACAGAAGCATTCTCACAAACTGCTTTGAGATGTGTGTGTTCAACTCACAGAGGTGAACCTTTCCTTTGCTAGAGCAGTTATGAAACACTCTTTTTGTAGAATCTGCAAGTGTTCATTTGGAGCGATTTGGGGCCTATGGTGGAACAAGAAATATCTTCATATATAAACAAGGCAGAAGCATTCTCAGAAAGTTCTTTATGATGTGTGCATTCAACTCAGAGAGATAAGCCTTCCTTTTGATAGAGCAGTTTTGAAACTGTATTTTTGCAGAATCTGCAAGTGGATATTTGGAGCCCTTTCAGGCCTTCGTTGGAAACGGGAATATCTTCCATTAAAAACTAAACAGAAGAGTTCTGTGAAACTGCTTTGTGTAGTATGAATCCAACTCACAGAGTTGAACACTTCCTTTGAAAGAGCAGTTTTGAAACACTCTTTTTGTAGAATCTGCAAGTGTTCGTTTGGAGCGCTTTGAGGCCTGTGGTGGAAAAGGAAATATCTTCACATATAAACCAGGCAGAAGCATTCTCAGAAACCTCTTTATGATGTGTGCATTCAACTCGGAGAGATAAGCCTTCCTTTTGATAGAGCAGTTTTGAAAGTGTGTTTTGGCAGAATCTGCAAGTGGATACTTAGAGCCCTTTCAGGCCTTCGTTGCAAACGGGAATATCTTCCGATAAAAACGAAACAGAAACGTTCTGTGAAACTGCTTTGTGAAGTATGAATCCAACTCACAGAGTTGAACACTTCTTTTGAAAGAGCAGCTTTGAAACACTCTTTTTGTAGAATCTACATGTGTTCATTTGGAGCGCTTTGAAGCCTATGGTGGAAAAGGAAATATCGTCACATAATACCTAGACAGAAGCATTCTTTGAAACTTCTTTATGATGTGTGCATTCAACTCACAGAGTTGAACCTTCCTTTTCATGGAGCAGTTTGGAAAGAGTCTTTTTGCAGCATCTGCAAGTGGATATTTGGAGCTCTTTCAGGCCTTTGTTAGAAGCGGGAATATCTTCCCATAAAAACTGGACAGAAGCATTCTCACAAACTGCTTTGTGATGTGTGTGTTCAACTCACAGAGGTGAACCTTTCCTTTGCTAGAGCAGTTATGAAACACTCTTTTTGTAGAATCTGCAAGTGTTCATTTGGAGCGATTTGAGGCCTATGGTGGAAAAAGAAATATCTTCATATATAAACAAGGCAGAAGCATTCTCAGAAAGCTCTTTATGATGTGTGCATTCAACTCAGAGAGATAAGCCTTCCTTTTGATAGAGCAGTTTTGAAACTGTGTTTTTGCAGAATCTGCAAGTGGATAATTGGAGCCCTTTCAGGCCTTCGTTGGAAACGGGAATATCTTCCCATAAAAACTAAACAGAAGAGTTCTGTGAAACTGCTTTGTGTAGTATGAATCCAACTCACAGAGTTGAACACTTCTTTTGAAAGAGTAGTTTTGAAACACTCTTTTTGTAGAATCTGCAAGTGTTCGTTTGGAGCGCTTTGAGGCCTATGGTGGAAATGGAAATATCTTCACATATAAACCAGGCAGAAGCATTCTCAGAAACCTCTTTATGAGTGTGCATTCAACTCGGAGAGATAAGCCTTCCTTTTGATAGAGCAGTTTTGAAACTGTGTTTTGGCAGAATCTGCAAGTGGATACTTAGAGCCCTTTCAGGCCTTCGTTGCAAACGGGAATATCTTCCGATAAAAACGAAACAGAAACGTTCTGTGAAACTGCTTTGTGAAGTATGAATCCAACTCACAGAGTTGAACACTTCTTTTGAAAGAGCAGCTTTGAAACACTCTTTTTTTAGAATCTGCAAGTGTTCATTTGGAGCGCTTTGAGGCCTATGTTGGAAAAGGAAATATCTTCACATAAAACCTAGACAGAAGCATTCTTTGAAACTTCTTTATGATGTGTGCATTCAACTCACAGAGCTGAACATTCCTTTTCATGGAGCAGTTTGGAAAGAGTCTTTTTGCAGCATCTGCAAGTGGATATTTGGAGCTCTTTCAGGCCTTTGTTAGAAGCGGGAATATCTTCCCATTAAAACTGGACAGAAGCATTCTCACAAACTGCTTTGTGATGTGTGTGTTCAACTCACAGAGGTGAACCTTTCCTTTGCTAGAGCAGTTATGAAACACTCTTTTTGTAGAATCTGCAAGTGTTCATTTGGAGCGCTTTGAGGCCTATGGTGGAAAAAGAAATATCTTCACATAAAACCTAGACAGAAGCATTCTTTGAAACTTCTTTATGATGTGTGCATTCAACTCACAGAGTTGAACCTTCTTTTTCATGGAGCAGTTTGGAAAGAGTCTTTTTGCAGCATCTGCAAGTGGATATTTGGAGCTCTTTCAGGCCTTTGTTAGAAGCGGGAATATCTTCCCATAAAAACTAAACCGAAGCGTTCTCACAAACTGCTTTGTGATGTGTGTGTTCAACTCACAGAGGTGAACCTTTCCTTTGCTAGAGCAGTTATGAAACACTCTTTTTGTAGAATCTGCAAGTGTTCATTTGGAGCGCTTTGAGGCCTATGGTGGAAAAAGAAATATCTTCATATATAAACAAGGCAGAAGCATTCTCAGAAACCCCTTTATGATGTGTGCATTCAACTCAGAGAGATAAGCCTTCCTTTCGATAGAGCAGTTTTGAACCTGTGTTTTTGCAGAATCTGCAAGTGGATATTTGGAGCCCTTTCAGGCCTTCGTTGGAAACGGGAATATCTTCCCATAAAAACTAAACAGAAGAGTTCTGTGAAACTGCTTTGTGTAGTATGAATCCAACTCACAGAGTTGAACACTTCCTTTGAAAGAGCAGTTTTGAAACACTCTTTTTGTAGAATCTGCAAGTGTTCGTTTGGAGCGCTTTGAGGCCTATGGTGGAAAAGGAAATATCTTCACATATAAACCAGGCAGAAGCATTCTCAGAAACCTCTTTATGATGTGTGCATTCAACTCGGAGAGATAAGCCTTCCTTTTGATAGAGCAGTTTTGAAAGTGTGTTTTGGCAGAATCTGCAAGTGGATACTTAGAGCCCTTTCAGGCCTTCGTTGCAAACGGGAATATCTTCCCATAAAAACGAAACAGAAACGTTCTGTGAAACTGCTTTGTGAAGTATGAATCCAACTCACAGAGTTGAACACTTCCTTTGAAAGAGCAGCTTTGAAACACTCTTTTTGTAGAATCTACATGTGTTCATTTGGAGCGCTTTGAGGCCTATGGTGGAAAAGGAAATATCGTCACATAATACCTAGACAGAAGCATTCTTTGAAACTTCTTTATGATGTGTGCATTCAACTCACAGAGTTGAACTTTCCTTTTCATGGAGCAGTTTGGAAAGAGTCTTTTTGCAGCATCTGCAAGTGGATATTTGGAGCTCTTTCAGGCCTTTGTTAGAAGCGGGAATATCTTCCCATTAAAACTGGACAGAAGCATTCTCACAAACTGCTTTGTGATGTGTGTGTTCAACTCACAGAGGTGAACCTTTCCTTTGCTAGAGCAGTTATGAAACACTCTTTTTGTAGAATCTGCAAGTGTTCATTTGGAGCGCTTTGAGGCCTATGGTGGAAAAAGAAATATCTTCACATAAAACCTAGACAGAAGCATTCTTTGAAACTTCTTTATGATGTGTGCATTCAACTCACAGAGTTGAACCTTCTTTTTCATGGAGCAGTTTGGAAAGAGTCTTTTTGCAGCATCTGCAAGTGGATATTTGGAGCTCTTTCAGGCCTTTGCTAGAAGAGGGAATATCTTCCCATAAAAACTGGACAGAAGCATTCTCACAAACTGCTTTGAGATGTGTGTGTTCAACTCACAGAGGTGAACCTTTCCTTTGCTAGAGCACTTATGAAACACTCTTTTTGTAGAATCTGCAAGTGTTCATTTGGAGCGCTTTGAGGCCTATGGTGGAAAAAGAAATATCTTCATATATAAACAAGGCAGAAGCATTCTCAGAAACCCCTTTATGATGTGTGCATTCAACTCAGAGAGATAAGCCTTCCTTTTGATAGAGCAGTTTTGAACCTGTGTTTTTGCAGAATCTGCAAGTGGATATTTGGAGCCCTTTCAGGCCTTCGTTGGAAACGGGAATATCTTCCCATAAAAACTAAACAGAAGAGTTCTGTGAAACTGCTTTGTGTAGTATGAATCCAACTCACAGAGTTGAACACTTCCTTTGAAAGAGCAGTTTTGAAACACTCTTTTTGTAGAATCTGCAAGTGTTCGTTTGGAGCGCTTTGAGGCCTATGGTGGAAAAGGAAATATCTTCACATATAAACCAGGCAGAAGCATTCTCAGAAACCTCTTTATGATGTGTGCATTCAACTCGGAGAGATAAGCCTTCCTTTTGATAGAGCAGTTTTGAAACGGTGTTTTGGCAGAATCTGCAAGTGGATACTTAGAGCCCTTTCAGGCCTTCGTTGCAAACGGGAATATCTTCCCATAAAAACGAAACAGAAACGTTCTGTGAAACTGCTTTGTGAAGTATGAATCCAACTCACAGAGTTGAACACTTCCTTTGAAAGAGCAGCTTTGAAACACTCTTTTTGTAGAATCTACATGTGTTCATTTGGAGCGCTTTGAGGCCTATGGTGGAAAAGGAAATATCGTCACATAATACCTAGACAGAAGCATTCTTTGAAACTTCTTTATGATGTGTGCATTCAACTCACAGAGTTGAACTTTCCTTTTCATGGAGCAGTTTGGAAAGAGTCTTTTTGCAGCATCTGCAAGTGGATATTTGGAGCTCTTTCAGGCCTTTGTTAGAAGCGGGAATATCTTCCCATTAAAACTGGACAGAAGCATTCTCACAAACTGCTTTGTGATGTGTGTGTTCAACTCACAGAGGTGAACCTTTCCTTTGCTAGAGCAGTTATGAAACACTCTTTTTGTAGAATCTGCAAGTGTTCATTTGGAGCGATTTGAGGCCTAAGGTGGAAAAAGAAATATCTTCATATATAAACAAGGCAGAAGCATTCTCAGAAAGCTCTTTATGATGTGTGCATTCAACTCAGAGAGATAAGCCTTCCTTTTGATAGAGCAGTTTTGAAACTGTGTTTTTGCAGAATCTGCAGGTGGATATTTGGAGCCCTTTCAGGCCTTCGTTGGAAACGGGAATATCTTCCCATAAAAACTAAACAGAAGAGTTCTGTGAAACTGCTTTGTGTAGTATGAATCCAACTCACAGAGTTGAACACTTCTTTTGAAAGAGTAGTTTTGAAACACTCTTTTTGTAGAATCTGCAAGTGTTCGTTTGGAGCGCTTTGAGGCCTATGGTGGAAAAGGAAATATCTTCACATATAAACCAGGCAGAAGCATTCTCAGAAACCTCTTTATGATGTGTGCATTCAACTCGGAGAGATAAGCCTTCCTTTTGATAGAGCAGTTTTGAAACTGTGTTTTGGCAGAATCTGCAAGTGGATACTTAGAGCCCTTTCAGGCCTTCGTTGCAAACGGGAATATCTTCCGATAAAAACGAAACAGAAACGTTCTGTGAAACTGCTTTGTGAAGTATGAATCCAACTCACAGAGTTGAACACTTCTTTTGAAAGCGCAGCTTTGAAACACTCTTTTTGTAGAATCTGCAAGTGTTCATTTGGAGCGCTTTGAGGCCTATGTTGGAAAAGGAAATATCTTCACATAAAACCTAGACAGAAGCATTCTTTGAAACTTCTTTATGATGTGTGCATTCAACTCACAGAGCTGAACATTCCTTTTCATGGAGCAGTTTGGAAAGAGTCTTTTTGCAGCATCTGCAAGTGGATATTTGGAGCTCTTTCAGGCCTTTGTTAGAAGCGGGAATATCTTCCCATTAAAACTGGACAGAAGCATTCTCACAAACTGCTTTGTGATGTGTGTGTTCAACTCACAGAGGTGAACCTTTCCTTTGCTAGAGCAGTTATGAAACACTCTTTTTGTAGAATCTGCAAGTGTTCATTTGGAGCGCTTTGAGGCCTATGGTGGAAAAAGAAATATCTTCACATAAAACCTAGACAGAAGCATTCTTTGAAACTTCTTTATGATGTGTGCATTCAACTCACAGAGTTGAACCTTCTTTTTCATGGAGCAGTTTGGAAAGAGTCTTTTTGCAGCATCTGCAAGTGGATATTTGGAGCTCTTTCAGGCCTTTGTTAGAAGCGGGAATATCTTCCCATAAAAACTAAACCGAAGCGTTCTCACAAACTGCTTTGTGATGTGTGTGTTCAACTCACAGAGGTGAACCTTTCCTTTGCTAGAGCAGTTATGAAACACTCTTTTTGTAGAATCTGCAAGTGTTCATTTGGAGCGATTTGAGGCCTATGGTGGAAAAAGAAATATCTTCATATATAAACAAGGCAGAAGCATTCTCAGAAACCCCTTTATGATGTGTGCATTCAACTCAGAGAGATAAGCCTTCCTTTCGATAGAGCAGTTTTGAACCTGTGTTTTTGCAGAATCTGCAAGTGGATATTTGGAGCCCTTTCAGGCCTTCGTTGGAAACGGGAATATCTTCCCATAAAAACTAAACAGAAGAGTTCTGTGAAACTGCTTTGTGTAGTATGAATCCAACTCACAGAGTTGAACACTTCCTTTGAAAGAGCAGTTTTGAAACACTCTTTTTGTAGAATCTGCAAGTGTTCGTTTGGAGCGCTTTGAGGCCTATGGTGGAAAAGGAAATATCTTCACATATAAACCAGGCAGAAGCATTCTCAGAAACCTCTTTATGATGTGTGCATTCAACTCGGAGAGATAAGCCTTCCTTTTGATAGAGCAGTTTTGAAAGTGTGTTTTGGCAGAATCTGCAAGTGGATACTTAGAGCCCTTTCAGGCCTTCGTTGCAAACGGGAATATCTTCCCATAAAAACGAAACAGAAACGTTCTGTGAAACTGCTTTGTGAAGTATGAATCCAACTCACAGAGTTGAACACTTCCTTTGAAAGAGCAGCTTTGAAACACTCTTTTTGTAGAATCTACATGTGTTCATTTGGAGCGCTTTGAGGCCTATGGTGGAAAAGGAAATATCGTCACATAATACCTAGACAGAAGCATTCTTTGAAACTTCTTTATGATGTGTGCATTCAACTCACAGAGTTGAACTTTCCTTTTCATGGAGCAGTTTGGAAAGAGTCTTTTTGCAGCATCTGCAAGTGGATATTTGGAGCTCTTTCAGGCCTTTGTTAGAAGCGGGAATATCTTCCCATTAAAACTGGACAGAAGCATTCTCACAAACTGCTTTGTGATGTGTGTGTTCAACTCACAGAGGTGAACCTTTCCTTTGCTAGAGCAGTTATGAAACACTCTTTTTGTAGAATCTGCAAGTGTTCATTTGGAGCGCTTTGAGGCCTATGGTGGAAAAAGAAATATCTTCACATAATACCTAGACAGAAGCATTCTTTGAAACTTCTTTATGATGTGTGCATTCAACTCACAGAGTTGAACCTTCTTTTTCATGGAGCAGTTTGGAAAGAGTCTTTTTGCAGCATCTGCAAGTGGATATTTGGAGCTCTTTCAGGCCTTTGCTAGAAGCGGGAATATCTTCCCATAAAAACTGGACAGAAGCATTCTCACAAACTGCTTTGAGATGTGTGTGTTCAACTCACAGAGGTGAACCTTTCCTTTGCTAGAGCACTTATGAAACACTCTTTTTGTAGAATCTGCAAGTGTTCATTTGGAGCGCTTTGAGGCCTATGGTGGAAAAAGAAATATCTTCATATATAAACAAGGCAGAAGCATTCTCAGAAACCCCTTTATGATGTGTGCATTCAACTCAGAGAGATAAGCCTTCCTTTTGATAGAGCAGTTTTGAACCTGTGTTTTTGCAGAATCTGCAAGTGGATATTTGGAGCCCTTTCAGGCCTTCGTTGGAAACGGGAATATCTTCCCATAAAAACTAAACAGAAGAGTTCTGTGAAACTGCTTTGTGTAGTATGAATCCAACTCACAGAGTTGAACACTTCCTTTGAAAGAGCAGTTTTGAAACACTCTTTTTGTAGAATCTGCAAGTGTTCGTTTGGAGCGCTTTGAGGCCTATGGTGGAAAAGGAAATATCTTCACATATAAACCAGGCAGAAGCATTCTCAGAAACCTCTTTATGATGTGTGCATTCAACTCGGAGAGATAAGCCTTCCTTTTGATAGAGCAGTTTTGAAAGTGTGTTTTGGCAGAATCTGCAAGTGGATACTTAGAGCCCTTTCAGGCCTTCGTTGCAAACGGGAATATCTTCCCATAAAAACGAAACAGAAACGTTCTGTGAAACTGCTTTGTGAAGTATGAATCCAACTCACAGAGTTGAACACTTCCTTTGAAAGAGCAGCTTTGAAACACTCTTTTTGTAGAATCTACATGTGTTCATTTGGAGCGCTTTGAGGCCTATGGTGGAAAAGGAAATATCGTCACATAATACCTAGACAGAAGCATTCTTTGAAACTTCTTTATGATGTGTGCATTCAACTCACGGAGTTGAACTTTCCTTTTCATGGAGCAGTTTGGAAAGAGTCTTTTTGCAGCATCTGCAAGTGGATATTTGGAGCTCTTTCAGGCCTTTGTTAGAAGCGGGAATATCTTCCCATTAAAACTGGACAGAAGCATTCTCACAAACTGCTTTGTGATGTGTGTGTTCATCTCACAGAGGTGAACCTTTCCTTTGCTAGAGCAGTTATGAAACACTCTTTTTGTAGAATCTGCAAGTGTTCATTTGGAGCGCTTTGAGGCCTACGGTGGAAAAAGAAATATCTTCACATAAAACCTAGACAGAAGCATTCTTTGAAACTTCTTTATGATGTGTGCATTCAACTCACAGAGTTGAACCTTCTTTTTCATGGAGCAGTTTGGAAACAGTCTTTTTGCAGCAACTGCAAGTGGATATTTGGAGCTCTTTCAGGCCTTTGCTAGAAGTGGGAATATCTTCCCATAAAAACTGGACAGAAGCATTCTCACAAACTGCTTTGAGATGTGTGTGTTCAACTCACAGAGGTGAACGTTTCCTTTGCTAGAGCAGTTATGAAACACTCTTTTTGTAGAATCTGCAAGTGTTCATTTGGAGCGATTTGAGGCCTATGGTGGAAAAAGAAATATCTTCATATATAAACAAGGCAGAAGCATTCTCAGAAAGTTCTTTATGATGTGTGCATTCAACTCAGAGAGATAAGCCTTCCTTTTGATAGAGCAGTTTTGAAACTGTATTTTTGCAGAATCTGCAAGTGGATATTTGGAGCCCTTTCAGGCCTTCGATGGAAACGGGAATATCTTCCATTAAAAACTAAACAGAAGAGTTCTGTGAAACTGCTTTGTGTAGTATGAATCCAACTCACAGAGTTGAACACTTCCTTTGAAAGAGCAGTTTTGAAACACTCTTTTTGTAGAATTTGCAAGTGTTCGTTTGGAGCGCTTTGAGGCCTATGGTGGAAAAGCAAATATCTTCACATATAAACCAGGCAGAAGCATTCTCAGAAACCTCTTTATGATGTGTGCATTCAACTCGGAGAGATAAGCCTTCCTTTTGATAGAGCAGTTTTGAAACTGTGTTTTGGCAGAATCTGCAAGTGGATACTTAGAGCCCTTTCAGGCCTTCGTTGCAAACGGGAATATCTTCCCATAAAAACGAAACAGAAACGTTCTGTGAAACTGCTTTGTGAAGTATGAATCCAACTCACAGAGTTGAACACTTCTTTTGAAAGAGCAGCTTTGAAACACTCTTTTTGTAGAATCTACATGTGTTCATTTGGAGCGCTTTGAGGCCTATGGTGGAAAAGGAAATATCGTCACATAATACCTAGACAGAAGCATTCTTTGAAACTTCTTTATGATGTGTGCATTCAACTCACAGAGTTGAACATTCCTTTTCATGGAGCAGTTTGGAAAGAGTCTTTTTGCAGCATCTGCAAGTGGATATTTGGAGCTCTTTCAGGCCTTTGTTAGAAGCGGGAATATCTTCCCATAAAAACTGGACAGAAGCATTCTCACAAACTGCTTTGTGATGTGTGTGTTCAACTCACAGAAGTGAACCTTTCCTTTGCTAGAGCAGTTATGAAACACTCTTTTTGTAGAATCTGCAAGTGTTCATTTGGAGCGATTTGAGGCCTAAGGTGGAAAAAGAAATATCTTCATATATAAACAAGGCAGAAGCATTCTCAGAAAGCTATTTATGATGTGTGCATTCAACTCAGAGAGATAAGCCTTCCTTTTGATAGAGCAGTTTTGAAACTGTGTTTTTGCAGAATCTGCAGGTGGATATTTGGAGCCCTTTCAGGCCTTCGTTGGAAACGGGAATATCTTCCCATAAAAACTAAACAGAAGAGTTCTGTGAAACTGCTTTGTGTAGTATGAATCCAACTCACAGAGTTGAACACTTCTTTTGAAAGAGTAGTTTTGAAACACTCTTTTTGTAGAATCTGCAAGTGTTCGTTTGGAGCGCTTTGAGGCCTATGGTGGAAAAGGAAATATCTTCACATATAAACCAGGCAGAAGCATTCTCAGAAACCTCTTTATGATGTGTGCATTCAACTCGGAGAGATAAGCCTTCCTTTTGATAGAGCAGTTTTGAAACTGTGTTTTGGCAGAATCTGCAAGTGGATACTTAGAGCCCTTTCAGGCCTTCGTTGCAAACGGGAATATCTTCCGATAAAAACGAAACAGAAACGTTCTGTGAAACTGCTTTGTGAAGTATGAATCCAACTCACAGAGTTGAACACTTCTTTTGAAAGAGCAGCTTTGAAACACTCTTTTTGTAGAATCTACATGTGTTCATTTGGAGAGCTTTGAGGCCTATGGTGGAAAAGGAAATATCGTCACATAATACCTAGACAGAAGCATTCTTTGAAACTTCTTTATGATGTGTGCATTCAACTCACAGAGTTGAACTTTCCTTTTCATGGAGCAGTTTGGAAAGAGTCTTTTTGCAGCATCTGCAAGTGGATATTTGGAGCTCTTTCAGGCCTTTGTTAGAAGCGGGAATATCTTCCCATAAAAACTGGACAGAAGCATTCTCACAAACTGCTTTGTGATGTGTGTGTTCAACTCACAGAGGTGAACCTTTCCTTTGCTAGAGCAGTTATGAAACACTCTTTTTGTAGAATCTGCAAGTGTTCATTTGGAGCGCTTTGAGGCCTATGGTGGAAAAAGAAATATCTTCACATAAAACCTAGACAGAAGCATTCTTTGAAACTTCTTTATGATGTGTGCATTCAACTCACAGAGTTGAACCTTCTTTTTCATGGAGCAGTTTGGAAAGAGTCTTTTTGCAGCATCTGCAAGTGGATATTTGGAGCTCTTTCAGGCCTTTGCTAGAAGCGGGAATATCTTCCCATAAAAACTGGACAGAAGCATTCTCACAAACTGCTTTGAGATGTGTGTGTTCAACTCACAGAGGTGAACCTTTCCTTTGCTAGAGCAGTTATGAAACACTCTTTTTGTAGAATCTGCAAGTGTTCATTTGGAGCGCTTTGAGGCCTATGGTGGAAAAAGAAATATCTTCATATATAAACAAGGCAGAAGCATTCTCAGAAACCCCTTTATGATGTGTGCATTCAACTCAGAGAGATAAGCCTTCCTTTTGATAGAGCAGTTTTGAACCTGTGTTTTTGCAGAATCTGCAAGTGGATATTTGGAGCCCTTTCAGGCCTTCGTTGGAAACGGGAATATCTTCCCATAAAAACTAAACAGAAGAGTTCTGTGAAACTGCTTTGTGTAGTATGAATCCAACTCACAGAGTTGAACACTTCCTTTGAAAGAACAGTTTTGAAACACTCTTTTTGTAGAATCTGCAAGTGTTCGTTTGGAGCGCGTTGAGGCCTATGGTGGAAAAGGAAATATCTTCACATATAAACCAGGCAGAAGCATTCTCAGAAACCTCTTTATGATGTGTGCATTCAACTCGGAGAGATAAGCCTTCCTTTTGATAGAGCAGTTTTGAAAGTGTGTTTTGGCAGAATCTGCAAGTGGATACTTAGAGCCCTTTCAGGCCTTCGTTGCAAACGGGAATATCTTCCCATAAAAACGAAACAGAAACGTTCTGTGAAACTGCTTTGTGAAGTATGAATCCAACTCACAGAGTTGAACACTTCCTTTGAAAGAGCAGCTTTGAAACACTCTTTTTGTAGAATCTACATGTGTTCATTTGGAGCACTTTGAGGCCTATTCTGGAAAAGGAAATATCGTCACATAATACCTAGACAGAAGCATTCTTTGAAACTTCTTTATGATGTGTGCATTCAACTCACAGAGTTGAACTTTCCTTTTCATGGAGCAGTTTGGAAAGAGTCTTTTTGCAGCATCTGCAAGTGGATATTTGGAGCTCTTTCAGGCCTTTGTTAGAAGCGGGAATATCTTCCCATTAAAACTGGACAGAAGCATTCTCACAAACTGCTTTGTGATGTGTGTGTTCATCTCACAGAGGTGAACCTTTCCTTTGCTAGAGCAGTTATGAAACACTCTTTTTGTAGAATCTGCAAGTGTTCATTTGGAGCGCTTTGAGGCCTATGGTGGAAAAAGAAATATCTTCACATAAAACTTAGACAGAAGCATTCTTTGAAACTTCTTTATGATGTGTGCATTCAACTCACAGAGTTGAACCTTCTTTTTCATGGAGCAGTTTGGAAAGAGTCTTTTTGCAGCATCTACAAGTGGATATTTGGAGCTCTTTCAGGCCTTTGCTAGAAGTGGGAATATCTTCCCATAAAAACTGGACAGAAGCATTCTCACAAACTGCTTTGAGATGTGTGTGTTCAACTCACAGAGGTGAACGTTTCCTTTGCTAGAGCAGTTATGAAACACTCTTTTTGTAGAATCTGCAAGTGTTCATTTGGAGCGATTTGAGGCCTATGGTGGAAAAAGAAATATCTTCATATATAAACAAGGCAGAAGCATTCTCAGAAAGTTCTTTATGATGTGTGCATTCAACTCAGAGAGATAAGCCTTCCTTTTGATAGAGCAGTTTTGAAACTGTATTTTTGCAGAATCTGCAAGTGGATATTTGGAGCCCTTTCTGGCCTTCGTTGGAAACGGGAATATCTTCCATTAAAAACTAAACAGAAGAGTTCTGGGAAACTGCTTTGTGTAGTATGAATCCAACTCACAGAGTTGAACACTTCCTTTGAAAGAGCAGTTTTGAAACACTCTTTTTGTAGAATCTGCAAGTGTTCGTTTGGAGCGCTTTGAGGCCTATGGTGGAAAAGCAAATATCTTCACATATAAACCAGGCAGAAGCATTCTCAGAAACCTCTTTATGATGTGTGCATTCAACTCGGAGAGATAAGCCTTCCTTTTGATAGAGCAGTTTTGAAACTGTGTTTTGGCAGAATCTGCAAGTGGATACTTAGAGCCCTTTCACGCCTTCGTTGCAAACGGGAATATCTTCCCATAAAAACGAAACAGAAACGTTCTGTGAAACTGCTTTGTGAAGTATGAATCCAACTCACAGAGTTGAACACTTCTTTTGAAAGAGCAGCTTTGAAACACTCTTTTTGTAGAATCTACATGTGTTCATTTGGAGCGCTTTGAGGCCTATGGTGGAAAAGGAAATATCGTCACATAATACCTAGACAGAAGCATTCTTTGAAACTTCTTTATGATGTGTGCATTCAACTCACAGAGTTGAACCTTCCTCTTCATGGAGCAGTTTGGAAAGAGTCTTTTTGCAGCATCTGCAAGTGGATATTTGGAGCTCTTTCAGGCCTTTGTTAGAAGCGGGAATATCTTCCCATTAAAACTGGACAGAAGCATTCTCACAAACTGCTTTGTGATGTGTGTGTTCAACTCACAGAGGTGAACCTTTCCTTTGCTAGAGCAGTTATGAAACACTCTTTTTGTAGAATCTGCAAGTGTTCATTTGGAGCGATTTGAGGCCTATGGTGGAAAAAGAAATATCTTCATATATAAACAAGGCAGAAGCATTCTCAGAAAGCTCTTTATGATGTGTGCATTCAACTCAGAGAGATAAGCCTTCCTTTTGTTAGAGCAGTTTTGAAACTGTGTTTTTGCAGAATCGGCAAGTGGATATTTGGAGCCCTTTCAGGCCTTCGTTGGAAACGGGAATATCTTCCCATAAAAACTAAACAGAAGAGTTCTGTGAAACTGCTTTGTGTCGTATGAATCCAACTCACAGAGTTGAACACTTCTTTTGAAAGAGTAGTTTTGAAACACTCTTTTTGTAGAATCTGCAAGTGTTCGTTTGGAGCGCTTTGAGGCCTATGGTGGAAAAGGAAATATCTTCACATATAAACCAGGCTGAAGCATTCTCAGAAAACACTTTATGATGTGTGCATTCAACTCGGAGAGATAAGCCTTCCTTTTGATAGAGCAGTTTTGAAACTGTGTTTTGGCAGAATCTGCAAGTGGATACTTAGAGCCCTTTCAGGCCTTCGTTGCAAACGGGAATATCTTCCGATAAAAACGAAACAGAAATGTTCTGTGAAACTGCTTTGTGAAGTATGAATCCAACTCACAGAGTTGAACACTTCTTTTGAAAGAGCAGCTTTGAAACACTCTTTTTGTAGAATCTGCAAGTGTTCATTTGGAGCGCTTTGAGGCCTATGTTGGAAAAGGAAATATCTTCACATAAAACCTAGACAGAAGCATTCTTTGAAACTTCTTTATGATGTGTGCATTCAACTCACAGAGCTGAACATTCCTTTTCATGGAGCAGTTTGGAAAGAGTCTTTTTGCAGCCTCTGCAAGTGGATATTTGGAGCTCTTTCAGGCCTTTGTTAGAAGCGGGAATATCTTCCCATTAAAACTGGACAGAAGCATTCTCACAAACTGCTTTGTGATGTGTGTGTTCAACTCACAGAGGTGAACCTTTCCTTTGCTAGAGCAGTTATGAAACACTCTTTTTGTAGAATCTGCAAGTGTTCATTTGGAGCGCTTTGAGGCCTATGGTGGAAAAAGAAATATCTTCACATAAAACCTAGACAGAAGCATTCTTTGAAACTTCTTTATGATGTGTGCATTCAACTCACAGAGTTGAACCTTCTTTTTCATGGAGCAGTTTGGAAAGAGTCTTTTTGCAGCATCTGCAAGTGGATATTTGGAGCTCTTTCAGGCCTTTGTTAGAAGCGGGAATATCTTCCCATAAAAACTAAACCGAAGCATTCTCACAAACTGCTTTGTGATGTGTGTGTTCAACTCACAGAGGTGAACCTTTCCTTTGCTAGAGCAGTTATGAAACACTCTTTTTGTAGAATCTGCAAGTGTTCATTTGGAGCGATTTGAGGCCTATGGTGGAAAAAGAAATATCTTCATATATAAACAAGGCAGAAGCATTCTCAGAAACCCCTTTATGATGTGTGCATTCAACTCAGAGAGATAAGCCTTCCTTTTGATAGAGCAGTTTTGAACCTGTGTTTTTGCAGAATCTGCAAGTGGATATTTGGAGCCCTTTCAGGCCTTCGTTGGAAACGGGAATATCTTCCCATAAAAACTAAACAGAAGAGTTCTGTGAAACTGCTTTGTGTAGTATGAATCCAACTCACAGAGTTGAACACTTCCTTTGAAAGAGCAGTTTTGAAACACTCTTTTTGTAGAATCTGCAAGTGTTCGTTTGGAGCGCTTTGAGGCCTATGGTGGAAAAGGAAATATCTTCACATATAAACCAGGCAGAAGCATTCTCAGAAACCTCTTTATGATGTGTGCATTCAACTCGGAGAGATAAGCCTTCCTTTTGATAGAGCAGTTTTGAAAGTGTGTTTTGGCAGAATCTGCAAGTGGATACTTAGAGCCCTTTCAGGCCTTCGTTGCAAACGGGAATATCTTCCCATAAAAACGAAACAGAAACGTTCTGTGAAACTGCTTTGTGAAGTATGAATCCAACTCACAGAGTTGAACACTTCCTTTGAAAGAGCAGCTTTGAAACACTCTTTTTGTAGAATCTACATGTGTTCATTTGGAGCGCTTTGAGGCCTATGGTGGAAAAGGAAATATCGTCACATATTACCTAGACAGAAGCATTCTTTGAAACTTCTTTATGATGTGTGCATTCAACTCACAGAGTTGAACTTTCCTTTTCATGGAGCAGTTTGGAAAGAGTCTTTTTGCAGCATCTGCAAGTGGATATTTGGAGCTCTTTCAGGCCTTTGTTAGAAGCGGGAATATCTTCCCATTAAAACTGGACAGAAGCATTCTCACAAACTGCTTTGTGATGTGTGTGTTCAACTCACAGAGGTGAACCTTTCCTTTGCTAGAGCAGTTATGAAACACTCTTTTTGTAGAATCTGCAAGTGTTCATTTGGAGCGCTTTGAGGCCTATGGTGGAAAAAGAAATATCTTCACATAAAACCTAGACAGAAGCATTCTTTGAAACTTCTTTATGATGTGTGCATTCAACTCACAGAGTTGAACCTTCTTTTTCATGGAGCAGTTTGGAAAGAGTCTTTTTGCAGCATCTGCAAGTGGATATTTGGAGCTCTTTCAGGCCTTTGCTAGAAGCGGGAATATCTTCCCATAAAAACTGGACAGAAGCATTCTCACAAACTGCTTTGAGATGTGTGTGTTCAACTCACAGAGGTGAACCTTTCCTTTGCTAGAGCACTTATGAAACACTCTTTTTGTAGAATCTGCAAGTGTTCATTTGGAGCGCTTTGAGGCCTATGGTGGAAAAAGAAATATCTTCATATATAAACAAGGCAGAAGCATTCTCAGAAACCCCTTTATGATGTGTGCATTCAACTCAGAGAGATAAGCCTTCCTTTTGATAGAGCAGTTTTGAACCTGTGTTTTTGCAGAATCTGCAAGTGGATATTTGGAGCCCTTTCAGGCCTTCGTTGGAAACGGGAATATCTTCCCATAAAAACTAAACAGAAGAGTTCTGTGAAACTGCTTTGTGTAGTATGAATCCAACTCACAGAGTTGAACACTTCCTTTGAAAGAGCAGTTTTGAAACACTCTTTTTGTAGAATCTGCAAGTGTTCGTTTGGAGCGCTTTGAGGCCTATGGTGGAAAAGGAAATATCTTCACATATAAACCAGGCAGAAGCATTCTCAGAAACCTCTTTATGATGTGTGCATTCAACTCGGAGAGATAAGCCTTCCTTTTGATAGAGCAGTTTTGAAAGTGTGTTTTGGCAGAATCTGCAAGTGGATACTTAGAGCCCTTTCAGGCCTTCGTTGCAAACGGGAATATCTTCCCATAAAAACGAAACAGAAACGTTCTGTGAAACTGCTTTGTGAAGTATGAATCCAACTCACAGAGTTGAACACTTCCTTTGAAAGAGCAGCTTTGAAACACTCTTTTTGTAGAATCTACATGTGTTCATTTGGAGCGCTTTGAGGCCTATGGTGGAAAAGGAAATATCGTCACATAATACCTAGACAGAAGCATTCTTTGAAACTTCTTTATGATGTGTGCATTCAACTCACGGAGTTGAACTTTCCTTTTCATGGAGCAGTTTGGAAAGAGTCTTTTTGCAGCATCTGCAAGTGGATATTTGGAGCTCTTTCAGGCCTTTGTTAGAAGCGGGAATATCTTCCCATTAAAACTGGACAGAAGCATTCTCACAAACTGCTTTGTGATGTGTGTGTTCATCTCACAGAGGTGAACCTTTCCTTTGCTAGAGCAGTTATGAAACACTCTTTTTGTAGAATCTGCAAGTGTTCATTTGGAGCGCTTTGAGGCCTACGGTGGAAAAAGAAATATCTTCACATAAAACCTAGACAGAAGCATTCTTTGAAACTTCTTTATGATGTGTGCATTCAACTCACAGAGTTGAACCTTCTTTTTCATGGAGCAGTTTGGAAACAGTCTTTTTGCAGCATCTGCAAGTGGATATTTGGAGCTCTTTCAGGCCTTTGCTAGAAGTGGGAATATCTTCCCATAAAAACTGGACAGAAGCATTCTCACAAACTGCTTTGAGATGTGTGTGTTCAACTCACAGAGGTGAACGTTTCCTTTGCTAGAGCAGTTATGAAACACTCTTTTTGTAGAATCTGCAAGTGTTCATTTGGAGCGATTTGAGGCCTATGGTGGAAAAAGAAATATCTTCATATATAAACAAGGCAGAAGCATTCTCAGAAAGTTCTTTATGATGTGTGCATTCAACTCAGAGAGATAAGCCTTCCTTTTGATAGAGCAGTTTTGAAACTGTATTTTTGCAGAATCTGCAAGTGGATATTTGGAGCCCTTTCAGGCCTTCGATGGAAACGGGAATATCTTCCATTAAAAACTAAACAGAAGAGTTCTGTGAAACTGCTTTGTGTAGTATGAATCCAACTCACAGAGTTGAACACTTCCTTTGAAAGAGCAGTTTTGAAACACTCTTTTTGTAGAATTTGCAAGTGTTCGTTTGGAGCGCTTTGAGGCCTATGGTGGAAAAGCAAATATCTTCACATATAAACCAGGCAGAAGCATTCTCAGAAACCTCTTTATGATGTGTGCATTCAACTCGGAGAGATAAGCCTTCCTTTTGATAGAGCAGTTTTGAAACTGTGTTTTGGCAGAATCTGCAAGTGGATACTTAGAGCCCTTTCAGGCCTTCGTTGCAAACGGGAATATCTTCCCATAAAAACGAAACAGAAACGTTCTGTGAAACTGCTTTGTGAAGTATGAATCCAACTCACAGAGTTGAACACTTCTTTTGAAAGAGCAGCTTTGAAACACTCTTTTTGTAGAATCTACATGTGTTCATTTGGAGCGATTTGAGGCCTATGGTGGAAAAGGAAATATCGTCACATAATACCTAGACAGAAGCATTCTTTGAAACTTCTTTATGATGTGTGCATTCAACTCACAGAGTTGAACATTCCTTTTCATGGAGCAGTTTGGAAAGAGTCTTTTTGCAGCATCTGCAAGTGGATATTTGGAGCTCTTTCAGGCCTTTGTTAGAAGCGGGAATATCTTCCCATAAAAACTGGACAGAAGCATTCTCACAAACTGCTTTGTGATGTGTGTGTTCAACTCACAGAAGTGAACCTTTCCTTTGCTAGAGCAGTTATGAAACACTCTTTTTGTAGAATCTGCAAGTGTTCATTTGGAGCGATTTGAGGCCTAAGGTGGAAAAAGAAATATCTTCATATATAAACAAGGCAGAAGCATTCTCAGAAAGCTATTTATGATGTGTGCATTCAACTCAGAGAGATAAGCCTTCCTTTTGATAGAGCAGTTTTGAAACTGTGTTTTTGCAGAATCTGCAGGTGGATATTTGGAGCCCTTTCAGGCCTTCGTTGGAAACGGGAATATCTTCCCATAAAAACTAAACAGAAGAGTTCTGTGAAACTGCTTTGTGTAGTATGAATCCAACTCACAGAGTTGAACACTTCTTTTGAAAGAGTAGTTTTGAAACACTCTTTTTGTAGAATCTGCAAGTGTTCGTTTGGAGCGCTTTGAGGCCTATGGTGGAAAAGGAAATATCTTCACATATAAACCAGGCAGAAGCATTCTCAGAAACCTCTTTATGATGTGTGCATTCAACTCGGAGAGATAAGCCTTCCTTTTGATAGAGCAGTTTTGAAACTGTGTTTTGGCAGAATCTGCAAGTGGATACTTAGAGCCCTTTCAGGCCTTCGTTGCAAACGGGAATATCTTCCGATAAAAACGAAACAGAAACGTTCTGTGAAACTGCTTTGTGAAGTATGAATCCAACTCACAGAGTTGAACACTTCTTTTGAAAGAGCAGCTTTGAAACACTCTTTTTGTAGAATCTACATGTGTTCATTTGGAGCGCTTTGAGGCCTATGGTGGAAAAGGAAATATCGTCACATAATACCTAGACAGAAGCATTCTTTGAAACTTCTTTATGATGTGTGCATTCAACTCACAGAGTTGAACTTTCCTTTTCATGGAGCAGTTTGGAAAGAGTCTTTTTGCAGCATCTGCAAGTGGATATTTGGAGCTCTTTCAGGCCTTTGTTAGAAGCGGGAATATCTTCCCATAAAAACTGGACAGAAGCATTCTCACAAACTGCTTTGTGATGTGTGTGTTCAACTCACAGAGGTGAACCTTTCCTTTGCTAGAGCAGTTATGAAACACTCTTTTTGTAGAATCTGCAAGTGTTCATTTGGAGCGCTTTGAGGCCTATGGTGGAAAAAGAAATATCTTCACATAAAACCTAGACAGAAGCATTCTTTGAAACTTCTTTATGATGTGTGCATTCAACTCACAGAGTTGAACCTTCTTTTTCATGGAGCAGTTTGGAAAGAGTCTTTTTGCAGCATCTGCAAGTGGATATTTGGAGCTCTTTCAGGCCTTTGCTAGAAGCGGGAATATCTTCCCATAAAAACTGGACAGAAGCATTCTCACAAACTGCTTTGAGATGTTTGTGTTCAACTCACAGAGGTGAACCTTTCCTTTGCTAGAGCAGTTATGAAACACTCTTTTTGTAGAATCTGCAAGTGTTCATTTGGAGCGCTTTGAGGCCTATGGTGGAAAAAGAAATATCTTCATATATAAACAAGGCAGA
Organism: Pongo abelii; assembly: GCF_028885655.2. Lineage (NCBI taxonomy): Eukaryota > Metazoa > Chordata > Mammalia > Primates > Hominidae > Pongo > Pongo abelii. Next base: position 82,015,279 of record NC_071988.2, on the reverse strand, counting down.
AGCATTCTCAGAAACCCCTTTATGATGTGTGCATTCAACTCAGAGAGATAAGCCTTCCTTTTGATAGAGCAGTTTTGAACCTGTGTTTTTGCAGAATCTGCAAGTGGATATTTGGAGCCCTTTCAGGCCTTCGTTGGAAACGGGAATATCTTCCCATAAAAACGAAACAGAAGAGTTCTGTGAAACTGCTTTGTGTAGTATGAATCCAACTCACAGAGTTGAACACTTCCTTTGAAAGAACAGTTTTGAAACACTCTTTTTGTAGAATCTGCAAGTGTTCGTTTGGAGCGCGTTGAGGCCTATGGTGGAAAAGGAAATATCTTCACATATAAACCAGGCAGAAGCATTCTCAGAAACCTCTTTATGATGTGTGCATTCAACTCGGAGAGATAAGCCTTCCTTTTGATAGAGCAGTTTTGAAAGTGTGTTTTGGCAGAATCTGCAAGTGGATACTTAGAGCCCTTTCAGGCCTTCGTTGCAAACGGGAATATCTTCCCATAAAAACGAAACAGAAACGTTCTGTGAAACTGCTTTGTGAAGTATGAATCCAACTCACAGAGTTGAACACTTCCTTTGAAAGAGCAGCTTTGAAACACTCTTTTTGTAGAATCTACATGTGTTCATTTGGAGCACTTTGAGGCCTATTCTGGAAAAGGAAATATCGTCACATAATACCTAGACAGAAGCATTCTTTGAAACTTCTTTATGATGTGTGCATTCAACTCACAGAGTTGAACTTTCCTTTTCATGGAGCAGTTTGGAAAGAGTCTTTTTGCAGCATCTGCAAGTGGATATTTGGAGCTCTTTCAGGCCTTTGTTAGAAGCGGGAATATCTTCCCATTAAAACTGGACAGAAGCATTCTCACAAACTGCTTTGTGATGTGTGTGTTCATCTCACAGAGGTGAACCTTTCCTTTGCTAGAGCAGTTATGAAACACTCTTTTTGTAGAATCTGCAAGTGTTCATTTGGAGCGCTTTGAGGCCTATGGTGGAAAAAGAAATATCTTCACATAAAACTTAGACAGAAGCATTCTTTGAAACTTCTTTATGATGTGTGCATTCAACTCACAGAGTTGAACCTTCTTTTTCATGGAGCAGTTTGGAAAGAGTCTTTTTGCAGCATCTACAAGTGGATATTTGGAGCTCTTTCAGGCCTTTGCTAGAAGTGGGAATATCTTCCCATAAAAACTGGACAGAAGCATTCTCACAAACTGCTTTGAGATGTGTGTGTTCAACTCACAGAGGTGAACGTTTCCTTTGCTAGAGCAGTTATGAAACACTCTTTTTGTAGAATCTGCAAGTGTTCATTTGGAGCGATTTGAGGCCTATGGTGGAAAAAGAAATATCTTCATATATAAACAAGGCAGAAGCATTCTCAGAAAGTTCTTTATGATGTGTGCATTCAACTCAGAGAGATAAGCCTTCCTTTTGATAGAGCAGTTTTGAAACTGTATTTTTGCAGAATCTGCAAGTGGATATTTGGAGCCCTTTCTGGCCTTCGTTGGAAACGGGAATATCTTCCATTAAAAACTAAACAGAAGAGTTCTGGGAAACTGCTTTGTGTAGTATGAATCCAACTCACAGAGTTGAACACTTCCTTTGAAAGAGCAGTTTTGAAACACTCTTTTTGTAGAATCTGCAAGTGTTCGTTTGGAGCGCTTTGAGGCCTATGGTGGAAAAGCAAATATCTTCACATATAAACCAGGCAGAAGCATTCTCAGAAACCTCTTTATGATGTGTGCATTCAACTCGGAGAGATAAGCCTTCCTTTTGATAGAGCAGTTTTGAAACTGTGTTTTGGCAGAATCTGCAAGTGGATACTTAGAGCCCTTTCAGGCCTTCGTTGCAAACGGGAATATCTTCCCATAAAAACGAAACAGAAACGTTCTGTGAAACTGCTTTGTGAAGTATGAATCCAACTCACAGAGTTGAACACTTCTTTTGAAAGAGCAGCTTTGAAACACTCTTTTTGTAGAATCTACATGTGTTCATTTGGAGCGCTTTGAGGCCTATGGTGGAAAAGGAAATATCGTCACATAATACCTAGACAGAAGCATTCTTTGAAACTTCTTTATGATGTGTGCATTCAACTCACAGAGTTGAACCTTCCTCTTCATGGAGCAGTTTGGAAAGAGTCTTTTTGCAGCATCTGCAAGTGGATATTTGGAGCTCTTTCAGGCCTTTGTTAGAAGCGGGAATATCTTCCCATTAAAACTGGACAGAAGCATTCTCACAAACTGCTTTGTGATGTGTGTGTTCAACTCACAGAGGTGAACCTTTCCTTTGCTAGAGCAGTTATGAAACACTCTTTTTGTAGAATCTGCAAGTGTTCATTTGGAGCGATTTGAGGCCTATGGTGGAAAAAGAAATATCTTCATATATAAACAAGGCAGAAGCATTCTCAGAAAGCTCTTTATGATGTGTGCATTCAACTCAGAGAGATAAGCCTTCCTTTTGTTAGAGCAGTTTTGAAACTGTGTTTTTGCAGAATCTGCAAGTGGATATTTGGAGCCCTTTCAGGCCTTCGTTGGAAACGGGAATATCTTCCCATAAAAACTAAACAGAAGAGTTCTGTGAAACTGCTTTGTGTAGTATGAATCCAACTCACAGAGTTGAACACTTCTTTTGAAAGAGTAGTTTTGAAACACTCTTTTTGTAGAATCTGCAAGTGTTCGTTTGGAGCGCTTTGAGGCCTATGGTGGAAAAGGAAATATCTTCACATATAAACCAGGCTGAAGCATTCTCAGAAAACTCTTTATGATGTGTGCATTCAACTCGGAGAGATAAGCCTTCCTTTTGATAGAGCAGTTTTGAAACTGTGTTTTGGCAGAATCTGCAAGTGGATACTTAGAGCCCTTTCAGGCCTTCGTTGCAAACGGGAATATCTTCCGATAAAAACGAAACAGAAACGTTCTGTGAAACTGCTTTGTGAAGTATGAATCCAACTCACAGAGTTGAACACTTCTTTTGAAAGAGCAGCTTTGAAACACTCTTTTTGTAGAATCTGCAAGTGTTCATTTGGAGCGCTTTGAGGCCTATGGTGGAAAAGGAAATATCTTCACATAAAACCTAGACAGAAGCATTCTTTGAAACTTCTTTATGATGTGTGCATTCAACTCACAGAGTTGAACCTTATTTTTCATGGAGCAGTTTGGAAAGAGTCTTTTTGCAGCATCTGCAAGTGGATATTTGGAGCTCTTTCAGGCCTTTGTTAGAAGCGGGAATATCTTCCCATAAAAACTAAACCGAAGCATTCTCACAAACTGCTTTGTGATGTGTGTGTTCAACTCACAGAGGTGAACCTTTCCTTTGCTAGAGCAGTTATGAAACACTCTTTTTGTAGAATCTGCAAGTGTTCATTTGGAGCGCTTTGAGGCCTATGGTGGAAAAAGAAATATCTTCATATATAAACAAGGCAGAAGCATTCTCAGAAACCCCTTTATGATGTGTGCATTCAACTCAGAGAGATAAGCCTTCCTTTTGATAGAGCAGTTTTGAAACTGTATTTTTGCAGAATCTGCAAGTGGATATTTGGAGCCCTTTCAGGCCTTCGTTGGAAACGGGAATATCTTCCATTAAAAACTAAACAGAAGAGTTCTGTGAAACTGCTTTGTGTAGTATGAATCCAACTCACAGAGTTGAACAATTCCTTTGAAAGAGCAGTTTTGAAACACTCTTTTTGTAGAATCTGCAAGTGTTCGTTTGGAGCGCTTTGAGGCCTATGGTGGAAAAGGAAATATATTCACATATAAACCAGGCAGAAGCATTCTCAGAAACCTCTTTATGATGTGTGCATTCAACTCGGAGAGATAAGCCTTCCTTTTGATAGAGCAGTTTTGAAACTGTGTTTTGGCAGAATCTGCAAGTGGATACTTAGAGCCCTTTCAGGCCTTCGTTGCAAACGGGAATATCTTCCCATAAAAACGAAACAGAAACGTTCTGTGAAACTGCTTTGTGAAGTATGAATCCAACTCACAGAGTTGAACACTTCTTTTGAAAGAGCAGCTTTGAAACACTCTTTTTGTAGAATCTACATGTGTTCATTTGGAGCGCTTTGAGGCCTATGGTGGAAAAGGAAATATCGTCACATAATACCTAGACAGAAGCATTCTTTGAAACTTCTTTATGATGTGTGCATTCAACTCACAGAGTTGAACCTTCCTTTTCATGGAGCAGTTTGGAAAGAGTCTTTTTGCAGCATCTGCAAGTGGATATTTGGAGCTCTTTCAGGCCTTTGTTAGAAGAGGGAATATCTTCCCATAAAAACTGGACAGAAGCATTCTCACAAACTGCTTTGTGATGTGTGTGTTCAACTCACAGAGGTGAACCTTTCCTTTGCTAGAGCAGTTATGAAACACTCTTTTTGTAGAATCTGCAAGTGTTCATTTGGAGCGATTTGAGGCCTATGGTGGAAAAAGAAATATCTTCATATATAAACAAGGCAGAAGCATTCTCAGAAAGCTCTTTATGATGTGTGCATTCAACTCAGAGAGATAAGCCTTCCTTTTGATAGAGCAGTTTTGAAACTGTGTTTTTGCAGAATCTGCAGGTGGATATTTGGAGCCCTTTCAGGCCTTCGTTGGAAACGGGAATATCTTCCCATAAAAACTAAACAGAAGAGTTCTGTGAAACTGCTTTGTGTAGTATGAATCCAACTCACAGAGTTGAACACTTCTTTTGAAAGAGTAGTTTTGAAACACTCTTTTTGTAGAATCTGCAAGTGTTCGTTTGGAGCGCTTTGAGGCCTATGGTGGAAAAGGAAATATCTTCACATATAAACCAGGCAGAAGCATTCTCAGAAACCTCTTTATGATGTGTGCATTCAACTCGGAGAGATAAGCCTTCCTTTTGATAGAGCAGTTTTGAAACTGTGTTTTGGCAGAATCTGCAAGTGGATACTTAGAGCCCTTTCAGGCCTTCGTTGCAAACGGGAATATCTTCCGATAAAAACGAAACAGAAACGTTCTGTGAAACTGCTTTGTGAAGTATGAATCCAACTCACAGAATTGAACACTTCTTTTGAAAGAGCAGCTTTGAAACACTCTTTTTGTAGAATCTACATGTGTTCATTTGGAGCGCTTTGAGGCCTATGGTGGAAAAGGAAATATCGTCACATAATACCTAGACAGAAGCATTCTTTGAAACTTCTTTATGATGTGTGCATTCAACTCACAGAGTTGAACTTTCCTTTTCATGGAGCAGTTTGGAAAGAGTCTTTTTGCAGCATCTGCAAGTGGATATTTGGAGCTCTTTCAGGCCTTTGTTAGAAGCGGGAATATCTTCCCATTAAAACTGGACAGAAGCATTCTCACAAACTGCTTTGTGATGTGTGTGTTCAACTTACAGAGGTGAACCTTTCCTTTGCTAGAGGAGTTATGAAACACTCTTTTTGTAGAATCTGCAAGTGTTCATTTGGAGCGCTTTGAGGCCTATGGTGGAAAAAGAAATATCTTCACATAAAACCTAGACAGAAGCATTCTTTGAAACTTCTTTATGATGTGTGCATTCAACTCACAGAGTTGAACCTTCTTTTTCATGGAGCAGTTTGGAAAGAGTCTTTTTGCAGCATCTGCAAGTGGATATTTGGAGCTCTTTCAGGACTTTGCTAGAAGCGGGAATATCTTCCCATAAAAACTGGACAGAAGCATTCTCACAAACTGCTTTGAGATGTGTGTGTTCAACTCACAGAGGTGAACCTTTCCTTTGCTAGAGCAGTTATGAAACACTCTTTTTGTAGAATCTGCAAGTGTTCATTTGGAGCGATTTGGGGCCTATGGTGGAACAAGAAATATCTTCATATATAAACAAGGCAGAAGCATTCTCAGAAAGTTCTTTATGATGTGTGCATTCAACTCAGAGAGATAAGCCTTCCTTTTGATAGAGCAGTTTTGAAACTGTATTTTTGCAGAATCTGCAAGTGGATATTTGGAGCCCTTTCAGGCCTTCGTTGGAAACGGGAATATCTTCCATTAAAAACTAAACAGAAGAGTTCTGTGAAACTGCTTTGTGTAGTATGAATCCAACTCACAGAGTTGAACACTTCCTTTGAAAGAGCAGTTTTGAAACACTCTTTTTGTAGAATCTGCAAGTGTTCGTTTGGAGCGCTTTGAGGCCTGTGGTGGAAAAGGAAATATCTTCACATATAAACCAGGCAGAAGCATTCTCAGAAACCTCTTTATGATGTGTGCATTCAACTCGGAGAGATAAGCCTTCCTTTTGATAGAGCAGTTTTGAAAGTGTGTTTTGGCAGAATCTGCAAGTGGATACTTAGAGCCCTTTCAGGCCTTCGTTGCAAACGGGAATATCTTCCGATAAAAACGAAACAGAAACGTTCTGTGAAACTGCTTTGTGAAGTATGAATCCAACTCACAGAGTTGAACACTTCTTTTGAAAGAGCAGCTTTGAAACACTCTTTTTGTAGAATCTACATGTGTTCATTTGGAGCGCTTTGAAGCCTATGGTGGAAAAGGAAATATCGTCACATAATACCTAGACAGAAGCATTCTTTGAAACTTCTTTATGATGTGTGCATTCAACTCACAGAGTTGAACCTTCCTTTTCATGGAGCAGTTTGGAAAGAGTCTTTTTGCAGCATCTGCAAGTGGATATTTGGAGCTCTTTCAGGCCTTTGTTAGAAGCGGGAATATCTTCCCATAAAAACTGGACAGAAGCATTCTCACAAACTGCTTTGTGATGTGTGTGTTCAACTCACAGAGGTGAACCTTTCCTTTGCTAGAGCAGTTATGAAACACTCTTTTTGTAGAATCTGCAAGTGTTCATTTGGAGCGATTTGAGGCCTATGGTGGAAAAAGAAATATCTTCATATATAAACAAGGCAGAAGCATTCTCAGAAAGCTCTTTATGATGTGTGCATTCAACTCAGAGAGATAAGCCTTCCTTTTGATAGAGCAGTTTTGAAACTGTGTTTTTGCAGAATCTGCAAGTGGATAATTGGAGCCCTTTCAGGCCTTCGTTGGAAACGGGAATATCTTCCCATAAAAACTAAACAGAAGAGTTCTGTGAAACTGCTTTGTGTAGTATGAATCCAACTCACAGAGTTGAACACTTCTTTTGAAAGAGTAGTTTTGAAACACTCTTTTTGTAGAATCTGCAAGTGTTCGTTTGGAGCGCTTTGAGGCCTATGGTGGAAATGGAAATATCTTCACATATAAACCAGGCAGAAGCATTCTCAGAAACCTCTTTATGAGTGTGCATTCAACTCGGAGAGATAAGCCTTCCTTTTGATAGAGCAGTTTTGAAACTGTGTTTTGGCAGAATCTGCAAGTGGATACTTAGAGCCCTTTCAGGCCTTCGTTGCAAACGGGAATATCTTCCGATAAAAACGAAACAGAAACGTTCTGTGAAACTGCTTTGTGAAGTATGAATCCAACTCACAGAGTTGAACACTTCTTTTGAAAGAGCAGCTTTGAAACACTCTTTTTTTAGAATCTGCAAGTGTTCATTTGGAGCGCTTTGAGGCCTATGTTGGAAAAGGAAATATCTTCACATAAAACCTAGACAGAAGCATTCTTTGAAACTTCTTTATGATGTGTGCATTCAACTCACAGAGCTGAACATTCCTTTTCATGGAGCAGTTTGGAAAGAGTCTTTTTGCAGCATCTGCAAGTGGATATTTGGAGCTCTTTCAGGCCTTTGTTAGAAGCGGGAATATCTTCCCATTAAAACTGGACAGAAGCATTCTCACAAACTGCTTTGTGATGTGTGTGTTCAACTCACAGAGGTGAACCTTTCCTTTGCTAGAGCAGTTATGAAACACTCTTTTTGTAGAATCTGCAAGTGTTCATTTGGAGCGCTTTGAGGCCTATGGTGGAAAAAGAAATATCTTCACATAAAACCTAGACAGAAGCATTCTTTGAAACTTCTTTATGATGTGTGCATTCAACTCACAGAGTTGAACCTTCTTTTTCATGGAGCAGTTTGGAAAGAGTCTTTTTGCAGCATCTGCAAGTGGATATTTGGAGCTCTTTCAGGCCTTTGTTAGAAGCGGGAATATCTTCCCATAAAAACTAAACCGAAGCGTTCTCACAAACTGCTTTGTGATGTGTGTGTTCAACTCACAGAGGTGAACCTTTCCTTTGCTAGAGCAGTTATGAAACACTCTTTTTGTAGAATCTGCAAGTGTTCATTTGGAGCGCTTTGTGGCCTATGGTGGAAAAAGAAATATCTTCATATATAAACAAGGCAGAAGCATTCTCAGAAACCCCTTTATGATGTGTGCATTCAACTCAGAGAGATAAGCCTTCCTTTCGATAGAGAAGTTTTGAACCTGTGTTTTTGCAGAATCTGCAAGTGGATATTTGGAGCCCTTTCAGGCCTTCGTTGGAAACGGGAATATCTTCCCATAAAAACTAAACAGAAGAGTTCTGTGAAACTGCTTTGTGTAGTATGAATCCAACTCACAGAGTTGAACACTTCCTTTGAAAGAGCAGTTTTGAAACACTCTTTTTGTAGAATCTGCAAGTGTTCGTTTGGAGCGCTTTGAGGCCTATGGTGGAAAAGGAAATATCTTCACATATAAACCAGGCAGAAGCATTCTCAGAAACCTCTTTATGATGTGTGCATTCAACTCGGAGAGATAAGCCTTCCTTTTGATAGAGCAGTTTTGAAAGTGTGTTTTGGCAGAATCTGCAAGTGGATACTTAGAGCCCTTTCAGGCCTTCGTTGCAAACGGGAATATCTTCCCATAAAAACGAAACAGAAACGTTCTGTGAAACTGCTTTGTGAAGTATGAATCCAACTCACAGAGTTGAACACTTCCTTTGAAAGAGCAGCTTTGAAACACTCTTTTTGTAGAATCTACATGTGTTCATTTGGAGCGCTTTGAGGCCTATGGTGGAAAAGGAAATATCGTCACATAATACCTAGACAGAAGCATTCTTTGAAACTTCTTTATGATGTGTGCATTCAACTCACAGAGTTGAACTTTCCTTTTCATGGAGCAGTTTGGAAAGAGTCTTTTTGCAGCATCTGCAAGTGGATATTTGGAGCTCTTTCAGGCCTTTGTTAGAAGCGGGAATATCTTCCCATTAAAACTGGACAGAAGCATTCTCACAAACTGCTTTGTGATGTGTGTGTTCAACTCACAGAGGTGAACCTTTCCTTTGCTAGAGCAGTTATGAAACACTCTTTTTGTAGAATCTGCAAGTGTTCATTTGGAGCGCTTTGAGGCCTATGGTGGAAAAAGAAATATCTTCACATAAAACCTAGACAGAAGCATTCTTTGAAACTTCTTTATGATGTGTGCATTCAACTCACAGAGTTGAACCTTCTTTTTCATGGAGCAGTTTGGAAAGAGTCTTTTTGCAGCATCTGCAAGTGGATATTTGGAGCTCTTTCAGGCCTTTGCTAGAAGAGGGAATATCTTCCCATAAAAACTGGACAGAAGCATTCTCACAAACTGCTTTGAGATGTGTGTGTTCAACTCACAGAGGTGAACCTTTCCTTTGCTAGAGCACTTATGAAACACTCTTTTTGTAGAATCTGCAAGTGTTCATTTGGAGCGCTTTGAGGCCTATGGTGGAAAAAGAAATATCTTCATATATAAACAAGGCAGAAGCATTCTCAGAAACCCCTTTATGATGTGTGCATTCAACTCAGAGAGATAAGCCTTCCTTTTGATAGAGCAGTTTTGAACCTGTGTTTTTGCAGAATCTGCAAGTGGATATTTGGAGCCCTTTCAGGCCTTCGTTGGAAACGGGAATATCTTCCCATAAAAACTAAACAGAAGAGTTCTGTGAAACTGCTTTGTGTAGTATGAATCCAACTCACAGAGTTGAACACTTCCTTTGAAAGAGCAGTTTTGAAACACTCTTTTTGTAGAATCTGCAAGTGTTCGTTTGGAGCGCTTTGAGGCCTATGGTGGAAAAGGAAATATCTTCACATATAAACCAGGCAGAAGCATTCTCAGAAACCTCTTTATGATGTGTGCATTCAACTCGGAGAGATAAGCCTTCCTTTTGATAGAGCAGTTTTGAAACGGTGTTTTGGCAGAATCTGCAAGTGGATACTTAGAGCCCTTTCAGGCCTTCGTTGCAAACGGGAATATCTTCCCATAAAAACGAAACAGAAACGTTCTGTGAAACTGCTTTGTGAAGTATGAATCCAACTCACAGAGTTGAACACTTCCTTTGAAAGAGCAGCTTTGAAACACTCTTTTTGTAGAATCTACATGTGTTCATTTGGAGCGCTTTGAGGCCTATGGTGGAAAAGGAAATATCGTCACATAATACCTAGACAGAAGCATTCTTTGAAACTTCTTTATGATGTGTGCATTCAACTCACAGAGTTGAACTTTCCTTTTCATGGAGCAGTTTGGAAAGAGTCTTTTTGCAGCATCTGCAAGTGGATATTTGGAGCTCTTTCAGGCCTTTGTTAGAAGCGGGAATATCTTCCCATTAAAACTGGACAGAAGCATTCTCACAAACTGCTTTGTGATGTGTGTGTTCAACTCACAGAGGTGAACCTTTCCTTTGCTAGAGCAGTTATGAAACACTCTTTTTGTAGAATCTGCAAGTGTTCATTTGGAGCGCTTTGAGGCCTATGGTGGAAAAAGAAATATCTTCACATAAAACCTAGACAGAAGCATTCTTTGAAACTTCTTTATGATGTGTGCATTCAACTCACAGAGTTGAACCTTCTTTTTCATGGAGCAGTTTGGAAAGAGTCTTTTTGCAGCATCTGCAAGTGGATATTTGGAGCTCTTTCAGGCCTTTGCTAGAAGCCGGAATATCTTCCCATAAAAACTGGACAGAAGCATTCTCACAAACTGCTTTGAGATGTGTGTGTTCAACTCACAGAGGTGAACCTTTCCTTTGCTAGAGCAGTTATGAAACACTCTTTTTGTAGAATCTGCAAGTGTTCATTTGGAGCGCTTTGAGGCCTATGGTGGAAAAAGAAATATCTTCATATATAAACAAGGCAGAAGCATTCTCAGAAACCCCTTTATGATGTGTGCATTCAACTCAGAGAGATAAGCCTTCCTTTTGATAGAGCAGTTTTGAACCTGTGTTTTTGCAGAATCTGCAAGTGGATATTTGGAGCCCTTTCAGGCCTTTGTTGGAAACGGGAATATCTTCCCATAAAAACTAAACAGAAGAGTTCTGTGAAACTGCTTTGTGTAGTATGAATCCAACTCACAGAGTTGAACACTTCCTTTGAAAGAGCAGTTTTGAAACACTCTTTTTGTAGAATCTGCAAGTGTTCGTTTGGAGCGCTTTGAGGCCTATGGTGGAAAAGGAAATATCTTCACATATAAACCAGGCAGAAGCATTCTCAGAAACCTCTTTATGATGTGTGCATTCAACTCGGAGAGATAAGCCTTCCTTTTGATAGAGCAGTTTTGAAAGTGTGTTTTGGCAGAATCTGCAAGTGGATACTTAGAGCCCTTTCAGGCCTTCGTTGCAAACGGGAATATCTTCCCATAAAAACGAAACAGAAACGTTCTGTGAAACTGCTTTGTGAAGTATGAATCCAACTCACAGAGTTGAACACTTCTTTTGAAAGAGCAGCTTTGAAACACTCTTTTTGTAGAATCTACATGTGTTCATTTGGAGCGCTTTGAGGCCTATGGTGGAAAAGGAAATATTGTCACATAATACCTAGACAGAAGCATTCTTTGAAACTTCTTTATGATGTGTGCATTCAACTCACAGATTTGAACCTTCCTTTTCATGGAGCAGTTTGGAAAGAGTCTTTTTGCAGCATCTGCAAGTGGATATTTGGAGCTCTTTCAGTCCTTTGTTAGAAGCGGGAATATCTTCCCATAAAAACTGGACAGAAGTATTCTCACAAACTGCTTTGTGATGTGTGTGTTCAACTCACAGAAGTGAACCTTTCCTTTGCTAGAGCAGTTATGAAACACTCTTTTTGTAGAATCTGCAAGTGTTCATTTGGAGCGATTTGAGGCCTAAGGTGGAAAAAGAAATATCTTCATATATAAACAAGGCAGAAGCATTCTCAGAAAGCTCTTTATGATGTGTGCATTCAACTCAGAGAGATAAGCCTTCCTTTTGATAGAGCAGTTTTGAAACTGTGTTTTTGCAGAATCTGCAGGTGGATATTTGGAGCCCTTTCAGGCCTTCGTTGGAAACGGGAATATCTTCCCATAAAAACTAAACAGAAGAGTTCTGTGAAACTGCTTTGTGTAGTATGAATCCAACTCACAGAGTTGAACACTTCTTTTGAAAGAGTAGTTTTGAAACACTCTTTTTGTAGAATCTGCAAGTGTTCGTTTGGAGCGCTTTGAGGCCTATGGTGGAAAAGGAAATATCTTCACATATAAACCAGGCAGAAGCATTCTCAGAAACCTCTTTATGATGTGTGCATTCAACTCGGAGAGATAAGCCTTCCTTTTGATAGAGCAGTTTTGAAACTGTGTTTTGGCAGAATCTGCAAGTGGATACTTAGAGCCCTTTCAGGCCTTCGTTGCAAACGGGAATATCTTCCGATAAAAACGAAACAGAAACGTTCTGTGAAACTGCTTTGTGAAGTATGAATCCAACTCACAGAGTTGAACACTTCTTTTGAAAGCGCAGCTTTGAAACACTCTTTTTGTAGAATCTGCAAGTGTTCATTTGGAGCGCTTTGAGGCCTATGTTGGAAAAGGAAATATCTTCACATAAAACCTAGACAGAAGCATTCTTTGAAACTTCTTTATGATGTGTGCATTCAACTCACAGAGCTGAACATTCCTTTTCATGGAGCAGTTTGGAAAGAGTCTTTTTGCAGCATCTGCAAGTGGATATTTGGAGCTCTTTCAGGCCTTTGTTAGAAGCGGGAATATCTTCCCATTAAAACTGGACAGAAGCATTCTCACAAACTGCTTTGTGATGTGTGTGTTCAACTCACAGAGGTGAACCTTTCCTTTGCTAGAGCAGTTATGAAACACTCTTTTTGTAGAATCTGCAAGTGTTCATTTGGAGCGCTTTGAGGCCTATGGTGGAAAAAGAAATATCTTCACATAAAACCTAGACAGAAGCATTCTTTGAAACTTCTTTATGATGTGTGCATTCAACTCACAGAGTTGAACCTTCTTTTTCATGGAGCAGTTTGGAAAGAGTCTTTTTGCAGCATCTGCAAGTGGATATTTGGAGCTCTTTCAGGCCTTTGTTAGAAGCGGGAATATCTTCCCATAAAAACTAAACCGAAGCGTTCTCACAAACTGCTTTGTGATGTGTGTGTTCAACTCACAGAGGTGAACCTTTCCTTTGCTAGAGCAGTTATGAAACACTCTTTTTGTAGAATCTGCAAGTGTTCATTTGGAGCGCTTTGAGGCCTATGGTGGAAAAAGAAATATCTTCATATATAAACAAGGCAGAAGCATTCTCAGAAACCCCTTTATGATGTGTGCATTCAACTCAGAGAGATAAGCCTTCCTTTCGATAGAGCAGTTTTGAACCTGTGTTTTTGCAGAATCTGCAAGTGGATATTTGGAGCCCTTTCAGGCCTTCGTTGGAAACGGGAATATCTTCCCATAAAAACTAAACAGAAGAGTTCTGTGAAACTGCTTTGTGTAGTATGAATCCAACTCACAGAGTTGAACACTTCCTTTGAAAGAGCAGTTTTGAAACACTCTTTTTGTAGAATCTGCAAGTGTTCGTTTGGAGCGCTTTGAGGCCTATGGTGGAAAAGGAAATATCTTCACATATAAACCAGGCAGAAGCATTCTCAGAAACCTCTTTATGATGTGTGCATTCAACTCGGAGAGATAAGCCTTCCTTTTGATAGAGCAGTTTTGAAAGTGTGTTTTGGCAGAATCTGCAAGTGGATACTTAGAGCCCTTTCAGGCCTTCGTTGCAAACGGGAATATCTTCCCATAAAAACGAAACAGAAACGTTCTGTGAAACTGCTTTGTGAAGTATGAATCCAACTCACAGAGTTGAACACTTCCTTTGAAAGAGCAGCTTTGAAACACTCTTTTTGTAGAATCTACATGTGTTCATTTGGAGCGCTTTGAGGCCTATGGTGGAAAAGGAAATATCGTCACATAATACCTAGACAGAAGCATTCTTTGAAACTTCTTTATGATGTGTGCATTCAACTCACAGAGTTGAACTTTCCTTTTCATGGAGCAGTTTGGAAAGAGTCTTTTTGCAGCATCTGCAAGTGGATATTTGGAGCTCTTTCAGGCCTTTGTTAGAAGCGGGAATATCTTCCCATTAAAACTGGACAGAAGCATTCTCACAAACTGCTTTGTGATGTGTGTGTTCAACTCACAGAGGTGAACCTTTCCTTTGCTAGAGCAGTTATGAAACACTCTTTTTGTAGAATCTGCAAGTGTTCATTTGGAGCGCTTTGAGGCCTATGGTGGAAAAAGAAATATCTTCACATAAAACCTAGACAGAAGCATTCTTTGAAACTTCTTTATGATGTGTGCATTCAACTCACAGAGTTGAACCTTCTTTTTCATGGAGCAGTTTGGAAAGAGTCTTTTTGCAGCATCTGCAAGTGGATATTTGGAGCTCTTTCAGGCCTTTGCTAGAAGCGGGAATATCTTCCCATAAAAACTGGACAGAAGCATTCTCACAAACTGCTTTGAGATGTGTGTGTTCAACTCACAGAGGTGAACCTTTCCTTTGCTAGAGCACTTATGAAACACTCTTTTTGTAGAATCTGCAAGTGTTCATTTGGAGCGCTTTGAGGCCTATGGTGGAAAAAGAAATATCTTCATATATAAACAAGGCAGAAGCATTCTCAGAAACCCCTTTATGATGTGTGCATTCAACTCAGAGAGATAAGCCTTCCTTTTGATAGAGCAGTTTTGAACCTGTGTTTTTGCAGAATCTGCAAGTGGATATTTGGAGCCCTTTCAGGCCTTCGTTGGAAACGGGAATATCTTCCCATAAAAACTAAACAGAAGAGTTCTGTGAAACTGCTTTGTGTAGTATGAATCCAACTCACAGAGTTGAACACTTCCTTTGAAAGAGCAGTTTTGAAACACTCTTTTTGTAGAATCTGCAAGTGTTCGTTTGGAGCGCTTTGAGGCCTATGGTGGAAAAGGAAATATCTTCACATATAAACCAGGCAGAAGCATTCTCAGAAACCTCTTTATGATGTGTGCATTCAACTCGGAGAGATAAGCCTTCCTTTTGATAGAGCAGTTTTGAAAGTGTGTTTTGGCAGAATCTGCAAGTGGATACTTAGAGCCCTTTCAGGCCTTCGTTGCAAACGGGAATATCTTCCCATAAAAACGAAACAGAAACGTTCTGTGAAACTGCTTTGTGAAGTATGAATCCAACTCACAGAGTTGAACACTTCCTTTGAAAGAGCAGCTTTGAAACACTCTTTTTGTAGAATCTACATGTGTTCATTTGGAGCGCTTTGAGGCCTATGGTGGAAAAGGAAATATCGTCACATAATACCTAGACAGAAGCATTCTTTGAAACTTCTTTATGATGTGTGCATTCAACTCACGGAGTTGAACTTTCCTTTTCATGGAGCAGTTTGGAAAGAGTCTTTTTGCAGCATCTGCAAGTGGATATTTGGAGCTCTTTCAGGCCTTTGTTAGAAGCGGGAATATCTTCCCATTAAAACTGGACAGAAGCATTCTCACAAACTGCTTTGTGATGTGTGTGTTCATCTCACAGAGGTGAACCTTTCCTTTGCTAGAGCAGTTATGAAACACTCTTTTTGTAGAATCTGCAAGTGTTCATTTGGAGCGCTTTGAGGCCTACGGTGGAAAAAGAAATATCTTCACATAAAACCTAGACAGAAGCATTCTTTGAAACTTCTTTATGATGTGTGCATTCAACTCACAGAGTTGAACCTTCTTTTTCATGGAGCAGTTTGGAAACAGTCTTTTTGCAGCAACTGCAAGTGGATATTTGGAGCTCTTTCAGGCCTTTGCTAGAAGTGGGAATATCTTCCCATAAAAACTGGACAGAAGCATTCTCACAAACTGCTTTGAGATGTGTGTGTTCAACTCACAGAGGTGAACGTTTCCTTTGCTAGAGCAGTTATGAAACACTCTTTTTGTAGAATCTGCAAGTGTTCATTTGGAGCGATTTGAGGCCTATGGTGGAAAAAGAAATATCTTCATATATAAACAAGGCAGAAGCATTCTCAGAAAGTTCTTTATGATGTGTGCATTCAACTCAGAGAGATAAGCCTTCCTTTTGATAGAGCAGTTTTGAAACTGTATTTTTGCAGAATCTGCAAGTGGATATTTGGAGCCCTTTCAGGCCTTCGATGGAAACGGGAATATCTTCCATTAAAAACTAAACAGAAGAGTTCTGTGAAACTGCTTTGTGTAGTATGAATCCAACTCACAGAGTTGAACACTTCCTTTGAAAGAGCAGTTTTGAAACACTCTTTTTGTAGAATTTGCAAGTGTTCGTTTGGAGCGCTTTGAGGCCTATGGTGGAAAAGCAAATATCTTCACATATAAACCAGGCAGAAGCATTCTCAGAAACCTCTTTATGATGTGTGCATTCAACTCGGAGAGATAAGCCTTCCTTTTGATAGAGCAGTTTTGAAACTGTGTTTTGGCAGAATCTGCAAGTGGATACTTAGAGCCCTTTCAGGCCTTCGTTGCAAACGGGAATATCTTCCCATAAAAACGAAACAGAAACGTTCTGTGAAACTGCTTTGTGAAGTATGAATCCAACTCACAGAGTTGAACACTTCTTTTGAAAGAGCAGCTTTGAAACACTCTTTTTGTAGAATCTACATGTGTTCATTTGGAGCGCTTTGAGGCCTATGGTGGAAAAGGAAATATCGTCACATAATACCTAGACAGAAGCATTCTTTGAAACTTCTTTATGATGTGTGCATTCAACTCACAGAGTTGAACATTCCTTTTCATGGAGCAGTTTGGAAAGAGTCTTTTTGCAGCATCTGCAAGTGGATATTTGGAGCTCTTTCAGGCCTTTGTTAGAAGCGGGAATATCTTCCCATAAAAACTGGACAGAAGCATTCTCACAAACTGCTTTGTGATGTGTGTGTTCAACTCACAGAAGTGAACCTTTCCTTTGCTAGAGCAGTTATGAAACACTCTTTTTGTAGAATCTGCAAGTGTTCATTTGGAGCGATTTGAGGCCTAAGGTGGAAAAAGAAATATCTTCATATATAAACAAGGCAGAAGCATTCTCAGAAAGCTATTTATGATGTGTGCATTCAACTCAGATAGATAAGCCTTCCTTTTGATAGAGCAGTTTTGAAACTGTGTTTTTGCAGAATCTGCAGGTGGATATTTGGAGCCCTTTCAGGCCTTCGTTGGAAACGGGAATATCTTCCCATAAAAACTAAACAGAAGAGTTCTGTGAAACTGCTTTGTGTAGTATGAATCCAACTCACAGAGTTGAACACTTCTTTTGAAAGAGTAGTTTTGAAACACTCTTTTTGTAGAATCTGCAAGTGTTCGTTTGGAGCGCTTTGAGGCCTATGGTGGAAAAGGAAATATCTTCACATATAAACCAGGCAGAAGCATTCTCAGAAACCTCTTTATGATGTGTGCATTCAACTCGGAGAGATAAGCCTTCCTTTTGATAGAGCAGTTTTGAAACTGTGTTTTGGCAGAATCTGCAAGTGGATACTTAGAGCCCTTTCAGGCCTTCGTTGCAAACGGGAATATCTTCCGATAAAAACGAAACAGAAACGTTCTGTGAAACTGCTTTGTGAAGTATGAATCCAACTCACAGAGTTGAACACTTCTTTTGAAAGAGCAGCTTTGAAACACTCTTTTTGTAGAATCTACATGTGTTCATTTGGAGAGCTTTGAGGCCTATGGTGGAAAAGGAAATATCGTCACATAATACCTAGACAGAAGCATTCTTTGAAACTTCTTTATGATGTGTGCATTCAACTCACAGAGTTGAACTTTCCTTTTCATGGAGCAGTTTGGAAAGAGTCTTTTTGCAGCATCTGCAAGTGGATATTTGGAGCTCTTTCAGGCCTTTGTTAGAAGCGGGAATATCTTCCCATAAAAACTGGACAGAAGCATTCTCACAAACTGCTTTGTGATGTGTGTGTTCAACTCACAGAGGTGAACCTTTCCTTTGCTAGAGCAGTTATGAAACACTCTTTTTGTAGAATCTGCAAGTGTTCATTTGGAGCGCTTTGAGGCCTATGGTGGAAAAAGAAATATCTTCACATAAAACCTAGACAGAAGCATTCTTTGAAACTTCTTTATGATGTGTGCATTCAACTCACAGAGTTGAACCTTCTTTTTCATGGAGCAGTTTGGAAAGAGTCTTTTTGCAGCATCTGCAAGTGGATATTTGGAGCTCTTTCAGGCCTTTGCTAGAAGCGGGAATATCTTCCCATAAAAACTGGACAGAAGCATTCTCACAAACTGCTTTGAGATGTGTGTGTTCAACTCACAGAGGTGAACCTTTCCTTTGCTAGAGCAGTTATGAAACACTCTTTTTGTAGAATCTGCAAGTGTTCATTTGGAGCGCTTTGAGGCCTATGGTGGAAAAAGAAATATCTTCATATATAAACAAGGCAGAAGCATTCTCAGAAACCCCTTTATGATGTGTGCATTCAACTCAGAGAGATAAGCCTTCCTTTTGATAGAGCAGTTTTGAACCTGTGTTTTTGCAGAATCTGCAAGTGGATATTTGGAGCCCTTTCAGGCCTTCGTTGGAAACGGGAATATCTTCCCATAAAAACTAAACAGAAGAGTTCTGTGAAACTGCTTTGTGTAGTATGAATCCAACTCACAGAGTTGAACACTTCCTTTGAAAGAACAGTTTTGAAACACTCTTTTTGTAGAATCTGCAAGTGTTCGTTTGGAGCGCGTTGAGGCCTATGGTGGAAAAGGAAATATCTTCACATATAAACCAGGCAGAAGCATTCTCAGAAACCTCTTTATGATGTGTGCATTCAACTCGGAGAGATAAGCCTTCCTTTTGATAGAGCAGTTTTGAAAGTGTGTTTTGGCAGAATCTGCAAGTGGATACTTAGAGCCCTTTCAGGCCTTCGTTGCAAACGGGAATATCTTCCCATAAAAACGAAACAGAAACGTTCTGTGAAACTGCTTTGTGAAGTATGAATCCAACTCACAGAGTTGAACACTTCCTTTGAAAGAGCAGCTTTGAAACACTCTTTTTGTAGAATCTACATGTGTTCATTTGGAGCACTTTGAGGCCTATTCTGGAAAAGGAAATATCGTCACATAATACCTAGACAGAAGCATTCTTTGAAACTTCTTTATGATGTGTGCATTCAACTCACAGAGTTGAACTTTCCTTTTCATGGAGCAGTTTGGAAAGAGTCTTTTTGCAGCATCTGCAAGTGGATATTTGGAGCTCTTTCAGGCCTTTGTTAGAAGCGGGAATATCTTCCCATTAAAACTGGACAGAAGCATTCTCACAAACTGCTTTGTGATGTGTGTGTTCATCTCACAGAGGTGAACCTTTCCTTTGCTAGAGCAGTTATGAAACACTCTTTTTGTAGAATCTGCAAGTGTTCATTTGGAGCGCTTTGAGGCCTATGGTGGAAAAAGAAATATCTTCACATAAAACTTAGACAGAAGCATTCTTTGAAACTTCTTTATGATGTGTGCATTCAACTCACAGAGTTGAACCTTCTTTTTCATGGAGCAGTTTGGAAAGAGTCTTTTTGCAGCATCTACAAGTGGATATTTGGAGCTCTTTCAGGCCTTTGCTAGAAGTGGGAATATCTTCCCATAAAAACTGGACAGAAGCATTCTCACAAACTGCTTTGAGATGTGTGTGTTCAACTCACAGAGGTGAACGTTTCCTTTGCTAGAGCAGTTATGAAACACTCTTTTTGTAGAATCTGCAAGTGTTCATTTGGAGCGATTTGAGGCCTATGGTGGAAAAAGAAATATCTTCATATATAAACAAGGCAGAAGCATTCTCAGAAAGTTCTTTATGATGTGTGCATTCAACTCAGAGAGATAAGCCTTCCTTTTGATAGAGCAGTTTTGAAACTGTATTTTTGCAGAATCTGCAAGTGGATATTTGGAGCCCTTTCTGGCCTTCGTTGGAAACGGGAATATCTTCCATTAAAAACTAAACAGAAGAGTTCTGGGAAACTGCTTTGTGTAGTATGAATCCAACTCACAGAGTTGAACACTTCCTTTGAAAGAGCAGTTTTGAAACACTCTTTTTGTAGAATCTGCAAGTGTTCGTTTGGAGCGCTTTGAGGCCTATGGTGGAAAAGCAAATATCTTCACATATAAACCAGGCAGAAGCATTCTCAGAAACCTCTTTATGATGTGTGCATTCAACTCGGAGAGATAAGCCTTCCTTTTGATAGAGCAGTTTTGAAACTGTGTTTTGGCAGAATCTGCAAGTGGATACTTAGAGCCCTTTCAGGCCTTCGTTGCAAACGGGAATATCTTCCCATAAAAACGAAACAGAAACGTTCTGTGAAACTGCTTTGTGAAGTATGAATCCAACTCACAGAGTTGAACACTTCTTTTGAAAGAGCAGCTTTGAAACACTCTTTTTGTAGAATCTACATGTGTTCATTTGGAGCGCTTTGAGGCCTATGGTGGAAAAGGAAATATCGTCACATAATACCTAGACAGAAGCATTCTTTGAAACTTCTTTATGATGTGTGCATTCAACTCACAGAGTTGAACCTTCCTCTTCATGGAGCAGTTTGGAAAGAGTCTTTTTGCAGCATCTGCAAGTGGATATTTGGAGCTCTTTCAGGCCTTTGTTAGAAGCGGGAATATCTTCCCATTAAAACTGGACAGAAGCATTCTCACAAACTGCTTTGTGATGTGTGTGTTCAACTCACAGAGGTGAACCTTTCCTTTGCTAGAGCAGTTATGAAACACTCTTTTTGTAGAATCTGCAAGTGTTCATTTGGAGCGATTTGAGGCCTATGGTGGAAAAAGAAATATCTTCATATATAAACAAGGCAGAAGCATTCTCAGAAAGCTCTTTATGATGTGTGCATTCAACTCAGAGAGATAAGCCTTCCTTTTGTTAGAGCAGTTTTGAAACTGTGTTTTTGCAGAATCTGCAAGTGGATATTTGGAGCCCTTTCAGGCCTTCGTTGGAAACGGGAATATCTTCCCATAAAAACTAAACAGAAGAGTTCTGTGAAACTGCTTTGTGTAGTATGAATCCAACTCACAGAGTTGAACACTTCTTTTGAAAGAGTAGTTTTGAAACACTCTTTTTGTAGAATCTGCAAGTGTTCGTTTGGAGCGCTTTGAGGCCTATGGTGGAAAAGGAAATATCTTCACATATAAACCAGGCTGAAGCATTCTCAGAAA
The DNA here is from genome assembly GCF_028885655.2 of Pongo abelii. NCBI lineage: Eukaryota > Metazoa > Chordata > Mammalia > Primates > Hominidae > Pongo > Pongo abelii. The sequence goes on along the minus strand of NC_071988.2, from coordinate 81,994,062 downwards.
ACACTTTATGATGTGTGCATTCAACTCGGAGAGATAAGCCTTCCTTTTGATAGAGCAGTTTTGAAACTGTGTTTTGGCAGAATCTGCAAGTGGATACTTAGAGCCCTTTCAGGCCTTCGTTGCAAACGGGAATATCTTCCGATAAAAACGAAACAGAAACGTTCTGTGAAACTGCTTTGTGAAGTATGAATCCAACTCACAGAGTTGAACACTTCTTTTGAAAGAGCAGCTTTGAAACACTCTTTTTGTAGAATCTGCAAGTGTTCATTTGGAGCGCTTTGAGGCCTATGGTGGAAAAGGAAATATCTTCACATAAAACCTAGACAGAAGCATTCTTTGAAACTTCTTTATGATGTGTGCATTCAACTCACAGAGTTGAACCTTATTTTTCATGGAGCAGTTTGGAAAGAGTCTTTTTGCAGCATCTGCAAGTGGATATTTGGAGCTCTTTCAGGCCTTTGTTAGAAGCGGGAATATCTTCCCATAAAAACTAAACCGAAGCATTCTCACAAACTGCTTTGTGATGTGTGTGTTCAACTCACAGAGGTGAACCTTTCCTTTGCTAGAGCAGTTATGAAACACTCTTTTTGTAGAATCTGCAAGTGTTCATTTGGAGCGCTTTGAGGCCTATGGTGGAAAAAGAAATATCTTCATATATAAACAAGGCAGAAGCATTCTCAGAAACCCCTTTATGATGTGTGCATTCAACTCAGAGAGATAAGCCTTCCTTTTGATAGAGCAGTTTTGAAACTGTATTTTTGCAGAATCTGCAAGTGGATATTTGGAGCCCTTTCAGGCCTTCGTTGGAAACGGGAATATCTTCCCATAAAAACTAAACAGAAGAGTTCTGTGAAACTGCTTTGTGTAGTATGAATCCAACTCACAGAGTTGAACACTTCCTTTGAAAGAGCAGTTTTGAAACACTCTTTTTGTAGAATCTGCAAGTGTTCGTTTGGAGCGCTTTGAGGCCTATGGTGGAAAAGGAAATATATTCACATATAAACCAGGCAGAAGCATTCTCAGAAACCTCTTTATGATGTGTGCATTCAACTCGGAGAGATAAGCCTTCCTTTTGATAGAGCAGTTTTGAAACTGTGTTTTGGCAGAATCTGCAAGTGGATACTTAGAGCCCTTTCAGGCCTTCGTTGCAAACGGGAATATCTTCCCATAAAAACGAAACAGAAACGTTCTGTGAAACTGCTTTGTGAAGTATGAATCCAACTCACAGAGTTGAACACTTCTTTTGAAAGAGCAGCTTTGAAACACTCTTTTTGTAGAATCTACATGTGTTCATTTGGAGCGCTTTGAGGCCTATGGTGGAAAAGGAAATATCGTCACATAATACCTAGACAGAAGCATTCTTTGAAACTTCTTTATGATGTGTGCATTCAACTCACAGAGTTGAACCTTCCTTTTCATGGAGCAGTTTGGAAAGAGTCTTTTTGCAGCATCTGCAAGTGGATATTTGGAGCTCTTTCAGGCCTTTGTTAGAAGAGGGAATATCTTCCCATAAAAACTGGACAGAAGCATTCTCACAAACTGCTTTGTGATGTGTGTGTTCAACTCACAGAGGTGAACCTTTCCTTTGCTAGAGCAGTTATGAAACACTCTTTTTGTAGAATCTGCAAGTGTTCATTTGGAGCGATTTGAGGCCTATGGTGGAAAAAGAAATATCTTCATATATAAACAAGGCAGAAGCATTCTCAGAAAGCTCTTTATGATGTGTGCATTCAACTCAGAGAGATAAGCCTTCCTTTTGATAGAGCAGTTTTGAAACTGTGTTTTTGCAGAATCTGCAGGTGGATATTTGGAGCCCTTTCAGGCCTTCGTTGGAAACGGGAATATCTTCCCATAAAAACTAAACAGAAGAGTTCTGTGAAACTGCTTTGTGTAGTATGAATCCAACTCACAGAGTTGAACACTTCTTTTGAAAGAGTAGTTTTGAAACACTCTTTTTGTAGAATCTGCAAGTGTTCGTTTGGAGCGCTTTGAGGCCTATGGTGGAAAAGGAAATATCTTCACATATAAACCAGGCAGAAGCATTCTCAGAAACCTCTTTATGATGTGTGCATTCAACTCGGAGAGATAAGCCTTCCTTTTGATAGAGCAGTTTTGAAACTGTGTTTTGGCAGAATCTGCAAGTGGATACTTAGAGCCCTTTCAGGCCTTCGTTGCAAACGGGAATATCTTCCGATAAAAACGAAACAGAAACGTTCTGTGAAACTGCTTTGTGAAGTATGAATCCAACTCACAGAATTGAACACTTCTTTTGAAAGAGCAGCTTTGAAACACTCTTTTTGTAGAATCTACATGTGTTCATTTGGAGCGCTTTGAGGCCTATGGTGGAAAAGGAAATATCGTCACATAATACCTAGACAGAAGCATTCTTTGAAACTTCTTTATGATGTGTGCATTCAACTCACAGAGTTGAACTTTCCTTTTCATGGAGCAGTTTGGAAAGAGTCTTTTTGCAGCATCTGCAAGTGGATATTTGGAGCTCTTTCAGGCCTTTGTTAGAAGCGGGAATATCTTCCCATTAAAACTGGACAGAAGCATTCTCACAAACTGCTTTGTGATGTGTGTGTTCAACTTACAGAGGTGAACCTTTCCTTTGCTAGAGGAGTTATGAAACACTCTTTTTGTAGAATCTGCAAGTGTTCATTTGGAGCGCTTTGAGGCCTATGGTGGAAAAAGAAATATCTTCACATAAAACCTAGACAGAAGCATTCTTTGAAACTTCTTTATGATGTGTGCATTCAACTCACAGAGTTGAACCTTCTTTTTCATGGAGCAGTTTGGAAAGAGTCTTTTTGCAGCATCTGCAAGTGGATATTTGGAGCTCTTTCAGGACTTTGCTAGAAGCGGGAATATCTTCCCATAAAAACTGGACAGAAGCATTCTCACAAACTGCTTTGAGATGTGTGTGTTCAACTCACAGAGGTGAACCTTTCCTTTGCTAGAGCAGTTATGAAACACTCTTTTTGTAGAATCTGCAAGTGTTCATTTGGAGCGATTTGAGGCCTATGGTGGAAAAAGAAATATCTTCATATATAAACAAGGCAGAAGCATTCTCAGAAAGCTCTTTATGATGTGTGCATTCAACTCAGAGAGATAAGCCTTCCTTTTGATAGAGCAGTTTTGAAACTGTATTTTTGCAGAATCTGCAAGTGGATATTTGGAGCCCTTTCAGGCCTTCGTTGGAAACGGGAATATCTTCCCATAAAAACTAAACAGAAGAGTTCTGTGAAACTGCTTTGTGTAGTATGAATCCAACTCACAGAGTTGAACACTTCCTTTGAAAGAGCAGTTTTGAAACACTCTTTTTGTAGAATCTGCAAGTGTTCGTTTGCAGCGCTTTGAGGCCTATGGTGGAAAAGGAAATATCTTCACATATAAACCAGGCAGAAGCATTCTCAGAAACCTCTTTATGATGTGTACATTCAACTCGGAGAGATAAGCCTTCCTTTTGATAGAGCAGTTTTGAAAGTGTGTTTTGGCAGAATCTGCAAGTGGATACTTAGAGCCCTTTCAGGCCTTCATTGCAAACGGGAATATCTTCCCATAAAAACGAAACAGAAACGTTCTGTGAAACTGCTTTGTGAAGTATGAATCCAACTCACAGAGTTGAACACTTCTTTTGAAAGAGCAGCTTTGAAACACTCTTTTTGTAGAATCTAAATGTGTTCATTTGGAGCGCTTTGAGGCCTATGGTGGAAAAGGAAATATCGTCACATAATACCTAGACAGAAGCATTCTTTGAAACTTCTTTATGATGTGTGCATTCAACTCACAGAGTTGAACTTTCCTTTTCATGGAGCAGTTTGGAAAGAGTCTTTTTGCAGCATCTGCAAGTGGATATTTGGAGCTCTTTCAGGCCTTTGTTAGAAGCGGGAATATCTTCCCATTAAAACTGGACAGAAGCATTCTCACAAACTGCTTTGTGATGTGTGTGTTCAACTCACAGAGGTGAACCTTTCCTTTGCTAGAGCAGTTATGAAACACTCTTTTTGTAAAATCTGCAAGTGTTCATTTGGAGCGCTTTGAGGCCTATGGTGGAAAAAGAAATATCTTCACATAAAACCTAGACAGAAGCATTCTTTGAAACTTCTTTATGATGTGTGCATTCAACTCACAGAGTTGAACCTTCTTTTTCATGGAGCAGTTTGGAAAGAGTCTTTTTGCAGCATCTGCAAGTGGATATTTGGAGCTCTTTCAGGCCTTTGCTAGAAGCGGGAATATCTTCCCATATAAACTGGACAGAAGCATTCTCACAAACTGCTTTGAGATGTGTGTGTTCAACTTACAGAGGTGAACCTTTCCTTTGCTAGAGCAGTTATGAAACACTCTTTTTGTAGAATCTGCAAGTGTTCATTTGGAGCGATTTGGGGCCTATGGTGGAACAAGAAATATCTTCATATATAAACAAGGCAGAAGCATTCTCAGAAAGTTCTTTATGATGTGTGCATTCAACTCAGAGAGATAAGCCTTCCTTTTGATAGAGCAGTTTTGAAACTGTATTTTTGCAGAATCTGCAAGTGGATATTTGGAGCCCTTTCAGGCCTTCGTTGGAAACGGGAATATCTTCCATTAAAAACTAAACAGAAGAGTTCTGTGAAACTGCTTTGTGTAGTATGAATCCAACTCACAGAGTTGAACACTTCCTTTGAAAGAGCAGTTTTGAAACACTCTTTTTGTAGAATCTGCAAGTGTTCGTTTGGAGCGCTTTGAGGCCTGTGGTGGAAAAGGAAATATCTTCACATATAAACCAGGCAGAAGCATTCTCAGAAACCTCTTTATGATGTGTGCATTCAACTCGGAGAGATAAGCCTTCCTTTTGATAGAGCAGTTTTGAAAGTGTGTTTTGGCAGAATCTGCAAGTGGATACTTAGAGCCCTTTCAGGCCTTCGTTGCAAACGGGAATATCTTCCGATAAAAACGAAACAGAAACGTTCTGTGAAACTGCTTTGTGAAGTATGAATCCAACTCACAGAGTTGAACACTTCTTTTGAAAGAGCAGCTTTGAAACACTCTTTTTGTAGAATCTACATGTGTTCATTTGGAGCGCTTTGAGGCCTATGGTGGAAAAGGAAATATCGTCACATAATACCTAGACAGAAGCATTCTTTGAAACTTCTTTATGATGTGTGCATTCAACTCACAGAGTTGAACCTTCCTTTTCATGGAGCAGTTTGGAAAGAGTCTTTTTGCAGCATCTGCAAGTGGATATTTGGAGCTCTTTCAGGCCTTTGTTAGAAGCGGGAATATCTTCCCATAAAAACTGGACAGAAGCATTCTCACAAACTGCTTTGTGATGTGTGTGTTCAACTCACAGAGGTGAACCTTTCCTTTGCTAGAGCAGTTATGAAACACTCTTTTTGTAGAATCTGCAAGTGTTCATTTGGAGCGATTTGAGGCCTATGGTGGAAAAAGAAATATCTTCATATATAAACAAGGCAGAAGCATTCTCAGAAAGCTCTTTATGATGTGTGCATTCAACTCAGAGAGATAAGCCTTCCTTTTGATAGAGCAGTTTTGAAACTCTGTTTTTGCAGAATCTGCAAGTGGATAATTGGAGCCCTTTCAGGCCTTCGTTGGAAACGGGAATATCTTCCCATAAAAACTAAACAGAAGAGTTCTGTGAAACTGCTTTGTGTAGTATGAATCCAACTCACAGAGTTGAACACTTCTTTTGAAAGAGTAGTTTTGAAACACTCTTTTTGTAGAATCTGCAAGTGTTCGTTTGGAGCGCTTTGAGGCCTATGGTGGAAATGGAAATATCTTCACATATAAACCAGGCAGAAGCATTCTCAGAAACCTCTTTATGAGTGTGCATTCAACTCGGAGAGATAAGCCTTCCTTTTGATAGAGCAGTTTTGAAACTGTGTTTTGGCAGAATCTGCAAGTGGATACTTAGAGCCCTTTCAGGCCTTCGTTGCAAACGGGAATATCTTCCGATAAAAACGAAACAGAAACGTTCTGTGAAACTGCTTTGTGAAGTATGAATCCAACTCACAGAGTTGAACACTTCTTTTGAAAGAGCAGCTTTGAAACACTCTTTTTTTAGAATCTGCAAGTGTTCATTTGGAGCGCTTTGAGGCCTATGTTGGAAAAGGAAATATCTTCACATAAAACCTAGACAGAAGCATTCTTTGAAACTTCTTTATGATGTGTGCATTCAACTCACAGAGCTGAACATTCCTTTTCATGGAGCAGTTTGGAAAGAGTCTTTTTGCAGCATCTGCAAGTGGATATTTGGAGCTCTTTCAGGCCTTTGTTAGAAGCGGGAATATCTTCCCATTAAAACTGGACAGAAGCATTCTCACAAACTGCTTTGTGATGTGTGTGTTCAACTCACAGAGGTGAACCTTTCCTTTGCTAGAGCAGTTATGAAACACTCTTTTTGTAGAATCTGCAAGTGTTCATTTGGAGCGCTTTGAGGCCTATGGTGGAAAAAGAAATATCTTCACATAAAACCTAGACAGAAGCATTCTTTGAAACTTCTTTATGATGTGTGCATTCAACTCACAGAGTTGAACCTTCTTTTTCATGGAGCAGTTTGGAAAGAGTCTTTTTGCAGCATCTGCAAGTGGATATTTGGAGCTCTTTCAGGCCTTTGTTAGAAGCGGGAATATCTTCCCATAAAAACTAAACCGAAGCGTTCTCACAAACTGCTTTGTGATGTGTGTGTTCAACTCACAGAGGTGAACCTTTCCTTTGCTAGAGCAGTTATGAAACACTCTTTTTGTAGAATCTGCAAGTGTTCATTTGGAGCGCTTTGAGGCCTATGGTGGAAAAAGAAATATCTTCATATATAAACAAGGCAGAAGCATTCTCAGAAACCCCTTTATGATGTGTGCATTCAACTCAGAGAGATAAGCCTTCCTTTCGATAGAGCAGTTTTGAACCTGTGTTTTTGCAGAATCTGCAAGTGGATATTTGGAGCCCTTTCAGGCCTTCGTTGGAAACGGGAATATCTTCCCATAAAAACTAAACAGAAGAGTTCTGTGAAACTGCTTTGTGTAGTATGAATCCAACTCACAGAGTTGAACACTTCCTTTGAAAGAGCAGTTTTGAAACACTCTTTTTGTAGAATCTGCAAGTGTTCGTTTGGAGCGCTTTGAGGCCTATGGTGGAAAAGGAAATATCTTCACATATAAACCAGGCAGAAGCATTCTCAGAAACCTCTTTATGATGTGTGCATTCAACTCGGAGAGATAAGCCTTCCTTTTGATAGAGCAGTTTTGAAAGTGTGTTTTGGCAGAATCTGCAAGTGGATACTTAGAGCCCTTTCAGGCCTTCGTTGCAAACGGGAATATCTTCCCATAAAAACGAAACAGAAACGTTCTGTGAAACTGCTTTGTGAAGTATGAATCCAACTCACAGAGTTGAACACTTCCTTTGAAAGAGCAGCTTTGAAACACTCTTTTTGTAGAATCTACATGTGTTCATTTGGAGCGCTTTGAGGCCTATGGTGGAAAAGGAAATATCGTCACATAATACCTAGACAGAAGCATTCTTTGAAACTTCTTTATGATGTGTGCATTCAACTCACAGAGTTGAACTTTCCTTTTCATGGAGCAGTTTGGAAAGAGTCTTTTTGCAGCATCTGCAAGTGGATATTTGGAGCTCTTTCAGGCCTTTGTTAGAAGCGGGAATATCTTCCCATTAAAACTGGACAGAAGCATTCTCACAAACTGCTTTGTGATGTGTGTGTTCAACTCACAGAGGTGAACCTTTCCTTTGCTAGAGCAGTTATGAAACACTCTTTTTGTAGAATCTGCAAGTGTTCATTTGGAGCGCTTTGAGGCCTATGGTGGAAAAAGAAATATCTTCACATAAAACCTAGACAGAAGCATTCTTTGAAACTTCTTTATGATGTGTGCATTCAACTCACAGAGTTGAACCTTCTTTTTCATGGAGCAGTTTGGAAAGAGTCTTTTTGCAGCATCTGCAAGTGGATATTTGGAGCTCTTTCAGGCCTTTGCTAGAAGCGGGAATATCTTCCCATAAAAACTGGACAGAAGCATTCTCACAAACTGCTTTGAGATGTGTGTGTTCAACTCACAGAGGTGAACCTTTCCTTTGCTAGAGCACTTATGAAACACTCTTTTTGTAGAATCTGCAAGTGTTCATTTGGAGCGCTTTGAGGCCTATGGTGGAAAAAGAAATATCTTCATATATAAACAAGGCAGAAGCATTCTCAGAAACCCCTTTATGATGTGTGCATTCAACTCAGAGAGATAAGCCTTCCTTTTGATAGAGCAGTTTTGAACCTGTGTTTTTGCAGAATCTGCAAGTGGATATTTGGAGCCCTTTCAGGCCTTCGTTGGAAACGGGAATATCTTCCCATAAAAACTAAACAGAAGAGTTCTGTGAAACTGCTTTGTGTAGTATGAATCCAACTCACAGAGTTGAACACTTCCTTTGAAAGAGCAGTTTTGAAACACTCTTTTTGTAGAATCTGCAAGTGTTCGTTTGGAGCGCTTTGAGGCCTATGGTGGAAAAGGAAATATCTTCACATATAAACCAGGCAGAAGCATTCTCAGAAACCTCTTTATGATGTGTGCATTCAACTCGGAGAGATAAGCCTTCCTTTTGATAGAGCAGTTTTGAAAGTGTGTTTTGGCAGAATCTGCAAGTGGATACTTAGAGCCCTTTCAGGCCTTCGTTGCAAACGGGAATATCTTCCCATAAAAACGAAACAGAAACGTTCTGTGAAACTGCTTTGTGAAGTATGAATCCAACTCACAGAGTTGAACACTTCCTTTGAAAGAGCAGCTTTGAAACACTCTTTTTGTAGAATCTACATGTGTTCATTTGGAGCGCTTTGAGGCCTATGGTGGAAAAGGAAATATCGTCACATAATACCTAGACAGAAGCATTCTTTGAAACTTCTTTATGATGTGTGCATTCAACTCACGGAGTTGAACTTTCCTTTTCATGGAGCAGTTTGGAAAGAGTCTTTTTGCAGCATCTGCAAGTGGATATTTGGAGCTCTTTCAGGCCTTTGTTAGAAGCGGGAATATCTTCCCATTAAAACTGGACAGAAGCATTCTCACAAACTGCTTTGTGATGTGTGTGTTCATCTCACAGAGGTGAACCTTTCCTTTGCTAGAGCAGTTATGAAACACTCTTTTTGTAGAATCTGCAAGTGTTCATTTGGAGCGCTTTGAGGCCTACGGTGGAAAAAGAAATATCTTCACATAAAACCTAGACAGAAGCATTCTTTGAAACTTCTTTATGATGTGTGCATTCAACTCACAGAGTTGAACCTTCTTTTTCATGGAGCAGTTTGGAAACAGTCTTTTTGCAGCATCTGCAAGTGGATATTTGGAGCTCTTTCAGGCCTTTGCTAGAAGTGGGAATATCTTCCCATAAAAACTGGACAGAAGCATTCTCACAAACTGCTTTGAGATGTGTGTGTTCAACTCACAGAGGTGAACGTTTCCTTTGCTAGAGCAGTTATGAAACACTCTTTTTGTAGAATCTGCAAGTGTTCATTTGGAGCGATTTGAGGCCTAAGGTGGAAAAAGAAATATCTTCATATATAAACAAGGCAGAAGCATTCTCAGAAAGCTATTTATGATGTGTGCATTCAACTCAGAGAGATAAGCCTTCCTTTTGATAGAGCAGTTTTGAAACTGTGTTTTTGCAGAATCTGCAGGTGGATATTTGGAGCCCTTTCAGGCCTTCGTTGGAAACGGGAATATCTTCCCATAAAAACTAAACAGAAGAGTTCTGTGAAACTGCTTTGTGTAGTATGAATCCAACTCACAGAGTTGAACACTTCTTTTGAAAGAGTAGTTTTGAAACACTCTTTTTGTAGAATCTGCAAGTGTTCGTTTGGAGCGCTTTGAGGCCTATGGTGGAAAAGGAAATATCTTCACATATAAACCAGGCAGAAGCATTCTCAGAAACCTCTTTATGATGTGTGCATTCAACTCGGAGAGATAAGCCTTCCTTTTGATAGAGCAGTTTTGAAACTGTGTTTTGGCAGAATCTGCAAGTGGATACTTAGAGCCCTTTCAGGCCTTCGTTGCAAACGGGAATATCTTCCGATAAAAACGAAACAGAAACGTTCTGTGAAACTGCTTTGTGAAGTATGAATCCAACTCACAGAGTTGAACACTTCTTTTGAAAGAGCAGCTTTGAAACACTCTTTTTGTAGAATCTACATATGTTCATTTGGAGCGCTTTGAGGCCTATGGTGGAAAAGGAAATATCGTCACATAATACCTAGACAGAAGCATTCTTTGAAACTTCTTTATGATGTGTGCATTCAACTCACAGAGTTGAACTTTCCTTTTCATGGAGCAGTTTGGAAAGAGTCTTTTTGCAGCATCTGCAAGTGGATATTTGGAGCTCTTTCAGGCCTTTGTTAGAAGCGGGAATATCTTCCCATAAAAACTGGACAGAAGCATTCTCACAAACTGCTTTGTGATGTGTGTGTTCAACTCACAGAGGTGAACCTTTCCTTTGCTAGAGCAGTTATGAAACACTCTTTTTGTAGAATCTGCAAGTGTTCATTTGGAGCGCTTTGAGGCCTATGGTGGAAAAAGAAATATCTTCACATAAAACCTAGACAGAAGCATTCTTTGAAACTTCTTTATGATGTGTGCATTCAACTCACAGAGTTGAACCTTCTTTTTCATGGAGCAGTTTGGAAAGAGTCTTTTTGCAGCATCTGCAAGTGGATATTTGGAGCTCTTTCAGGCCTTTGCTAGAAGCGGGAATATCTTCCCATAAAAACTGGACTGAAGCATTCTCACAAACTGCTTTGAGATGTGTGTGTTCAACTCACAGAGGTGAACCTTTCCTTTGCTAGAGCAGTTATGAAACACTCTTTTTGTAGAATCTGCAAGTGTTCATTTGGAGCGCTTTGAGGCCTATGGTGGAAAAAGAAATATCTTCATATATAAACAAGGCAGAAGCATTCTCAGAAACCCCTTTATGATGTGTGCATTCAACTCAGAGAGATAAGCCTTCCTTTTGATAGAGCAGTTTTGAACCTGTGTTTTTGCAGAATCTGCAAGTGGATATTTGGAGCCCTTTCAGGCCTTCGTTGGAAACGGGAATATCTTCCCATAAAAACTAAACAGAAGAGTTCTGTGAAACTGCTTTGTGTAGTATGAATCCAACTCACAGAGTTGAACACTTCCTTTGAAAGAACAGTTTTGAAACACTCTTTTTGTAGAATCTGCAAGTGTTCGTTTGGAGCGCGTTGAGGCCTATGGTGGAAAAGGAAATATCTTCACATATAAACCAGGCAGAAGCATTCTCAGAAACCTCTTTATGATGTGTGCATTCAACTCGGAGAGATAAGCCTTCCTTTTGATAGAGCAGTTTTGAAAGTGTGTTTTGGCAGAATCTGCAAGTGGATACTTAGAGCCCTTTCAGGCCTTCGTTGCAAACGGGAATATCTTCCCATAAAAACGAAACAGAAACGTTCTGTGAAACTGCTTTGTGAAGTATGAATCCAACTCACAGAGTTGAACACTTCCTTTGAAAGAGCAGCTTTGAAACACTCTTTTTGTAGAATCTACATGTGTTCATTTGGAGCACTTTGAGGCCTATGGTGGAAAAGGAAATATCGTCACATAATACCTAGACAGAAGCATTCTTTGAAACTTCTTTATGATGTGTGCATTCAACTCACAGAGTTGAACTTTCCTTTTCATGGAGCAGTTTGGAAAGAGTCTTTTTGCAGCATCTGCAAGTGGATATTTGGAGCTCTTTCAGGCCTTTGTTAGAAGCGGGAATATCTTCCCATTAAAACTGGACAGAAGCATTCTCACAAACTGCTTTGTGATGTGTGTGTTCATCTCACAGAGGTGAACCTTTCCTTTGCTAGAGCAGTTATGAAACACTCTTTTTGTAGAATCTGCAAGTGTTCATTTGGAGCGCTTTGAGGCCTATGGTGGAAAAAGAAATATCTTCACATAAAACTTAGACAGAAGCATTCTTTGAAACTTCTTTATGATGTGTGCATTCAACTCACAGAGTTGAACCTTCTTTTTCATGGAGCAGTTTGGAAAGAGTCTTTTTGCAGCATCTACAAGTGGATATTTGGAGCTCTTTCAGGCCTTTGCTAGAAGTGGGAATATCTTCCCATAAAAACTGGACAGAAGCATTCTCACAAACTGCTTTGAGATGTGTGTGTTCAACTCACAGAGGTGAACGTTTCCTTTGCTAGAGCAGTTATGAAACACTCTTTTTGTAGAATCTGCAAGTGTTCATTTGGAGCGATTTGAGGCCTATGGTGGAAAAAGAAATATCTTCATATATAAACAAGGCAGAAGCATTCTCAGAAAGTTCTTTATGATGTGTGCATTCAACTCAGAGAGATAAGCCTTCCTTTTGATAGAGCAGTTTTGAAACTGTATTTTTGCAGAATCTGCAAGTGGATATTTGGAGCCCTTTCTGGCCTTCGTTGGAAACGGGAATATCTTCCATTAAAAACTAAACAGAAGAGTTCTGGGAAACTGCTTTGTGTAGTATGAATCCAACTCACAGAGTTGAACACTTCCTTTGAAAGAGCAGTTTTGAAACACTCTTTTTGTAGAATCTGCAAGTGTTCGTTTGGAGCGCTTTGAGGCCTATGGTGGAAAAGCAAATATCTTCACATATAAACCAGGCAGAAGCATTCTCAGAAACCTCTTTATGATGTGTGCATTCAACTCGGAGAGATAAGCCTTCCTTTTGATAGAGCAGTTTTGAAACTGTGTTTTGGCAGAATCTGCAAGTGGATACTTAGAGCCCTTTCAGGCCTTCGTTGCAAACGGGAATATCTTCCCATAAAAACGAAACAGAAACGTTCTGTGAAACTGCTTTGTGAAGTATGAATCCAACTCACAGAGTTGAACACTTCTTTTGAAAGAGCAGCTTTGAAACACTCTTTTTGTAGAATCTACATGTGTTCATTTGGAGCGCTTTGAGGCCTATGGTGGAAAAGGAAATATCGTCACATAATACCTAGACAGAAGCATTCTTTGAAACTTCTTTATGATGTGTGCATTCAACTCACAGAGTTGAACCTTCCTCTTCATGGAGCAGTTTGGAAAGAGTCTTTTTGCAGCATCTGCAAGTGGATATTTGGAGCTCTTTCAGGCCTTTGTTAGAAGCGGGAATATCTTCCCATTAAAACTGGACAGAAGCATTCTCACAAACTGCTTTGTGATGTGTGTGTTCAACTCACAGAGGTGAACCTTTCCTTTGCTAGAGCAGTTATGAAACACTCTTTTTGTAGAATCTGCAAGTGTTCATTTGGAGCGATTTGAGGCCTATGGTGGAAAAAGAAATATCTTCATATATAAACAAGGCAGAAGCATTCTCAGAAAGCTCTTTATGATGTGTGCATTCAACTCAGAGAGATAAGCCTTCCTTTTGTTAGAGCAGTTTTGAAACTGTGTTTTTGCAGAATCTGCAAGTGGATATTTGGAGCCCTTTCAGGCCTTCGTTGGAAACGGGAATATCTTCCCATAAAAACTAAACAGAAGAGTTCTGTGAAACTGCTTTGTGTAGTATGAATCCAACTCACAGAGTTGAACACTTCTTTTGAAAGAGTAGTTTTGAAACACTCTTTTTGTAGAATCTGCAAGTGTTCGTTTGGAGCGCTTTGAGGCCTATGGTGGAAAAGGAAATATCTTCACATATAAACCAGGCTGAAGCATTCTCAGAAAACTCTTTATGATGTGTGCATTCAACTCGGAGAGATAAGCCTTCCTTTTGATAGAGCAGTTTTGAAACTGTGTTTTGGCAGAATCTGCAAGTGGATACTTAGAGCCCTTTCAGGCCTTCGTTGCAAACGGGAATATCTTCCGATAAAAACGAAACAGAAACGTTCTGTGAAACTGCTTTGTGAAGTATGAATCCAACTCACAGAGTTGAACACTTCTTTTGAAAGAGCAGCTTTGAAACACTCTTTTTGTAGAATCTGCAAGTGTTCATTTGGAGCGCTTTGAGGCCTATGGTGGAAAAGGAAATATCTTCACATAAAACCTAGACAGAAGCATTCTTTGAAACTTCTTTATGATGTGTGCATTCAACTCACAGAGTTGAACCTTATTTTTCATGGAGCAGTTTGGAAAGAGTCTTTTTGCAGCATCTGCAAGTGGATATTTGGAGCTCTTTCAGGCCTTTGTTAGAAGCGGGAATATCTTCCCATAAAAACTAAACCGAAGCATTCTCACAAACTGCTTTGTGATGTGTGTGTTCAACTCACAGAGGTGAACCTTTCCTTTGCTAGAGCAGTTATGAAACACTCTTTTTGTAGAATCTGCAAGTGTTCATTTGGAGCGCTTTGAGGCCTATGGTGGAAAAAGAAATATCTTCATATATAAACAAGGCAGAAGCATTCTCAGAAACCCCTTTATGATGTGTGCATTCAACTCAGAGAGATAAGCCTTCCTTTTGATAGAGCAGTTTTGAAACTGTATTTTTGCAGAATCTGCAAGTGGATATTTGGAGCCCTTTCAGGCCTTCGTTGGAAACGGGAATATCTTCCCATAAAAACTAAACAGAAGAGTTCTGTGAAACTGCTTTGTGTAGTATGAATCCAACTCACAGAGTTGAACACTTCCTTTGAAAGAGCAGTTTTGAAACACTCTTTTTGTAGAATCTGCAAGTGTTCGTTTGGAGCGCTTTGAGGCCTATGGTGGAAAAGGAAATATATTCACATATAAACCAGGCAGAAGCATTCTCAGAAACCTCTTTATGATGTGTGCATTCAACTCGGAGAGATAAGCCTTCCTTTTGATAGAGCAGTTTTGAAACTGTGTTTTGGCAGAATCTGCAAGTGGATACTTAGAGCCCTTTCAGGCCTTCGTTGCAAACGGGAATATCTTCCCATAAAAACGAAACAGAAACGTTCTGTGAAACTGCTTTGTGAAGTATGAATCCAACTCACAGAGTTGAACACTTCTTTTGAAAGAGCAGCTTTGAAACACTCTTTTTGTAGAATCTACATGTGTTCATTTGGAGCGCTTTGAGGCCTATGGTGGAAAAGGAAATATCGTCACATAATACCTAGACAGAAGCATTCTTTGAAACTTCTTTATGATGTGTGCATTCAACTCACAGAGTTGAACCTTCCTTTTCATGGAGCAGTTTGGAAAGAGTCTTTTTGCAGCATCTGCAAGTGGATATTTGGAGCTCTTTCAGGCCTTTGTTAGAAGAGGGAATATCTTCCCATAAAAACTGGACAGAAGCATTCTCACAAACTGCTTTGTGATGTGTGTGTTCAACTCACAGAGGTGAACCTTTCCTTTGCTAGAGCAGTTATGAAACACTCTTTTTGTAGAATCTGCAAGTGTTCATTTGGAGCGATTTGAGGCCTATGGTGGAAAAAGAAATATCTTCATATATAAACAAGGCAGAAGCATTCTCAGAAAGCTCTTTATGATGTGTGCATTCAACTCAGAGAGATAAGCCTTCCTTTTGATAGAGCAGTTTTGAAACTGTGTTTTTGCAGAATCTGCAAGTGGATAATTGGAGCCCTTTCAGGCCTTCGTTGGAAACGGGAATATCTTCCCATAAAAACTAAACAGAAGAGTTCTGTGAAACTGCTTTGTGTAGTATGAATCCAACTCACAGAGTTGAACACTTCTTTTGAAAGAGTAGTTTTGAAACACTCTTTTTGTAGAATCTGCAAGTGTTCGTTTGGAGCGCTTTGAGGCCTATGGTGGAAATGGAAATATCTTCACATATAAACCAGGCAGAAGCATTCTCAGAAACCTCTTTATGAGTGTGCATTCAACTCGGAGAGATAAGCCTTCCTTTTGATAGA
This sequence comes from Pongo abelii, assembly GCF_028885655.2. NCBI lineage: Eukaryota > Metazoa > Chordata > Mammalia > Primates > Hominidae > Pongo > Pongo abelii. The sequence goes on along the minus strand of NC_071988.2, from coordinate 81,978,278 downwards.
GCAGTTTTGAAACTGTGTTTTGGCAGAATCTGCAAGTGGATACTTAGAGCCCTTTCAGGCCTTCGTTGCAAACGGGAATATCTTCCGATAAAAACGAAACAGAAACGTTCTGTGAAACTGCTTTGTGAAGTATGAATCCAACTCACAGAGTTGAACACTTCTTTTGAAAGAGCAGCTTTGAAACACTCTTTTTGTAGAATCTGCAAGTGTTCATTTGGAGCGCTTTGAGGCCTATGTTGGAAAAGGAAATATCTTCACATAAAACCTAGACAGAAGCATTCTTTGAAACTTCTTTATGATGTGTGCATTCAACTCACAGAGCTGAACATTCCTTTTCATGGAGCAGTTTGGAAAGAGTCTTTTTGCAGCATCTGCAAGTGGATATTTGGAGCTCTTTCAGGCCTTTGTTAGAAGCGGGAATATCTTCCCATTAAAACTGGACAGAAGCATTCTCACAAACTGCTTTGTGATGTGTGTGTTCAACTCACAGAGGTGAACCTTTCCTTTGCTAGAGCAGTTATGAAACACTCTTTTTGTAGAATCTGCAAGTGTTCATTTGGAGCGCTTTGAGGCCTATGGTGGAAAAAGAAATATCTTCACATAAAACCTAGACAGAAGCATTCTTTGAAACTTCTTTATGATGTGTGCATTCAACTCACAGAGTTGAACCTTCTTTTTCATGGAGCAGTTTGGAAAGAGTCTTTTTGCAGCATCTGCAAGTGGATATTTGGAGCTCTTTCAGGCCTTTGTTAGAAGCGGGAATATCTTCCCATAAAAACTAAACCGAAGCATTCTCACAAACTGCTTTGTGATGTGTGTGTTCAACTCACAGAGGTGAACCTTTCCTTTGCTAGAGCAGTTATGAAACACTCTTTTTGTAGAATCTGCAAGTGTTCATTTGGAGCGCTTTGAGGCCTATGGTGGAAAAAGAAATATCTTCATATATAAACAAGGCAGAAGCATTCTCAGAAACCCCTTTATGATGTGTGCATTCAACTCAGAGAGATAAGCCTTCCTTTTGATAGAGCAGTTTTGAACCTGTGTTTTTGCAGAATCTGCAAGTGGATATTTGGAGCCCTTTCAGGCCTTCGTTGGAAACGGGAATATCTTCCCATAAAAACTAAACAGAAGAGTTCTGTGAAACTGCTTTGTGTAGTATGAATCCAACTCACAGAGTTGAACACTTCCTTTGAAAGAGCAGTTTTGAAACACTCTTTTTGTAGAATCTGCATGTGTTCGTTTGCAGCGCTTTGAGGCCTATGGTGGAAAAGGAAATATCTTCACATATAAACCAGGCAGAAGCATTCTCAGAAACCTCTTTATGATGTGTACATTCAACTCGGAGAGATAAGCCTTCCTTTTGATAGAGCAGTTTTGAAAGTGTGTTTTGGCAGAATCTGCAAGTGGATACTTAGAGCCCTTTCAGGCCTTCATTGCAAACGGGAATATCTTCCCATAAAAACGAAACAGAAACGTTCTGTGAAACTGCTTTGTGAAGTATGAATCCAACTCACAGAGTTGAACACTTCTTTTGAAAGAGCAGCTTTGAAACACTCTTTTTGTAGAATCTAAATGTGTTCATTTGGAGCGCTTTGAGGCCTATGGTGGAAAAGGAAATATCGTCACATAATACCTAGACAGAAGCATTCTTTGAAACTTCTTTATGATGTGTGCATTCAACTCACAGAGTTGAACTTTCCTTTTCATGGAGCAGTTTGGAAAGAGTCTTTTTGCAGCATCTGCAAGTGGATATTTGGAGCTCTTTCAGGCCTTTGTTAGAAGCGGGAATATCTTCCCATTAAAACTGGACAGAAGCATTCTCACAAACTGCTTTGTGATGTGTGTGTTCAACTCACAGAGGTGAACCTTTCCTTTGCTAGAGCAGTTATGAAACACTCTTTTTGTAAAATCTGCAAGTGTTCATTTGGAGCGCTTTGAGGCCTATGGTGGAAAAAGAAATATCTTCACATAAAACCTAGACAGAAGCATTCTTTGAAACTTCTTTATGATGTGTGCATTCAACTCACAGAGTTGAACCTTCTTTTTCATGGAGCAGTTTGGAAAGAGTCTTTTTGCAGCATCTGCAAGTGGATATTTGGAGCTCTTTCAGGCCTTTGCTAGAAGCGGGAATATCTTCCCATATAAACTGGACAGAAGCATTCTCACAAACTGCTTTGAGATGTGTGTGTTCAACTTACAGAGGTGAACCTTTCCTTTGCTAGAGCAGTTATGAAACACTCTTTTTGTAGAATCTGCAAGTGTTCATTTGGAGCGATTTGGGGCCTATGGTGGAACAAGAAATATCTTCATATATAAACAAGGCAGAAGCATTCTCAGAAAGTTCTTTATGATGTGTGCATTCAACTCAGAGAGATAAGCCTTCCTTTTGATAGAGCAGTTTTGAAACTGTATTTTTGCAGAATCTGCAAGTGGATATTTGGAGCCCTTTCAGGCCTTCGATGGAAACGGGAATATCTTCCATTAAAAACTAAACAGAAGAGTTCTGTGAAACTGCTTTGTGTAGTATGAATCCAACTCACAGAGTTGAACACTTCCTTTGAAAGAGCAGTTTTGAAACACTCTTTTTGTAGAATTTGCAAGTGTTCGTTTGGAGCGCTTTGAGGCCTATGGTGGAAAAGCAAATATCTTCACATATAAACCAGGCAGAAGCATTCTCAGAAACCTCTTTATGATGTGTGCATTCAACTCGGAGAGATAAGCCTTCCTTTTGATAGAGCAGTTTTGAAACTGTGTTTTGGCAGAATCTGCAAGTGGATACTTAGAGCCCTTTCAGGCCTTCGTTGCAAACGGGAATATCTTCCCATAAAAACGAAACAGAAACGTTCTGTGAAACTGCTTTGTGAAGTATGAATCCAACTCACAGAGTTGAACACTTCTTTTGAAAGAGCAGCTTTGAAACACTCTTTTTGTAGAATCTACATGTGTTCATTTGGAGCGCTTTGAGGCCTATGGTGGAAAAGGAAATATCGTCACATAATACCTAGACAGAAGCATTCTTTGAAACTTCTTTATGATGTGTGCATTCAACTCACAGAGTTGAACATTCCTTTTCATGGAGCAGTTTGGAAAGAGTCTTTTTGCAGCATCTGCAAGTGGATATTTGGAGCTCTTTCAGGCCTTTGTTAGAAGCGGGAATATCTTCCCATAAAAACTGGACAGAAGCATTCTCACAAACTGCTTTGTGATGTGTGTGTTCAACTCACAGAAGTGAACCTTTCCTTTGCTAGAGCAGTTATGAAACACTCTTTTTGTAGAATCTGCAAGTGTTCATTTGGAGCGATTTGAGGCCTAAGGTGGAAAAAGAAATATCTTCATATATAAACAAGGCAGAAGCATTCTCAGAAAGCTATTTATGATGTGTGCATTCAACTCAGAGAGATAAGCCTTCCTTTTGATAGAGCAGTTTTGAAACTGTGTTTTTGCAGAATCTGCAGGTGGATATTTGGAGCCCTTTCAGGCCTTCGTTGGAAACGGGAATATCTTCCCATAAAAACTAAACAGAAGAGTTCTGTGAAACTGCTTTGTGTAGTATGAATCCAACTCACAGAGTTGAACACTTCTTTTGAAAGAGTAGTTTTGAAACACTCTTTTTGTAGAATCTGCAAGTGTTCGTTTGGAGCGCTTTGAGGCCTATGGTGGAAAAGGAAATATCTTCACATATAAACCAGGCAGAAGCATTCTCAGAAACCTCTTTATGATGTGTGCATTCAACTCGGAGAGATAAGCCTTCCTTTTGATAGAGCAGTTTTGAAACTGTGTTTTGGCAGAATCTGCAAGTGGATACTTAGAGCCCTTTCAGGCCTTCGTTGCAAACGGGAATATCTTCCGATAAAAACGAAACAGAAACGTTCTGTGAAACTGCTTTGTGAAGTATGAATCCAACTCACAGAGTTGAACACTTCTTTTGAAAGAGCAGCTTTGAAACACTCTTTTTGTAGAATCTACATATGTTCATTTGGAGCGCTTTGAGGCCTATGGTGGAAAAGGAAATATCGTCACATAATACCTAGACAGAAGCATTCTTTGAAACTTCTTTATGATGTGTGCATTCAACTCACAGAGTTGAACTTTCCTTTTCATGGAGCAGTTTGGAAAGAGTCTTTTTGCAGCATCTGCAAGTGGATATTTGGAGCTCTTTCAGGCCTTTGTTAGAAGCGGGAATATCTTCCCATAAAAACTGGACAGAAGCATTCTCACAAACTGCTTTGTGATGTGTGTGTTCAACTCACAGAGGTGAACCTTTCCTTTGCTAGAGCAGTTATGAAACACTCTTTTTGTAGAATCTGCAAGTGTTCATTTGGAGCGCTTTGAGGCCTATGGTGGAAAAAGAAATATCTTCACATAAAACCTAGACAGAAGCATTCTTTGAAACTTCTTTATGATGTGTGCATTCAACTCACAGAGTTGAACCTTCTTTTTCATGGAGCAGTTTGGAAAGAGTCTTTTTGCAGCATCTGCAAGTGGATATTTGGAGCTCTTTCAGGCCTTTGCTAGAAGCGGGAATATCTTCCCATAAAAACTGGACTGAAGCATTCTCACAAACTGCTTTGAGATGTGTGTGTTCAACTCACAGAGGTGAACCTTTCCTTTGCTAGAGCAGTTATGAAACACTCTTTTTGTAGAATCTGCAAGTGTTCATTTGGAGCGCTTTGAGGCCTATGGTGGAAAAAGAAATATCTTCATATATAAACAAGGCAGAAGCATTCTCAGAAACCCCTTTATGATGTGTGCATTCAACTCAGAGAGATAAGCCTTCCTTTTGATAGAGCAGTTTTGAACCTGTGTTTTTGCAGAATCTGCAAGTGGATATTTGGAGCCCTTTCAGGCCTTCGTTGGAAACGGGAATATCTTCCCATAAAAACTAAACAGAAGAGTTCTGTGAAACTGCTTTGTGTAGTATGAATCCAACTCACAGAGTTGAACACTTCCTTTGAAAGAACAGTTTTGAAACACTCTTTTTGTAGAATCTGCAAGTGTTCGTTTGGAGCGCGTTGAGGCCTATGGTGGAAAAGGAAATATCTTCACATATAAACCAGGCAGAAGCATTCTCAGAAACCTCTTTATGATGTGTGCATTCAACTCGGAGAGATAAGCCTTCCTTTTGATAGAGCAGTTTTGAAAGTGTGTTTTGGCAGAATCTGCAAGTGGATACTTAGAGCCCTTTCAGGCCTTCGTTGCAAACGGGAATATCTTCCCATAAAAACGAAACAGAAACGTTCTGTGAAACTGCTTTGTGAAGTATGAATCCAACTCACAGAGTTGAACACTTCCTTTGAAAGAGCAGCTTTGAAACACTCTTTTTGTAGAATCTACATGTGTTCATTTGGAGCACTTTGAGGCCTATGGTGGAAAAGGAAATATCGTCACATAATACCTAGACAGAAGCATTCTTTGAAACTTCTTTATGATGTGTGCATTCAACTCACAGAGTTGAACTTTCCTTTTCATGGAGCAGTTTGGAAAGAGTCTTTTTGCAGCATCTGCAAGTGGATATTTGGAGCTCTTTCAGGCCTTTGTTAGAAGCGGGAATATCTTCCCATTAAAACTGGACAGAAGCATTCTCACAAACTGCTTTGTGATGTGTGTGTTCATCTCACAGAGGTGAACCTTTCCTTTGCTAGAGCAGTTATGAAACACTCTTTTTGTAGAATCTGCAAGTGTTCATTTGGAGCGCTTTGAGGCCTATGGTGGAAAAAGAAATATCTTCACATAAAACTTAGACAGAAGCATTCTTTGAAACTTCTTTATGATGTGTGCATTCAACTCACAGAGTTGAACCTTCTTTTTCATGGAGCAGTTTGGAAAGAGTCTTTTTGCAGCATCTACAAGTGGATATTTGGAGCTCTTTCAGGCCTTTGCTAGAAGTGGGAATATCTTCCCATAAAAACTGGACAGAAGCATTCTCACAAACTGCTTTGAGATGTGTGTGTTCAACTCACAGAGGTGAACGTTTCCTTTGCTAGAGCAGTTATGAAACACTCTTTTTGTAGAATCTGCAAGTGTTCATTTGGAGCGATTTGAGGCCTATGGTGGAAAAAGAAATATCTTCATATATAAACAAGGCAGAAGCATTCTCAGAAAGTTCTTTATGATGTGTGCATTCAACTCAGAGAGATAAGCCTTCCTTTTGATAGAGCAGTTTTGAAACTGTATTTTTGCAGAATCTGCAAGTGGATATTTGGAGCCCTTTCTGGCCTTCGTTGGAAACGGGAATATCTTCCATTAAAAACTAAACAGAAGAGTTCTGGGAAACTGCTTTGTGTAGTATGAATCCAACTCACAGAGTTGAACACTTCCTTTGAAAGAGCAGTTTTGAAACACTCTTTTTGTAGAATCTGCAAGTGTTCGTTTGGAGCGCTTTGAGGCCTATGGTGGAAAAGCAAATATCTTCACATATAAACCAGGCAGAAGCATTCTCAGAAACCTCTTTATGATGTGTGCATTCAACTCGGAGAGATAAGCCTTCCTTTTGATAGAGCAGTTTTGAAACTGTGTTTTGGCAGAATCTGCAAGTGGATACTTAGAGCCCTTTCAGGCCTTCGTTGCAAACGGGAATATCTTCCCATAAAAACGAAACAGAAACGTTCTGTGAAACTGCTTTGTGAAGTATGAATCCAACTCACAGAGTTGAACACTTCTTTTGAAAGAGCAGCTTTGAAACACTCTTTTTGTAGAATCTACATGTGTTCATTTGGAGCGCTTTGAGGCCTATGGTGGAAAAGGAAATATCGTCACATAATACCTAGACAGAAGCATTCTTTGAAACTTCTTTATGATGTGTGCATTCAACTCACAGAGTTGAACCTTCCTCTTCATGGAGCAGTTTGGAAAGAGTCTTTTTGCAGCATCTGCAAGTGGATATTTGGAGCTCTTTCAGGCCTTTGTTAGAAGCGGGAATATCTTCCCATTAAAACTGGACAGAAGCATTCTCACAAACTGCTTTGTGATGTGTGTGTTCAACTCACAGAGGTGAACCTTTCCTTTGCTAGAGCAGTTATGAAACACTCTTTTTGTAGAATCTGCAAGTGTTCATTTGGAGCGATTTGAGGCCTATGGTGGAAAAAGAAATATCTTCATATATAAACAAGGCAGAAGCATTCTCAGAAAGCTCTTTATGATGTGTGCATTCAACTCAGAGAGATAAGCCTTCCTTTTGTTAGAGCAGTTTTGAAACTGTGTTTTTGCAGAATCTGCAAGTGGATATTTGGAGCCCTTTCAGGCCTTCGTTGGAAACGGGAATATCTTCCCATAAAAACTAAACAGAAGAGTTCTGTGAAACTGCTTTGTGTAGTATGAATCCAACTCACAGAGTTGAACACTTCTTTTGAAAGAGTAGTTTTGAAACACTCTTTTTGTAGAATCTGCAAGTGTTCGTTTGGAGCGCTTTGAGGCCTATGGTGGAAAAGGAAATATCTTCACATATAAACCAGGCTGAAGCATTCTCAGAAAACTCTTTATGATGTGTGCATTCAACTCGGAGAGATAAGCCTTCCTTTTGATAGAGCAGTTTTGAAACTGTGTTTTGGCAGAATCTGCAAGTGGATACTTAGAGCCCTTTCAGGCCTTCGTTGCAAACGGGAATATCTTCCGATAAAAACGAAACAGAAACGTTCTGTGAAACTGCTTTGTGAAGTATGAATCCAACTCACAGAGTTGAACACTTCTTTTGAAAGAGCAGCTTTGAAACACTCTTTTTGTAGAATCTGCAAGTGTTCATTTGGAGCGCTTTGAGGCCTATGGTGGAAAAGGAAATATCTTCACATAAAACCTAGACAGAAGCATTCTTTGAAACTTCTTTATGATGTGTGCATTCAACTCACAGAGTTGAACCTTATTTTTCATGGAGCAGTTTGGAAAGAGTCTTTTTGCAGCATCTGCAAGTGGATATTTGGAGCTCTTTCAGGCCTTTGTTAGAAGCGGGAATATCTTCCCATAAAAACTAAACCGAAGCATTCTCACAAACTGCTTTGTGATGTGTGTGTTCAACTCACAGAGGTGAACCTTTCCTTTGCTAGAGCAGTTATGAAACACTCTTTTTGTAGAATCTGCAAGTGTTCATTTGGAGCGCTTTGAGGCCTATGGTGGAAAAAGAAATATCTTCATATATAAACAAGGCAGAAGCATTCTCAGAAACCCCTTTATGATGTGTGCATTCAACTCAGAGAGATAAGCCTTCCTTTTGATAGAGCAGTTTTGAAACTGTATTTTTGCAGAATCTGCAAGTGGATATTTGGAGCCCTTTCAGGCCTTCGTTGGAAACGGGAATATCTTCCCATAAAAACTAAACAGAAGAGTTCTGTGAAACTGCTTTGTGTAGTATGAATCCAACTCACAGAGTTGAACACTTCCTTTGAAAGAGCAGTTTTGAAACACTCTTTTTGTAGAATCTGCAAGTGTTCGTTTGGAGCGCTTTGAGGCCTATGGTGGAAAAGGAAATATATTCACATATAAACCAGGCAGAAGCATTCTCAGAAACCTCTTTATGATGTGTGCATTCAACTCGGAGAGATAAGCCTTCCTTTTGATAGAGCAGTTTTGAAACTGTGTTTTGGCAGAATCTGCAAGTGGATACTTAGAGCCCTTTCAGGCCTTCGTTGCAAACGGGAATATCTTCCCATAAAAACGAAACAGAAACGTTCTGTGAAACTGCTTTGTGAAGTATGAATCCAACTCACAGAGTTGAACACTTCTTTTGAAAGAGCAGCTTTGAAACACTCTTTTTGTAGAATCTACATGTGTTCATTTGGAGCGCTTTGAGGCCTATGGTGGAAAAGGAAATATCGTCACATAATACCTAGACAGAAGCATTCTTTGAAACTTCTTTATGATGTGTGCATTCAACTCACAGAGTTGAACCTTCCTTTTCATGGAGCAGTTTGGAAAGAGTCTTTTTGCAGCATCTGCAAGTGGATATTTGGAGCTCTTTCAGGCCTTTGTTAGAAGAGGGAATATCTTCCCATAAAAACTGGACAGAAGCATTCTCACAAACTGCTTTGTGATGTGTGTGTTCAACTCACAGAGGTGAACCTTTCCTTTGCTAGAGCAGTTATGAAACACTCTTTTTGTAGAATCTGCAAGTGTTCATTTGGAGCGATTTGAGGCCTATGGTGGAAAAAGAAATATCTTCATATATAAACAAGGCAGAAGCATTCTCAGAAAGCTCTTTATGATGTGTGCATTCAACTCAGAGAGATAAGCCTTCCTTTTGATAGAGCAGTTTTGAAACTGTGTTTTTGCAGAATCTGCAAGTGGATAATTGGAGCCCTTTCAGGCCTTCGTTGGAAACGGGAATATCTTCCCATAAAAACTAAACAGAAGAGTTCTGTGAAACTGCTTTGTGTAGTATGAATCCAACTCACAGAGTTGAACACTTCTTTTGAAAGAGTAGTTTTGAAACACTCTTTTTGTAGAATCTGCAAGTGTTCGTTTGGAGCGCTTTGAGGCCTATGGTGGAAATGGAAATATCTTCACATATAAACCAGGCAGAAGCATTCTCAGAAACCTCTTTATGAGTGTGCATTCAACTCGGAGAGATAAGCCTTCCTTTTGATAGAGCAGTTTTGAAACTGTGTTTTGGCAGAATCTGCAAGTGGATACTTAGAGCCCTTTCAGGCCTTCGTTGCAAACGGGAATATCTTCCGATAAAAACGAAACAGAAACGTTCTGTGAAACTGCTTTGTGAAGTATGAATCCAACTCACAGAGTTGAACACTTCTTTTGAAAGAGCAGCTTTGAAACACTCTTTTTGTAGAATCTGCAAGTGTTCATTTGGAGCGCTTTGAGGCCTATGTTGGAAAAGGAAATATCTTCACATAAAACCTAGACAGAAGCATTCTTTGAAACTTCTTTATGATGTGTGCATTCAACTCACAGAGCTGAACATTCCTTTTCATGGAGCAGTTTGGAAAGAGTCTTTTTGCAGCATCTGCAAGTGGATATTTGGAGCTCTTTCAGGCCTTTGTTAGAAGCGGGAATATCTTCCCATTAAAACTGGACAGAAGCATTCTCACAAACTGCTTTGTGATGTGTGTGTTCAACTCACAGAGGTGAACCTTTCCTTTGCTAGAGCAGTTATGAAACACTCTTTTTGTAGAATCTGCAAGTGTTCATTTGGAGCGCTTTGAGGCCTATGGTGGAAAAAGAAATATCTTCACATAAAACCTAGACAGAAGCATTCTTTGAAACTTCTTTATGATGTGTGCATTCAACTCACAGAGTTGAACCTTCTTTTTCATGGAGCAGTTTGGAAAGAGTCTTTTTGCAGCATCTGCAAGTGGATATTTGGAGCTCTTTCAGGCCTTTGTTAGAAGCGGGAATATCTTCCCATAAAAACTAAACCGAAGCATTCTCACAAACTGCTTTGTGATGTGTGTGTTCAACTCACAGAGGTGAACCTTTCCTTTGCTAGAGCAGTTATGAAACACTCTTTTTGTAGAATCTGCAAGTGTTCATTTGGAGCGCTTTGAGGCCTATGGTGGAAAAAGAAATATCTTCATATATAAACAAGGCAGAAGCATTCTCAGAAACCCCTTTATGATGTGTGCATTCAACTCAGAGAGATAAGCCTTCCTTTTGATAGAGCAGTTTTGAACCTGTGTTTTTGCAGAATCTGCAAGTGGATATTTGGAGCCCTTTCAGGCCTTCGTTGGAAACGGGAATATCTTCCCATAAAAACTAAACAGAAGAGTTCTGTGAAACTGCTTTGTGTAGTATGAATCCAACTCACAGAGTTGAACACTTCCTTTGAAAGAGCAGTTTTGAAACACTCTTTTTGTAGAATCTGCATGTGTTCGTTTGCAGCGCTTTGAGGCCTATGGTGGAAAAGGAAATATCTTCACATATAAACCAGGCAGAAGCATTCTCAGAAACCTCTTTATGATGTGTACATTCAACTCGGAGAGATAAGCCTTCCTTTTGATAGAGCAGTTTTGAAAGTGTGTTTTGGCAGAATCTGCAAGTGGATACTTAGAGCCCTTTCAGGCCTTCATTGCAAACGGGAATATCTTCCCATAAAAACGAAACAGAAACGTTCTGTGAAACTGCTTTGTGAAGTATGAATCCAACTCACAGAGTTGAACACTTCTTTTGAAAGAGCAGCTTTGAAACACTCTTTTTGTAGAATCTAAATGTGTTCATTTGGAGCGCTTTGAGGCCTATGGTGGAAAAGGAAATATCGTCACATAATACCTAGACAGAAGCATTCTTTGAAACTTCTTTATGATGTGTGCATTCAACTCACAGAGTTGAACTTTCCTTTTCATGGAGCAGTTTGGAAAGAGTCTTTTTGCAGCATCTGCAAGTGGATATTTGGAGCTCTTTCAGGCCTTTGTTAGAAGCGGGAATATCTTCCCATTAAAACTGGACAGAAGCATTCTCACAAACTGCTTTGTGATGTGTGTGTTCAACTCACAGAGGTGAACCTTTCCTTTGCTAGAGCAGTTATGAAACACTCTTTTTGTAAAATCTGCAAGTGTTCATTTGGAGCGCTTTGAGGCCTATGGTGGAAAAAGAAATATCTTCACATAAAACCTAGACAGAAGCATTCTTTGAAACTTCTTTATGATGTGTGCATTCAACTCACAGAGTTGAACCTTCTTTTTCATGGAGCAGTTTGGAAAGAGTCTTTTTGCAGCATCTGCAAGTGGATATTTGGAGCTCTTTCAGGCCTTTGCTAGAAGCGGGAATATCTTCCCATATAAACTGGACAGAAGCATTCTCACAAACTGCTTTGAGATGTGTGTGTTCAACTTACAGAGGTGAACCTTTCCTTTGCTAGAGCAGTTATGAAACACTCTTTTTGTAGAATCTGCAAGTGTTCATTTGGAGCGATTTGGGGCCTATGGTGGAACAAGAAATATCTTCATATATAAACAAGGCAGAAGCATTCTCAGAAAGTTCTTTATGATGTGTGCATTCAACTCAGAGAGATAAGCCTTCCTTTTGATAGAGCAGTTTTGAAACTGTATTTTTGCAGAATCTGCAAGTGGATATTTGGAGCCCTTTCAGGCCTTCGTTGGAAACGGGAATATCTTCCATTAAAAACTAAACAGAAGAGTTCTGTGAAACTGCTTTGTGTAGTATGAATCCAACTCACAGAGTTGAACACTTCCTTTGAAAGAGCAGTTTTGAAACACTCTTTTTGTAGAATCTGCAAGTGTTCGTTTGGAGCGCTTTGAGGCCTGTGGTGGAAAAGGAAATATCTTCACATATAAACCAGGCAGAAGCATTCTCAGAAACCTCTTTATGATGTGTGCATTCAACTCGGAGAGATAAGCCTTCCTTTTGATAGAGCAGTTTTGAAAGTGTGTTTTGGCAGAATCTGCAAGTGGATACTTAGAGCCCTTTCAGGCCTTCGTTGCAAACGGGAATATCTTCCGATAAAAACGAAACAGAAACGTTCTGTGAAACTGCTTTGTGAAGTATGAATCCAACTCACAGAGTTGAACACTTCTTTTGAAAGAGCAGCTTTGAAACACTCTTTTTGTAGAATCTACATGTGTTCATTTGGAGCGCTTTGAAGCCTATGGTGGAAAAGGAAATATCGTCACATAATACCTAGACAGAAGCATTCTTTGAAACTTCTTTATGATGTGTGCATTCAACTCACAGAGTTGAACCTTCCTTTTCATGGAGCAGTTTGGAAAGAGTCTTTTTGCAGCATCTGCAAGTGGATATTTGGAGCTCTTTCAGGCCTTTGTTAGAAGCGGGAATATCTTCCCATAAAAACTGGACAGAAGCATTCTCACAAACTGCTTTGTGATGTGTGTGTTCAACTCACAGAGGTGAACCTTTCCTTTGCTAGAGCAGTTATGAAACACTCTTTTTGTAGAATCTGCAAGTGTTCATTTGGAGCGATTTGAGGCCTATGGTGGAAAAAGAAATATCTTCATATATAAACAAGGCAGAAGCATTCTCAGAAAGCTCTTTATGATGTGTGCATTCAACTCAGAGAGATAAGCCTTCCTTTTGATAGAGCAGTTTTGAAACTGTGTTTTTGCAGAATCTGCAAGTGGATAATTGGAGCCCTTTCAGGCCTTCGTTGGAAACGGGAATATCTTCCCATAAAAACTAAACAGAAGAGTTCTGTGAAACTGCTTTGTGTAGTATGAATCCAACTCACAGAGTTGAACACTTCTTTTGAAAGAGTAGTTTTGAAACACTCTTTTTGTAGAATCTGCAAGTGTTCGTTTGGAGCGCTTTGAGGCCTATGGTGGAAATGGAAATATCTTCACATATAAACCAGGCAGAAGCATTCTCAGAAACCTCTTTATGAGTGTGCATTCAACTCGGAGAGATAAGCCTTCCTTTTGATAGAGCAGTTTTGAAACTGTGTTTTGGCAGAATCTGCAAGTGGATACTTAGAGCCCTTTCAGGCCTTCGTTGCAAACGGGAATATCTTCCGATAAAAACGAAACAGAAACGTTCTGTGAAACTGCTTTGTGAAGTATGAATCCAACTCACAGAGTTGAACACTTCTTTTGAAAGAGCAGCTTTGAAACACTCTTTTTTTAGAATCTGCAAGTGTTCATTTGGAGCGCTTTGAGGCCTATGTTGGAAAAGGAAATATCTTCACATAAAACCTAGACAGAAGCATTCTTTGAAACTTCTTTATGATGTGTGCATTCAACTCACAGAGCTGAACATTCCTTTTCATGGAGCAGTTTGGAAAGAGTCTTTTTGCAGCATCTGCAAGTGGATATTTGGAGCTCTTTCAGGCCTTTGTTAGAAGCGGGAATATCTTCCCATTAAAACTGGACAGAAGCATTCTCACAAACTGCTTTGTGATGTGTGTGTTCAACTCACAGAGGTGAACCTTTCCTTTGCTAGAGCAGTTATGAAACACTCTTTTTGTAGAATCTGCAAGTGTTCATTTGGAGCGCTTTGAGGCCTATGGTGGAAAAAGAAATATCTTCACATAAAACCTAGACAGAAGCATTCTTTGAAACTTCTTTATGATGTGTGCATTCAACTCACAGAGTTGAACCTTCTTTTTCATGGAGCAGTTTGGAAAGAGTCTTTTTGCAGCATCTGCAAGTGGATATTTGGAGCTCTTTCAGGCCTTTGTTAGAAGCGGGAATATCTTCCCATAAAAACTAAACCGAAGCGTTCTCACAAACTGCTTTGTGATGTGTGTGTTCAACTCACAGAGGTGAACCTTTCCTTTGCTAGAGCAGTTATGAAACACTCTTTTTGTAGAATCTGCAAGTGTTCATTTGGAGCGCTTTGAGGCCTATGGTGGAAAAAGAAATATCTTCATATATAAACAAGGCAGAAGCATTCTCAGAAACCCCTTTATGATGTGTGCATTCAACTCAGAGAGATAAGCCTTCCTTTCGATAGAGCAGTTTTGAACCTGTGTTTTTGCAGAATCTGCAAGTGGATATTTGGAGCCCTTTCAGGCCTTCGTTGGAAACGGGAATATCTTCCCATAAAAACTAAACAGAAGAGTTCTGTGAAACTGCTTTGTGTAGTATGAATCCAACTCACAGAGTTGAACACTTCCTTTGAAAGAGCAGTTTTGAAACACTCTTTTTGTAGAATCTGCAAGTGTTCGTTTGGAGCGCGTTGAGGCCTATGGTGGAAAAGGAAATATCTTCACATATAAACCAGGCAGAAGCATTCTCAGAAACCTCTTTATGATGTGTGCATTCAACTCGGAGAGATAAGCCTTCCTTTTGATAGAGCAGTTTTGAAAGTGTGTTTTGGCAGAATCTGCAAGTGGATACTTAGAGCCCTTTCAGGCCTTCGTTGCAAACGGGAATATCTTCCCATAAAAACGAAACAGAAACGTTCTGTGAAACTGCTTTGTGAAGTATGAATCCAACTCACAGAGTTGAACACTTCCTTTGAAAGAGCAGCTTTGAAACACTCTTTTTGTAGAATCTACATGTGTTCATTTGGAGCACTTTGAGGCCTATGGTGGAAAAGGAAATATCGTCACATAATACCTAGACAGAAGCATTCTTTGAAACTTCTTTATGATGTGTGCATTCAACTCACAGAGTTGAACTTTCCTTTTCATGGAGCAGTTTGGAAAGAGTCTTTTTGCAGCATCTGCAAGTGGATATTTGGAGCTCTTTCAGGCCTTTGTTAGAAGCGGGAATATCTTCCCATTAAAACTGGACAGAAGCATTCTCACAAACTGCTTTGTGATGTGTGTGTTCATCTCACAGAGGTGAACCTTTCCTTTGCTAGAGCAGTTATGAAACACTCTTTTTGTAGAATCTGCAAGTGTTCATTTGGAGCGCTTTGAGGCCTATGGTGGAAAAAGAAATATCTTCACATAAAACTTAGACAGAAGCATTCTTTGAAACTTCTTTATGATGTGTGCATTCAACTCACAGAGTTGAACCTTCTTTTTCATGGAGCAGTTTGGAAAGAGTCTTTTTGCAGCATCTACAAGTGGATATTTGGAGCTCTTTCAGGCCTTTGCTAGAAGTGGGAATATCTTCCCATAAAAACTGGACAGAAGCATTCTCACAAACTGCTTTGAGATGTGTGTGTTCAACTCACAGAGGTGAACGTTTCCTTTGCTAGAGCAGTTATGAAACACTCTTTTTGTAGAATCTGCAAGTGTTCATTTGGAGCGATTTGAGGCCTATGGTGGAAAAAGAAATATCTTCATATATAAACAAGGCAGAAGCATTCTCAGAAAGTTCTTTATGATGTGTGCATTCAACTCAGAGAGATAAGCCTTCCTTTTGATAGAGCAGTTTTGAAACTGTATTTTTGCAGAATCTGCAAGTGGATATTTGGAGCCCTTTCTGGCCTTCGTTGGAAACGGGAATATCTTCCATTAAAAACTAAACAGAAGAGTTCTGGGAAACTGCTTTGTGTAGTATGAATCCAACTCACAGAGTTGAACACTTCCTTTGAAAGAGCAGTTTTGAAACACTCTTTTTGTAGAATCTGCAAGTGTTCGTTTGGAGCGCTTTGAGGCCTATGGTGGAAAAGCAAATATCTTCACATATAAACCAGGCAGAAGCATTCTCAGAAACCTCTTTATGATGTGTGCATTCAACTCGGAGAGATAAGCCTTCCTTTTGATAGAGCAGTTTTGAAACTGTGTTTTGGCAGAATCTGCAAGTGGATACTTAGAGCCCTTTCAGGCCTTCGTTGCAAACGGGAATATCTTCCCATAAAAACGAAACAGAAACGTTCTGTGAAACTGCTTTGTGAAGTATGAATCCAACTCACAGAGTTGAACACTTCTTTTGAAAGAGCAGCTTTGAAACACTCTTTTTGTAGAATCTACATGTGTTCATTTGGAGCGCTTTGAGGCCTATGGTGGAAAAGGAAATATCGTCACATAATACCTAGACAGAAGCATTCTTTGAAACTTCTTTATGATGTGTGCATTCAACTCACAGAGTTGAACCTTCCTCTTCATGGAGCAGTTTGGAAAGAGTCTTTTTGCAGCATCTGCAAGTGGATATTTGGAGCTCTTTCAGGCCTTTGTTAGAAGCGGGAATATCTTCCCATTAAAACTGGACAGAAGCATTCTCACAAACTGCTTTGTGATGTGTGTGTTCAACTCACAGAGGTGAACCTTTCCTTTGCTAGAGCAGTTATGAAACACTCTTTTTGTAGAATCTGCAAGTGTTCATTTGGAGCGATTTGAGGCCTATGGTGGAAAAAGAAATATCTTCATATATAAACAAGGCAGAAGCATTCTCAGAAAGCTCTTTATGATGTGTGCATTCAACTCAGAGAGATAAGCCTTCCTTTTGTTAGAGCAGTTTTGAAACTGTGTTTTTGCAGAATCTGCAAGTGGATATTTGGAGCCCTTTCAGGCCTTCGTTGGAAACGGGAATATCTTCCCATAAAAACTAAACAGAAGAGTTCTGTGAAACTGCTTTGTGTAGTATGAATCCAACTCACAGAGTTGAACACTTCTTTTGAAAGAGTAGTTTTGAAACACTCTTTTTGTAGAATCTGCAAGTGTTCGTTTGGAGCGCTTTGAGGCCTATGGTGGAAAAGGAAATATCTTCACATATAAACCAGGCTGAAGCATTCTCAGAAAACTCTTTATGATGTGTGCATTCAACTCGGAGAGATAAGCCTTCCTTTTGATAGAGCAGTTTTGAAACTGTGTTTTGGCAGAATCTGCAAGTGGATACTTAGAGCCCTTTCAGGCCTTCGTTGCAAACGGGAATATCTTCCGATAAAAACGAAACAGAAACGTTCTGTGAAACTGCTTTGTGAAGTATGAATCCAACTCACAGAGTTGAACACTTCTTTTGAAAGAGCAGCTTTGAAACACTCTTTTTGTAGAATCTGCAAGTGTTCATTTGGAGCGCTTTGAGGCCTATGGTGGAAAAGGAAATATCTTCACATAAAACCTAGACAGAAGCATTCTTTGAAACTTCTTTATGATGTGTGCATTCAACTCACAGAGTTGAACCTTATTTTTCATGGAGCAGTTTGGAAAGAGTCTTTTTGCAGCATCTGCAAGTGGATATTTGGAGCTCTTTCAGGCCTTTGTTAGAAGCGGGAATATCTTCCCATAAAAACTAAACCGAAGCATTCTCACAAACTGCTTTGTGATGTGTGTGTTCAACTCACAGAGGTGAACCTTTCCTTTGCTAGAGCAGTTATGAAACACTCTTTTTGTAGAATCTGCAAGTGTTCATTTGGAGCGCTTTGAGGCCTATGGTGGAAAAAGAAATATCTTCATATATAAACAAGGCAGAAGCATTCTCAGAAACCCCTTTATGATGTGTGCATTCAACTCAGAGAGATAAGCCTTCCTTTTGATAGAGCAGTTTTGAAACTGTATTTTTGCAGAATCTGCAAGTGGATATTTGGAGCCCTTTCAGGCCTTCGTTGGAAACGGGAATATCTTCCCATAAAAACTAAACAGAAGAGTTCTGTGAAACTGCTTTGTGTAGTATGAATCCAACTCACAGAGTTGAACACTTCCTTTGAAAGAGCAGTTTTGAAACACTCTTTTTGTAGAATCTGCAAGTGTTCGTTTGGAGCGCTTTGAGGCCTATGGTGGAAAAGGAAATATATTCACATATAAACCAGGCAGAAGCATTCTCAGAAACCTCTTTATGATGTGTGCATTCAACTCGGAGAGATAAGCCTTCCTTTTGATAGAGCAGTTTTGAAACTGTGTTTTGGCAGAATCTGCAAGTGGATACTTAGAGCCCTTTCAGGCCTTCGTTGCAAACGGGAATATCTTCCCATAAAAACGAAACAGAAACGTTCTGTGAAACTGCTTTGTGAAGTATGAATCCAACTCACAGAGTTGAACACTTCTTTTGAAAGAGCAGCTTTGAAACACTCTTTTTGTAGAATCTACATGTGTTCATTTGGAGCGCTTTGAGGCCTATGGTGGAAAAGGAAATATCGTCACATAATACCTAGACAGAAGCATTCTTTGAAACTTCTTTATGATGTGTGCATTCAACTCACAGAGTTGAACCTTCCTTTTCATGGAGCAGTTTGGAAAGAGTCTTTTTGCAGCATCTGCAAGTGGATATTTGGAGCTCTTTCAGGCCTTTGTTAGAAGAGGGAATATCTTCCCATAAAAACTGGACAGAAGCATTCTCACAAACTGCTTTGTGATGTGTGTGTTCAACTCACAGAGGTGAACCTTTCCTTTGCTAGAGCAGTTATGAAACACTCTTTTTGTAGAATCTGCAAGTGTTCATTTGGAGCGATTTGAGGCCTATGGTGGAAAAAGAAATATCTTCATATATAAACAAGGCAGAAGCATTCTCAGAAAGCTCTTTATGATGTGTGCATTCAACTCAGAGAGATAAGCCTTCCTTTTGATAGAGCAGTTTTGAAACTGTGTTTTTGCAGAATCTGCAAGTGGATAATTGGAGCCCTTTCAGGCCTTCGTTGGAAACGGGAATATCTTCCCATAAAAACTAAACAGAAGAGTTCTGTGAAACTGCTTTGTGTAGTATGAATCCAACTCACAGAGTTGAACACTTCTTTTGAAAGAGTAGTTTTGAAACACTCTTTTTGTAGAATCTGCAAGTGTTCGTTTGGAGCGCTTTGAGGCCTATGGTGGAAATGGAAATATCTTCACATATAAACCAGGCAGAAGCATTCTCAGAAACCTCTTTATGAGTGTGCATTCAACTCGGAGAGATAAGCCTTCCTTTTGATAGAGCAGTTTTGAAACTGTGTTTTGGCAGAATCTGCAAGTGGATACTTAGAGCCCTTTCAGGCCTTCGTTGCAAACGGGAATATCTTCCGATAAAAACGAAACAGAAACGTTCTGTGAAACTGCTTTGTGAAGTATGAATCCAACTCACAGAGTTGAACACTTCTTTTGAAAGAGCAGCTTTGAAACACTCTTTTTGTAGAATCTGCAAGTGTTCATTTGGAGCGCTTTGAGGCCTATGTTGGAAAAGGAAATATCTTCACATAAAACCTAGACAGAAGCATTCTTTGAAACTTCTTTATGATGTGTGCATTCAACTCACAGAGCTGAACATTCCTTTTCATGGAGCAGTTTGGAAAGAGTCTTTTTGCAGCATCTGCAAGTGGATATTTGGAGCTCTTTCAGGCCTTTGTTAGAAGCGGGAATATCTTCCCATTAAAACTGGACAGAAGCATTCTCACAAACTGCTTTGTGATGTGTGTGTTCAACTCACAGAGGTGAACCTTTCCTTTGCTAGAGCAGTTATGAAACACTCTTTTTGTAGAATCTGCAAGTGTTCATTTGGAGCGCTTTGAGGCCTATGGTGGAAAAAGAAATATCTTCACATAAAACCTAGACAGAAGCATTCTTTGAAACTTCTTTATGATGTGTGCATTCAACTCACAGAGTTGAACCTTCTTTTTCATGGAGCAGTTTGGAAAGAGTCTTTTTGCAGCATCTGCAAGTGGATATTTGGAGCTCTTTCAGGCCTTTGTTAGAAGCGGGAATATCTTCCCATAAAAACTAAACCGAAGCATTCTCACAAACTGCTTTGTGATGTGTGTGTTCAACTCACAGAGGTGAACCTTTCCTTTGCTAGAGCAGTTATGAAACACTCTTTTTGTAGAATCTGCAAGTGTTCATTTGGAGCGCTTTGAGGCCTATGGTGGAAAAAGAAATATCTTCATATATAAACAAGGCAGAAGCATTCTCAGAAACCCCTTTATGATGTGTGCATTCAACTCAGAGAGATAAGCCTTCCTTTTGATAGAGCAG
Organism: Pongo abelii; assembly: GCF_028885655.2. NCBI lineage: Eukaryota > Metazoa > Chordata > Mammalia > Primates > Hominidae > Pongo > Pongo abelii. The sequence goes on along the minus strand of NC_071988.2, from coordinate 81,958,099 downwards.
TTTTGAACCTGTGTTTTTGCAGAATCTGCAAGTGGATATTTGGAGCCCTTTCAGGCCTTCGTTGGAAACGGGAATATCTTCCCATAAAAACTAAACAGAAGAGTTCTGTGAAACTGCTTTGTGTAGTATGAATCCAACTCACAGAGTTGAACACTTCCTTTGAAAGAGCAGTTTTGAAACACTCTTTTTGTAGAATCTGCATGTGTTCGTTTGCAGCGCTTTGAGGCCTATGGTGGAAAAGGAAATATCTTCACATATAAACCAGGCAGAAGCATTCTCAGAAACCTCTTTATGATGTGTACATTCAACTCGGAGAGATAAGCCTTCCTTTTGATAGAGCAGTTTTGAAAGTGTGTTTTGGCAGAATCTGCAAGTGGATACTTAGAGCCCTTTCAGGCCTTCATTGCAAACGGGAATATCTTCCCATAAAAACGAAACAGAAACGTTCTGTGAAACTGCTTTGTGAAGTATGAATCCAACTCACAGAGTTGAACACTTCTTTTGAAAGAGCAGCTTTGAAACACTCTTTTTGTAGAATCTAAATGTGTTCATTTGGAGCGCTTTGAGGCCTATGGTGGAAAAGGAAATATCGTCACATAATACCTAGACAGAAGCATTCTTTGAAACTTCTTTATGATGTGTGCATTCAACTCACAGAGTTGAACTTTCCTTTTCATGGAGCAGTTTGGAAAGAGTCTTTTTGCAGCATCTGCAAGTGGATATTTGGAGCTCTTTCAGGCCTTTGTTAGAAGCGGGAATATCTTCCCATTAAAACTGGACAGAAGCATTCTCACAAACTGCTTTGTGATGTGTGTGTTCAACTCACAGAGGTGAACCTTTCCTTTGCTAGAGCAGTTATGAAACACTCTTTTTGTAAAATCTGCAAGTGTTCATTTGGAGCGCTTTGAGGCCTATGGTGGAAAAAGAAATATCTTCACATAAAACCTAGACAGAAGCATTCTTTGAAACTTCTTTATGATGTGTGCATTCAACTCACAGAGTTGAACCTTCTTTTTCATGGAGCAGTTTGGAAAGAGTCTTTTTGCAGCATCTGCAAGTGGATATTTGGAGCTCTTTCAGGCCTTTGCTAGAAGCGGGAATATCTTCCCATATAAACTGGACAGAAGCATTCTCACAAACTGCTTTGAGATGTGTGTGTTCAACTTACAGAGGTGAACCTTTCCTTTGCTAGAGCAGTTATGAAACACTCTTTTTGTAGAATCTGCAAGTGTTCATTTGGAGCGATTTGGGGCCTATGGTGGAACAAGAAATATCTTCATATATAAACAAGGCAGAAGCATTCTCAGAAAGTTCTTTATGATGTGTGCATTCAACTCAGAGAGATAAGCCTTCCTTTTGATAGAGCAGTTTTGAAACTGTATTTTTGCAGAATCTGCAAGTGGATATTTGGAGCCCTTTCAGGCCTTCGTTGGAAACGGGAATATCTTCCATTAAAAACTAAACAGAAGAGTTCTGTGAAACTGCTTTGTGTAGTATGAATCCAACTCACAGAGTTGAACACTTCCTTTGAAAGAGCAGTTTTGAAACACTCTTTTTGTAGAATCTGCAAGTGTTCGTTTGGAGCGCTTTGAGGCCTGTGGTGGAAAAGGAAATATCTTCACATATAAACCAGGCAGAAGCATTCTCAGAAACCTCTTTATGATGTGTGCATTCAACTCGGAGAGATAAGCCTTCTTTTTGATAGAGCAGTTTTGAAAGTGTGTTTTGGCAGAATCTGCAAGTGGATACTTAGAGCCCTTTCAGGCCTTCGTTGCAAACGGGAATATCTTCCGATAAAAACGAAACAGAAACGTTCTGTGAAACTGCTTTGTGAAGTATGAATCCAACTCACAGAGTTGAACACTTCTTTTGAAAGAGCAGCTTTGAAACACTCTTTTTGTAGAATCTACATGTGTTCATTTGGAGCGCTTTGAAGCCTATGGTGGAAAAGGAAATATCGTCACATAATACCTAGACAGAAGCATTCTTTGAAACTTCTTTATGATGTGTGCATTCAACTCACAGAGTTGAACCTTCCTTTTCATGGAGCAGTTTGGAAAGAGTCTTTTTGCAGCATCTGCAAGTGGATATTTGGAGCTCTTTCAGGCCTTTGTTAGAAGCGGGAATATCTTCCCATAAAAACTGGACAGAAGCATTCTCACAAACTGCTTTGTGATGTGTGTGTTCAACTCACAGAGGTGAACCTTTCCTTTGCTAGAGCAGTTATGAAACACTCTTTTTGTAGAATCTGCAAGTGTTCATTTGGAGCGATTTGAGGCCTATGGTGGAAAAAGAAATATCTTCATATATAAACAAGGCAGAAGCATTCTCAGAAAGCTCTTTATGATGTGTGCATTCAACTCAGAGAGATAAGCCTTCCTTTTGATAGAGCAGTTTTGAAACTGTGTTTTTGCAGAATCTGCAAGTGGATAATTGGAGCCCTTTCAGGCCTTCGTTGGAAACGGGAATATCTTCCCATAAAAACTAAACAGAAGAGTTCTGTGAAACTGCTTTGTGTAGTATGAATCCAACTCACAGAGTTGAACACTTCTTTTGAAAGAGTAGTTTTGAAACACTCTTTTTGTAGAATCTGCAAGTGTTCGTTTGGAGCGCTTTGAGGCCTATGGTGGAAATGGAAATATCTTCACATATAAACCAGGCAGAAGCATTCTCAGAAACCTCTTTATGAGTGTGCATTCAACTCGGAGAGATAAGCCTTCCTTTTGATAGAGCAGTTTTGAAACTGTGTTTTGGCAGAATCTGCAAGTGGATACTTAGAGCCCTTTCAGGCCTTCGTTGCAAACGGGAATATCTTCCGATAAAAACGAAACAGAAACGTTCTGTGAAACTGCTTTGTGAAGTATGAATCCAACTCACAGAGTTGAACACTTCTTTTGAAAGAGCAGCTTTGAAACACTCTTTTTTTAGAATCTGCAAGTGTTCATTTGGAGCGCTTTGAGGCCTATGTTGGAAAAGGAAATATCTTCACATAAAACCTAGACAGAAGCATTCTTTGAAACTTCTTTATGATGTGTGCATTCAACTCACAGAGCTGAACATTCCTTTTCATGGAGCAGTTTGGAAAGAGTCTTTTTGCAGCATCTGCAAGTGGATATTTGGAGCTCTTTCAGGCCTTTGTTAGAAGCGGGAATATCTTCCCATTAAAACTGGACAGAAGCATTCTCACAAACTGCTTTGTGATGTGTGTGTTCAACTCACAGAGGTGAACCTTTCCTTTGCTAGAGCAGTTATGAAACACTCTTTTTGTAGAATCTGCAAGTGTTCATTTGGAGCGCTTTGAGGCCTATGGTGGAAAAAGAAATATCTTCACATAAAACCTAGACAGAAGCATTCTTTGAAACTTCTTTATGATGTGTGCATTCAACTCACAGAGTTGAACCTTCTTTTTCATGGAGCAGTTTGGAAAGAGTCTTTTTGCAGCATCTGCAAGTGGATATTTGGAGCTCTTTCAGGCCTTTGTTAGAAGCGGGAATATCTTCCCATAAAAACTAAACCGAAGCGTTCTCACAAACTGCTTTGTGATGTGTGTGTTCAACTCACAGAGGTGAACCTTTCCTTTGCTAGAGCAGTTATGAAACACTCTTTTTGTAGAATCTGCAAGTGTTCATTTGGAGCGCTTTGAGGCCTATGGTGGAAAAAGAAATATCTTCATATATAAACAAGGCAGAAGCATTCTCAGAAACCCCTTTATGATGTGTGCATTCAACTCAGAGAGATAAGCCTTCCTTTCGATAGAGCAGTTTTGAACCTGTGTTTTTGCAGAATCTGCAAGTGGATATTTGGAGCCCTTTCAGGCCTTCGTTGGAAACGGGAATATCTTCCCATAAAAACTAAACAGAAGAGTTCTGTGAAACTGCTTTGTGTAGTATGAATCCAACTCACAGAGTTGAACACTTCCTTTGAAAGAGCAGTTTTGAAACACTCTTTTTGTAGAATCTGCAAGTGTTCGTTTGGAGCGCTTTGAGGCCTATGGTGGAAAAGGAAATATCTTCACATATAAACCAGGCAGAAGCATTCTCAGAAACCTCTTTATGATGTGTGCATTCAACTCGGAGAGATAAGCCTTCCTTTTGATAGAGCAGTTTTGAAAGTGTGTTTTGGCAGAATCTGCAAGTGGATACTTAGAGCCCTTTCAGGCCTTCGTTGCAAACGGGAATATCTTCCCATAAAAACGAAACAGAAACGTTCTGTGAAACTGCTTTGTGAAGTATGAATCCAACTCACAGAGTTGAACACTTCCTTTGAAAGAGCAGCTTTGAAACACTCTTTTTGTAGAATCTACATGTGTTCATTTGGAGCGCTTTGAGGCCTATGGTGGAAAAGGAAATATCGTCACATAATACCTAGACAGAAGCATTCTTTGAAACTTCTTTATGATGTGTGCATTCAACTCACAGAGTTGAACTTTCCTTTTCATGGAGCAGTTTGGAAAGAGTCTTTTTGCAGCATCTGCAAGTGGATATTTGGAGCTCATTCAGGCCTTTGTTAGAAGCGGGAATATCTTCCCATTAAAACTGGACAGAAGCATTCTCACAAACTGCTTTGTGATGTGTGTGTTCAACTCACAGAGGTGAACCTTTCCTTTGCTAGAGCAGTTATGAAACACTCTTTTTGTAGAATCTGCAAGTGTTCATTTGGAGCGCTTTGAGGCCTATGGTGGAAAAAGAAATATCTTCACATAAAACCTAGACAGAAGCATTCTTTGAAACTTCTTTATGATGTGTGCATTCAACTCACAGAGTTGAACCTTCTTTTTCATGGAGCAGTTTGGAAAGAGTCTTTTTGCAGCATCTGCAAGTGGATATTTGGAGCTCTTTCAGGCCTTTGCTAGAAGCGGGAATATCTTCCCATAAAAACTGGACAGAAGCATTCTCACAAACTGCTTTGAGATGTGTGTGTTCAACTCACAGAGGTGAACCTTTCCTTTGCTAGAGCACTTATGAAACACTCTTTTTGTAGAATCTGCAAGTGTTCATTTGGAGCGCTTTGAGGCCTATGGTGGAAAAAGAAATATCTTCATATATAAACAAGGCAGAAGCATTCTCAGAAACCCCTTTATGATGTGTGCATTCAACTCAGAGAGATAAGCCTTCCTTTTGATAGAGCAGTTTTGAACCTGTGTTTTTGCAGAATCTGCAAGTGGATATTTGGAGCCCTTTCAGGCCTTCGTTGGAAACGGGAATATCTTCCCATAAAAACTAAACAGAAGAGTTCTGTGAAACTGCTTTGTGTAGTATGAATCCAACTCACAGAGTTGAACACTTCCTTTGAAAGAGCAGTTTTGAAACACTCTTTTTGTAGAATCTGCAAGTGTTCGTTTGGAGCGCTTTGAGGCCTATGGTGGAAAAGGAAATATCTTCACATATAAACCAGGCAGAAGCATTCTCAGAAACCTCTTTATGATGTGTGCATTCAACTCGGAGAGATAAGCCTTCCTTTTGATAGAGCAGTTTTGAAAGTGTGTTTTGGCAGAATCTGCAAGTGGATACTTAGAGCCCTTTCAGGCCTTCGTTGCAAACGGGAATATCTTCCCATAAAAACGAAACAGAAACGTTCTGTGAAACTGCTTTGTGAAGTATGAATCCAACTCACAGAGTTGAACACTTCCTTTGAAAGAGCAGCTTTGAAACACTCTTTTTGTAGAATCTACATGTGTTCATTTGGAGCGCTTTGAGGCCTATGGTGGAAAAGGAAATATCGTCACATAATACCTAGACAGAAGCATTCTTTGAAACTTCTTTATGATGTGTGCATTCAACTCACGGAGTTGAACTTTCCTTTTCATGGAGCAGTTTGGAAAGAGTCTTTTTGCAGCATCTGCAAGTGGATATTTGGAGCTCTTTCAGGCCTTTGTTAGAAGCGGGAATATCTTCCCATTAAAACTGGACAGAAGCATTCTCACAAACTGCTTTGTGATGTGTGTGTTCATCTCACAGAGGTGAACCTTTCCTTTGCTAGAGCAGTTATGAAACACTCTTTTTGTAGAATCTGCAAGTGTTCATTTGGAGCGCTTTGAGGCCTACGGTGGAAAAAGAAATATCTTCACATAAAACCTAGACAGAAGCATTCTTTGAAACTTCTTTATGATGTGTGCATTCAACTCACAGAGTTGAACCTTCTTTTTCATGGAGCAGTTTGGAAACAGTCTTTTTGCAGCATCTGCAAGTGGATATTTGGAGCTCTTTCAGGCCTTTGCTAGAAGTGGGAATATCTTCCCATAAAAACTGGACAGAAGCATTCTCACAAACTGCTTTGAGATGTGTGTGTTCAACTCACAGAGGTGAACGTTTCCTTTGCTAGAGCAGTTATGAAACACTCTTTTTGTAGAATCTGCAAGTGTTCATTTGGAGCGATTTGAGGCCTATGGTGGAAAAAGAAATATCTTCATATATAAACAAGGCAGAAGCATTCTCAGAAAGTTCTTTATGATGTGTGCATTCAACTCAGAGAGATAAGCCTTCCTTTTGATAGAGCAGTTTTGAAACTGTATTTTTGCAGAATCTGCAAGTGGATATTTGGAGCCCTTTCAGGCCTTCGATGGAAACGGGAATATCTTCCATTAAAAACTAAACAGAAGAGTTCTGTGAAACTGCTTTGTGTAGTATGAATCCAACTCACAGAGTTGAACACTTCCTTTGAAAGAGCAGTTTTGAAACACTCTTTTTGTAGAATTTGCAAGTGTTCGTTTGGAGCGCTTTGAGGCCTATGGTGGAAAAGCAAATATCTTCACATATAAACCAGGCAGAAGCATTCTCAGAAACCTCTTTATGATGTGTGCATTCAACTCGGAGAGATAAGCCTTCCTTTTGATAGAGCAGTTTTGAAACTGTGTTTTGGCAGAATCTGCAAGTGGATACTTAGAGCCCTTTCAGGCCTTCGTTGCAAACGGGAATATCTTCCCATAAAAACGAAACAGAAACGTTCTGTGAAACTGCTTTGTGAAGTATGAATCCAACTCACAGAGTTGAACACTTCTTTTGAAAGAGCAGCTTTGAAACACTCTTTTTGTAGAATCTACATGTGTTCATTTGGAGCGCTTTGAGGCCTATGGTGGAAAAGGAAATATCGTCACATAATACCTAGACAGAAGCATTCTTTGAAACTTCTTTATGATGTGTGCATTCAACTCACAGAGTTGAACATTCCTTTTCATGGAGCAGTTTGGAAAGAGTCTTTTTGCAGCATCTGCAAGTGGATATTTGGAGCTCTTTCAGGCCTTTGTTAGAAGCGGGAATATCTTCCCATAAAAACTGGACAGAAGCATTCTCACAAACTGCTTTGTGATGTGTGTGTTCAACTCACAGAAGTGAACCTTTCCTTTGCTAGAGCAGTTATGAAACACTCTTTTTGTAGAATCTGCAAGTGTTCATTTGGAGCGATTTGAGGCCTAAGGTGGAAAAAGAAATATCTTCATATATAAACAAGGCAGAAGCATTCTCAGAAAGCTATTTATGATGTGTGCATTCAACTCAGAGAGATAAGCCTTCCTTTTGATAGAGCAGTTTTGAAACTGTGTTTTTGCAGAATCTGCAGGTGGATATTTGGAGCCCTTTCAGGCCTTCGTTGGAAACGGGAATATCTTCCCATAAAAACTAAACAGAAGAGTTCTGTGAAACTGCTTTGTGTAGTATGAATCCAACTCACAGAGTTGAACACTTCTTTTGAAAGAGTAGTTTTGAAACACTCTTTTTGTAGAATCTGCAAGTGTTCGTTTGGAGCGCTTTGAGGCCTATGGTGGAAAAGGAAATATCTTCACATATAAACCAGGCAGAAGCATTCTCAGAAACCTCTTTATGATGTGTGCATTCAACTCGGAGAGATAAGCCTTCCTTTTGATAGAGCAGTTTTGAAACTGTGTTTTGGCAGAATCTGCAAGTGGATACTTAGAGCCCTTTCAGGCCTTCGTTGCAAACGGGAATATCTTCCGATAAAAACGAAACAGAAACGTTCTGTGAAACTGCTTTGTGAAGTATGAATCCAACTCACAGAGTTGAACACTTCTTTTGAAAGAGCAGCTTTGAAACACTCTTTTTGTAGAATCTACATGTGTTCATTTGGAGCGCTTTGAGGCCTATGGTGGAAAAGGAAATATCGTCACATAATACCTAGACAGAAGCATTCTTTGAAACTTCTTTATGATGTGTGCATTCAACTCACAGAGTTGAACTTTCCTTTTCATGGAGCAGTTTGGAAAGAGTCTTTTTGCAGCATCTGCAAGTGGATATTTGGAGCTCTTTCAGGCCTTTGTTAGAAGCGGGAATATCTTCCCATAAAAACTGGACAGAAGCATTCTCACAAACTGCTTTGTGATGTGTGTGTTCAACTCACAGAGGTGAACCTTTCCTTTGCTAGAGCAGTTATGAAACACTCTTTTTGTAGAATCTGCAAGTGTTCATTTGGAGCGCTTTGAGGCCTATGGTGGAAAAAGAAATATCTTCACATAAAACCTAGACAGAAGCATTCTTTGAAACTTCTTTATGATGTGTGCATTCAACTCACAGAGTTGAACCTTCTTTTTCATGGAGCAGTTTGGAAAGAGTCTTTTTGCAGCATCTGCAAGTGGATATTTGGAGCTCTTTCAGGCCTTTGCTAGAAGCGGGAATATCTTCCCATAAAAACTGGACAGAAGCATTCTCACAAACTGCTTTGAGATGTGTGTGTTCAACTCACAGAGGTGAACCTTTCCTTTGCTAGAGCAGTTATGAAACACTCTTTTTGTAGAATCTGCAAGTGTTCATTTGGAGCGCTTTGAGGCCTATGGTGGAAAAAGAAATATCTTCATATATAAACAAGGCAGAAGCATTCTCAGAAACCCCTTTATGATGTGTGCATTCAACTCAGAGAGATAAGCCTTCCTTTTGATAGAGCAGTTTTGAACCTGTGTTTTTGCAGAATCTGCAAGTGGATATTTGGAGCCCTTTCAGGCCTTCGTTGGAAACGGGAATATCTTCCCATAAAAACTAAACAGAAGAGTTCTGTGAAACTGCTTTGTGTAGTATGAATCCAACTCACAGAGTTGAACACTTCCTTTGAAAGAACAGTTTTGAAACACTCTTTTTGTAGAATCTGCAAGTGTTCGTTTGGAGCGCGTTGAGGCCTATGGTGGAAAAGGAAATATCTTCACATATAAACCAGGCAGAAGCATTCTCAGAAACCTCTTTATGATGTGTGCATTCAACTCGGAGAGATAAGCCTTCCTTTTGATAGAGCAGTTTTGAAAGTGTGTTTTGGCAGAATCTGCAAGTGGATACTTAGAGCCCTTTCAGGCCTTCGTTGCAAACGGGAATATCTTCCCATAAAAACGAAACAGAAACGTTCTGTGAAACTGCTTTGTGAAGTATGAATCCAACTCACAGAGTTGAACACTTCCTTTGAAAGAGCAGCTTTGAAACACTCTTTTTGTAGAATCTACATGTGTTCATTTGGAGCACTTTGAGGCCTATGGTGGAAAAGGAAATATCGTCACATAATACCTAGACAGAAGCATTCTTTGAAACTTCTTTATGATGTGTGCATTCAACTCACAGAGTTGAACTTTCCTTTTCATGGAGCAGTTTGGAAAGAGTCTTTTTGCAGCATCTGCAAGTGGATATTTGGAGCTCTTTCAGGCCTTTGTTAGAAGCGGGAATATCTTCCCATTAAAACTGGACAGAAGCATTCTCACAAACTGCTTTGTGATGTGTGTGTTCATCTCACAGAGGTGAACCTTTCCTTTGCTAGAGCAGTTATGAAACACTCTTTTTGTAGAATCTGCAAGTGTTCATTTGGAGCGCTTTGAGGCCTATGGTGGAAAAAGAAATATCTTCACATAAAACTTAGACAGAAGCATTCTTTGAAACTTCTTTATGATGTGTGCATTCAACTCACAGAGTTGAACCTTCTTTTTCATGGAGCAGTTTGGAAAGAGTCTTTTTGCAGCATCTACAAGTGGATATTTGGAGCTCTTTCAGGCCTTTGCTAGAAGTGGGAATATCTTCCCATAAAAACTGGACAGAAGCATTCTCACAAACTGCTTTGAGATGTGTGTGTTCAACTCACAGAGGTGAACGTTTCCTTTGCTAGAGCAGTTATGAAACACTCTTTTTGTAGAATCTGCAAGTGTTCATTTGGAGCGATTTGAGGCCTATGGTGGAAAAAGAAATATCTTCATATATAAACAAGGCAGAAGCATTCTCAGAAAGTTCTTTATGATGTGTGCATTCAACTCAGAGAGATAAGCCTTCCTTTTGATAGAGCAGTTTTGAAACTGTATTTTTGCAGAATCTGCAAGTGGATATTTGGAGCCCTTTCTGGCCTTCGTTGGAAACGGGAATATCTTCCATTAAAAACTAAACAGAAGAGTTCTGGGAAACTGCTTTGTGTAGTATGAATCCAACTCACAGAGTTGAACACTTCCTTTGAAAGAGCAGTTTTGAAACACTCTTTTTGTAGAATCTGCAAGTGTTCGTTTGGAGCGCTTTGAGGCCTATGGTGGAAAAGCAAATATCTTCACATATAAACCAGGCAGAAGCATTCTCAGAAACCTCTTTATGATGTGTGCATTCAACTCGGAGAGATAAGCCTTCCTTTTGATAGAGCAGTTTTGAAACTGTGTTTTGGCAGAATCTGCAAGTGGATACTTAGAGCCCTTTCAGGCCTTCGTTGCAAACGGGAATATCTTCCCATAAAAACGAAACAGAAACGTTCTGTGAAACTGCTTTGTGAAGTATGAATCCAACTCACAGAGTTGAACACTTCTTTTGAAAGAGCAGCTTTGAAACACTCTTTTTGTAGAATCTACATGTGTTCATTTGGAGCGCTTTGAGGCCTATGGTGGAAAAGGAAATATCGTCACATAATACCTAGACAGAAGCATTCTTTGAAACTTCTTTATGATGTGTGCATTCAACTCACAGAGTTGAACCTTCCTCTTCATGGAGCAGTTTGGAAAGAGTCTTTTTGCAGCATCTGCAAGTGGATATTTGGAGCTCTTTCAGGCGTTTGTTAGAAGCGGGAATATCTTCCCATTAAAACTGGACAGAAGCATTCTCACAAACTGCTTTGTGATGTGTGTGTTCAACTCACAGAGGTGAACCTTTCCTTTGCTAGAGCAGTTATGAAACACTCTTTTTGTAGAATCTGCAAGTGTTCATTTGGAGCGATTTGAGGCCTATGGTGGAAAAAGAAATATCTTCATATATAAACAAGGCAGAAGCATTCTCAGAAAGCTCTTTATGATGTGTGCATTCAACTCAGAGAGATAAGCCTTCCTTTTGTTAGAGCAGTTTTGAAACTGTGTTTTTGCAGAATCTGCAAGTGGATATTTGGAGCCCTTTCAGGCCTTCGTTGGAAACGGGAATATCTTCCCATAAAAACTAAACAGAAGAGTTCTGTGAAACTGCTTTGTGTAGTATGAATCCAACTCACAGAGTTGAACACTTCTTTTGAAAGAGTAGTTTTGAAACACTCTTTTTGTAGAATCTGCAAGTGTTCGTTTGGAGCGCTTTGAGGCCTATGGTGGAAAAGGAAATATCTTCACATATAAACCAGGCTGAAGCATTCTCAGAAAACTCTTTATGATGTGTGCATTCAACTCGGAGAGATAAGCCTTCCTTTTGATAGAGCAGTTTTGAAACTGTGTTTTGGCAGAATCTGCAAGTGGATACTTAGAGCCCTTTCAGGCCTTCGTTGCAAACGGGAATATCTTCCGATAAAAACGAAACAGAAACGTTCTGTGAAACTGCTTTGTGAAGTATGAATCCAACTCACAGAGTTGAACACTTCTTTTGAAAGAGCAGCTTTGAAACACTCTTTTTGTAGAATCTGCAAGTGTTCATTTGGAGCGCTTTGAGGCCTATGGTGGAAAAGGAAATATCTTCACATAAAACCTAGACAGAAGCATTCTTTGAAACTTCTTTATGATGTGTGCATTCAACTCACAGAGTTGAACCTTATTTTTCATGGAGCAGTTTGGAAAGAGTCTTTTTGCAGCATCTGCAAGTGGATATTTGGAGCTCTTTCAGGCCTTTGTTAGAAGCGGGAATATCTTCCCATAAAAACTAAACCGAAGCATTCTCACAAACTGCTTTGTGATGTGTGTGTTCAACTCACAGAGGTGAACCTTTCCTTTGCTAGAGCAGTTATGAAACACTCTTTTTGTAGAATCTGCAAGTGTTCATTTGGAGCGCTTTGAGGCCTATGGTGGAAAAAGAAATATCTTCATATATAAACAAGGCAGAAGCATTCTCAGAAACCCCTTTATGATGTGTGCATTCAACTCAGAGAGATAAGCCTTCCTTTTGATAGAGCAGTTTTGAAACTGTATTTTTGCAGAATCTCCAAGTGGATATTTGGAGCCCTTTCAGGCCTTCGTTGGAAACGGGAATATCTTCCATTAAAAACTAAACAGAAGAGTTCTGTGAAACTGCTTTGTGTAGTATGAATCCAACTCACAGAGTTGAACACTTCCTTTGAAAGAGCAGTTTTGAAACACTCTTTTTGTAGAATCTGCAAGTGTTCGTTTGGAGCGCTTTGAGGCCTATGGTGGAAAAGGAAATATATTCACATATAAACCAGGCAGAAGCATTCTCAGAAACCTCTTTATGATGTGTGCATTCAACTCGGAGAGATAAGCCTTCCTTTTGATAGAGCAGTTTTGAAACTGTGTTTTGGCAGAATCTGCAAGTGGATACTTAGAGCCCTTTCAGGCCTTCGTTGCAAACGGGAATATCTTCCCATAAAAACGAAACAGAAACGTTCTGTGAAACTGCTTTGTGAAGTATGAATCCAACTCACAGAGTTGAACACTTCTTTTGAAAGAGCAGCTTTGAAACACTCTTTTTGTAGAATCTACATGTGTTCATTTGGAGCGCTTTGAGGCCTATGGTGGAAAAGGAAATATCGTCACATAATACCTAGACAGAAGCATTCTTTGAAACTTCTTTATGATGTGTGCATTCAACTCACAGAGTTGAACCTTCCTTTTCATGGAGCAGTTTGGAAAGAGTCTTTTTGCAGCATCTGCAAGTGGATATTTGGAGCTCTTTCAGGCCTTTGTTAGAAGAGGGAATATCTTCCCATAAAAACTGGACAGAAGCATTCTCACAAACTGCTTTGTGATGTGTGTGTTCAACTCACAGAGGTGAACCTTTCCTTTGCTAGAGCAGTTATGAAACACTCTTTTTGTAGAATCTGCAAGTGTTCATTTGGAGCGATTTGAGGCCTATGGTGGAAAAAGAAATATCTTCATATATAAACAAGGCAGAAGCATTCTCAGAAAGCTCTTTATGATGTGTGCATTCAACTCAGAGAGATAAGCCTTCCTTTTGATAGAGCAGTTTTGAAACTGTGTTTTTGCAGAATCTGCAAGTGGATAATTGGAGCCCTTTCAGGCCTTCGTTGGAAACGGGAATATCTTCCCATAAAAACTAAACAGAAGAGTTCTGTGAAACTGCTTTGTGTAGTATGAATCCAACTCACAGAGTTGAACACTTCTTTTGAAAGAGTAGTTTTGAAACACTCTTTTTGTAGAATCTGCAAGTGTTCGTTTGGAGCGCTTTGAGGCCTATGGTGGAAATGGAAATATCTTCACATATAAACCAGGCAGAAGCATTCTCAGAAACCTCTTTATGAGTGTGCATTCAACTCGGAGAGATAAGCCTTCCTTTTGATAGAGCAGTTTTGAAACTGTGTTTTGGCAGAATCTGCAAGTGGATACTTAGAGCCCTTTCAGGCCTTCGTTGCAAACGGGAATATCTTCCGATAAAAACGAAACAGAAACGTTCTGTGAAACTGCTTTGTGAAGTATGAATCCAACTCACAGAGTTGAACACTTCTTTTGAAAGAGCAGCTTTGAAACACTCTTTTTGTAGAATCTGCAAGTGTTCATTTGGAGCGCTTTGAGGCCTATGTTGGAAAAGGAAATATCTTCACATAAAACCTAGACAGAAGCATTCTTTGAAACTTCTTTATGATGTGTGCATTCAACTCACAGAGCTGAACATTCCTTTTCATGGAGCAGTTTGGAAAGAGTCTTTTTGCAGCATCTGCAAGTGGATATTTGGAGCTCTTTCAGGCCTTTGTTAGAAGCGGGAATATCTTCCCATTAAAACTGGACAGAAGCATTCTCACAAACTGCTTTGTGATGTGTGTGTTCAACTCACAGAGGTGAACCTTTCCTTTGCTAGAGCAGTTATGAAACACTCTTTTTGTAGAATCTGCAAGTGTTCATTTGGAGCGCTTTGAGGCCTATGGTGGAAAAAGAAATATCTTCACATAAAACCTAGACAGAAGCATTCTTTGAAACTTCTTTATGATGTGTGCATTCAACTCACAGAGTTGAACCTTCTTTTTCATGGAGCAGTTTGGAAAGAGTCTTTTTGCAGCATCTGCAAGTGGATATTTGGAGCTCTTTCAGGCCTTTGTTAGAAGCGGGAATATCTTCCCATAAAAACTAAACCGAAGCATTCTCACAAACTGCTTTGTGATGTGTGTGTTCAACTCACAGAGGTGAACCTTTCCTTTGCTAGAGCAGTTATGAAACACTCTTTTTGTAGAATCTGCAAGTGTTCATTTGGAGCGCTTTGAGGCCTATGGTGGAAAAAGAAATATCTTCATATATAAACAAGGCAGAAGCATTCTCAGAAACCCCTTTATGATGTGTGCATTCAACTCAGAGAGATAAGCCTTCCTTTTGATAGAGCAGTTTTGAACCTGTGTTTTTGCAGAATCTGCAAGTGGATATTTGGAGCCCTTTCAGGCCTTCGTTGGAAACGGGAATATCTTCCCATAAAAACTAAACAGAAGAGTTCTGTGAAACTGCTTTGTGTAGTATGAATCCAACTCACAGAGTTGAACACTTCCTTTGAAAGAGCAGTTTTGAAACACTCTTTTTGTAGAATCTGCAAGTGTTCGTTTGGAGCGCTTTGAGGCCTATGGTGGAAAAGGAAATATCTTCACATATAAACCAGGCAGAAGCATTCTCAGAAACCTCTTTATGATGTGTGCATTCAACTCGGAGAGATAAGCCTTCCTTTTGATAGAGCAGTTTTGAAAGTGTGTTTTGGCAGAATCTGCAAGTGGATACTTAGAGCCCTTTCAGGCCTTCGTTGCAAACGGGAATATCTTCCCATAAAAACGAAACAGAAACGTTCTGTGAAACTGCTTTGTGAAGTATGAATCCAACTCACAGAGTTGAACACTTCCTTTGAAAGAGCAGCTTTGAAACACTCTTTTTGTAGAATCTACATGTGTTCATTTGGAGCGCTTTGAGGCCTATGGTGGAAAAGGAAATATCGTCACATAATACCTAGACAGAAGCATTCTTTGAAACTTCTTTATGATGTGTGCATTCAACTCACAGAGTTGAACTTTCCTTTTCATGGAGCAGTTTGGAAAGAGTCTTTTTGCAGCATCTGCAAGTGGATATTTGGAGCTCTTTCAGGCCTTTGTTAGAAGCGGGAATATCTTCCCATTAAAACTGGACAGAAGCATTCTCACAAACTGCTTTGTGATGTGTGTGTTCAACTCACAGAGGTGAACCTTTCCTTTGCTAGAGCAGTTATGAAACACTCTTTTTGTAGAATCTGCAAGTGTTCATTTGGAGCGCTTTGAGGCCTATGGTGGAAAAAGAAATATCTTCACATAAAACCTAGACAGAAGCATTCTTTGAAACTTCTTTATGATGTGTGCATTCAACTCACAGAGTTGAACCTTCTTTTTCATGGAGCAGTTTGGAAAGAGTCTTTTTGCAGCATCTGCAAGTGGATATTTGGAGCTCTTTCAGGCCTTTGCTAGAAGCGGGAATATCTTCCCATAAAAACTGGACAGAAGCATTCTCACAAACTGCTTTGAGATGTGTGTGTTCAACTCACAGAGGTGAACCTTTCCTTTGCTAGAGCAGTTATGAAACACTCTTTTTGTAGAATCTGCAAGTGTTCATTTGGAGCGCTTTGAGGCCTATGGTGGAAAAAGAAATATCTTCATATATAAACAAGGCAGAAGCATTCTCAGAAACCCCTTTATGATGTGTGCATTCAACTCAGAGAGATAAGCCTTCCTTTTGACAGAGCAGTTTTGAACCTGTGTTTTTGCAGAATCTGCAAGTGGATATTTGGAGCCCTTTCAGGCCTTCGTTGGAAACGGGAATATCTTCCCATAAAAACTAAACAGAAGAGTTCTGTGAAACTGCTTTGTGTAGTATGAATCCAACTCACAGAGTTGAACACTTCCTTTGAAAGAGCAGTTTTGAAACACTCTTTTTGTAGAATCTGCAAGTGTTCGTTTGGAGCGCTTTGAGGCCTATGGTGGAAAAGGAAATATCTTCACATATAAACCAGGCAGAAGCATTCTCAGAAACCTCTTTATGATGTGTGCATTCAACTCGGAGAGATAAGCCTTCCTTTTGATAGAGCAGTTTTGAAAGTGTGTTTTGGCAGAATCTGCAAGTGGATACTTAGAGCCCTTTCAGGCCTTCGTTGCAAACGGGAATATCTTCCCATAAAAACGAAACAGAAACGTTCTGTGAAACTGCTTTGTGAAGTATGAATCCAACTCACAGAGTTGAAGACTTCCTTTGAAAGAGCAGCTTTGAAACACTCTTTTTGTAGAATCTACATGTGTTCATTTGGAGCGCTTTGAGGCCTATGGTGGAAAAGGAAATATCGTCACATAATACCTAGACAGAAGCATTCTTTGAAACTTCTTTATGATGTGTGCATTCAACTCACAGAGTTGAACTTTCCTTTTCATGGAGCAGTTTGGAAAGAGTCTTTTTGCAGCATCTGCAAGTGGATATTTGGAGCTCTTTCAGGCCTTTGTTAGAAGCGGGAATATCTTCCCATTAAAACTGGACAGAAGCATTCTCACAAACTGCTTTGTGATGTGTGTGTTCATCTCACAGAGGTGAACCTTTCCTTTGCTAGAGCAGTTATGAAACACTCTTTTTGTAGAATCTGCAAGTGTTCATTTGGAGCGCTTTGAGGCCTACGGTGGAAAAAGAAATATCTTCACATAAAACCTAGACAGAAGCATTCTTTGAAACTTCTTTATGATGTGTGCATTCAACTCACAGAGTTGAACCTTCTTTTTCATGGAGCAGTTTGGAAACAGTCTTTTTGCAGCATCTGCAAGTGGATATTTGGAGCTCTTTCAGGCCTTTGCTAGAAGTGGGAATATCTTCCCATAAAAACTGGACAGAAGCATTCTCACAAACTGCTTTGAGATGTGTGTGTTCAACTCACAGAGGTGAACGTTTCCTTTGCTAGAGCAGTTATGAAACACTCTTTTTGTAGAATCTGCAAGTGTTCATTTGGAGCGATTTGAGGCCTATGGTGGAAAAAGAAATATCTTCATATATAAACAAGGCAGAAGCATTCTCAGAAAGTTCTTTATGATGTGTGCATTCAACTCAGAGAGATAAGCCTTCCTTTTGATAGAGCAGTTTTGAAACTGTATTTTTGCAGAATCTGCAAGTGGATATTTGGAGCCCTTTCAGGCCTTCGTTGGAAACGGGAATATCTTCCATTAAAAACTAAACAGAAGAGTTCTGTGAAACTGCTTTGTGTAGTATGAATCCAACTCACAGAGTTCAACACTTCCTTTGAAAGAGCAGTTTTGAAACACTCTTTTTGTAGAATTTGCAAGTGTTCGTTTGGAGCGCTTTGAGGCCTATGGTGGAAAAGCAAATATCTTCACATATAAACCAGGCAGAAGCATTCTCAGAAACCTCTTTATGATGTGTGCATTCAACTCGGAGAGATAAGCCTTCCTTTTGATAGAGCAGTTTTGAAACTGTGTTTTGGCAGAATCTGCAAGTGGATACTTAGAGCCCTTTCAGGCCTTCGTTGCAAACGGGAATATCTTCCCATAAAAACGAAACAGAAACGTTCTGTGAAACTGCTTTGTGAAGTATGAATCCAACTCACAGAGTTGAACACTTCTTTTGAAAGAGCAGCTTTGAAACACTCTTTTTGTAGAATCTACATGTGTTCATTTGGAGCGCTTTGAGGCCTATGGTGGAAAAGGAAATATCGTCACATAATACCTAGACAGAAGCATTCTTTGAAACTTCTTTATGATGTGTGCATTCAACTCACAGAGTTGAACCTTCCTCTTCATGGAGCAGTTTGGAAAGAGTCTTTTTGCAGCATCTGCAAGTGGATATTTGGAGCTCTTTCAGGCCTTTGTTAGAAGCGGGAATATCTTCCCATAAAAACTGGACAGAAGCATTCTCACAAACTGCTTTGTGATGTGTGTGTTCAACTCACAGAGGTGAACCTTTCCTTTGCTAGAGCAGTTATGAAACACTCTTTTTGTAGAATCTGCAAGTGTTCATTTGGAGCGATTTGAGGCCTATGGTGGAAAAAGAAATATCTTCATATATAAACAAGGCAGAAGCATTCTCAGAAAGCTCTTTATGATGTGTGCATTCAACTCAGAGAGATAAGCCTTCCTTTTGATAGAGCAGTTTTGAAACTGTGTTTTTGCAGAATCTGCAAGTGGATATTTGGAGCCCTTTCAGGCCTTCGTTGGAAACGGGAATATCTTCCCATAAAAACTAAACAGAAGAGTTCTGTGAAACTGCTTTGTGTAGTATGAATCCAACTCACAGAGTTGAACACTTCTTTTGAAAGAGTAGTTTTGAAACACTCTTTTTGTAGAATCTGCAAGTGTTCGTTTGGAGCGCTTTGAGGCCTATGGTGGAAAAGGAAATATCTTCACATATAAACCAGGCAGAAGCATTCTCAGAAAACTCTTTATGATGTGTGCATTCAACTCGGAGAGATAAGCCTTCCTTTTGATAGAGCAGTTTTGAAAGTGTGTTTTGGCAGAATCTGCAAGTGGATACTTAGAGCCCTTTCAGGCCTTCGTTGCAAACGGGAATATCTTCCGATAAAAACGAAACAGAAACGTTCTGTGAAACTGCTTTGTGAAGTATGAATCCAACTCACAGAGTTGAACACTTCTTTTGAAAGAGCAGCTTTGAAACACTCTTTTTGTAGAATCTGCAAGTGTTCATTTGGAGCGCTTTGAGGCCTATGGTGGAAAAGGAAATATCTTCACATAAAACCTAGACAGAAGCATTCTTTGAAAATTCTTTATGATGTGTGCATTCAACTCACAGAGCTGAACATTCCTTTTCATGGAGCAGTTTGGAAAGAGTCTTTTTGCAGCATCTGCAAGTGGATATTTGGAGCTCTTTCAGGCCTTTGTTAGAAGCGGGAATATCTTCCCATTAAAACTGGACAGAAGCATTCTCACAAACTGCTTTGTGATGTGTGTGTTCAACTCACAGAGGTGAACCTTTCCTTTGCTAGAGCAGTTATGAAACACTCTTTTTGTAGAATCTGCAAGTGTTCATTTGGAGCGCTTTGAGGCCTATGGTGGAAAAAGAAATATCTTCACATAAAACCTAGACAGAAGCATTCTTTGAAACTTCTTTATGATGTGTGCATTCAACTCACAGAGTTGAACCTTCTTTTTCATGGAGCAGTTTGGAAAGAGTCTTTTTGCAGCATCTGCAAGTGGATATTTGGAGCTCTTTCAGGCCTTTGTTAGAAGCGGGAATATCTTCCCATAAAAACTAAACCGAAGCATTCTCACAAACTGCTTTGTGATGTGTGTGTTCAACTCACAGAGGTGAACCTTTCCTTTGCTAGAGCAGTTATGAAACACTCTTTTTGTAGAATCTGCAAGTGTTCATTTGGAGCGCTTTGAGGCCTATGGTGGAAAAAGAAATATCTTCATATATAAACAAGGCAGAAGCATTCTCAGAAACCCCTTTATGATGTGTGCATTCAACTCAGAGAGATAAGCCTTCCTTTTGATAGAGCAGTTTTGAACCTGTGTTTTTGCAGAATCTGCAAGTGGATATTTGGAGCCCTTTCAGGCCTTCGTTGGAAACGGGAATATCTTCCCATAAAAACTAAACAGAAGAGTTCTGTGAAACTGCTTTGTGTAGTATGAATCCAACTCACAGAGTTGAACACTTCCTTTGAAAGAGCAGTTTTGAAACACTCTTTTTGTAGAATCTGCAAGTGTTCGTTTGGAGCGCTTTGAGGCCTATGGTGGAAAAGGAAATATCTTCACATATAAACCAGGCAGAAGCATTCTCAGAAACCTCTTTATGATGTGTGCATTCAACTCGGAGAGATAAGCCTTCCTTTTGATAGAGCAGTTTTGAAAGTGTGTTTTGGCAGAATCTGCAAGTGGATACTTAGAGCCCTTTCAGGCCTTCGTTGCAAACGGGAATATCTTCCCATAAAAACGAAACAGAAATGTTCTGTGAAACTGCTTTGTGAAGTATGAATCCAACTCACAGAGTTGAACACTTCCTTTGAAAGAGCAGCTTTGAAACACTCTTTTTGTAGAATCTACATGTGTTCATTTGGAGCGCTTTGAGGCCTATGGTGGAAAAGGAAATATCGTCACATAATACCTAGACAGAAGCATTCTTTGAAACTTCTTTATGATGTGTGCATTCAACTCACAGAGTTGAACTTTCCTTTTCATGGAGCAGTTTGGAAAGAGTCTTTTTGCAGCATCTGCAAGTGGATATTTGGAGCTCTTTCAGGCCTTTGTTAGAAGCGGGAATATCTTCCCATTAAAACTGGACAGAAGCATTCTCACAAACTGCTTTGTGATGTGTGTGTTCAACTCACAGAGGTGAACCTTTCCTTTGCTAGAGCAGTTATGAAACACTCTTTTTGTAGAATCTGCAAGTGTTCATTTGGAGCGATTTGAGGCCTATGGTGGAAAAAGAAATATCTTCATATATAAACAAGGCAGAAGCATTCTCAGAAAGTTCTTTATGATGTGTGCATTCAACTCAGAGAGATAAGCCTTCCTTTTGATAGAGCAGTTTTGAAACTGTATTTTTGCAGAATCTGCAAGTGGATATTTGGAGCCCTTTCAGGCCTTCGTTGGAAACGGGAATATCTTCCATTAAAAACTAAACAGAAGAGTTCTGTGAAACTGCTTTGTGTAGTATGAATCCAACTCACAGAGTTCAACACTTCCTTTGAAAGAGCAGTTTTGAAACACTCTTTTTGTAGAATTTGCAAGTGTTCGTTTGGAGCGCTTTGAGGCCTATGGTGGAAAAGCAAATATCTTCACATATAAACCAGGCAGAAGCATTCTCAGAAACCTCTTTATGATGTGTGCATTCAACTCGGAGAGATAAGCCTTCCTTTTGATAGAGCAGTTTTGAAACTGTGTTTTGGCAGAATCTGCAAGTGGATACTTAGAGCCCTTTCAGGCCTTCGTTGCAAACGGGAATATCTTCCCATAAAAACGAAACAGAAACGTTCTGTGAAACTGCTTTGTGAAGTATGAATCCAACTCACAGAGTTGAACACTTCTTTTGAAAGAGCAGCTTTGAAACACTCTTTTTGTAGAATCTACATGTGTTCATTTGGAGCGCTTTGAGGCCTATGGTGGAAAAGGAAATATCGTCACATAATACCTAGACAGAAGCATTCTTTGAAACTTCTTTATGATGTGTGCATTCAACTCACAGAGTTGAACCTTCCTCTTCATGGAGCAGTTTGGAAAGAGTCTTTTTGCAGCATCTGCAAGTGGATATTTGGAGCTCTTTCAGGCCTTTGTTAGAAGCGGGAATATCTTCCCATAAAAACTGGACAGAAGCATTCTCACAAACTGCTTTGTGATGTGTGTGTTCAACTCACAGAGGTGAACCTTTCCTTTGCTAGAGCAGTTATGAAACACTCTTTTTGTAGAATCTGCAAGTGTTCATTTGGAGCGATTTGAGGCCTATGGTGGAAAAAGAAATATCTTCATATATAAACAAGGCAGAAGCATTCTCAGAAAGCTCTTTATGATGTGTGCATTCAACTCAGAGAGATAAGCCTTCCTTTTGATAGAGCAGTTTTGAAACTGTGTTTTTGCAGAATCTGCAAGTGGATATTTGGAGCCCTTTCAGGCCTTCGTTGGAAACGGGAATATCTTCCCATAAAAACTAAACAGAAGAGTTCTGTGAAACTGCTTTGTGTAGTATGAATCCAACTCACAGAGTTGAACACTTCTTTTGAAAGAGTAGTTTTGAAACACTCTTTTTGTAGAATCTGCAAGTGTTCGTTTGGAGCGCTTTGAGGCCTATGGTGGAAAAGGAAATATCTTCACATATAAACCAGGCAGAAGCATTCTCAGAAAACTCTTTATGATGTGTGCATTCAACTCGGAGAGATAAGCCTTCCTTTTGATAGAGCAGTTTTGAAAGTGTGTTTTGGCAGAATCTGCAAGTGGATACTTAGAGCCCTTTCAGGCCTTCGTTGCAAACGGGAATATCTTCCGATAAAAACGAAACAGAAACGTTCTGTGAAACTGCTTTGTGAAGTATGAATCCAACTCACAGAGTTGAACACTTCTTTTGAAAGAGCAGCTTTGAAACACTCTTTTTGTAGAATCTGCAAGTGTTCATTTGGAGCGCTTTGAGGCCTATGGTGGAAAAGGAAATATCTTCACATAAAACCTAGACAGAAGCATTCTTTGAAAATTCTTTATGATGTGTGCATTCAACTCACAGAGCTGAACATTCCTTTTCATGGAGCAGTTTGGAAAGAGTCTTTTTGCAGCATCTGCAAGTGGATATTTGGAGCTCTTTCAGGCCTTTGTTAGAAGCGGGAATATCTTCCCATTAAAACTGGACAGAAGCATTCTCACAAACTGCTTTGTGATGTGTGTGTTCAACTCACAGAGGTGAACCTTTCCTTTGCTAGAGCAGTTATGAAACACTCTTTTTGTAGAATCTGCAAGTGTTCATTTGGAGCGCTTTGAGGCCTATGGTGGAAAAAGAAATATCTTCACATAAAACCTAGACAGAAGCATTCTTTGAAACTTCTTTATGATGTGTGCATTCAACTCACAGAGTTGAACCTTCTTTTTCATGGAGCAGTTTGGAAAGAGTCTTTTTGCAGCATCTGCAAGTGGATATTTGGAGCTCTTTCAGGCCTTTGTTAGAAGCGGGAATATCTTCCCATAAAAACTAAACCGAAGCATTCTCACAAACTGCTTTGTGATGTGTGTGTTCAACTCACAGAGGTGAACCTTTCCTTTGCTAGAGCAGTTATGAAACACTCTTTTTGTAGAATCTGCAAGTGTTCATTTGGAGCGCTTTGAGGCCTATGGTGGAAAAAGAAATATCTTCATATATAAACAAGGCAGAAGCATTCTCAGAAACCCCTTTATGATGTGTGCATTCAACTCAGAGAGATAAGCCTTCCTTTTGATAGAGCAGTTTTGAACCTGTGTTTTTGCAGAATCTGCAAGTGGATATTTGGAGCCCTTTCAGGCCTTCGTTGGAAACGGGAATATCTTCCCATAAAAACTAAACAGAAGAGTTCTGTGAAACTGCTTTGTGTAGTATGAATCCAACTCACAGAGTTGAACACTTCCTTTGAAAGAGCAGTTTTGAAACACTCTTTTTGTAGAATCTGCAAGTGTTCGTTTGGAGCGCTTTGAGGCCTATGGTGGAAAAGGAAATATCTTCACATATAAACCAGGCAGAAGCATTCTCAGAAACCTCTTTATGATGTGTGCATTCAACTCGGAGAGATAAGCCTTCCTTTTGATAGAGCAGTTTTGAAAGTGTGTTTTGGCAGAATCTGCAAGTGGATACTTAGAGCCCTTTCAGGCCTTCGTTGCAAACGGGAATATCTTCCCATAAAAACGAAACAGAAACGTTCTGTGAAACTGCTTTGTGAAGTATGAATCCAACTCACAGAGTTGAACACTTCCTTTGAAAGAGCAGCTTTGAAACACTCTTTTTGTAGAATCTACATGTGTTCATTTGGAGCGCTTTGAGGCCTATGGTGGAAAAGGAAATATCGTCACATAATACCTAGACAGAAGCATTCTTTGAAACTTCTTTATGATGTGTGCATTCAACTCACAGAGTTGAACTTTCCTTTTCATGGAGCAGTTTGGAAAGAGTCTTTTTGCAGCATCTGCAAGTGGATATTTGGAGCTCTTTCAGGCCTTTGTTAGAAGCGGGAATATCTTCCCATTAAAACTGGACAGAAGCATTCTCACAAACTGCTTTGTGATGTGTGTGTTCAACTCACAGAGGTGAACCTTTCCTTTGCTAGAGCAGTTATGAAACACTCTTTTTGTAGAATCTGCAAGTGTTCATTTGGAGCGCTTTGAGGCCTATGGTGGAAAAAGAAATATCTTCACATAAAACCTAGACAGAAGCATTCTTTGAAACTTCTTTATGATGTGTGCATTCAACTCACAGAGTTGAACCTTCTTTTTCATGGAGCAGTTTGGAAAGAGTCTTTTTGCAGCATCTGCAAGTGGATATTTGGAGCTCTTTCAGGCCTTTGCTAGAAGCGGGAATATCTTCCCATAAAAACTGGACAGAAGCATTCTCACAAACTGCTTTGAGATGTGTGTGTTCAACTCACAGAGGTGAACCTTTCCTTTGCTAGAGCAGTTATGAAACACTCTTTTTGTAGAATCTGCAAGTGTTCATTTGGAGCGATTTGAGGCCTATGGTGGAAAAAGAAATATCTTCATATATAAACAAGGCAGAAGCATTCTCAGAAAGTTCTTTATGATGTGTGCATTCAACTCAGAGAGATAAGCCTTCCTTTTGATAGAGCAGTTTTGAAACTGTATTTTTGCAGAATCTGCAAGTGGATATTTGGAGCCCTTTCAGGCCTTCGTTGGAAACGGGAATATCTTCCATTAAAAACTAAACAGAAGAGTTCTGTGAAACTGCTTTGTGTAGTATGAATCCAACTCACAGAGTTGAACACTTCCTTTGAAAGAGCAGTTTTGAAACACTCTTTTTGTAGAATCTGCAAGTGTTCGTTTGGAGCGCTTTGAGGCCTATGGTGGAAAAGGAAATATCTTCACATATAAACCAGGCAGAAGCATTCTCAGAAACCTCTTTATGATGTGTGCATTCAACTCGGAGAGATAAGCCTTCCTTTTGATAGAGCAGTTTTGAAAGTGTGTTTTGGCAGAATCTGTAAGTGGATACTTAGAGCCCTTTCAGGCCTTCGTTGCAAACGGGAATATCTTCCCATAAAAACGAAACAGAAACGTTCTGTGAAACTGCTTTGTGAAGTATGAATCCAACTCACAGAGTTGAACACTTCCTTTGAAAGAGCAGCTTTGAAACACTCTTTTTGTAGAATCTACATATGTTCATTTGGAGCGCTTTGAGGCCTATGGTGGAAAAGGAAATATCGTCACATAATACCTAGACAGAAGCATTCTTTGAAACTTCTTTATGATGTGTGCATTCAACTCACAGAGTTGAACTTTCCTTTTCATGGAGCAGTTTGGAAAGAGTCTTTTTGCAGCATCTGCAAGTGGATATTTGGAGCTCTTTCAGGCCTTTGTTAGAAGCGGGAATATCTTCCCATTAAAACTGGACAGAAGCATTCTCACAAACTGCTTTGTGATGTGTGTGTTCAACTCACAGAGGTGAACCTTTCCTTTGCTAGAGCAGTTATGAAACACTCTTTTTGTAGAATCTGCAAGTGTTCATTTGGAGCGCTTTGAGGCCTATGGTGGAAAAAGAAATATCTTCATATATAAACAAGGCAGAAGCATTCTCAGAAAGTTCTTTATGATGTGTGCATTCAACTCAGAGAGATAAGCCTTCCTTTTGATAGAGCAGTTTTGAAACTGTATTTTTGCAGAATCTGCAAGTTGATATTTGGAGCCCTTTCAGGCCTTCGTTGGAAACGGGAATATCTTCCATTAAAAACTAAACAGAAGAGTTCTGTGAAACTGCTTTGTGTAGTATGAATCCAACTCACAGAGTTGAACACTTCCTTTGAAAGAGCAGTTTTGAAACACTCTTTTTGTAGAATCTGCAAGTGTTCGTTTGGAGCGCTTTGAGGCCTATGGTGGAAAAGGAAATATCTTCACATATAAACCAGGCAGAAGCATTCTCAGAAACCTCTTTATGATGTGTGCATTCAACTGGGAGAGATAAGCCTTCCTTTTGATAGAGCAGTTTTGAAACTGTGTTTTGGCAGAATCTGCAAGTGGATACTTAGAGCCCTTTCAGGCCTTCGTTGCAAACGGGAATATCTTCCCATAAAAACGAAACAGAAACGTTCTGTGAAACTGCTTTGTGAAGTATGAATCCAACTCACAGAGTTGAACACTTCTTTTGAAAGAGCAGCTTTGAAACACTCTTTTTGTAGAATCTACATGTGTTCATTTGGAGCGCTTTGAGGCCTATGGTGGAAAAGGAAATATCGTCACATAATACCTAGACAGAAGCATTCTTTGAAACTTCTTTATGATGTGTGCATTCAACTCACAGAGTTGAACATTCCTTTTCATGGAGCAGTTTGGAAAGAGTCTTTTTGCAGCATCTGCAAGTGGATATTTGGAGCTCTTTCAGGCCTTTGTTAGACGCGGGAATATCTTCCCATAAAAACTGGACAGAAGCATTCTCACAAACTGCTTTGTGATGTGTGTGTTCAACTCACAGAAGTGAACCTTTCCTTTGCTAGAGCAGTTATGAAACACTCTTTTTGTAGAATCTGCAAGTGTTCATTTGGAGCGCTTTGAGGCCTAAGGTGGAAAAAGAAATATCTTCATATATAAACAAGGCAGAAGCATTCTCAGAAAGCTCTTTATGATGTGTGCATTCAACTCAGAGAGATAAGCCTTCCTTTTGATAGAGCAGTTTTGAAACTGTGTTTTTGCAGAATCTGCAGGTGGATATTTGGAGCCCTTTCAGGCCTTCGTTGGAAACGGGAATATCTTCCCATAAAAACTAAACAGAAGAGTTCTGTGAAACTGCTTTGTGTAGTATGAATCCAACTCACAGAGTTGAACACTTCTTTTGAAAGAGTAGTTTTGAAACACTCTTTTTGTAGAATCTGCAAGTGTTCGTTTGGAGCGCTTTGAGGCCTATGGTGGAAAAGGAAATATCTTCACATATAAACCAGGCAGAAGCATTCTCAGAAACCTCTTTATGATGTGTGCATTCAACTCGGAGAGATAAGCCTTCCTTTTGATAGAGCAGTTTTGAAACTGTGTTTTGGCAGAATCTGCAAGTGTATACTTAGAGCCCATTCAGGCCTTCGTTGCAAACGGGAATATCTTCCGATAAAAACGAAACAGAAACGTTCTGTGAAACTGCTTTGTGAAGTATGAATCCAACTCACAGAGTTGAACGCTTCTTTTGAAAGAGCAGCTTTGAAACACTCTTTTTGTAGAATCTACATGTGTTCATTTGGAGCGCTTTGAGGCCTATGGTGGAAAAGGAAATATCGTCACATAATACCTAGACAGAAGCATTCTTTGAAACTTCTTTATGATGTGTGCATTCAACTCACAGAGTTGAACTTTCCTTTTCATGGAGCAGTTTGGAAAGAGTCTTTTTGCAGCATCTGCAAGTGGATATTTGGAGCTCTTTCAGGCCTTTGTTAGAAGCGGGAATATCTTCCCATTAAAACTGGACAGAAGCATTCTCACAAACTGCTTTGTGATGTGTGTGTTCAACTCACAGAGGTGAACCTTTCCTTTGCTAGAGCAGTTATGAAACACTCTTTTTGTAGAATCTGCAAGTGTTCATTTGGAGCGCTTTGAGGCCTATGGTGGAAAAAGAAATATCTTCACATAAAACCTAGACAGAAGCATTCTTTGAAACTTCTTTATGATGTGTGCATTCAACTCACAGAGTTGAACCTTCTTTTTCATGGAGCAGTTTGGAAAGAGTCTTTTTGCAGCATCTGCAAGTGGATATTTGGAGCTCTTTCAGGACTTTGCTAGAAGCGGGAATATCTTCCCATAAAAACTGGACAGAAGCATTCTCACAAACTGCTTTGAGATGTGTGTGTTCAACTCACAGAGGTGAACCTTTCCTTTGCTAGAGCAGTTATGAAACACTCTTTTTGTAGAATCTGCAAGTGTTCATTTGGAGCGCTTTGAGGCCTATGGTGGAAAAAGAAATATCTTCATATATAAACAAGGCAGAAGCATTCTCAGAAACCCCTTTATAATGTGTGCATTCAACTCAGAGAGATAAGCCTTCCTTTTGATAGAGCAGTTTTGAACCTGTGTTTTTGCAGAATCTGCAAGTGGATATTTGGAGCCCTTTCAGGCCTTCGTTGGAAACGGGAATATCTTCCCATAAAAACTAAACAGAAGAGTTCTGTGAAACTGCTTTGTGTAGTATGAATCCAACTCACAGAGTTGAACACTTCCTTTGAAAGAGCAGTTTTGAAACACTCTTTTTGTAGAATCTGCAAGTGTTCGTTTGGAGCGCTTTGAGGCCTATGGTGGAAAAGGAAATATCTTCACATATAAACCAGGCAGAAACATTCTCAGAAACCTCTTTATGATGTGTGCATTCAACTCGGAGAGATAAGCCTTCCTTTTGATAGAGCAGTTTTGAAAGTGTGTTTTGGCAGAATCTGCAAGTGGATACTTAGAGCCCTTTCAGGCCTTCGTTGCAAACGGGAATATCTTCCCATAAAAACGAAACAGAAACGTTCTGTGAAACTGCTTTGTGAAGTATGAATCCAACTCACAGAGTTGAACACTTCCTTTGAAAGAGCAGCTTTGAAACACTCTTTTTGTAGAATCTACATGTGTTCATTTGGAGCGCTTTGAGGCCTATGGTGGAAAAGGAAATATCGTCACATAATACCTAGACAGAAGCATTCTTTGAAACTTCTTTATGATGTGTGCATTCAACTCACAGAGTTGAACTTTCCTTTTCATGGAGCAGTTTGGAAAGAGTCTTTTTGCAGCATCTGCAAGTGGATATTTGGAGCTCTTTCAGGCCTTTGTTAGAAGCGGGAATATCTTCCCATTAAAACTGGACAGAAGCATTCTCACAAACTGCTTTGTGATGTGTGTGTTCAACTCACAGAGGTGAACCTTTCCTTTGCTAGAGCAGTTATGAAACACTCTTTTTGTAGAATCTGCAAGTGTTCATTTGGAGCGCTTTGAGGCCTATGGTGGAAAAAGAAATATCTTCACATAAAACCTAGACAGAAGCATTCTTTGAAACTTCTTTATGATGTGTGCATTCAACTCACAGAGTTGAACCTTCTTTTTCATGGAGCAGTTTGGAAAGAGTCTTTTTGCAGCATCTGCAAGTGGATATTTGGAGCTCTTTCAGGCCTTTGCTAGAAGCGGGAATATCTTCCCATAAAAACTGGACAGAAGCATTCTCACAAACTGCTTTGAGATGTGTGTGTTCAACTCACAGAGGTGAACCTTTCCTTTGCTAGAGCAGTTATGAGACACTCTTTTTGTAGAATCTGCAAGTGTTCATTTGGAGCGATTTGAGGCCTATGGTGGAAAAAGAAATATCTTCATATATAAACAAGGCAGAAGCATTCTCAGAAAGTTCTTTATGATGTGTGCATTCAACTCAGAGAGATAAGCCTTCCTTTTGATAGAGCAGTTTTGAAACTGTATTTTTGCAGAATCTGCAAGTGGATATTTGGAGCCCTTTCAGGCCTTCGTTGGAAACGGGAATATCTTCCATTAAAAACTAAACAGAAGAGTTCTGTGAAACTGCTTTGTGTAGTATGAATCCAACTCACAGAGTTGAACACTTCCTTTGAAAGAGCAGTTTTGAAACACTCTTTTTGTAGAATCTGCAAGTGTTCGTTTGGAGCGCTTTGAGGCCTATGGTGGAAAAGGAAATATCTTCACATATAAACCAGGCAGAAGCATTCTCAGAAACCTCTTTATGATGTGTGCATTCAACTCGGAGAGATAAGCCTTCCTTTTGATAGAGCAGTTTTGAAAGTGTGTTTTGGCAGAATCTGCAAGTGGAAACTTAGAGCCCTTTCTGCAAACGGGAATATCTTCCCATAAAAACGAAACAGAAACGTTCTGTGAAACTGCTTTGTGAAGTATGAATCCAACTCACAGAGTTGAACACTTCCTTTGAAAGAGCAGCTTTGAAACACTCTTTTTGTAGAATCTACATGTGTTCATTTGGAGCGCTTTGAGGCCTATGGTGGAAAAGGAAATATCGTCACATAATACCTAGACAGAAGCATTCTTTGAAACTTCTTTATGATGTGTGCATTCAACTCAAAGAGTTGAACTTTCCTTTTCATGGAGCAGTTTGGAAAGAGTCTTTTTGCAGCATCTGCAAGTGGATATTTGGAGCTCTTTCAGGCCTTTGTTAGAAGCGGGAATATCTTCCCATTAAAACTGGACAGAAGCATTCTCACAAACTGCTTTGTGATGTGTGTGTTCAACTCACAGAGGTGAACCTTTCCTTTGCTAGAGCAGTTATGAAACACTCTTTTTGTAGAATCTGCAAGTGTTCATTTGGAGCGCTTTGAGGCCTATGGTGGAAAAAGAAATATCTTCACATAAAACCTAGACAGAAGCATTCTTTGAAACTTCTTTATGATGTGTGCATTCAACTCACAGAGTTGAACCTTCTTTTTCATGGAGCAGTTTGGAAAGAGTCTTTTTGCAGCATCTGCAAGTGGATATTTGGAGCTCTTTCAGGCCTTTGCTAGAAGCGGGAATATCTTCCCATAAAAACTGGACAGAAGCATTCTCACAAACTGCTTTGAGATGTGTGTGTTCAACTCACAGAGGTGAACCTTTTCTTTGCTAGAGCAGTTATGAAACACTCTTTTTGTAGAATCTGCAAGTGTTCATTTGGAGCGATTTGAGGCCTATGGTGGAAAAAGAAATATCTTCATATATAAACAAGGCAGAAGCATTCTCAGAAAGTTCTTTATGATGTGTGCATTCAACTCAGAGAGATAAGCCTTCCTTTTGATAGAGCAGTTTTGAAACTGTATTTTTGCAGAATCTGCAAGTGGATATTTGGAGCCCTTTCAGGCCTTCGTTGGAAACGGGAATATCTTCCATTAAAAACTAAACAGAAGAGTTCTGTGAAACTGCTTTGTGTAGTATGAATCCAACTCACAGAGTTGAACACTTCCTTTGAAAGAGCAGTTTTGAAACACTCTTTTTGTAGAATCTGCAAGTGTTCGTTTGGAGCGCTTTGAGGCCTATGGTGGAAAAGGAAATATCTTCACATATAAACCAGGCAGAAGCATTCTCAGAAACCTCTTTATGATGTGTGCATTCAACTGGGAGAGATAAGCCTTCCTTTTGATAGAGCAGTTTTGAAACTGTGTTTTGGCAGAATCTGCAAGTGGATACTTAGAGCCCTTTCAGGCCTTCGTTGCAAACGGGAATATCTTCCCATAAAAACGAAACAGAAACGTTCTGTGAAACTGCTTTGTGAAGTACGAATCCAACTCACAGAGTTGAACACTTCTTTTGAAAGAGCAGCTTTGAAACACTCTTTTTGTAGAATCTACATGAGTTCATTTGGAGCGCTTTGAGGCCTATGGTGGAAAAGGAAATATCGTCACATAATACCTAGACAGAAGCATTCTTTGAAACTTCTTTATGATGTGTGCATTCAACTCACAGAGTTGAACCTTCCTTTTCATGGAGCAGTTTGGAAAGAGTCTTTTTGCAGCATCTGCAAGTGGATATTTGGAGCTCTTTCAGGCCTTTGTTAGAAGCGGGAATATCTTCCCATAAAAACTGGACAGAAGCATTCTCACAAACTGCTTTGTGATGTGTGTGTTCAACTCACAGAAGTGAACCTTTCCTTTGCTAGAGCAGTTATGAAACACTCTTTTTGTAGAATCTGCAAGTGTTCATTTGGAGCGATTTGAGGCCTAAGGTGGAAAAAGAAATATCTTCATATATAAACAAGGCAGAAGCATTCTCAGAAAGCTCTTTATGATGTGTGCATTCAACTCAGAGAGATAAGCCTTCCTTTTGATAGAGCAGTTTTGAAACTGTGTTTTTGCAGAATCTGCAGGTGGATATTTGGAGCCCTTTCAGGCCTTCGTTGGAAACGGGAATATCTTCCCATAAAAACTAAACAGAAGAGTTCTGTGAAACTGCTTTGTGTAGTATGAATCCAACTCACAGAGTTGAACACTTCTTTTGAAAGAGTAGTTTTGAAACACTCTTTTTGTAGAATCTGCAAGTGTTCGTTTGGAGCGCTTTGAGGCCTATGGTGGAAAAGGAAATATCTTCACATATAAACCAGGCAGAAGCATTCTCAGAAACCTCTTTATGATGTGTGCATTCAACTCGGAGAGATAAGCCTTCCTTTTGATAGAGCAGTTTTGAAACTGTGTTTTGGCAGAATCTGCAAGTGGATACTTAGAGCCCTTTCAGGCCTTCGTTGCAAACGGGAATATCTTCCCATAAAAACGAAACAGAAACGTTCTGTGAAACTGCTTTGTGAAGTATGAATCCAACTCACAGAGTTGAACACTTCTTTTGAAAGAGCAGCTTTGAAACACTCTTTTTGTAGAATCTACATGTGTTCATTTGGAGCGCTTTGAGGACTATGGTGGAAAAGGAAATATCGTCACATAATACCTAGACAGAAGCATTCTTTGAAACTTCTTTATGATGTGTGCATTCAACTCACAGAGTTGAACTTTCCTTTTCATGGAGCAGTTTGGAAAGAGTCTTTTTGCAGCATCTGCAAGTGGATATTTGGAGCTCTTTCAGGCCTTTGTTAGAAGCGGGAATATCTTCCCATTAAAACTGGACAGAAGCATTCTCACAAACTGCTTTGTGATGTGTGTGTTCAACTCACAGAGGTGAACCTTTCCTTTGCTAGAGCAGTTATGAAACACTCTTTTTGTAGAATCTGCAAGTGTTCATTTGGAGCGCTTTGAGGCCTATGGTGGAAAAAGAAATATCTTCACATAAAACCTAGACAGAAGCATTCTTTGAAACTTCTTTATGATGTGTGCATTCAACTCACAGAGTTGAACCTTCTTTTTCATGGAGCAGTTTGGAAAGAGTCTTTTTGCAGCATCTGCAAGTGGATATTTGGAGCTCTTTCAGGACTTTGCTAGAAGCGGGAATATCTTCCCATAAAAACTGGACAGAAGCATTCTCACAAACTGCTTTGAGATGTGTGTGTTCAACTCACAGAGGTGAACCTTTCCTTTGCTAGAGCAGTTATGAAACACTCTTTTTGTAGAATCTGCAAGTGTTCATTTGGAGCGCTTTGAGGCCTATGGTGGAAAAAGAAATATCTTCATATATAAACAAGGCAGAAGCATTCTCAGAAACCCCTTTATGATGTGTGCATTCAACTCAGAGAGATAAGCCTTCCTTTTGATAGAGCAGTTTTGAACCTGTGTTTTTGCAGAATCTGCAAGTGGATATTTGGAGCCCTTTCAGGCCTTCGTTGGAAACGGGAATATCTTCCCATAAAAACTAAACAGAAGAGTTCTGTGAAACTGCTTTGTGTAGTATGAATCCAACTCACAGAGTTGAACACTTCCTTTGAAAGAGCAGTTTTGAAACACTCTTTTTGTAGAATCTGCAAGTGTTCGTTTGGAGCGCTTTGAGGCCTATGGTGGAAAAGGAAATATCTTCACATATAAACCAGGCAGAAGCATTCTCAGAAACCTCTTTATGATGTGTGCATTCAACTCGGAGAGATAAGCCTTCCTTTTGATAGAGCAGTTTTGAAAGTGTGTTTTGGCAGAATCTGCAAGTGGATACTTAGAGCACTTTCAGGCCTTCGTTGCAAACGGGAATATCTTCCCATAAAAACGAAACAGAAACGTTCTGTGAAACTGCTTTGTGAAGTATGAATCCAACTCACAGAGTTGAACACTTCCTTTGAAAGAGCAGCTTTGAAACACTCTTTTTGTAGAATCTACATGTGTTCATTTGGAGCGCTTTGAGGCCTATGGTGGAAAAGGAAATATCGTCACATAATACCTAGACAGAAGCATTCTTTGAAACTTCTTTATGATGTGTGCATTCAACTCACAGAGTTGAACTTTCCTTTTCATGGAGCAGTTTGGAAAGAGTCTTTTTGCAGCATCTGCAAGTGGATATTTGGAGCTCTTTCAGGCCTTTGTTAGAAGCGGGAATATCTTCCCATTAAAACTGGACAGAAGCATTCTCACAAACTGCTTTGTGATGTGTGTGTTCAACTCACAGAGGTGAACCTTTCCTTTGCTAGAGCAGTTATGAAACACTCTTTTTGTAGAATCTGCAAGTGTTCATTTGGAGCGCTTTGAGGCCTATGGTGGAAAAAGAAATATCTTCACATAAAACCTAGACAGAAGCATTCTTTGAAACTTCTTTATGATGTGTGCATTCAACTCACAGAGTTGAACCTTCTTTTTCATGGAGCAGTTTGGAAAGAGTCTTTTTGCAGCATCTGCAAGTGGATATTTGGAGCTCTTTCAGGCCTTTGCCAGAAGCGGGAATATCTTCCCATAAAAACTGGACAGAAGCATTCTCACAAACTGCTTTGAGATGTGTGTGTTCAACTCACAGAGGTGAACCTTTCCTTTGCTAGAGCAGTTATGAAACACTCTTTTTGTAGAATCTGCAAGTGTTCATTTGGAGCGATTTGAGGCCTATGGTGGAAAAAGAAATATCTTCATATATAAACAAGGCAGAAGCATTCTCAGAAAGTTCTTTATGATGTGTGCATTCAACTCAGAGAGATAAGCCTTCCTTTTGATAGAGCAGTTTTGAAACTGTATTTTTGCAGAATCTGCAAGTGGATATTTGGAGCCCTTTCAGGCCTTCGTTGGAAACGGGAATATCTTCCATTAAAAACTAAACAGAAGAGTTCTGTGAAACTGCTTTGTGTAGTATGAATCCAACTCACAGAGTTGAACACTTCCTTTGAAAGAGCAGTTTTGAAACACTCTTTTTGTAGAATCTGCAAGTGTTCGTTTGGAGCGCTTTGAGGCCTATGGTGGAAAAGGAAATATCTTCACATATAAACCAGGCAGAAGCATTCTCAGAAACCTCTTTATGATGTGTGCATTCAACTGGGAGAGATAAGCCTTCCTTTTGATAGAGCAGTTTTGAAACTGTGTTTTGGCAGAATCTCCAAGTGGATACTTAGAGCCCTTTCAGGCCTTCGTTGCAAACGGGAATATCTTCCCATAAAAACGAAACAGAAACGTTCTGTGAAACTGCTTTGTGAAGTATGAATCCAACTCACAGAGTTGAACACTTCTTTTGAAAGAGCAGCTTTGAAACACTCTTTTTGTAGAATCTACATGTGTTCATTTGGAGCGCTTTGAGGCCTATGGTGGAAAAGGAAATATCGTCACATAATACCTAGACAGAAGCATTCTTTGAAACTTCTTTATGATGTGTGCATTCAACTCACAGAGTTGAACCTTCCTTTTCATGGAGCAGTTTGGAAAGAGTCTTTTTGCAGCATCTGCAAGTGGATATTTGGAGCTCTTTCAGGCCTTTGTTAGAAGCGGGAATATCTTCCCATAAAAACTGGACAGAAGCATTCTCACAAACTGCTTTGTGATGTGTGTGTTCAACTCACAGAAGTGAACCTTTCCTTTGCTAGAGCAGTTATGAAACACTCTTTTTGTAGAATCTGCAAGTGTTCATTTGGAGCGATTTGAGGCCTATGGTGGAAAAAGAAATATCTTCATATATAAACAAGGCAGAAGCATTCTCAGAAAGCCCTTTATGATGTGTGCATTCAACTCAGAGAGATAAGCCTTCCTTTTGATAGAGCAGTTTTGAAACTGTGTTTTTGCAGAATCTGAAGGTGGATATTTGGAGCCCTTTCAGGCCTTCGTTGGAAACGGGAATATCTTCCCATAAAAACTAAACAGAAGAGTTCTGTGAAACTGCTTTGTGTAGTATGAATCCAACTCACAGAGTTGAACACTTCTTTTGAAAGAGTAGTTTTGAAACACTCTTTTTGTAGAATCTGCAAGTGTTCGTTTGGAGCGCTTTGAGGCCTATGGTGGAAAAGGAAATATCTTCACATATAAACCAGGCAGAAGCATTCTCAGAAACCTCTTTATGATGTGTGCATTCAACTCGGAGAGATAAGCCTTCCTTTTGATAGAGCAGTTTTGAAACTGTGTTTTGGCAGAATCTGCAAGTGGATACTTAGAGCCCTTTCAGGCCTTCGTTGCAAACGGGAATATCTTCCCATAAAAACGAAACAGAAACGTTCTGTGAAACTGCTTTGTGAAGTATGAATCCAACTCACAGAGTTGAACACTTCTTTTGAAAGAGCAGCTTTGAAACACTCTTTTTGTAGAATCTACATGTGTTCATTTGGAGCGCTTTGAGGCCTATGGTGGAAAAGGAAATATCGTCACATAATACCTAGACAGAAGCATTCTTTGAAACTTCTTTATGATGTGTGCATTCAACTCACAGAGTTGAACTTTCCTTTTCATGGAGCAGTTTGGAAAGAGTCTTTTTGCAGCATCTGCAAGTGGATATTTGGAGCTCTTTCAGGCCTTTGTTAGAAGCGGGAATATCTTCCCATTAAAACTGGACAGAAGCATTCTCACAAACTGCTTTGTGATGTGTGTGTTCAACTCACAGAGGTGAACCTTTCCTTTGCTAGAGCAGTTATGAAACACTCTTTTTGTAGAATCTGCAAGTGTTCATTTGGAGCGCTTTGAGGCCTATGGTGGAAAAAGAAATATCTTCACATAAAACCTAGACAGAAGCATTCTTTGAAACTTCTTTATGATGTGTGCATTCAACTCACAGAGTTGAACCTTCTTTTTCATGGAGCAGTTTGGAAAGAGTCTTTTTGCAGCATCTGCAAGTGGATATTTGGAGCTCTTTCAGGACTTTGCTAGAAGCGGGAATATCTTCCCATAAAAACTGGACAGAAGCATTCTCACAAACTGCTTTGAGATGTGTGTGTTCAACTCACAGAGGTGAACCTTTCCTTTGCTAGAGCAGTTATGAAACACTCTTTTTGTAGAATCTGCAAGTGTTCATTTGGAGCGCTTTGAGGCCTATGGTGGAAAAAGAAATATCTTCATATATAAACAAGGCAGAAGCATTCTCAGAAACCCCTTTATGATGTGTGCATTCAACTCAGAGAGATAAGCCTTCCTTTTGATAGAGCAGTTTTGAACCTGTGTTTTTGCAGAATCTGCAGGTGGATATTTGGAGCCCTTTCAGGCCTTCGTTGGAAACGGGAATATCTTCCCATAAAAACTAAACAGAAGAGTTCTGTGAAACTGCTTTGTGTAGTATGAATCCAACTCACAGAGTTGAACACTTCCTTTGAAAGAGCAGTTTTGAAAAACTCTTTTTGTAGAATCTGCAAGTGTTCGTTTG
Source organism: Pongo abelii (assembly GCF_028885655.2). NCBI lineage: Eukaryota > Metazoa > Chordata > Mammalia > Primates > Hominidae > Pongo > Pongo abelii. The sequence goes on along the minus strand of NC_071988.2, from coordinate 81,920,962 downwards.
GAGCGCTTTGAGGCCTATGGTGGAAAAGGAAATATCTTCACATATAAACCAGGCAGAAGCATTCTCAGAAACCTCTTTATGATGTGTGCATTCAACTGGGAGAGATAAGCCTTCCTTTTGATAGAGCAGTTTTGAAACTGTGTTTTGGCAGAATCTGCAAGTGGATACTTAGAGCCCTTTCAGGCCTTCGTTGCAAACGGGAATATCTTCCCATAAAAACGAAACAGAAACGTTCTGTGAAACTGCTTTGTGAAGTATGAATCCAACTCACAGAGTTGAACACTTCTTTTGAAAGAGCAGCTTTGAAACACTCTTTTTGTAGAATCTACATGTGTTCATTTGGAGCGCTTTGAGGCCTATGGTGGAAAAGGAAATATCGTCACATAATACCTAGACAGAAGCATTCTTTGAAACTTCTTTATGATGTGTGCATTCAACTCACAGAGTTGAACCTTCCTCTTCATGGAGCAGTTTGGAAAGAGTCTTTTTGCAGCATCTGCAAGTGGATATTTGGAGCTCTTTCAGGCCTTTGTTAGAAGCGGGAATATCTTCCCATAAAAACTGGACAGAAGCATTCTCACAAACTGCTTTGTGATGTGTGTGTTCAACTCACAGAAGTGAACCTTACCTTTGCTAGAGCAGTTATGAAACACTCTTTTTGTAGAATCTGCAAGTGTTCATTTGGAGCGATTTGAGGCCTAAGGTGGAAAAAGAAATATCTTCATATATAAACAAGGCAGAAGCATTCTCAGAAAGCCCTTTATGATGTGTGCATTCAACTCAGAGAGATAAGCCTTCCTTTTGATAGAGCAGTTTTGAAACTGTGTTTTTGCAGAATCTGCAGGTGGATATTTGGAGCCCTTTCAGGCCTTCGTTGGAAACGGGAATATCTTCCCATAAAAACTAAACAGAAGAGTTCTGTGAAACTGCTTTGTGTAGTATGAATCCAACTCACAGAGTTGAACACTTCTTTTGAAAGAGTAGTTTTGAAACACTCTTTTTGTAGAATCTGCAAGTGTTCGTTTGGAGCGCTTTGAGGCCTATGGTGGAAAAGGAAATATCTTCACATATAAACCAGGCAGAAGCATTCTCAGAAACCTCTTTATGATGTGTGCATTCAACTCGGAGAGATAAGCCTTCCTTTTGATAGAGCAGTTTTGAAACTGTGTTTTGGCAGAATCTGCAAGTGGATACTTAGAGCCCTTTCAGGCCTTCGTTGCAAACGGGAATATCTTCCCATAAAAACGAAACAGAAACGTTCTGTGAAACTGCTTTGTGAAGTATGAATCCAACTCACAGAGTTGAACACTTCTTTTGAAAGAGCAGCTTTGAAACACTCTTTTTGTAGAATCTACATGTGTTCATTTGGAGCGCTTTGAGGCCTATGGTGGAAAAGGAAATATCGTCACATAATACCTAGACAGAAGCATTCTTTGAAACTTCTTTATGATGTGTGCATTCAACTCACAGAGTTGAACTTTCCTTTTCATGGAGCAGTTTGGAAAGAGTCTTTTTGCAGCATCTGCAAGTGGATATTTGGAGCTCTTTCAGGCCTTTGTTAGAAGCGGGAATATCTTCCCATTAAAACTGGACAGAAGCATTCTCACAAACTGCTTTGTGATGTGTGTGTTCAACTCACAGAGGTGAACCTTTCCTTTGCTAGAGCAGTTATGAAACACTCTTTTTGTAGAATCTGCAAGTGTTCATTTGGAGCGCTTTGAGGCCTATGGTGGAAAAAGAAATATCTTCACATAAAACCTAGACAGAAGCATTCTTTGAAACTTCTTTATGATGTGTGCATTCAACTCACAGAGTTGAACCTTCTTTTTCATGGAGCAGTTTGGAAAGAGTCTTTTTGCAGCATCTGCAAGTGGATATTTGGAGCTCTTTCAGGACTTTGCTAGAAGCGGGAATATCTTCCCATAAAAACTGGACAGAAGCATTCTCACAAACTGCTTTGAGATGTGTGTGTTCAACTCACAGAGGTGAACCTTTCCTTTGCTAGAGCAGTTATGAAACACTCTTTTTGTAGAATCTGCAAGTGTTCATTTGGAGCGCTTTGAGGCCTATGGTGGAAAAAGAAATATCTTCATATATAAACAAGGCAGAAGCATTCTCAGAAACCCCTTTATGATGTGTGCATTCAACTCAGAGAGATAAGCCTTCCTTTTGATAGAGCAGTTTTGAACCTGTGTTTTTGCAGAATCTGCAAGTGGATATTTGGAGCCCTTTCAGGCCTTCGTTGGAAACGGGAATATCTTCCCATAAAAACTAAACAGAAGAGTTCTGTGAAACTGCTTTGTGTAGTATGAATCCAACTCACAGAGTTGAACACTTCCTTTGAAAGAGCAGTTTTGAAAAACTCTTTTTGTAGAATCTGCAAGTGTTCGTTTGGAGCGCGTTGAGGCCTATGGTGGAAAAGGAAATATCTTCACATATAAACCAGGCAGAAGCATTCTCAGAAACCTCTTTATGATGTGTGCATTCAACTCGGAGAGATAAGCCTTCCTTTTGATAGAGCAGTTTTGAAAGTGTGTTTTGGCAGAATCTGCAAGTGGATACTTAGAGCCCTTTCAGGCCTTCGTTGCAAACGGGAATATCTTCCCATAAAAACGAAACAGAAACGTTCTGTGAAACTGCTTTGTGAAGTATGAATCCAACTCACAGAGTTGAACACTTCTTTTGAAAGAGCAGCTTTGAAACACTCTTTTTGTAGAATCTACATGTGTTCATTTGGAGCGCTTTGAGGCCTATGGTGGAAAAGGAAATATCGTCACATAATACCTAGACAGAAGCATTCTTTGAAACTTCTTTATGATGTGTGCATTCAACTCACAGAGTTGAACCTTCCTTTTCATGGAGCAGTTTGGAAAGAGTCTTTTTGCAGCATCTGCAAGTGGATATTTGGAGCTCTTTCAGGCCTTTGTTAGAAGCGGGAATATCTTCCCATAAAAACTGGACAGAAGCATTCTCACAAACTGCTTTGTGATGTGTGTGTTCAACTCACAGAAGTGAACCTTACCTTTGCTAGAGCAGTTATGAAACACTCTTTTTGTAGAATCTGCAAGTGTTCATTTGGAGCGATTTGAGGCCTAAGGTGGAAAAAGAAATATCTTCATATATAAACAAGGCAGAAGCATTCTCAGAAAGCCCTTTATGATGTGTGCATTCAACTCAGAGAGATAAGCCTTCCTTTTGATAGAGCAGTTTTGAAACTGTGTTTTTGCAGAATCTGCAGGTGGATATTTGGAGCCCTTTCAGGCCTTCGTTGGAAACGGGAATATCTTCCCATAAAAACTAAACAGAAGAGTTCTGTGAAACTGCTTTGTGTAGTATGAATCCAACTCACAGAGTTGAACACTTCTTTTGAAAGAGTAGTTTTGAAACACTCTTTTTGTAGAATCTGCAAGTGTTCGTTTGGAGCGCTTTGAGGCCTATGGTGGAAAAGGAAATATCTTCACATATAAACCAGGCAGAAGCATTCTCAGAAACCTCTTTATGATGTGTGCATTCAACTCGGAGAGATAAGCCTTCCTTTTGATAGAGCAGTTTTGAAACTGTGTTTTGGCAGAATCTGCAAGTGGATACTTAGAGCCCTTTCAGGCCTTCGTTGCAAACGGGAATATCTTCCCATAAAAACGAAACAGAAACGTTCTGTGAAACTGCTTTGTGAAGTATGAATCCAACTCACAGAGTTGAACACTTCTTTTGAAAGAGCAGCTTTGAAACACTCTTTTTGTAGAATCTACATGTGTTCATTTGGAGCGCTTTGAGGCCTATGGTGGAAAAGGAAATATCGTCACATAATACCTAGACAGAAGCATTCTTTGAAACTTCTTTATGATGTGTGCATTCAACTCACAGAGTTGAACTTTCCTTTTCATGGAGCAGTTTGGAAAGAGTCTTTTTGCAGCATCTGCAAGTGGATATTTGGAGCTCTTTCAGGCCTTTCTTAGAAGCGGGAATATCTTCCCATTAAAACTGGACAGAAGCATTCTCACAAACTGCTTTGTGATGTGTGTGTTCAACTCACAGAGGTGAACCTTTCCTTTGCTAGAGCAGTTATGAAACACTCTTTTTGTAGAATCTGCAAGTGTTCATTTGGAGCGCTTTGAGGCCTATGGTGGAAAAAGAAATATCTTCACATAAAACCTAGACAGAAGCATTCTTTGAAACTTCTTTATGATGTGTGCATTCAACTCACAGAGTTGAACCTTCTTTTTCATGGAGCAGTTTGGAAAGAGTCTTTTTGCAGCATCTGCAAGTGGATATTTGGAGCTCTTTCAGGACTTTGCTAGAAGCGGGAATATCTTCCCATAAAAACTGGACAGAAGCATTCTCACAAACTGCTTTGAGATGTGTGTGTTCAACTCACAGAGGTGAACCTTTCCTTTGCTAGAGCAGTTATGAAACACTCTTTTTGTAGAATCTGCAAGTGTTCATTTGGAGCGCTTTGAGGCCTATGGTGGAAAAAGAAATATCTTCATATATAAACAAGGCAGAAGCATTCTCAGAAACCCCTTTATGATGTGTGCATTCAACTCAGAGAGATAAGCCTTCCTTTTGATAGAGCAGTTTTGAACCTGTGTTTTTGCAGAATCTGCAAGTGGATATTTGGAGCCCTTTCAGGCCTTCGTTGGAAACGGGAATATCTTCCCATAAAAACTAAACAGAAGAGTTCTGTGAAACTGCTTTGTGTAGTATGAATCCAACTCACAGAGTTGAACACTTCCTTTGAAAGAGCAGTTTTGAAAAACTCTTTTTGTAGAATCTGCAAGTGTTCGTTTGGAGCGCGTTGAGGCCTATGGTGGAAAAGGAAATATCTTCACATATAAACCAGGCAGAAGCATTCTCAGAAACCTCTTTATGATGTGTGCATTCAACTCGGAGAGATAAGCCTTCCTTTTGATAGAGCAGTTTTGAAAGTGTGTTTTGGCAGAATCTGCAAGTGGATACTTAGAGCCCTTTCAGGCCTTCGTTGCAAACGGGAATATCTTCCCATAAAAACGAAACAGAAACGTTCTGTGAAACTGCTTTGTGAAGTATGAATCCAACTCACAGAGTTGAACACTTCCTTTGAAAGAGCAGCTTTGAAACACTCTTTTTGTAGAATCTACATGTGTTCATTTGGAGCGCTTTGAGGCCTATGGTGGAAAAGGAAATATCGTCACATAATACCTAGACAGAAGCATTCTTTGAAACTTCTTTATGATGTGTGCATTCAACTCACAGAGTTGAACTTTCCTTTTCATGGAGCAGTTTGGAAAGAGTCTTTTTGCAGCATCTGCAAGTGGATATTTGGAGCTCTTTCAGGCCTTTGTTAGAAGCGGGAATATCTTCCCATTAAAACTGGACAGAAGCATTCTCACAAACTGCTTTGTGATGTGTGTGTTCATCTCACAGAGGTGAACCTTTCCTTTGCTAGAGCAGTTATGAAACACTCTTTTTGTAGAATCTGCAAGTGTTCATTTGGAGCGCTTTGAGGCCTATGGTGGAAAAAGAAATATCTTCACATAAAACTTAGACAGAAGCATTCTTTGAAACTTCTTTATGATGTGTGCATTCAACTCACAGAGTTGAACCTTCTTTTTCATGGAGCAGTTTGGAAACAGTCTTTTTGCAGCATCTGCAAGTGGATATTTGGAGCTCTTTCAGGCCTTTGCTAGAAGCGGGAATATCTTCCCATAAAAACTGGACAGAAGCATTCTCACAAACTGCTTTGAGATGTGTGTGTTCAACTCACAGAGGTGAACGTTTCCTTTGCTAGAGCAGTTATGAAACACTCTTTTTGTAGAATCTGCAAGTGTTCATTTGGAGCGATTTGAGGCCTATGGTGGAAAAAGAAATATCTTCATATATAAACAAGGCAGAAGCATTCTCAGAAAGTTCTTTATGATGTGTGCATTCAACTCAGAGAGATAAGCCTTCCTTTTGATAGAGCAGTTTTGAAACTGTATTTTTGCAGAATCTGCAAGTGGATATTTGGAGCCCTTTCAGGCCTTCGTTGGAAACGGGAATATCTTCCATTAAAAACTAAACAGAAGAGTTCTGTGAAACTGCTTTGTGTAGTATGAATCCAACTCACAGAGTTGAACACTTCCTTTGAAAGAGCAGTTTTGAAACACTCTTTTTGTAGAATCTGCAAGTGTTCGTTTGGAGCGCTTTGAGGCCTATGGTGGGAAAGCATATATCTTCACATATAAACCAGGCAGAAGCATTCTCAGAAACCTCTTTATGATGTGTGCATTCAACTCGGAGAGATAAGCCTTCCTTTTGATAGAGCAGTTTTGAAACTGTGTTTTGGCAGAATCTGCAAGTGGATACTTAGAGCCCTTTCAGGCCTTCGTTGCAAACGGGAATATCTTCCCATAAAAACGAAACAGAAACGTTCTGTGAAACTGCTTTGTGAAGTATGAATCCAACTCACAGAGTTGAACACTTCTTTTGAAAGAGCAGCTTTGAAACACTCTTTTTGTAGAATCTACATGTGTTCATTTGGAGCGCTTTGAGGCCTATGGTGGAAAAGGAAATATCGTCACATAATACCTAGACAGAAGCATTCTTTGAAACTTCTTTATGATGTGTGCATTCAACTCACAGAGTTGAACCTTCCTCTTCATGGAGCAGTTTGGAAAGAGTCTTTTTGCAGCATCTGCAAGTGGATATTTGGAGCTCTTTCAGGCCTTTGTTAGAAGCGGGAATATCTTCCCATTAAAACTGGACAGAAGCATTCTCACAAACTGCTTTGAGATGTGTGTGTTCAACTCACAGAGGTGAACCTTTCCTTTGCTAGAGCAGTTATGAAACACTCTTTTTGTAGAATCTGCAAGTGTTCATTTGGAGCGCTTTGAGGCCTATGGTGGAAAAAGAAATTTCTTCATATATAAACAAGGCAGAAGCATTCTCAGAAAGCTCTTTATGATGTGTGCATTCAACTCAGAGAGATAAGCCTTCCTTTTGATAGAGCAGTTTTGAAACTGTGTTTTTGCAGAATCTGCAAGTGGATATTTGGAGCCCTTTCAGGCCTTCGTTGGAAACGGGAATATCTTCCCATAAAAACTAAACAGAAGAGTTCTGTGAAACTGCTTTGTGTAGTATGAATCCAACTCACAGAGTTGAACACTTCTTTTGAAAGAGTAGTTTTGAAACACTCTTTTTGTAGAATCTGCAAGTGTTCGTTTGGAGCGCTTTGAGGCCTATGGTGGAAAAGGAAATATCTTCACATATAAACCAGGCAGAAGCATTCTCAGAAAACTCTTTATGATGTGTGCATTCAACTCGGAGAGATAAGCCTTCCTTTTGATAGAGCAGTTTTGAAACTGTGTTTTGGCAGAATCTGCAAGTGGATACTTAGAGCCCTTTCAGGCCTTCGTTGCAAACGGGAATATCTTCCCATAAAAACGAAACAGAAACGTTCTGTGAAACTGCTTTGTGAAGTATGAATCCAACTCACAGAGTTGAACACTTCTTTTGAAAGAGCAGCTTTGAAACACTCTTTTTGTAGAATCTGCAAGTGTTCATTTGGAGCGCTTTGAGGCCTATGGTGGAAAAGGAAATATCTTCACATAAAACCTAGACAGAAGCATTCTTTGAAACTTCTTTATGATGTGTGCATTCAACTCACCGAGCTGAACATTCCTTTTCATGGAGCAGTTTGGAAAGAGTCTTTTTGCAGCATCTGCAAGTGGATATTTGGAGCTCTTTCAGGCCTTTGTTAGAAGCGGGAATATCTTCCCATTAAAACTGGACAGAAGCATTCTCACAAACTGCTTTGTGATGTGTGTGTTCAACTCACAGAGGTGAACCTTTCCTTTGCTAGAGCAGTTATGAAACACTCTTTTTGTAGAATCTGCAAGTGTTCATTTGGAGCGCTTTGAGGCCTATGGTGGAAAAAGAAATATCTTCACATAAAACCTAGACAGAAGCATTCTTTGAAACTTCTTTATGATGTGTGCATTCAACTCACAGAGTTGAACCTTCTTTTTCATGGAGCAGTTTGGAAAGAGTCTTTTTGCAGCATCTGCAAGTGGATATTTGGAGCTCTTTCAGGCCTTTGTTAGAAGCGGGAATATCTTCCCATAAAAACTAAACCGAAGCATTCTCACAAACTGCTTTGTGATGTGTGTGTTCAACTCACAGAGGTGAACCTTTCCTTTGCTAGAGCAGTTATGAAACACTCTTTTTGTAGAATCTGCAAGTGTTCATTTGGAGCGCTTTGAGGCCTATGGTGGAAAAAGAAATATCTTCATATATAAACAAGGCAGAAGCATTCTCAGAAACCCCTTTATGATGTGTGCATTCAACTCAGAGAGATAAGCCTTCCTTTTGATAGAGCAGTTTTGAACCTGTGTTTTTGCAGAATCTGCAAGTGGATATTTGGAGCCCTTTCAGGCCTTCGTTGGAAACGGGAATATCTTCCCATAAAAACTAAACAGAAGAGTTCTGTGAAACTGCTTTGTGTAGTATGAATCCAACTCACAGAGTTGAACACTTCCTTTGAAAGAGCAGCTTTGAAACACTCTTTTTGTAGAATCTACATGTGTTCATTTGGAGCGCTTTGAGGCCTATGGTGGAAAAGGAAATATCGTCACATAATACCTAGACAGAAGCATTCTTTGAAACTTCTTTATGATGTGTGCATTCAACTCACAGAGTTGAACTTTCCTTTTCATGGAGCAGTTTGGAAAGAGTCTTTTTGCAGCATCTGCAAGTGGATATTTGGAGCTCTTTCAGGCCTTTGTTAGAAGCGGGAATATCTTCCCATTAAAACTGGACAGAAGCATTCTCACAAACTGCTTTGTGATGTGTGTGTTCAACTCACAGAGGTGAACCTTTCCTTTGCTAGAGCAGTTATGAAACACTCTTTTTGTAGAATCTGCAAGTGTTCATTTGGAGCGCTTTGAGGCCTATGGTGGAAAAAGAAATATCTTCACATAAAACCTAGACAGAAGCATTCTTTGAAACTTCTTTATGATGTGTGCATTCAACTCACAGAGTTGAACCTTATTTTTCATGGAGCAGTTTGGAAAGAGTCTTTTTGCAGCATCTGCAAGTGGATATTTGGAGCTCTTTCAGGCCTTTGTTAGAAGCGGGAATATCTTCCCATAAAAACTAAACCGAAGCATTCTCACAAACTGCTTTGTGATGTGTGTGTTCAACTCACAGAGGTGAACCTTTCCTTTGCTAGAGCAGTTATGAAACACTCTTTTTGTAGAATCTGCAAGTGTTCATTTGGAGCGCTTTGAGGCCTATGGTGGAAAAAGAAATATCTTCATATATAAACAAGGCAGAAGCATTCTCAGAAACCCCTTTATGATGTGTGCATTCAACTCAGAGAGATAAGCCTTCCTTTTGATAGAGCAGTTTTGAAACTGTATTTTTGCAGAATCTGCAAGTGGATATTTGGAGCCCTTTCAGGCCTTCGTTGGAAACGGGAATATCTTCCATTAAAAACTAAACAGAAGAGTTCTGTGAAACTGCTTTGTGTAGTATGAATCCAACTCACAGAGTTGAACACTTCCTTTGAAAGAGCAGTTTTGAAACACTCTTTTTGTAGAATCTGCAAGTGTTCGTTTGGAGCGCTTTGAGGCCTATGGTGGAAAAGGAAATATCTTCACATATAAACCAGGCAGAAGCATTCTCAGAAACCTCTTTATGATGTGTGCATTCAACTCGGAGAGATAAGCCTTCCTTTTGATAGAGCAGTTTTGAAACTGTGTTTTGGCAGAATCTGCAAGTGGATACTTAGAGCCCTTTCAGGCCTTCGTTGCAAACGGGAATATCTTCCCATAAAAACGAAACAGAAACGTTCTGTGAAACTGCTTTGTGAAGTATGAATCCAACTCACAGAGTTGAACACTTCTTTTGAAAGAGCAGCTTTGAAACACTCTTTTTGTAGAATCTACATGTGTTCATTTGGAGCGCTTTGAGGCCTATGGTGGAAAAGGAAATATCGTCACATAATACCTAGACAGAAGCATTCTTTGAAACTTCTTTATGATGTGTGCATTCAACTCACAGAGTTGAACCTTCCTTTTCATGGAGCAGTTTGGAAAGAGTCTTTTTGCAGCATCTGCAAGTGGATATTTGGAGCTCTTTCAGGCCTTTGTTAGAAGCGGGAATATCTTCCCATAAAAACTGGACAGAAGCATTCTCACAAACTGCTTTGTGATGTGTGTGTTCAACTCACAGAGGTGAACCTTTCCTTTGCTAGAGCAGTTATGAAACACTCTTTTTGTAGAATCTGCAAGTGTTCATTTGGAGCGATTTGAGGCCTATGGTGGAAAAAGAAATATCTTCATATATAAACAAGGCAGAAGCATTCTCAGAAAGCTCTTTATGATGTGTGCATTCAACTCAGAGAGATAAGCCTTCCTTTTGATAGAGCAGTTTTGAAACTGTGTTTTTGCAGAATCTGCAAGTGGATAATTGGAGCCCTTTCAGGCCTTCGTTGGAAACGGGAATATCTTCCCATAAAAACTAAACAGAAGAGTTCTGTGAAACTGCTTTGTGTAGTATGAATCCAACTCACAGAGTTGAACACTTCTTTTGAAAGAGTAGTTTTGAAACACTCTTTTTGTAGAATCTGCAAGTGTTCGTTTGGAGCGCTTTGAGGCCTATGGTGGAAATGGAAATATCTTCACATATAAACCAGGCAGAAGCATTCTCAGAAACCTCTTTATGAGTGTGCATTCAACTCGGAGAGATAAGCCTTCCTTTTGATAGAGCAGTTTTGAAACTGTGTTTTGGCAGAATCTGCAAGTGGATACTTAGAGCCCTTTCAGGCCTTCGTTGCAAACGGGAATATCTTCCGATAAAAACGAAACAGAAACGTTCTGTGAAACTGCTTTGTGAAGTATGAATCCAACTCACAGAGTTGAACACTTCTTTTGAAAGAGCAGCTTTGAAACACTCTTTTTGTAGAATCTGCAAGTGTTCATTTGGAGCGCTTTGAGGCCTATGTTGGAAAAGGAAATATCTTCACATAAAACGTAGACAGAAGCATTCTTTGAAACTTCTTTATGATGTGTGCATTCAACTCACAGAGCTGAACATTCCTTTTCATGGAGCAGTTTGGAAAGAGTCTTTTTGCAGCATCTGCAAGTGGATATTTGGAGCTCTTTCAGGCCTTTGTTAGAAGCGGGAATATCTTCCCATTAAAACTGGACAGAAGCATTCTCACAAACTGCTTTGTGATGTGTGTGTTCAACTCACAGAGGTGAACCTTTCCTTTGCTAGAGCCGTTATGAAACACTCTTTTTGTAGAATCTGCAAGTGTTCATTTGGAGCGCTTTGAGGCCTATGGTGGAAAAAGAAATATCTTCACATAAAACCTAGACAGAAGCATTCTTTGAAACTTCTTTATGATGTGTGCATTCAACTCACAGAGTTGAACCTTCTTTTTCATGGAGCAGTTTGGAAAGAGTCTTTTTGCAGCATCTGCAAGTGGATATTTGGAGCTCTTTCAGGCCTTTGTTAGAAGCGGGAATATCTTCCCATAAAAACTAAACCGAAGCATTCTCACAAACTGCTTTGTGATGTGTGTGTTCAACTCACAGAGGTGAACCTTTCCTTTGCTAGAGCAGTTATGAAACACTCTTTTTGTAGAATCTGCAAGTGTTCATTTGGAGCGCTTTGAGGCCTATGGTGGAAAAAGAAATATCTTCATATATAAACAAGGCAGAAGCATTCTCAGAAACCCCTTTATGATGTGTGCATTCAACTCAGAGAGATAAGCCTTCCTTTTCATAGAGCAGTTTTGAACCTGTGTTTTTGCAGAATCTGCAAGTGGATATTTGGAGCCCTTTCAGGCCTTCGTTGGAAACGGGAATATCTTCCCATAAAAACTAAACAGAAGAGTTCTGTGAAACTGCTTTGTGTAGTATGAATCCAACTCACAGAGTTGAACACTTCCTTTGAAAGAGCAGTTTTGAAACACTCTTTTTGTAGAATCTGCAAGTGTTCGTTTGGAGCGCTTTGAGGCCTATGGTGGAAAAGGAAATATCTTCACATATAAACCAGGCAGAAGCATTCTCAGAAACCTCTTTATGATGTGTGCATTCAACTCGGAGAGATAAGCCTTCCTTTTGATAGAGCAGTTTTGAAAGTGTGTTTTGGCAGAATCTGCAAGTGGATACTTAGAGCCCTTTCAGGCCTTCGTTGCAAACGGGAATATCTTCCCATAAAAACGAAACAGAAAAGTTCTGTGAAACTGCTTTGTGAAGTATGAATCCAACTCACAGAGTTGAAGACTTCCTTTGAAAGAGCAACTTTGAAACACTCTTTTTGTAGAATCTACATGTGTTCATTTGGAGCGCTTTGAGGCCTATGGTGGAAAAGGAAATATCGTCACATAATACCTAGACAGAAGCATTCTTTGAAACTTCTTTATGATGTGTGCATTCAACTCACAGAGTTGAACCTTCCTCTTCATGGAGCAGTTTGGAAAGAGTCTTTTTGCAGCATCTGCAAGTGGATATTTGGAGCTCTTTCAGGCCTTTGTTAGAAGCGGGAATATCTTCCCATAAAAACTGGACAGAAGCATTCTCACAAACTGCTTTGTGATGTGTGTGTTCAACTCACAGAGGTGAACCTTTCCTTTGCTAGAGCAGTTATGAAACACTCTTTTTGTAGAATCTGCAAGTGTTCATTTGGAGCGATTTGAGGCCTATGGTGGAAAAAGAAATATCTTCATATATAAACAAGGCAGAAGCATTCTCAGAAAGCTCTTTATGATGTGTGCATTCAACTCAGAGAGATAAGCCTTCCTTTTGATAGAGCAGTTTTGAAACTGTGTTTTTGCAGAATCTGCAAGTGGATATTTGGAGCCCTTTCAGGCCTTCGTTGGAAACGGGAATATCTTCCCATAAAAACTAAACAGAAGAGTTCTGTGAAACTGCTTTGTGTAGTATGAATCCAACTCACAGAGTTGAACACTTCTTTTGAAAGAGTAGTTTTGAAACACTCTTTTTGTAGAATCTGCAAGTGTTCGTTTGGAGCGCTTTGAGGCCTATGGTGGAAAAGGAAATATCTTCACATATAAACCAGGCAGAAGCATTCTCAGAAAACTCTTTATGATGTGTGCATTCAACTCGGAGAGATAAGCCTTCCTTTTGATAGAGCAGTTTTGAAACTGTGTTTTGGCAGAATCTGCAAGTGGATACTTAGAGCCCTTTCAGGCCTTCGTTGCAAACGGGAATAACTTCCGATAAAAACGAAACAGAAACGTTCTGTGAAACTGCTTTGTGAAGTATGAATCCAACTCACAGAGTTGAACACTTCTTTTGAAAGAGCAGCTTTGAAACACTCTTTTTGTAGAATCTGCAAGTGTTCATTTGGAGCGCTTTGAGGCCTATGGTGGAAAAGGAAATATCTTCACATAAAACCTAGACAGAAGCATTCTTTGAAAATTCTTTATGATGTGTGCATTCAACTCACAGAGCTGAACATTCCTTTTCATGGAGCAGTTTGGAAAGAGTCTTTTTGCAGCATCTGCAAGTGGATATTTGGAGCTCTTTCAGGCCTTTGTTAGAAGCGGGAATATCTTCCCATTAAAACTGGACAGAAGCATTCTCACAAACTGCTTTGTGATGTGTGTGTTCAACTCACAGAGGTGAACCTTTCCTTTGCTAGAGCAGTTATGAAACACTCTTTTTGTAGAATCTGCAAGTGTTCATTTGGAGCGCTTTGAGGCCTATGGTGGAAAAAGAAATATCTTCACATAAAACCTAGACAGAAGCATTCTTTGAAACTTCTTTATGATGTGTGCATTCAACTCACAGAGTTGAACCTTCTTTTTCATGGAGCAGTTTGGAAAGAGTCTTTTTGCAGCATCTGCAAGTGGATATTTGGAGCTCTTTCAGGCCTTTGTTAGAAGCGGGAATATCTTCCCATAAAAACTAAACCGAAGCATTCTCACAAACTGCTTTGTGATGTGTGTGTTCAACTCACAGAGGTGAACCTTTCCTTTGCTAGAGCAGTTATGAAACACTCTTTTTGTAGAATCTGCAAGTGTTCATTTGGAGCGCTTTGAGGCCTATGGTGGAAAAAGAAATATCTTCATATATAAACAAGGCAGAAGCATTCTCAGAAACCCCTTTATGATGTGTGCATTCAACTCAGAGAGATAAGCCTTCCTTTTGATAGAGCAGTTTTGAACCTGTGTTTTTGCAGAATCTGCAAGTGGATATTTGGAGCCCTTTCAGGCCTTCGTTGGAAACGGGAATATCTTCCCATAAAAACTAAACAGAAGAGTTCTGTGAAACTGCTTTGTGTAGTATGAATCCAACTCACAGAGTTGAACACTTCCTTTGAAAGAGCAGTTTTGAAACACTCTTTTTGTAAAATCTGCAAGTGTTCGTTTGGAGCGCTTTGAGGCCTATGGTGTAAAAGGAAATATCTTCACATATAAACCAGGCAGAAGCATTCTCAGAAACCTCTTTATGATGTGTGCATTCAACTCGGAGAGATAAGCCTTCCTTTTGATAGAGCAGTTTTGAAAGTGTGTTTTGGCAGAATCTGCAAGTGGATACTTAGAGCCCTTTCAGGCCTTCGTTGCAAACGGGAATATCTTCCCATAAAAACGAAACAGAAACGTTCTGTGAAACTGCTTTGTGAAGTATGAATCCAACTCACAGAGTTGAACACTTCCTTTGAAAGAGCAGCTTTGAAACACTCTTTTTGTAGAATCTACATGTGTTCATTTGGAGCGCTTTGAGGCCTATGGTGGAAAAGGAAATATCGTCACATAATACCTAGACAGAAGCATTCTTTGAAACTTCTTTATGATGTGTGCATTCAACTCACAGAGTTGAACTTTCCTTTTCATGGAGCAGTTTGGAAAGAGTCTTTTTGCAGCATCTGCAAGTGGATATTTGGAGCTCTTTCAGGCCTTTGTTAGAAGCGGGAATATCTTCCCATTAAAACTGGACAGAAGCATTCTCACAAACTGCTTTGTGATGTGTGTGTTCAACTCACAGAGGTGAACCTTTCCTTTGCTAGAGCAGTTATGAAACACTCTTTTTGTAGAATCTGCAAGTGTTCATTTGGAGCGCTTTGAGGCCTATGGTGGAAAAAGAAATATCTTCACATAAAACCTAGACAGAAGCATTCTTTGAAACTTCTTTATGATGTGTGCATTCAACTCACAGAGTTGAACCTTCTTTTTCATGGAGCAGTTTGGAAAGAGTCTTTTTGCAGCATCTGCAAGTGGATATTTGGAGCTCTTTCAGGCCTTTGCTAGAAGCGGGAATATCTTCCCATAAAAACTGGACAGAAGCATTCTCACAAACTGCTTTGAGATGTGTGTGTTCAACTCACAGAGGTGAACCTTTCCTTTGCTAGAGCAGTTATGAAACACTCTTTTTGTAGAATCTGCAAGTGTTCATTTGGAGCGCTTTGAGGCCTATGGTGGAAAAAGAAATATCTTCATATATAAACAAGGCAGAAGCATTCTCAGAAAGTTCTTTATGATGTGTGCATTCAACTCAGAGAGATAAGCCTTCCTTTTGATAGAGCAGTTTTGAAACTGTATTTTTGCAGAATCTGCAAGTGGATATTTGGAGCCCTTTCAGGCCTTCGTTGGAAACGGGAATATCTTCCATTAAAAACTAAACAGAAGAGTTCTGTGAAACTGCTTTGTGTAGTATGAATCCAACTCACAGAGTTGAACACTTCCTTTGAAAGAGCAGTTTTGAAACACTCTTTTTGTAGAATCTGCAAGTGTTCGTTTGGAGCGCTTTGAGGCCTATGGTGGAAAAGGAAATATCTTCACATATAAACCAGGCAGAAGCATTCTCAGAAACCTCTTTATGATGTGTGCATTCAACTCGGAGAGATAAGCCTTCCTTTTGATAGAGCAGTTTTGAAACTGTGTTTTGGCAGAATCTGCAAGTGGATACTTAGAGCCCTTTCAGGCCTTCGTTGCAAACGGGAATATCTTCCCATAAAAACGAAACAGAAACGTTCTGTGAAACTGCTTTGTGAAGTATGAATCCAACTCACAGAGTTGAACACTTCTTTTGAAAGAGCAGCTTTGAAACACTCTTTTTGTAGAATCTACATGTGTTCATTTGGAGCGCTTTGAGGCCTATGGTGGAAAAGGAAATATCGTCACATAATACCTAGACAGAAGCATTCTTTGAAACTTCTTTATGATGTGTGCATTCAACTCACAGAGTTGAACCTTCCTTTTCATGGAGCAGTTTGGAAAGAGTCTTTTTGCAGCATCTGCAAGTGGATATTTGGAGCTCTTTCAGGCCTTTGTTAGAAGCGGGAATATCTTCCCATAAAAACTGGACAGAAGCATTCTCACAAACTGCTTTGTGATGTGTGT
Organism: Pongo abelii; assembly: GCF_028885655.2. Taxonomy (NCBI): domain Eukaryota; kingdom Metazoa; phylum Chordata; class Mammalia; order Primates; family Hominidae; genus Pongo; species Pongo abelii. Next base: position 81,904,629 of record NC_071988.2, on the reverse strand, counting down.
GTTCAACTCACAGAGGTGAACCTTTCCTTTGCTAGAGCAGTTATGAAACACTCTTTTTGTAGAATCTGCAAGTGTTCATTTGGAGCGATTTGAGGCCTATGGTGGAAAAAGAAATATCTTCATATATAAACAAGGCAGAAGCATTCTCAGAAAGCTCTTTATGATGTGTGCATTCAACTCAGAGAGATAAGCCTTCCTTTTGATAGAGCAGTTTTGAAACTGTGTTTTTGCAGAATCTGCAAGTGGATAATTGGAGCCCTTTCAGGCCTTCGTTGGAAACGGGAATATCTTCCCATAAAAACTAAACAGAAGAGTTCTGTGAAACTGCTTTGTGTAGTATGAATCCAACTCACAGAGTTGAACACTTCTTTTGAAAGAGTAGTTTTGAAACACTCTTTTTGTAGAATCTGCAAGTGTTCGTTTGGAGCGCTTTGAGGCCTATGGTGGAAATGGAAATATCTTCACATATAAACCAGGCAGAAGCATTCTCAGAAACCTCTTTATGAGTGTGCATTCAACTCGGAGAGATAAGCCTTCCTTTTGATAGAGCAGTTTTGAAACTGTGTTTTGGCAGAATCTGCAAGTGGATACTTAGAGCCCTTTCAGGCCTTCGTTGCAAACGGGAATATCTTCCGATAAAAACGAAACAGAAACGTTCTGTGAAACTGCTTTGTGAAGTATGAATCCAACTCACAGAGTTGAACACTTCTTTTGAAAGAGCAGCTTTGAAACACTCTTTTTGTAGAATCTGCAAGTGTTCATTTGGAGCGCTTTGAGGCCTATGTTGGAAAAGGAAATATCTTCACATAAAACGTAGACAGAAGCATTCTTTGAAACTTCTTTATGATGTGTGCATTCAACTCACAGAGCTGAACATTCCTTTTCATGGAGCAGTTTGGAAAGAGTCTTTTTGCAGCATCTGCAAGTGGATATTTGGAGCTCTTTCAGGCCTTTGTTAGAAGCGGGAATATCTTCCCATTAAAACTGGACAGAAGCATTCTCACAAACTGCTTTGTGATGTGTGTGTTCAACTCACAGAGGTGAACCTTTCCTTTGCTAGAGCCGTTATGAAACACTCTTTTTGTAGAATCTGCAAGTGTTCATTTGGAGCGCTTTGAGGCCTATGGTGGAAAAAGAAATATCTTCACATAAAACCTAGACAGAAGCATTCTTTGAAACTTCTTTATGATGTGTGCATTCAACTCACAGAGTTGAACCTTCTTTTTCATGGAGCAGTTTGGAAAGAGTCTTTTTGCAGCATCTGCAAGTGGATATTTGGAGCTCTTTCAGGCCTTTGTTAGAAGCGGGAATATCTTCCCATAAAAACTAAACCGAAGCATTCTCACAAACTGCTTTGTGATGTGTGTGTTCAACTCACAGAGGTGAACCTTTCCTTTGCTAGAGCAGTTATGAAACACTCTTTTTGTAGAATCTGCAAGTGTTCATTTGGAGCGCTTTGAGGCCTATGGTGGAAAAAGAAATATCTTCATATATAAACAAGGCAGAAGCATTCTCAGAAACCCCTTTATGATGTGTGCATTCAACTCAGAGAGATAAGCCTTCCTTTTCATAGAGCAGTTTTGAACCTGTGTTTTTGCAGAATCTGCAAGTGGATATTTGGAGCCCTTTCAGGCCTTCGTTGGAAACGGGAATATCTTCCCATAAAAACTAAACAGAAGAGTTCTGTGAAACTGCTTTGTGTAGTATGAATCCAACTCACAGAGTTGAACACTTCCTTTGAAAGAGCAGTTTTGAAACACTCTTTTTGTAGAATCTGCAAGTGTTCGTTTGGAGCGCTTTGAGGCCTATGGTGGAAAAGGAAATATCTTCACATATAAACCAGGCAGAAGCATTCTCAGAAACCTCTTTATGATGTGTGCATTCAACTCGGAGAGATAAGCCTTCCTTTTGATAGAGCAGTTTTGAAAGTGTGTTTTGGCAGAATCTGCAAGTGGATACTTAGAGCCCTTTCAGGCCTTCGTTGCAAACGGGAATATCTTCCCATAAAAACGAAACAGAAACGTTCTGTGAAACTGCTTTGTGAAGTATGAATCCAACTCACAGAGTTGAAGACTTCCTTTGAAAGAGCAACTTTGAAACACTCTTTTTGTAGAATCTACATGTGTTCATTTGGAGCGCTTTGAGGCCTATGGTGGAAAAGGAAATATCGTCACATAATACCTAGACAGAAGCATTCTTTGAAACTTCTTTATGATGTGTGCATTCAACTCACAGAGTTGAACTTTCCTTTTCATGGAGCAGTTTGGAAAGAGTCTTTTTGCAGCATCTGCAAGTGGATATTTGGAGCTCTTTCAGGCCTTTGTTAGAAGCGGGAATATCTTCCCATAAAAACTGGACAGAAGCATTCTCACAAACTGCTTTGAGATGTGTGTGTTCAACTCACAGAGGTGAACGTTTCCTTTGCTAGAGCAGTTATGAAACACTCTTTTTGTAGAATCTGCAAGTGTTCATTTGGAGCGATTTGAGGCCTATGGTGGAAAAAGAAATATCTTCATATATAAACAAGGCAGAAGCATTCTCAGAAAGTTCTTTATGATGTGTGCATTCAACTCAGAGAGATAAGCCTTCCTTTTGATAGAGCAGTTTTGAAACTGTATTTTTGCAGAATCTGCAAGTGGATATTTGGAGCCCTTTCAGGCTTTCGTTGGAAACGGGAATATCTTCCATTAAAAACTAAACAGAAGAGTTCTGTGAAACTGCTTTGTGTAGTATGAATCCAACTCACAGAGTTGAACACTTCCTTTGAAAGAGCAGTTTTGAAACACTCTTTTTGTAGAATTTGCAAGTGTTCGTTTGGAGCGCTTTGAGGCCTATGGTGGAAAAGCAAATATCTTCACATATAAACCAGGCAGAAGCATTCTCAGAAACCTCTTTATGATGTGTGCATTCAACTCGGAGAGATAAGCCTTCCTTTTGATAGAGCAGTTTTGAAACTGTGTTTTGGCAGAATCTGCAAGAGGATACTTAGAGCCCTTTCAGGCCTTCGTTGCAAACGGGAATATCTTCCCATAAAAACGAAACAGAAACGTTCTGTGAAACTGCTTTGTGAAGTATGAATCCAACTCACAGAGTTGAACACTTCTTTTGAAAGAGCAGCTTTGAAACACTCTTTTTGTAGAATCTACATGTGTTCATTTGGAGCGCTTTGAGGCCTATGGTGGAAAAGGAAATATCGTCACATAATACCTAGACAGAAGCATTCTTTGAAACTTCTTTATGATGTGTGCATTCAACTCACAGAGTTGAACCTTCCTCTTCATGGAGCAGTTTGGAAAGAGTCTTTTTGCAGCATCTGCAAGTGGATATTTGGAGCTCTTTCAGGCCTTTGTTAGAAGCGGGAATATCTTCCCATAAAAACTGGACAGAAGCATTCTCACAAACTGCTTTGTGATGTGTGTGTTCAACTCACAGAGGTGAACCTTTCCTTTGCTAGAGCAGTTATGAAACACTCTTTTTGTAGAATCTGCAAGTGTTCATTTGGAGCGATTTGAGGCCTATGGTGGAAAAAGAAATATCTTCATATATAAACAAGGCAGAAGCATTCTCAGAAAGCTCTTTATGATGTGTGCATTCAACTCAGAGAGATAAGCCTTCCTTTTGATAGAGCAGTTTTGAAACTGTGTTTTTGCAGAATCTGCAAGTGGATATTTGGAGCCCTTTCAGGCCTTCGTTGGAAACGGGAATATCTTCCCATAAAAACTAAACAGAAGAGTTCTGTGAAACTGCTTTGTGTAGTATGAATCCAACTCACAGAGTTGAACACTTCTTTTGAAAGAGTAGTTTTGAAACACTCTTTTTGTAGAATCTGCAAGTGTTCGTTTGGAGCGCTTTGAGGCCTATGGTGGAAAAGGAAATATCTTCACATATAAACCAGGCAGAAGCATTCTCAGAAAACTCTTTATGATGTGTGCATTCAACTCGGAGAGATAAGCCTTCCTTTTGATAGAGCAGTTTTGAAACTGTGTTTTGGCAGAATCTGCAAGTGGATACTTAGAGCCCTTTCAGGCCTTCGTTGCAAACGGGAATAACTTCCGATAAAAACGAAACAGAAACGTTCTGTGAAACTGCTTTGTGAAGTATGAATCCAACTCACAGAGTTGAACACTTCTTTTGAAAGAGCAGCTTTGAAACACTCTTTTTGTAGAATCTGCAAGTGTTCATTTGGAGCGCTTTGAGGCCTATGGTGGAAAAGGAAATATCTTCACATAAAACCTAGACAGAAGCATTCTTTGAAAATTCTTTATGATGTGTGCATTCAACTCACAGAGCTGAACATTCCTTTTCATGGAGCAGTTTGGAAAGAGTCTTTTTGCAGCATCTGCAAGTGGATATTTGGAGCTCTTTCAGGCCTTTGTTAGAAGCGGGAATATCTTCCCATTAAAACTGGACAGAAGCATTCTCACAAACTGCTTTGTGATGTGTGTGTTCAACTCACAGAGGTGAACCTTTCCTTTGCTAGAGCAGTTATGAAACACTCTTTTTGTAGAATCTGCAAGTGTTCATTTGGAGCGCTTTGAGGCCTATGGTGGAAAAAGAAATATCTTCACATAAAACCTAGACAGAAGCATTCTTTGAAACTTCTTTATGATGTGTGCATTCAACTCACAGAGTTGAACCTTCTTTTTCATGGAGCAGTTTGGAAAGAGTCTTTTTGCAGCATCTGCAAGTGGATATTTGGAGCTCTTTCAGGCCTTTGTTAGAAGCGGGAATATCTTCCCATAAAAACTAAACCGAAGCATTCTCACAAACTGCTTTGTGATGTGTGTGTTCAACTCACAGAGGTGAACCTTTCCTTTGCTAGAGCAGTTATGAAACACTCTTTTTGTAGAATCTGCAAGTGTTCATTTGGAGCGCTTTGAGGCCTATGGTGGAAAAAGAAATATCTTCATATATAAACAAGGCAGAAGCATTCTCAGAAACCCCTTTATGATGTGTGCATTCAACTCAGAGAGATAAGCCTTCCTTTTGATAGAGCAGTTTTGAACCTGTGTTTTTGCAGAATCTGCAAGTGGATATTTGGAGCCCTTTCAGGCCTTCGTTGGAAACGGGAATATCTTCCCATAAAAACTAAACAGAAGAGTTCTGTGAAACTGCTTTGTGTAGTATGAATCCAACTCACAGAGTTGAACACTTCCTTTGAAAGAGCAGTTTTGAAACACTCTTTTTGTAAAATCTGCAAGTGTTCGTTTGGAGCGCTTTGAGGCCTATGGTGTAAAAGGAAATATCTTCACATATAAACCAGGCAGAAGCATTCTCAGAAACCTCTTTATGATGTGTGCATTCAACTCGGAGAGATAAGCCTTCCTTTTGATAGAGCAGTTTTGAAAGTGTGTTTTGGCAGAATCTGCAAGTGGATACTTAGAGCCCTTTCAGGCCTTCGTTGCAAACGGGAATATCTTCCCATAAAAACGAAACAGAAACGTTCTGTGAAACTGCTTTGTGAAGTATGAATCCAACTCACAGAGTTGAACACTTCCTTTGAAAGAGCAGCTTTGAAACACTCTTTTTGTAGAATCTACATGTGTTCATTTGGAGCGCTTTGAGGCCTATGGTGGAAAAGGAAATATCGTCACATAATACCTAGACAGAAGCATTCTTTGAAACTTCTTTATGATGTGTGCATTCAACTCACAGAGTTGAACTTTCCTTTTCATGGAGCAGTTTGGAAAGAGTCTTTTTGCAGCATCTGCAAGTGGATATTTGGAGCTCTTTCAGGCCTTTGTTAGAAGCGGGAATATCTTCCCATTAAAACTGGACAGAAGCATTCTCACAAACTGCTTTGTGATGTGTGTGTTCAACTCACAGAGGTGAACCTTTCCTTTGCTAGAGCAGTTATGAAACACTCTTTTTGTAGAATCTGCAAGTGTTCATTTGGAGCGCTTTGAGGCCTATGGTGGAAAAAGAAATATCTTCACATAAAACCTAGACAGAAGCATTCTTTGAAACTTCTTTATGATGTGTGCATTCAACTCACAGAGTTGAACCTTCTTTTTCATGGAGCAGTTTGGAAAGAGTCTTTTTGCAGCATCTGCAAGTGGATATTTGGAGCTCTTTCAGGCCTTTGCTAGAAGCGGGAATATCTTCCCATAAAAACTGGACAGAAGCATTCTCACAAACTGCTTTGAGATGTGTGTGTTCAACTCACAGAGGTGAACCTTTCCTTTGCTAGAGCAGTTATGAAACACTCTTTTTGTAGAATCTGCAAGTGTTCATTTGGAGCGCTTTGAGGCCTATGGTGGAAAAAGAAATATCTTCATATATAAACAAGGCAGAAGCATTCTCAGAAAGTTCTTTATGATGTGTGCATTCAACTCAGAGAGATAAGCCTTCCTTTTGATAGAGCAGTTTTGAAACTGTATTTTTGCAGAATCTGCAAGTGGATATTTGGAGCCCTTTCAGGCCTTCGTTGGAAACGGGAATATCTTCCATTAAAAACTAAACAGAAGAGTTCTGTGAAACTGCTTTGTGTAGTATGAATCCAACTCACAGAGTTGAACACTTCCTTTGAAAGAGCAGTTTTGAAACACTCTTTTTGTAGAATCTGCAAGTGTTCGTTTGGAGTGCTTTGAGGCCTATGGTGGAAAAGGAAATATCTTCACATATAAACCAGGCAGAAGCATTCTCAGAAACCTCTTTATGATGTGTGCATTCAACTGGGAGAGATAAGCCTTCCTTTTGATAGAGCAGTTTTGAAACTGTGTTTTGGCAGAATCTGCAAGTGGATACTTAGAGCCCTTTCAGGCCTTCGTTGCAAACGGGAATATCTTCCCATAAAAACGAAACAGAAACGTTCTGTGAAACTGCTTTGTGAAGTATGAATCCAACTCACAGAGTTGAACACTTCTTTTGAAAGAGCAGCTTTGAAACACTCTTTTTGTAGAATCTACATGTGTTCATTTGGAGCGCTTTGAGGCCTATGGTGGAAAAGGAAATATCGTCACATAATACCTAGACAGAAGCATTCTTTGAAACTTCTTTATGATGTGTGCATTCAACTCACAGAGTTGAACATTCCTTTTCATGGAGCAGTTTGGAAAGAGTCTTTTTGCAGCATCTGCAAGTGGATATTTGGAGCTCTTTCAGGCCTTTGTTAGAAGCGGGAATATCTTCCCATAAAAACTGGACAGAAGCATTCTCACAAACTGCTTTGTGATGTGTGTGTTCAACTCACAGAAGTGAACCTTTCCTTTGCTAGAGCAGTTATGAAACACTCTTTTTGTAGAATCTGCAAGTGTTCATTTGGAGCGATTTGAGGCCTAAGGTGGAAAAAGTAATATCTTCATATATATACAAGGCAGAAGCATTCTCGGAAAGCTCTTTATGATGTGTGCATTCAACTCAGAGAGATAAGCCTTCCTTTTGATAGAGCAGTTTTGAAACTGTGTTTTTGCAGAATCTGCAGGTGGATATTTGGAGCCCTTTCAGGCCTTCGTTGGAAACGGGAATATCTTCCCATAAAAACTAAACAGAAGAGTTCTGTGAAACTGCTTTGTGTAGTATGAATCCAACTCACAGAGTTGAACACTTCTTTTGAAAGAGTAGTTTTGAAACACTCTTTTTGTAGAATCTGCAAGTGTTCGTTTGGAGCGCTTTGAGGCCTATGGTGGAAAAGGAAATATCTTCACATATAAACCAGGCAGAAGCATTCTCAGAAACCTCTTTATGATGTGTGCATTCAACTCGGAGAGATAAGCCTTCCTTTTGATAGAGCAGTTTTGAAACTGTGTTTTGGCAGAATCTGCAAGTGGATACTTAGAGCCCTTTCAGGCCTTCGTTGCAAACGGGAATATCTTCCGATAAAAACGAAACAGAAACGTTCTGTGAAACTGCTTTGTGAAGTATGAATCCAACTCACAGAGTTGAACACTTCTTTTGAAAGAGCAGCTTTGAAACACTCTTTTTGTAGAATCTACATGTGTTCATTTGGAGCGCTTTGAGGCCTATGGTGGAAAAGGAAATATCGTCACATAATACCTAGACAGAAGCATTCTTTGAAACTTCTTTATGATGTGTGCATTCAACTCACAGAGTTGAACTTTCCTTTTCATGGAGCAGTTTGGAAAGAGTCTTTTTGCAGCATCTGCAAGTGGATATTTGGAGCTCTTTCAGGCCTTTGTTAGAAGCGGGAATATCTTCCCATTAAAACTGGACAGAAGCATTCTCACAAACTGCTTTGTGATGTGTGTGTTCAACTCACAGAGGTGAACCTTTCCTTTGCTAGAGCAGTTATGAAACACTCTTTTTGTAGAATCTGCAAGTGTTCATTTGGAGCGCTTTGAGGCCTATGGTGGAAAAACAAATATCTTCACATAAAACCTAGACAGAAGCATTCTTTGAAACTTCTTTATGATGTGTGCATTCAACTCACAGAGTTGAACCTTCTTTTTCATGGAGCAGTTTGGAAAGAGTCTTTTTGCAGCATCTGCAAGTGGATATTTGGAGCTCTTTCAGGACTTTGCTAGAAGCGGGAATATCTTCCCATAAAAACTGGACAGAAGCATTCTCACAAACTGCTTTGAGATGTGTGTGTTCAACTCACAGAGGTGAACCTTTCCTTTGCTAGAGCAGTTATGAAACACTCTTTTTGTAGAATCTGCAAGTGTTCATTTGGAGCGATTTGAGGCCTATGGTGGAAAAAGAAATATCTTCATATATAAACAAGGCAGAAGCATTCTCAGAAAGCTCTTTATGATGTGTGCATTCAACTCAGAGAGATAAGCCTTCCTTTTGATAGAGCAGTTTTGAAACTGTATTTTTGCAGAATCTGCAAGTGGATATTTGGAGCCCTTTCAGGCCTTCGTTGGAAACGGGAATATCTTCCCATAAAAACTAAACAGAAGAGTTCTGTGAAACTGCTTTGTGTAGTATGAATCCAACTCACAGAGTTGAACACTTCCTTTGAAAGAGCAGTTTTGAAACACTCTTTTTGTAGAATCTGCAAGTGTTCGTTTGGAGCGCTTTGAGGCCTATGGTGGAAAAGGAAATATCTTCACATATAAACCAGGCAGAAGCATTCTCAGAAACCTCTTTATGATGTGTGCATTCAACTCGGAGAGATAAGCCTTCCTTTTGATAGAGCAGTTTTGAAACGGTGTTTTGGCAGAATCTGCAAGTGGATACTTAGAGCCCTTTCAGGCCTTCGTTGCAAACGGGAATATCTTCCCATAAAAACGAAACAGAAACGTTCTGTGAAACTGCTTTGTGAAGTATGAATCCAACTCACAGAGTTGAACACTTCCTTTGAAAGAGCAACTTTGAAACACTCTTTTTGTAGAATCTACATGTGTTCATTTGGAGCGCTTTGAGGCCTATGGTGGAAAAGGAAATATCGTCACATAATACCTAGACAGAAGCATTCTTTGAAACTTCTTTATGATGTGTGCATTCAACTCACAGAGTTGAACTTTCCTTTTCATGGAGCAGTTTGGAAAGAGTCTTTTTGCAGCATCTGCAAGTGGATATTTGGAGCTCTTTCAGGCCTTTGTTAGAAGCGGGAATATCTTCCCATTAAAACTGGACAGAAGCATTCTCACAAACTGCTTTGTGATGTGTGTGTTCAACTCACAGAGGTGAACCTTTCCTTTGCTAGAGCAGTTATGAAACACTCTTTTTGTAGAATCTGCAAGTGTTCATTTGGAGCGCTTTGAGGCCTATGGTGGAAAAAGAAATATCTTCACATAAAACCTAGACAGAAGCATTCTTTGAAACTTCTTTATGATGTGTGCATTCAACTCACAGAGTTGAACCTTCTTTTTCATGGAGCAGTTTGGAAAGAGTCTTTTTGCAGCATCTGCAAGTGGATATTTGGAGCTCTTTCAGGCCTTTGCTAGAAGCGGGAATATCTTCCCATAAAAACTGGACAGAAGCATTCTCACAAACTGCTTTGAGATGTGTGTGTTCAACTCACAGAGGTGAACCTTTCCTTTGCTAGAGCAGTTATGAAACACTCTTTTTGTAGAATCTGCAAGTGTTCATTTGGAGCGCTTTGAGGCCTATGGTGGAAAAAGAAATATCTTCATATATAAACAAGGCAGAAGCATTCTCAGAAACCCCTTTATGATGTGTGCATTCAACTCAGAGAGATAAGCCTTCCTTTTGATAGAGCAGTTTTGAACCTGTGTTTTTGCAGAATCTGCAAGTGGATATTTGGAGCCCTTTCAGGCCTTTGTTGGAAACGGGAATATCTTCCCATAAAAACTAAACAGAAGAGTTCTGTGAAACTGCTTTGTGTAGTATGAATCCAACTCACAGAGTTGAACACTTCCTTTGAAAGAGCAGTTTTGAAACACTCTTTTTGTAGAATCTGCAAGTGTTCGTTTGGAGCGCTTTGAGGCCTATGGTGGAAAAGGAAATATCTTCACATATAAACCAGGCAGAAGCATTCTCAGAAACCTCTTTATGATGTGTGCATTCAACTCGGAGAGATAAGCCTTCCTTTTGATAGAGCAGTTTTGAAAGTGTGTTTTGGCAGAATCTGCAAGTGGATACTTAGAGCCCTTTCAGGCCTTCGTTGCAAACGGGAATATCTTCCCATAAAAACGAAACAGAAACGTTCTGTGAAACTGCTTTGTGAAGTATGAATCCAACTCACAGAGTTGAAGACTTCCTTTGAAAGAGCAGCTTTGAAACACTCTTTTTGTAGAATCTACATGTGTTCATTTGGAGCGCTTTGAGGCCTATGGTGGAAAAGGAAATATCGTCACATAATACCTAGACAGAAGCATTCTTTGAAACTTCTTTATGATGTGTGCATTCAACTCACAGAGTTGAACTTTCCTTTTCATGGAGCAGTTTGGAAAGAGTCTTTTTGCAGCATCTGCAAGTGGATATTTGGAGCTCTTTCAGGCCTTTGTTAGAAGCGGGAATATCTTCCCATTAAAACTGGACAGAAGCATTCTCACAAACTGCTTTGTGATGTGTGTGTTCATCTCACAGAGGTGAACCTTTCCTTTGCTAGAGCAGTTATGAAACACTCTTTTTGTAGAATCTGCAAGTGTTCATTTGGAGCGCTTTGAGGCCTATGGTGGAAAAAGAAATATCTTCACATAAAACCTAGACAGAAGCATTCTTTGAAACTTCTTTATGATGTGTGCATTCAACTCACAGAGTTGAACCTTCTTTTTCATGGAGCAGTTTGGAAAGAGTCTTTTTGCAGCATCTGCAAGTGGATATTTGGAGCTCTTTCAGGCCTTTGTTAGAAGCGGGAATATCTTCCCATAAAAACTGGACAGAAGCATTCTCACAAACTGCTTTGAGATGTGTGTGTTCAACTCACAGAGGTGAACCTTTCCTTTGCTAGAGCAGTTATGAAACACTCTTTTTGTAGAATCTGCAAGTGTTCATTTGGAGCGCTTTGAGGCCTATGGTGGAAAAAGAAATATCTTCATATATAAACAAGGCAGAAGCATTCTCAGAAACCCCTTTATGATGTGTGCATTCAACTCAGAGAGATAAGCCTTCCTTTTGATAGAGCAGTTTTGAACCTGTGTTTTTGCAGAATCTGCAAGTGGATATTTGGAGCCCTTTCAGGCCTTCGTTGGAAACGGGAATATCTTCCCATAAAAACTAAACAGAAGAGTTCTGTGAAACTGCTTTGTGTAGTATGAATCCAACTCACAGAGTTGAACACTTCCTTTGAAAGAGCAGTTTTGAAACACTCTTTTTGTAGAATCTGCAAGTGTTCGTTTGGAGCGCTTTGAGGCCTATGGTGGAAAAGGAAATATCTTCACATATAAACCAGGCAGAAGCATTCTCAGAAACCTCTTTATGATGTGTGCATTCAACTCGGAGAGATAAGCCTTCCTTTTGATAGAGCAGTTTTGAAAGTGTGTTTTGGCAGAATCTGCAAGTGGATACTTAGAGCCCTTTCAGGCCTTCGTTGCAAACGGGAATATCTTCCCATAAAAACGAAACAGAAACGTTCTGTGAAACTGCTTTGTGAAGTATGAATCCAACTCACAGAGTTGAACACTTCCTTTGAAAGAGCAGCTTTGAAACACTCTTTTTGTAGAATCTACATGTGTTCATTTGGAGCGCTTTGAGGCCTATGGTGGAAAAGGAAATATCGTCACATAATACCTAGACAGAAGCATTCTTTGAAACTTCTTTATGATGTGTGCATTCAACTCACAGAGTTGAACTTTCCTTTTCATGGAGCAGTTTGGAAAGAGTCTTTTTGCAGCATCTGCAAGTGGATATTTGGAGCTCTTTCAGGCCTTTGTTAGAAGCGGGAATATCTTCCCATTAAAACTGGACAGAAGCATTCTCACAAACTGCTTTGTGATGTGTGTGTTCATCTCACAGAGGTGAACCTTTCCTTTGCTAGAGCAGTTATGAAACACTCTTTTTGTAGAATCTGCAAGTGTTCATTTGGAGCGCTTTGAGGCCTATGGTGGAAAAAGAAATATCTTCACATAAAACCTAGACAGAAGCATTCTTTGAAACTTCTTTATGATGTGTGCATTCAACTCACAGAGTTGAACCTTCTTTTTCATGGAGCAGTTTGGAAACAGTCTTTTTGCAGCATCTGCAAGTGGATATTTGGAGCTCTTTCAGGCCTTTGCTAGAAGCGGGAATATCTTCCCATAAAAACTGGACAGAAGCATTCTCACAAACTGCTTTGAGATGTGTGTGTTCAACTCACAGAGGTGAACGTTTCCTTTGCTAGAGCAGTTATGAAACACTCTTTTTGTAGAATCTGCAAGTGTTCATTTGGAGCGATTTGAGGCCTATGGTGGAAAAAGAAATATCTTCATATATAAACAAGGCAGAAGCATTCTCAGAAAGTTCTTTATGATGTGTGCATTCAACTCAGAGAGATAAGCCTTCCTTTTGATAGAGCAGTTTTGAAACTGTATTTTTGCAGAATCTGCAAGTGGATATTTGGAGCCCTTTCAGGCCTTCGTTGGAAACGGGAATATCTTCCATTAAAAACTAAACAGAAGAGTTCTGTGAAACTGCTTTGTGTAGTATGAATCCAACTCACAGAGTTGAACACTTCCTTTGAAAGAGCAGTTTTGAAACACTCTTTTTGTAGAATCTGCAAGTGTTCGTTTGGAGCGCTTTGAGGCCTATGGTGGAAAAGGAAATATCTTCACATATAAACCAGGCAGAAGCATTCTCAGAAACCTCTTTATGATGTGTGCATTCAACTGGGAGAGATAAGCCTTCCTTTTGATAGAGCAGTTTTGAAACTGTGTTTTGGCAGAATCTGCAAGTGGATACTTAGAGCCCTTTCAGGCCTTCGTTGCAAAGGGGAATATCTTCCCATAAAAACGAAACAGAAACGTTCTGTGAAACTGCTTTGTGAAGTATGAATCCAACTCACAGAGTTGAACACTTCTTTTGAAAGAGCAGCTTTGAAACACTCTTTTTGTAGAATCTACATGTGTTCATTTGGAGCGCTTTGAGGCCTATGGTGGAAAAGGAAATATCTTCACATAAAACCTAGACAGAAGCATTCTTTGAAACTTCTTTATGATGTGTGCATTCAACTCACAGAGCTGAACATTCCTTTTCATGGAGCAGTTTGGAAAGAGTCTTTTTGCAGCATCTGCAAGTGGATATTTGGAGCTCTTTCAGGCCTTTGTTAGAAGCGGGAATATCTTCCCATTAAAACTGGACAGAAGCATTCTCACAAACTGCTTTGTGATGTGTGTGTTCAACTCACAGAGGTGAACCTTTCCTTTGCTAGAGCAGTTATGAAACACTCTTTTTGTAGAATGTGCAAGTGTTCATTTGGAGCGCTTTGAGGCCTATGGTGGAAAAAGAAATATCTTCACATAAAACCTAGACAGAAGCATTCTTTGAAACTTCTTTATGATGTGTGCATTCAACTCACAGAGTTGAACCTTCTTTTTCATGGAGCAGTTTGGAAAGAGTCTTTTTGCAGCATCTGCAAGTGGATATTTGGAGCTCTTTCAGGCCTTTGTTAGAAGCGGGAATATCTTCCCATAAAAACTAAACCGAAGCATTCTCACAAACTGCTTTGTGATGTGTGTGTTCAACTCACAGAGGTGAACCTTTCCTTTGCTAGAGCAGTTATGAAACACTCTTTTTGTAGAATCTGCAAGTGTTCATTTGGAGCGCTTTGAGGCCTATGGTGGAAAAAGAAATATCTTCATATATAAACAAGGCAGAAGCATTCTCAGAAACCCCTTTATGATGTGTGCATTCAACTAAGAGAGATAAGCCTTCCTTTTGATAGAGCAGTTTTGAAACTGTATTTTTGCAGAATCTGCAAGTGGATATTTGGAGCCCTTTCAGGCCTTCGTTGGAAACGGGAATATCTTCCATTAAAAACTAAACAGAAGAGTTCTGTGAAACTGCTTTGTGTAGTATGAATCCAACTCACAGAGTTGAACACTTCCTTTGAAAGAGCAGTTTTGAAACACTCTTTTTGTAGAATCTGCAAGTGTTCGTTTGGAGCGCTTTGAGGCCTATGGTGGAAAAGGAAATATCTTCACATATAAACCAGGCAGAAGCATTCTCAGAAACCTCTTTATGATGTGTGCATTCAACTCGGAGAGATAAGCCTTCCTTTTGATAGAGCAGTTTTGAAACTGTGTTTTGGCAGAATCTGCAAGTGGATACTTAGAGCCCTTTCAGGCCTTCGTTGCAAACGGGAATATCTTCCCATAAAAACGAAACAGAAACGTTCTGTGAAACTGCTTTGTGAAGTATGAATCCAACTCACAGAGTTGAACACTTCTTTTGAAAGAGCAGCTTTGAAACACTCTTTTTGTAGAATCTACATGTGTTCATTTGGAGCGCTTTGAGGCCTATGGTGGAAAAGGAAATATCGTCACATAATAACTAGACAGAAGCATTCTTTGAAACTTCTTTATGATGTGTGCATTCAACTCACAGAGTTGAACCTTCCTTTTCATGGAGCAGTTTGGAAAGAGTCTTTTTGCACCATCTGCAAGTGGATATTTGGAGCTCTTTCAGGCCTTTGTTAGAAGCGGGAATATCTTCCCATAAAAACTGGACAGAAGCATTCTCACAAACTGCTTTGTGATGTGTGTGTTCAACTCACAGAGGTGAACCTTTCCTTTGCTAGAGCAGTTATGAAACACTCTTTTTGTAGAATCTGCAAGTGTTCATTTGGAGCGCTTTGAGGCCTATGGTGGAAAAAGAAATATCTTCACATAAAACCTAGACAGAAGCATTCTTTGAAACTTCTTTATGATGTGTGCATTCAACTCACAGAGTTGAACCTTCTTTTTCATGGAGCAGTTTGGAAAGAGTCTTTTTGCAGCATCTGCAAGTGGATATTTGGAGCTCTTTCAGGCCTTTGTTAGAAGCGGGAATATCTTCCCATAAAAACTAAACCGAAGCATTCTCACAAACTGCTTTGTGATGTGTGTGTTCAACTCACAGAGGTGAACCTTTCCTTTGCTAGAGCAGTTATGAAACACTCTTTTTGTAGAATCTGCAAGTGTTCATTTGGAGCGCTTTGAGGCCTATGGTGGAAAAAGAAATATCTTCATATATAAACAAGGCAGAAGCATTCTCAGAAACCCCTTTATGATGTGTGCATTCAACTCAGAGAGATAAGCCTTCCTTTTGATAGAGCAGTTTTGAAACTGTATTTTTGCAGAATCTGCAAGTGGATATTTGGAGCCCTTTCAGGCCTTCGTTGGAAACGGGAATATCTTCCATTAAAAACTAAACCGAAGAGTTCTGTGAAACTGCTTTGTGTAGTATGAATCCAACTCACAGAGTTGAACACTTCCTTTGAAAGAGCAGTTTTGAAACACTCTTTTTGTAGAATCTGCAAGTGTTCGTTTGGAGCGCTTTGAGGCCTATGGTGGAAAAGGAAATATCTTCACATATAAACCAGGCAGAAGCATTCTCAGAAACCTCTTTATGATGTGTGCATTCAACTCGGAGAGATAAGCCTTCCTTTTGATAGAGCAGTTTTGAAACTGTGTTTTGGCAGAATCTGCAAGTGGATACTTAGAGCCCTTTCAGGCCTTCGTTGCAAACGGGAATATCTTCCCATAAAAACGAAACAGAAACGTTCTGTGAAACTGCTTTGTGAAGTATGAATCCAACTCACAGAGTTGAACACTTCTTTTGAAAGAGCAGCTTTGAAACACTCTTTTTGTAGAATCTACATGTGTTCATTTGGAGCGCTTTGAGGCCTATGGTGGAAAAGGAAATATCGTCACATAATACCTAGACAGAAGCATTCTTTGAAACTTCTTTATGATGTGTGCATTCAACTCACAGAGTTGAACCTTCCTTTTCATGGAGCAGTTTGGAAAGAGTCTTTTTGCACCATCTGCAAGTGGATATTTGGAGCTCTTTCAGGCCTTTGTTAGAAGCGGGAATATCTTCCCATAAAAACTGGACAGAAGCATTCTCACAAACTGCTTTGTGATGTGTGTGTTCAACTCACAGAGGTGAACCTTTCCTTTGCTAGAGCAGTTATGAAACACTCTTTTTGTAGAATCTGCAAGTGTTCATTTGGAGCGATTTGAGGCCTATGGTGGAAAAAGAAATATCTTCATATATAAACAAGGCAGAAGCATTCTCAGAAAGCTCTTTATGATGTGTGCATTCAACTCGGAGAGATAAGCCTTCCTTTTGATAGAGCAGTTTTGAAAGTGTGTTTTGGCAGAATCTGCAAGTGGATAATTGGAGCCCTTTCAGGCCTTCGTTGCAAACGGGAATATCTTCCGATAAAAACGAAACAGAAACGTTCTGTGAAACTGCTTTGTGAAGTATGAATCCAACTCACAGAGTTGAACACTTCTTTTGAAAGAGCAGCTTTGAAACACTCTTTTTGTAGAATCTGCAAGTGTTCATTTGGAGCGCTTTGAGGCCTATGTTGGAAAAGGAAATATCTTCACATAAAACCTAGACAGAAGCATTCTTTGAAACTTCTTTATGATGTGTGCATTCAACTCACAGAGCTGAACATTCCTTTTCATGGAGCAGTTTGGAAAGAGTCTTTTTGCAGCATCTGCAAGTGGATATTTGGAGCTCTTTCAGGCCTTTGTTAGAAGCGGGAATATCTTCCCATTAAAACTGGACAGAAGCATTCTCACAAACTGCTTTGTGATGTGTGTGTTCAACTCACAGAGGTGAACCTTTCCTTTGCTAGAGCAGTTATGAAACACTCTTTTTGTAGAATCTGCAAGTGTTCATTTGGAGCGCTTTGAGGCCTATGGTGGAAAAAGAAATATCTTCACATAAAACCTAGACAGAAGCATTCTTTGAAACTTCTTTATGATGTGTGCATTCAACTCACAGAGTTGAACCTTCTTTTTCATGGAGCAGTTTGGAAAGAGTCTTTTTGCAGCATCTGCAAGTGGATATTTGGAGCTCTTTCAGGCCTTTGTTAGAAGCGGGAATATCTTCCCATAAAAATTAACCGAAGCATTCTCACAAACTGCTTTGTGATGTGTGTGTTCAACTCACAGAGGTGAACCTTTCCTTTGCTAGAGCAGTTATGAAACACTCTTTTTGTAGAATCTGCAAGTGTTCATTTGGAGCGCTTTGAGGCCTATGGTGGAAAAAGAAATATCTTCATATATAAACAAGGCAGAAGCATTCTCAGAAACCCCTTTATGATGTGTGCATTCAACTCAGAGAGATAAGCCTTCCTTTCGATAGAGCAGTTTTGAACCTGTGTTTTTGCAGAATCTGCAAGTGGATATTTGGAGCCCTTTCAGGCCTTCGTTGGAAACGGGAATATCTTCCCATAAAAACTAAACAGAAGAGTTCTGTGAAACTGCTTTGTGTAGTATGAATCCAACTCACAGAGTTGAACACTTCCTTTGAAAGAGCAGTTTTGAAACACTCTTTTTGTAGAATCTGCAAGTGTTCGTTTGGAGCGCTTTGAGGCCTATGGTGGAAAAGGAAATATCTTCACATATAAACCAGGCAGAAGCATTCTCAGAAACCTCTTTATGATGTGTGCATTCAACTCGGAGAGATAAGCCTTCCTTTTGATAGAGCAGTTTTGAAAGTGTGTTTTGGCAGAATCTGCAAGTGGATACTTAGAGCCCTTTCAGGCCTTCGTTGCAAACGGGAATATCTTCCCATAAAAACGAAACAGAAACGTTCTGTGAAACTGCTTTGTGAAGTATGAATCCAACTCACAGAGTTGAACACTTCCTTTGAAAGAGCAGCTTTGAAACACTCTTTTTGTAGAATCTACATGTGTTCATTTGGAGCGCTTTGAGGCCTATGGTGGAAAAGGAAATATCGTCACATAATACCTAGACAGAAGCATTCTTTGAAACTTCTTTATGATGTGTGCATTCAACTCACAGAGTTGAACTTTCCTTTTCATGGAGCAGTTTGGAAAGAGTCTTTTTGCAGCATCTGCAAGTGGATATTTGGAGCTCTTTCAGGCCTTTGTTAGAAGCGGGAATATCTTCCCATTAAAACTGGACAGAAGCATTCTCACAAACTGCTTTGTGATGTGTGTGTTCAACTCACAGAGGTGAACCTTTCCTTTGCTAGAGCAGTTATGAAACACTCTTTTTGTAGAATCTGCAAGTGTTCATTTGGAGCGCTTTGAGGCCTATGGTGGAAAAAGAAATATCTTCACATAAAACCTAGACAGAAGCATTCTTTGAAACTTCTTTATGATGTGTGCATTCAACTCACAGAGTTGAACCTTCTTTTTCATGGAGCAGTTTGGAAAGAGTCTTTTTGCAGCATCTGCAAGTGGATATTTGGAGCTCTTTCAGGCCTTTGCTAGAAGCGGGAATATCTTCCCATAAAAACTGGACAGAAGCATTCTCACAAACTGCTTTGAGATGTGTGTGTTCAACTCACAGAGGTGAACCTTTCCTTTGCTAGAGCAGTTATGAAACACTCTTTTTGTAGAATCTGCAAGTGTTCATTTGGAGCGCTTTGAGGCCTATGGTGGAAAAAGAAATATCTTCATATATAAACAAGGCAGAAGCATTCTCAGAAACCCCTTTATGATGTGTGCATTCAACTCAGAGAGATAAGCCTTCCTTTTGATAGAGCAGTTTTGAACCTGTGTTTTTGCAGAATCTGCAAGTGGATATTTGGAGCCCTTTCAGGCCTTCGTTGGAAACGGGAATATCTTCCCATAAAAACTAAACAGAAGACTTCTGTGAAACTGCTTTGTGTAGTATGAATCCAACTCACAGAGTTGAACACTTCCTTTGAAAGAGCAGTTTTGAAACACTCTTTTTGTAGAATCTGCAAGTGTTCGTTTGGAGCGCTTTGAGGCCTACGGTGGAAAAGGAAATATCTTCACATATAAACCAGGCAGAAGCATTCTCAGAAACCTCTTTATGATGTGTGCATTCAACTCGGAGAGATAAGCCTTCCTTTTGATAGAGCAGTTTTGAAACTGTGTTTTGGCAGAATCTGCAAGTGGATATTTGGAGCCCTTTCAGGCCTTCGTTGCAAACGGGAATATCTTCCGATAAAAACGAAACAGAAACGTTCTGTGAAGCTGCTTTGTGAAGTATGAATCCAACTCACAGAGTTGAACACTTCTTTTGAAAGAGCAGCTTTGAAACACTCTTTTTGTAGAATCTACATGTGTTCATTTGGAGCGCTTTGAGGCCTATGGTGGAAAAGGAAATATCGTCACATAATACCTAGACAGAAGCATTCTTTGAAACTTCTTTATGATGTGTGCATTCAACTCACAGAGTTGAACCTTCCTTTTCATGGAGCAGTTTGGAAAGAGTCTTTTTGCAGCATCTGCAAGTGGATATTTGGAGCTCTTTCAGGCCTTTGTTAGAAGCGGGAATATCTTCCCATAAAAACTGGACAGAAGCATTCTCACAAACTGCTTTGTGATGTGTGTGTTCAACTCACAGAGGTGAACCTTTCCTTTGCTAGAGCAGTTATGAAACACTCTTTTTGTAGAATCTGCAAGTGTTCATTTGGAGCGATTTGAGGCCTATGGTGGAAAAAGAAATATCTTCATATATAAACAAGGCAGAAGCATTCTCAGAAAGCTCTTTATGATGTGTGCATTCAACTCAGAGAGATAAGCCTTCCTTTTGATAGAGCAGTTTTGAAACTGTGTTTTTGCAGAATCTGCAAGTGGATATTTGGAGCCCTTTCAGGCCTTCGTTGGAAACGGGAATATCTTCCCATAAAAACTAAACAGAAGAGTTCTGTGAAACTGCTTTGTGTAGTATGAATCCAACTCACAGAGTTGAACACTTCCTTTGAAAGAGCAGTTTTGAAACACTCTTTTTGTAGAATCTGCAGGTGTTCGTTTGGAGCGCTTTGAGGCCTATGGTGGAAAAGGAAATATCTTCACATATAAACCAGGCAGAAGCATTCTCAGAAACCTCTTTATGATGTGTGCATTCAACTCGGAGAGATAAGCCTTCCTTTTGATAGAACAGTTTTGAAAGTGTGTTTTGGCAGAATCTGCAAGTGGATACTTAGAGCCCTTTCAGGCTTTCGTTGCAAACGCGAATATCTTCCGATAAAAACGAAACAGAAACGTTCTGTGAAACTGCTTTGTGAAGTATGAATCCAACTCACAGAGTTGAACACTTCTTTTGAAAGAGCAGCTTTGAAACCCTCTTTTTGTAGAATCTACATGTGTTCATTTGGAGCGCTTTGAGGCCTATGGTGGAAAAGGAAATATCGTCACATAATACCTAGACAGAAGCATTCTTTGAAACTTCTTTATGATGTGTGCATTCAACTCACAGAGTTGAACTTTCCTTTTCATGGAGCAGTTTGGAAAGAGTCTTTTTGCAGCATCTGCAAGTGGATATTTGGAGCTCTTTCAGGCCTTTGTTAGAAGCGGGAATATCTTCCCATTAAAACTGGACAGAAGCATTCTCACAAACTGCTTTGTGATGTGTGTGTTCAATTCACAGAGGTGAACCTTTCCTTTGCTAGAGCAGTTATGAAACACTCTTTTTGTAGAATCTGCAAGTGTTCATTTGGAGCGCTTTGAGGCCTATGGTGGAAAAAGAAATATCTTCACATAAAACCTAGACAGAAGCATTCTTTGAAACTTCTTTATGATGTGTGCATTCAACTCACAGAGTTGAACCTTCTTTTTCATGGAGCAGTTTGGAAAGAGTCTTTTTGCAGCATCTGCAAGTGGATATTTGGAGCTCTTTCAGGCCTTTGCTAGAAGCGGGAATATCTTCCCATAAAAACTGGACAGAAGCATTCTCACAAACTGCTTTGAGATGTGTGTGTTCAACTCACAGAGGTGAACCTTTCCTTTGCTAGAGCAGTTATGAAACACTCTTTTTGTAGAATCTGCAAGTGTCCATTTGGAGCGATTTGAGGCCTATGGTGGAAAAAGAAATATCTTCATATATAAACAAGGCAGAAGCATTCTCAGAAAGTTCTTTATGATGTGTGCATTCAACTCAGAGAGATAAGCCTTCCTTTTGATAGAGCAGTTTTGAAACTGTATTTTTGCAGAATCTGCAAGTGGATATTTGGAGCCCTTTCAGGCCTTCGTTGGAAACGGGAATATCTTCCATTAAAAACTAAACAGAAGAGTTCTGTGAAACTGCTTTGTGTAGTATGAATCCAACTCACAGAGTTGAACACTTCCTTTGAAAGAGCAGTTTTGAAACACTCTTTTTGTAGAATCTGCAAGTGTTCGGTTGGAGCGCTTTGAGGCCTATGGTGGAAAAGGAAATATCTTCACATATAAACCAGGCAGAAGCATTCTCAGAAACCTCTTTATGATGTGTGCATTCAACTCGGAGAGATAAGCCTTCCTTTTGATAGAGCAGTTTTGAAAGTGTGTTTTGGCAGAATCTGCAAGTGGATACTTAGAGCCCTTTCAGGCCTTCGTTGCAAACGGGAATATCTTCCCATAAAAACGAAACAGAAACGTTCTGTGAAACTGCTTTGTGAAGTATGAATCCAACTCACAGAGTTGAACACTTCTTTTGAAAGAGCAGCTTTGAAACCCTCTTTTTGTAGAATCTACATGTGTTCATTTGGAGCGCTTTGAGGCCTATGGTGGAAAAGGAAATATCGTCACATAATACCTAGACAGAAGCATTCTTTGAAACTTCTTTATGATGTGTGCATTCAACTCACAGAGTTGAACCTTCCTTTTCATGGAGCAGTTTGGAAAGAGTCTTTTTGCAGCATCTGCAAGTGGATATTTGGAGCTCTTTCAGGCCTTTGTTAGAAGCGGGAATATCTTCCCATAAAAACTGGACAGAAGCATTCTCACAAACTGCTTTGTGATGTGTGTGTTCAACTCACAGAGGTGAACCTTTCCTTTGCTAGAGCAGTTATGAAACACTCTTTTTGTAGAATCTGCAAGGGTTCATTTGGAGCGATTTGAGGCCTATGGTGGAAAAAGAAATATCTTCATATATAAACAAGGCAGAAGCATTCTCAGAAAGCTCTTTATGATGTGTGCATTCAACTCAGAGAGATAAGCCTTCCTTTTGATAGAGCAGTTTTGAAACTGTGTTTTTGCAGAATCTGCAAGTGGATATTTGGAGCCCTTTCAGGCCTTCGTTGGAAACGGGAATATCTTCCCATAAAAACTAAACAGAAGAGTTCTGTGAAACTGCTTTGTGTAGTATGAATCCAACACACAGAGTTGAACACTTCTTTTGAAAGAGTAGTTTTGAAACACTCTTTTTGTAGAATCTGCAAGTGTTCGTTTGGAGCGCTTTGAGGCCTATGGTGGAAAAGGAAATATCTTCACATATAAACCAGGCAGAAGCATTCTCAGAAACCTCTTTATGATGTGTGCATTCAACTCGGAGAGATAAGCCTTCCTTTTGATAGAGCAGTTTTGAAACTGTGTTTTGGCAGAATCTGCAAGTGGATACTTAGAGCCCTTTCAGGCCTTCGTTGCAAACGGGAATATCTTCCGATAAAAACGAAACAGAAACGTTCTGTGAAACTGCTTTGTGAAGTATGAATCCAACTCACAGAGTTGAACACTTCTTTTGAAAGAGCAGCTTTGAAACACTCTTTTTGTAGAATCTGCAAGTGTTCATTTGGAGCGCTTTGAGGCCTATGGTGGAAAAGGAAATATCTTCACATAAAACCTAGACAGAAGCATTCTTTGAAACTTCTTTATGATGTGTGCATTCAACTCACAGAGCTGAACATTCCTTTTCATGGAGCAGTTTGGAAAGAGTCTTTTTGCAGCATCTGCAAGTGGATATTTGGAGCTCTTTCAGGCCTTTGTTAGAAGCGGGAATATCTTCCCATTAAAACTGGACAGAAGCATTCTCACAAACTGCTTTGTGATGTGTGTGTTCAACTCACAGAGGTGAACCTTTCCTTTGCTAGAGCAGTTATGAAACACTCTTTTTGTAGAATCTGCAAGTGTTCATTTGGAGCGCTTTGAGGCCTATGGTGGAAAAAGAAATATCTTCACATAAAACCTAGACAGAAGCATTCTTTGAAACTTCTTTATGATGTGTGCATTCAACTCACAGAGTTGAACCTTCTTTTTCATGGAGCAGTTTGGAAAGAGTCTTTTTGCAGCATCTGCAAGTGGATATTTGGAGCTCTTTCAGGCCTTTGTTAGAAGCGGGAATATCTTCCCATAAAAACTAAACCGAAGCATTCTCACAAACTGCTTTGTGATGTGTGTGTTCAACTCACAGAGGTGAACCTTTCCTTTGCTAGAGCAGTTATGAAACACTCTTTTTGTAGAATCTGCAAGTGTTCATTTGGAGCGCTTTGAGGCCTATGGTGGAAAAAGAAATATCTTCATATATAAACAAGGCAGAAGCATTCTCAGAAACCCCTTTATGATGTGTGCATTCATCTCAGAGAGATAAGCCTTCCTTTTGATAGAGCAGTTTTGAACCTGTGTTTTTGCAGAATCTGCAAGTGGATATTTGGAGCCCTTTCAGGCCTTCGTTGGAAACGGGAATATCTTCCCATAAAAACTAAACAGAAGAGTTCTGTGAAACTGCTTTGTGTAGTATGAATCCAACTCACAGAGTTGAACACTTCCTTTGAAAGAGCAGTTTTGAAACACTCTTTTTGTAGAATCTGCAAGTGTTCGTTTGGAGCGCTTTGAGGCCTATTTTGGAAAAGGAAATATCTTCACATATAAACCAGGCAGAAGCATTCTCAGAAACCTCTTTATGATGTGTGCATTGAACTCGGAGAGATAAGCCTTCCTTTTGATAGAGCAGTTTTGAAACTGTGTTTTGGCAGAATCTGCAAGTGGATACTTAGAGCCCTTTCAGGCCTTCGTTGCAAACGGGAATATCTTCCCATAAAAACGAAACAGAAACGTTCTGTGAAACTGCTTTGTGAAGTATGAATCCAACTCACAGAGTTGAACACTTCCTTTGAAAGAGCAGCTTTGAAACACTCTTTTTGTAGAATCTACATGTGTTCATTTGGAGCGCTTTGAGGCCTATGGTGGAAAAGGAAATATCGTCACATAATACCTAGACAGAAGCATTCTTTGAAACTTCTTTATGATGTGTGCATTCAACTCACAGAGTTGAACTTTCCTTTTCATGGAGCAGTTTGGAAAGAGTCTTTTTGCAGCATCTGCAAGTGGATATTTGGAGCTCTTTCAGGCCTTTGCTAGAAGCGGGAATATCTTCCCATAAAAACTGGACAGAAGCATTCTCACAAACTGCTTTGTGATGTGTGTGTTCAACTCACAGAGGTGAACCTTTCCTTTGCTAGAGCAGTTATGAAACACTCTTTTTGTAGAATCTGCAAGTGTTCATTTGGAGCGATTTGAGGCCTATGGTGGAAAAAGAAATATCTTCATATATAAACAAGGCAGAAGCATTCTCAGAAAGCTCTTTATGATGTGTGCATTCAACTCAGAGAGATAAGCCTTCCTTTTGATAGAGCAGTTTTGAAACTGTGTTTTTGCAGAATCTGCAAGTGGATATTTGGAGCCCTTTCAGGCCTTCGTTGGAAACGGGAATATCTTCCCATAAAAACTAAACAGAAGAGTTCTGTGAAACTGCTTTGTGTAGTATGAATCCAACTCACAGAGTTGAACACTTCTTTTGAAAGAGTAGTTTTGAAACACTCTTTTTGTAGAATCTGCAAGTGTTCGTTTGGAGCGCTTTGAGGCCTATGGTGGAAAAGGAAATATCTTCACATAAAACCTAGACAGAAGCATTCTTTGAAACTTCTTTATGATGTGTGCATTCAACTCACAGAGTTGAACATTCCTTTTCATGGAGCAGTTTGGAAAGAGTCTTTTTGCAGCATCTGCAAGTGGATATTTGGAGCTCTTTCAGGCCTTTGTTAGAAGCGGGAATATCTTCCCATTAAAACTGGACAGAAGCATTCTCACAAACTGCTTTGTGATGTGTGTGTTCAACTCACAGAGGTGAACCTTTCCTTTGCTAGAGCAGTTATGAAACACTCTTTTTGTAGAATCTGCAAGTGTTCATTTGGAGCGCTTTGAGGCCTATGGTGGAAAAAGAAATATCTTCACATAAAACCTAGACAGAAGCATTCTTTGAAACTTCTTTATGATGTGTGCATTCAACTCACAGAGTTGAACCTTCTTTTTCATGGAGCAGTTTGGAAAGAGTCTTTTTGCAGCATCTGCAAGTGGATATTTGGAGCTCTTTCAGGCCTTTGTTAGAAGCGGGAATATCTTCCCATAAAAACTAAACCGAAGCATTCTCACAAACTGCTTTGTGATGTGTGTGTTCAACTCACAGAGGTGAACCTTTCCTTTGCTAGAGCAGTTATGAAACACTCTTTTTGTAGAATCTGCAAGTGTTCATTTGGAGCGCTTTGAGGCCTATGGTGGAAAAAGAAATATCTTCATATATAAACAAGGCAGAAGCATTCTCAGAAACCCCTTTATGATGTGTGCATTCAACTCAGA
Organism: Pongo abelii; assembly: GCF_028885655.2. NCBI lineage: Eukaryota > Metazoa > Chordata > Mammalia > Primates > Hominidae > Pongo > Pongo abelii. The sequence goes on along the minus strand of NC_071988.2, from coordinate 81,878,798 downwards.
GAGATAAGCCTTCCTTTTGATAGAGCAGTTTTGAACCTGTGTTTTTGCAGAATCTGCAGGTGGATATTTGGAGCCCTTTCAGGCCTTCGTTGGAAACGGGAATATCTTCCCATAAAAACTAAACAGAAGAGTTCTGTGAAACTGCTTTGTGTAGTATGAATCCAACTCACAGAGTTGAACACTTCCTTTGAAAGAGCAGTTTTGAAACACTCTTTTTGTAGAATCTGCAAGTGTTCGTTTGGAGCGCTTTGAGGCCTATTTTGGAAAAGGAAATATCTTCACATATAAACCAGGCAGAAGCATTCTCAGAAACCTCTTTATGATGTGTGCATTGAACTCGGAGAGATAAGCCTTCCTTTTGATAGAGCAGTTTTGAAACTGTGTTTTGGCAGAATCTGCAAGTGGATACTTAGAGCCCTTTCAGGCCTTCGTTGCAAACGGGAATATCTTCCCATAAAAACGAAACAGAAACGTTCTGTGAAACTGCTTTGTGAAGTATGAATCCAACTCACAGAGTTGAACACTTCCTTTGAAAGAGCAGCTTTGAAACACTCTTTTTGTAGAATCTACATGTGTTCATTTGGAGCGCTTTGAGGCCTATGGTGGAAAAGGAAATATCGTCACATAATACCTAGACAGAAGCATTCTTTGAAACTTCTTTATGATGTGTGCATTCAACTCACAGAGTTGAACTTTCCTTTTCATGGAGCAGTTTGGAAAGAGTCTTTTTGCACCATCTGCAAGTGGATATTTGGAGCTCTTTCAGGCCTTTGCTAGAAGCGGGAATATCTTCCCATAAAAACTGGACAGAAGCATTCTCACAAACTGCTTTGTGATGTGTGTGTTCAACTCACAGAGGTGAACCTTTCCTTTGCTAGAGCAGTTATGAAACACTCTTTTTGTAGAATCTGCAAGTGTTCATTTGGAGCGATTTGAGGCCTATGGTGGAAAAAGAAATATCTTCATATATAAACAAGGCAGAAGCATTCTCAGAAAGCTCTTTATGATGTGTGCATTCAACTCAGAGAGATAAGCCTTCCTTTTGATAGAGCAGTTTTGAAACTGTGTTTTTGCAGAATCTGCAAGTGGATATTTGGAGCCCTTTCAGGCCTTCGTTGGAAACGGGAATATCTTCCCATAAAAACTAAACAGAAGAGTTCTGTGAAACTGCTTTGTGTAGTATGAATCCAACTCACAGAGTTGAACACTTCTTTTGAAAGAGTAGTTTTGAAACACTCTTTTTGTAGAATCTGCAAGTGTTCGTTTGGAGCGCTTTGAGGCCTATGGTGGAAAAGGAAATATCTTCACATAAAACCTAGACAGAAGCATTCTTTGAAACTTCTTTATGATGTGTGCATTCAACTCACAGAGTTGAACATTCCTTTTCATGGAGCAGTTTGGAAAGAGTCTTTTTGCAGCATCTGCAAGTGGATATTTGGAGCTCTTTCAGGCGTTTGTTAGAAGCGGGAATATCTTCCCATTAAAACTGGACAGAAGCATTCTCACAAACTGCTTTGTGATGTGTGTGTTCAACTCACAGAGGTGAACCTTTCCTTTGCTAGAGCAGTTATGAAACACTCTTTTTGTAGAATCTGCAAGTGTTCATTTGGAGCGCTTTGAGGCCTATGGTGGAAAAAGAAATATCTTCACATAAAACCTAGACAGAAGCATTCTTTGAAACTTCTTTGTGATGTGTGCATTCAACTCACAGAGTTGAACCTTCTTTTTCATGGAGCAGTTTGGAAAGAGTCTTTTTGCAGCATCTGCAAGTGGATATTTGGAGCTCTTTCAGGCCTTTGTTAAAAGCGGGAATATCTTCCCATAAAAACTAAACCGAAGCATTCTCACAAACTGCTTTGTGATGTGTGTGTTCAACTCACAGAGGTGAACCTTTCCTTTGCTAGAGCAGTTATGAAACACTCTTTTTGTAGAATCTGCAAGTGTTCATTTGGAGCGCTTTGAGGCCTATGGTGGAAAAAGGAATATCTTCATATATAAACAAGGCAGAAGCATTCTCAGAAACCCCTTTATGATGTGTGCATTCAACTCAGAGAGATAAGCCTTCCTTTTGATAGAGCAGTTTTGAACCTGTGTTTTTGCAGAATCTGCAAGTGGATATTTGGAGCCCTTTCAGGCCTTCGTTGGAAACGGGAATATCTTCCCATAAAAACTAAACAGAAGAGTTCTGTGAAACTGCTTTGTGTAGTATGAATCCAACTCACAGAGTTGAACACTTCCTTTGAAAGAGCAGTTTTGAAACACTCTTTTTGTAGAATCTGCAAGTGTTCGTTTGGAGCGCTTTGAGGCCTATGGTGGAAAAGGAAATATCTTAACATATAAACCAGGCAGAAGCATTCTCAGAAACCTCTTTATGATGTGTGCATCCAACTCGGAGAGATAAGCCTTCCTTTTGATAGAGCAGTTTTGAAAGTGTGTTTTGGCAGAATCTGCAAGTGGATACTTAGAGCCCTTTCAGGCTTTCGTTGCAAACGGGAATATCTTCCCATAAAAACGAAACAGAAACGTTCTGTGAAACTGGTTTGTGTAGTATGAATCCAACTCACAGAGTTGAACACTTCCTTTGAAAGAGCAGTTTTGAAACACTCTTTTTGTAGAATCTGCAAGTGTTCGTTTGGAGCGCTTTGAGGCCTATGGTGGAAAAGGAAATATCTTCACATATAAACCAGGCAGAAGCATTCTCAGAAACCTCTTTATGATGTGTGCATTCAACTCGGAGAGATAAGCCTTCCTTTTGATAGAGCAGTTTTGAAAGTGTGTTTTGGCAGAATCTGCAGGTGGATACTTAGAGCCCTTTCAGGCCTTCGTTGCAAACGGGAATATCTTCCCATAAAAACGAAACAGAAACGTTCTGTGAAACTGCTTTGTGAAGTATGAATCCAACTCACAGAGTTGAACACTTCCTTTGAAAGAGCAGCTTTGAAACACTCTTTTTGTAGAATCTACATGTGTTCATTTGGAGCGCTTTGAGGCCTATGGTGGAAAAGGAAATATCGTCACATAATACCTAGACAGAAGCATTCTTTGAAACTTCTTTATGATGTGTGCATTCAACTCACAGAGTTGAACTTTCCTTTTCATGGAGCAGTTTGGAAAGAGTCTTTTTGCAGCATCTGCAAGTGGATATTTGGAGCTCTTTCAGGCCTTTGTTAGAAGCGGGAATATCTTCCCATTAAAACTGGACAGAAGCATTCTCACAAACTGCTTTGTGATGTGTGTGTTCAACTCACAGAGGTGAACCTTTCCTTTGCTAGAGCAGTTATGAAACACTCTTTTTGTAGAATCTGCAAGTGTTCATTTGGAGCGCTTTGAGGCCTACGGTGGAAAAAGAAATATCTTCACATAAAACCTAGACAGAAGCATTCTTTGAAACTTCTTTATGATGTGTGCATTCAACTCACAGAGTTGAACCTTCTTTTTCATGGAGCAGTTTGGAAAGAGTCTTTTTACAGCATCTGCAAGTGGATATTTGGAGCTCTTTCAGGCCTTTGCTAGAAGCGGGAATATCTTCCCATAAAAACTGGACAGAAGCATTCTCACAAACTGCTTTGAGATGTGTGTGTTCAACTCACAGAGGTGAACCTTTCCTTTGCTAGAGCAGTTATGAAACACTCTTTTTGTAGAATCTGCAAATGTTCATTTGGAGCGATTTGAGGCCTATGGTGGAAAAAGAAATATCTTCATATATAAACAAGGCAGAAGCATTCTCAGAAAGTTCTTTATGATGTGTGCATTCAACTCAGAGAGATAAGCTTTCCTTTTGATAGAGCAGTTTTGAAACTGTATTTTTGCAGAATCTGCAAGTGGATATTTGGAGCCCTTTCAGGCCTTCGTTGGAAACGGGAATATCTTCCATTAAAAACTAAACAGAAGAGTTCTGTGAAACTGCTTTGTGTAGTATGAATCCAACTCACAGAGTTGAACACTTCCTTTGAAAGAGCAGTTTTGAAACACTCTTTTTGTAGAATCTGCAAGTGTTCGGTTGGAGCGCTTTGAGGCCTATGGTGGAAAAGGAAATATCTTCACATATAAACCAGGCAGAAGCATTCTCAGAAACCTCTTTATGATGTGTGCATTCAACTCGGAGAGATAAGCCTTCCTTTTGATAGAGCAGTTTTGAAACTGTGTTTTGGCAGAATCTGCAAGTGGATACTTAGAGCCCTTTCAGGCCTTCGTTGCAAACGGGAATATCTTCCCATAAAAACGAAACAGAAACGTTCTGTGAAACTGCTTTGTGAAGTATGAATCCAACTCACAGAGTTGAACACTTCTTTTGAAAGAGCAGCTTTGAAACCCTCTTTTTGTAGAATCTACATGTGTTCATTTGGAGCGCTTTGAGGCCTATGGTGGAAAAGGAAATATCTTCACATAAAACCTAGACAGAAGCATTCTTTGAAACTTCTTTATGATGTGTGCATTCAACTCACAGAGTTGAACATTCCTTTTCATGGAGCAGTTTGGAAAGAGTCTTTTTGCAGCATCTGCAAGTGGATATTTGGAGCTCTTTCAGGCCTTTGTTAGAAGCGGGAATATCTTCCCATTAAAACTGGACAGAAGCATTCTCACAAACTGCTTTGTGATGTGTGTGTTCAACTCACAGAGGTGAACCTTTCCTTTGCTAGAGCAGTTATGAAACACTCTTTTTGTAGAATCTGCAAGTGTTCATTTGGAGCGCTTTGAGGCCTATCGTGGAAAAAGAAATATCTTCACATAAAACCTAGACAGAAGCATTCTTTGAAACTTCTTTGTGATGTGTGCATTCAACTCACAGAGTTGAACCTTCTTTTTCATGGAGCAGTTTGGAAAGAGTCTTTTTGCAGCATCTGCAAGTGGATATTTGGAGCTCTTTCAGGCCTTTTTTAAAAGCGGGAATATCTTCCCATAAAAACTAAACCGAAGCATTCTCACAAACTGCTTTGTGATGTGTGTGTTCAACTCACAGAGGTGAACCTTTCCTTTGCTAGAGCAGTTATGAAACACTCTTTTTGTAGAATCTGCAAGTGTTCATTTGGTGCGCTTTGAGGCCTATGGTGGAAAAAGAAATATCTTCATATATAAACAAGGCAGAAGCATTCTCAGAAACCCCTTTATGATGTGTGCATTCAACTCAGAGAGATAAGCCTTCCTTTTGATAGAGCAGTTTTGAACCTGTGTTTTTGCAGAATCTGCAAGTGGATATTTGGAGCCCTTTCAGGCCTTCGTTGGAAACGGGAATATCTTCCCATAAAAACTAAACAGAAGAGTTCTGTGAAACTGCTTTGTGTAGTATGAATCCAACTGACAGAGTTGAACACTTCCTTTGAAAGAGCAGTTTTGAAACACTCTTTTTGTAGAATCTGCAAGTGTTCGTTTGGAGCGCTTTGAGGCCTATGGTGGAAAAGGAAATATCTTCACATATAAACCAGGCAGAAGCATTCTCAGAAACCTCTTTATGATGTGTGCATTCAACTCGGAGAGATAAGCCTTCCTTTTGATAGAGCAGCTTTGAAAGTGTGTTTTGGCAGAATCTGCAAGTGGATACTTAGAGCCCTTTCAGGCCTTCGTTGCAAACGGGAATATCTTCCCATAAAAACGAAACAGAAACGTTCTGTGAAACTGCTTTGTGAAGTATGAATCCAACTCACAGAGTTGAACACTTCTTTTGAAAGAGCAGCTTTGAAACACTCTTTTTGTAGAATCTACATGTGTTCATTTGGAGCTCCTTGAGGCCTATGGTGGAAAAGGAAATATCGTCACATAATACCTAGACAGAAGCATTCTTTGAAACTTCTTTATGATGTGTGCATTCAACTCACAGAGTTGAACTTTCCTTTTCATGGAGCAGTTTGGAAAGAGTCTTTTTGCAGCATCTGCAAGTGGATATGTGGAGGTCTTTCAGGCCTTTGTTAGAAGCGGGAATATCTTCCCATTAAAACTGGACAGAAGCATTCTCACAAACTGCTTTGTGATGTGTGTGTTCAACTCACAGAGGTGAACCTTTCCTTTGCTAGAGCAGTTATGAAACACTCTTTTTGTAGAATCTGCAAGTGTTCATTTGGAGCGCTTTGAGGCCTATGGTGGAAAAAGAAATATCTTCACATAAAACCTAGACAGAAGCATTCTTTGAAACTTCTTTATGATGTGTGCATTCAACTCACAGAGTTGAACCTTCTTTTTCATGGAGCAGTTTGGAAAGAGTCTTTTTGCAGCATCTGCAAGTGGATATTTGGAGCTCTTTCAGGCCTTTGCTAGAAGCTGGAATATCTTCCCATAAAAACTGGACAGAAGCATTCTCACAAACTGCTTTGAGATGTGTGTGTTCAACTCACAGAGGTGAACCTTTCCTTTGCTAGAGCAGTTATGAAACACTCTTTTTGTAGAATCTGCAAGTGTTCATTTGGAGCGATTTGAGGCCTATGGTGGAAAAAGAAATATCTTCATATATAAACAAGGCAGAAGCATTCTCAGAAAGCTCTTTATGATGTGTGCATTCAACTCAGAGAGATAAGCCTTCCTTTTGATAGAGCAGTTTTGAAACTGTATTTTTGCAGAATCTGCAAGTGGATATTTGGAGCCCTTTCAGGCCTTCGTTGGAAACGGGAATATCTTCCCATAAAAACTAAACAGAAGAGTTCTGTGAAACTGCTTTGTGTAGTATGAATCCAACTCACAGAGTTGAACACTTCCTTTGAAAGAGCAGTTTTGAAACACTCTTTTTGTAGAATCTGCAAGTGTTCGTTTGGAGCGCTTTGAGGCCTATGGTGGAAAAGGAAATATCTTCACATATAAACCAGGCAGAAGCATTCTCAGAAACCTCTTTATGATGTGTGCATTCAACTCGGAGAGATAAGCCTTCCTTTTGATAGAGCAGTTTTGAAACTGTGTTTTTGGCAGAATCTGCAAGTGGATATTTGGAGCCCTTTCAGGCCTTCGTTGCAAACGGGAATATCTTCCGATAAAAACGAAACAGAAACGTTCTGTGAAGCTGCTTTGTGAAGTATGAATCCAACTCACAGAGTTGAACACTTCTTTTGAAAGAGCAGCTTTGAAACACTCTTTTTGTAGAATCTACATGTGTTCATTTGGAACGCTTTGAGGCCTATGGTGGAAAAGGAAATATCGTCACATAATACCTAGACAGAAGCATTCTTTGAAACTTCTTTATGATGTGTGCATTCAACTCACAGAGTTGAACCTTCCTTTTCATGGAGCAGTTTGGAAAGAGTCTTTTTGCAGCATCTGCAAGTGGATATTTGGAGCTCTTTCAGGCCTTTGTTAGAAGCGGGAATATCTTCCCATAAAAACTGGACAGAAGCATTCTCACAAACTGCTTTGTGATGTGTGTGTTCAACTCACAGAGGTGAACCTTTCCTTTGCTAGAGCAGTTATGAAACACTCTTTTTGTAGAATCTGCAAGTGTTCATTTGGAGCGATTTGAGGTCTATGGTGGAAAAAGAAATATCTTCATATATAAACAAGGCAGAAGCATTCTCAGAAAGCTCTTTATGATGTGTGCATTCAACTCAGAGAGATAAGCCTTCCTTTTGATAGAGCAGTTTTGAAACTGTGTTTTTGCAGAATCTGCAAGTGGATATTTGGAGCCCTTTCAGGCCTTCGTTGGAAACGGGAATATCTTCCCATAAAAACTAAACAGAAGAGTTCTGTGAAACTGCTTTGTGTAGTATGAATCCAACTCACAGAGTTGAACACTTCCTTTGAAAGAGCAGTTCTGAAACACTCTTTTTGTAGAATCTGCAAGTGTTCGTTTGGAGCGCTTTGAGGCCTATGGTGGAAAAGGAAATATCTTCACATATAAACCAGGCAGAAGCATTCTCAGAAACCTCTTTATGATGTGTGCATCCAACTCGGAGAGATAAGCCTTCCTTTTGATAGAGCAGTTTTGAAAGTGTGTTTTGGCAGAATCTGCAAGTGGATACTTAGAGCCCTTTCAGGCTTTCGTTGCAAACGGGAATATCTTCCGATAAAAACGAAACAGAAACGTTCTGTGAAACTGCTTTGTGAAGTATGAATCCAACTCACAGAGTTGAACACTTCTTTTGAAAGAGCAGCTTTGAAACACTCTTTTTGTAGAATCTACATGTGTTCATTTGGAGCGCTTTGAGGCCTATGGTGGAAAAGGAAATATCGTCACATAATACCTAGACAGAAGCATTCTTTGAAACTTCTTTATGATGTGTGCATTCAACTCACAGAGTTGAACTTTCCTTTTCATGGAGCAGTTTGGAAAGAGTCTTTTTGCAGCATCTGCAAGTGGATATTTGGAGCTCTTTCAGGCCTTTGTTAGAAGCGGGAATATCTTCCCATTAAAACTGGACAGAAGCATTCTCACAAACTGCTTTGTGATGTGTGTGTTCAACTCACAGAGGTGAACCTTTCCTTTGCTAGAGCAGTTATGAAACACTCTTTTTGTAGAATCTGCAAGTGTTCATTTGGAGCGCTTTGAGGCCTATGGTGGAAAAAGAAATATCTTCACATAAAACCTAGACAGAAGCATTCTTTGAAACTTCTTTATGATGTGTGCATTCAACTCACAGAGTTGAACCTTCTTTTTCATGGAGCAGTTTGGAAAGAGTCTTTTTGCAGCATCTGCAAGTGGATATTTGGAGCTTTTCAGGCCTTTGCTAGAAGCGGGAATATCTTCCCATAAAAACTGGACAGAAGCATTCTCACAAACTGCTTTGAGATGTGTGTGTTCAACTCACAGAGGTGAACCTTTCCTTTGCTAGAGCAGTTATGAAACACTCTTTTTGTAGAATCTGCAAGTGTTCATTTGGAGCGATTTGAGGCCTATGGTGGAAAAAGAAATATCTTCATATATAAACAAGGCAGAAGCATTCTCAGAAAGTTCTTTATGATGTGTGCATTCAACTCAGAGAGATAAGCCTTCCTTTTGATAGAGCAGTTTTGAAACTGTATTTTTGCAGAATCTGCAAGTGGATATTTGGAGCCCTTTCAGGCCTTCGTTGGAAACGGGAATATCTTCCATTAAAAACTAAACAGAAGAGTTCTGTGAAACTGCTTTGTGTAGTATGAATCCAACTCACAGAGTTGAACACTTCCTTTGAAAGAGCAGTTTTGAAACACTCTTTTTGTAGAATCTGCAAGTGTTCGTTTGGAGCGCTTTGAGGCCTATGGTGGAAAAGGAAATATCTTCACATATAAACCAGGCAGAAGCATTCTCAGAAACCTCTTTATGATGTGTGCATTCAACTCGGAGAGATAAGCCTTCCTTTTGATAGAGCAGTTTTGAAACTGTGTTTTGGCAGAATCTGCAAGTGGATACTTAGAGCCCTTTCAGGCCTTCGTTGCAAACGGGAATATCTTCCCATAAAAACGAAACAGAAAAGTTCTGTGAAACTGCTTTGTGAAGTATGAATCCAACTCACAGAGTTGAACACTTCTTTTGAAAGAGCAGCTTTGAAACACTCTTTTTGTAGAATCTACATGTGTTCATTTGGAGCGCTTTGAGGCCTATGGTGGAAAAGGAAATATCTTCACATAAAACCTAGACAGAAGCATTCTTTGAAACTTCTTTATGATGTGTGCATTCAACTCACAGAGTTGAACCTTCTTTTTCATGGAGCAGTTTGGAAAGAGTCTTTTTGCAGCATCTGCAAGTGGATATTTGGAGCTCTTTCAGGCCTTTGTTAGAAGCGGGAATATCTTCCCATAAAAACTAAACCGAAGTATTCTCACAAACTGCTTTGTGATGTGTGTGTTCAACTCACAGAGGTGAACCTTTCCTTTGCTAGAGCAGTTATGAAACACTCTTTTTGTAGAATCTGCAAGTGTTCATTTGGAGCGATTTGAGGCCTATGGTGGAAAAAGAAATATCTTCATATATAAACAAGGCAGAAGCATTCTCAGAAACCCCTTTATGATGTGTGCATTCAACTCAGAGAGATAAGCCTTCCTTTTGATAGAGCAGTTTTGAACCTGTGTTTTTGCAGAATCTGCAAGTGGATATTTGGAGCCCTTTCAGGCCTTCGTTGGAAACGGGAATATCTTCCCATAAAAAGTAAACAGAAGAGTTCTGTGAAACTGCTTTGTGTAGTATGAATCCAACTCACAGAGTTGAACACTTCCTTTGAAAGAGCAGTTTTGAAACACTCTTTTTGTAGAATCTGCAAGTGTTCGTTTGGAGCGCTTTGAGGCCTATGGTGGAAAAGGAAATATCTTCACATATAAACCAGGCAGAAGCATTCTCAGAAACCTCTTTATGATGTGTGCATTCAACTCGGAGAGATAAGCCTTCCTTTTGATAGAGCAGTTTTGAAAGTGTGTTTTGGCAGAATCTGCAAGTGGATACTTAGAGCCCTTTCAGGCCTTCGTTGCAAACGGGAATATCTTCCCATAAAAACGAAACAGAAACGTTCTGTGAAACTGCTTTGTGAAGTATGAATCCAACTCACAGAGTTGAACACTTCCTTTGAAAGAGCAGCTTTGAAACACTCTTTTTGTAGAATCTACATGTGTTCATTTGGAGCGCTTTGAGGCCTATGGTGGAAAAGGAAATATCGTCACATAATACCTAGACAGAAGCATTCTTTGAAACTTCTTTATGATGTGTGCATTCAACTCACAGAGTTGAACTTTCCTTTTCATGGAGCAGTTTGGAAAGAGTCTTTTTGCAGCATCTGCAAGTGGATATTTGGAGCTCTTTCAGGCCTTTGCTAGAAGCGGGAATATCTTCCCATAAAAACTGGACAGAAGCATTCTCACAAACTGCTTTGAGATGTGTGTGTTCAACTCACAGAGGTGAACCTTTCCTTTGCTAGAGCAGTTATGAAACACTCTTTTTGTAGAATCTGCAAGTGTTCATTTGGAGCGATTTGAGGCCTATGGTGGAAAAAGAAATATCTTCATATATAAACAAGGCAGAAGCATTCTCAGAAAGTTCTTTATGATGTGTGCATTCAACTCAGAGAGATAAGCCTTCCTTTTGATAGAGCAGTTTTGAAACTGTATTTTTGCAGAATCTGCAAGTGGATATTTGGAGCCCTTTCAGGCCTTCGTTGGAAACGGGAATATCTTCCCATAAAAACTAAACAGAAGAGTTCTGTGAAACTGCTTTGTGTAGTATGAATCCAACTCACAGAGTTGAACACTTCCTTTCAAAGAGCAGTTTTGAAACACTCTTTTTGTAGAATCTGCAAGTGTTCGTTTGGAGCGCTTTGAGGCCTATGGTGGAAAAGGAAATATCTTCACATATAAACCAGGCAGAAGCATTCTCAGAAACCTCTTTATGATGTGTGCATTCAACTCGGAGAGATAAGCCTTCCTTTTGATAGAGCAGTTTTGAAACTGTGTTTTGGCAGAATCTGCAAGTGGATACTTAGAGCCCTTTCAGGCCTTCGTTGCAAACGGGAATATCTTCCCATAAAAACGAAACAGAAACGTTCTGGGAAACTGCTTTGTGAAGTATGAATCCAACTCACAGAGTTGAACACTTCTTTTGAAAGAGCAGCTTTGAAACACTCTTTTTGTAGAATCTACATGTGTTCATTTGGAGCGCTTTGAGGCCTATGGTGGAAAAGGAAATATCGTCACATAATACCTAGACAGAAGCATTCTTTGAAACTTCTTTATGATGTGTGCATTCAACTCACAGAGTTGAACCTTCCTTTTCATGGAGCAGTTTGGAAAGAGTCTTTTTGCAGCATCTGCAAGTGGATATTTGGAGCTCTTTCAGGCCTTTGTTAGAAGCGGGAATATCTTCCCATAAAAACTGGACAGAAGCATTCTCACAAACTGCTTTGTGATGTGTGTGTTCAACTCACAGAGGTGAACCTTTCCTTTGCTAGAGCAGTTATGAAACACTCTTTTTGTAGAATCTGCAAGTGTTCATTTGGAGCGATTTGAGGCCTATGGTGGAAAAAGAAATATCTTCATATATAAACAAGGCAGAAGCATTCTCAGAAAGCTCTTTATGATGTGTGCATTCAACTCAGAGAGATAAGCCTTCCTTTTGATAGAGCAGTTTTGAAACTGTGTTTTTGCAGAATCTGCAAGTGGATATTTGGAGCCCTTTCAGGCCTTCGTTGGAAACGGGAATATCTTCCCATAAAAACTAAACAGAAGAGTTCTGTGAAACTGCTTTGTGTAGTATGAATCCAACTCACAGAGTTGAACACTTCTTTTGAAAGAGTAGTTTTGAAACACTCTTTTTGTAGAATCTGCAAGTGTTCGTTTGGAGCGCTTTGAGGCCTATGGTGGAAAAGGAAATATCTTCACATATAAACCAGGCAGAAGCATTCTCAGAAACCTCTTTATGATGTGTGCATTCAACTCGGAGAGATAAGCCTTCCTTTTGATAGAGCAGTTTTGAAAGTGTGTTTTGCAGAATCTGCAAGTGGATACTTAGAGCCCTTTCAGGCCTTCGTTGCAAACGGGAATATCTTCCCATAAAAACGAAACAGAAACGTTCTGTGAAACTGCTTTGTGAAGTATGAATCCAACTAACAGAGTTGAACACTTCCTTTGAAAGAGCAGCTTTGAAACACTCTTTTTGTAGAATCTACATGTGTTCATTTGGAGCGCTTTGAGGCCTATGGTGGAAAAGGAAATATCGTCACATAATACCTAGACAGAAGCATTCTTTGAAACTTCTTTATGATGTGTGCATTCAACTCACAGAGTTGAACTTTCCTTTTCATGGAGCAGTTTGGAAAGAGTCTTTTTGCAGCATCTGCAAGTGGATATTTGGAGCTCTTTCAGGCCTTTGTTAGAAGCGGGAATATCTTCCCATTAAAACTGGACAGAAGCATTCTCACAAACTGCTTTGTGATGTGTGTGTTCAACTCACAGAGGTGAACCTTTCCTTTGCTAGAGCAGTTATGAAACACTCTTTTTGTAGAATCTGCAAGTGTTCATTTGGAGCGCTTTGAGGCCTATGGTGGAAAAAGAAATATCTTCATATATAAACAAGGCAGAAGCATTCTCAGAAACCCCTTTATGATGTGTGCATTCAACTCAGAGAGATAAGCCTTCCTTTTGATAGAGCAGTTTTGAACCTGTGTTTTTGCAGAATCTGCAAGTGGATATTTGGAGCCCTTTCAGGCCTTCGTTGGAAACGGGAATATCTTCCCATAAAAAGTAAACAGAAGAGTTCTGTGAAACTGCTTTGTGTAGTATGAATCCAACTCACAGAGTTGAACACTTCCTTTGAAAGAGCAGTTTTGAAACACTCTTTTTGTAGAATCTGCAAGTGTTCGTTTGGAGCGCTTTGAGGCCTATGGTGGAAAAGGAAATATCTTCACATATAAACCAGGCAGAAGCATTCTCAGAAACCTCTTTATGATGTGTGCATTCAACTCGGAGAGATAAGCCTTCCTTTTGATAGAGCAGTTTTGAAAGTGTGTTTTGGCAGAATCTGCAAGTGGATACTTAGAGCCCTTTCAGGCCTTCGTTGCAAACGGGAATATCTTCCCATAAAAACGAAACAGAAATGTTCTGTGAAACTGCTTTGTGAAGTATGAATCCAACTCACAGAGTTGAACACTTCCTTTGAAAGAGCAGCTTTGAAACACTCTTTTTGTAGAATCTACATGTGTTCATTTGGAGCGCTTTGAGGCCTATGGTGGAAAAGGAAATATCGTCACATAATACCTAGACAGAAGCATTCTTTGAAACTTCTTTATGATGTGTGCATTCAACTCACAGAGTTGAACTTTCCTTTTCATGGAGCAGTTTGGAAAGAGTCTTTTTGCAGCATCTGCAAGTGGATATTTGGAGCTCTTTCAGGCCTTTGCTAGAAGCGGGAATATCTTCCCATAAAAACTGGACAGAAGCATTCTCACAAACTGCTTTGAGATGTGTGTGTTCAACTCACAGAGGTGAACCTTTCCTTTGCTAGAGCAGTTATGAAACACTCTTTTTGTAGAATCTGCAAGTGTTCATTTGGAGCGTTTTGAGGCCTATGGTGGAAAAAGAAATATCTTCATATATAAACAAGGCAGAAGCATTCTCAGAAAGCTCTTTATGATGTGTGCATTCAACTCAGAGAGATAAGCCTTCCTTTTGATAGAGCAGTTTTGAAACTGTGTTTTTGCAGAATCTGCAAGTGGATATTTGGAGCCCTTTCAGGCCTTCGTTGGAAACGGGAATATCTTCCCATAAAAACTAAACAGAAGAGTTCTGTGAAACTGCTTTGTGTAGTATGAATCCAACTCACAGAGTTGAACACTTCTTTTGAAAGAGTAGTTTTGCAACACTCTTTTTGTAGAATCTGCAAGTGTTCGTTTGGAGCGCTTTGAGGCCTATGGTGGAAAAGGAAATATCTTCACATATAAACCAGGCAGAAGCATTCTCAGAAACCTCTTTATGATGTGTGCATTCAACTCGGAGAGATAAGCCTTCCTTTTGATAGAGCAGTTTTGAAACTGTGTTTTGGCAGAATCTGCAAGTGGATACTTAGAGCCCTTTCAGGCCTTCGTTGCAAACGGGAATATCTTCCGATAAAAACGAAACAGAAACGTTCTGTGAAACTGCTTTGTGAAGTATGAATCCAACTCACAGAGTTGAACACTTCTTTTGAAAGAGCAGCTTTGAAACACTCTTTTTGTAGAATCTGCAAGTGTTCATTTGGAGCGCTTTGAGGCCTATGGTGGAAAAGGAAATATCTTCACATAAAACCTAGACAGAAGCATTCTTTGAAACTTCTTTATGATGTGTGCATTCAACTCACAGAGTTGAACCTTCTTTTTCATGGAGCAGTTTGGAAATAGTCTTTTTGCAGCATCTGCAAGTGGATATTTGGAGCTCTTTCAGGCCTTTGTTAGAAGCGGGAATATCTTCCCATAAAAACTAAACCGAAGCATTCTCACAAACTGCTTTGTGATGTGTGTGTTCAACTCACAGAGGTGAACCTTTCCTTTGCTAGAGCAGTTATGAAACACTCTTTTTGTAGAATCTGCAAGTGTTCATTTGGAGCGCTTTGAGGCCTATGGTGGAAAAAGAAATATCTTCATATATAAGCAAGGCAGAAGCATTCTCAGAAACCCCTTTATGATGTGTGCATTCAACTCAGAGAGATAAGCCTTCCTTTTGATAGAGCAGTTTTGAACCTGTGTTTTTGCAGAATCTGCAAGTGGATATTTGGAGCCCTTTCAGCCCTTCGTTGGAAACGGGAATATCTTCCCATAAAAAGTAAACAGAAGAGTTCTGTGAAACTGCTTTGTGTAGTATGAATCCAACTGACAGAGTTGAACACTTCCTTTGAAAGAGCAGTTTTGAAACACTCTTTTTGTAGAATCTGCAAGTGTTCGTTTGGAGCGCTTTGAGGCCTATGGTGGAAAAGGAAATATCTTCACATATAAACCAGGCAGAAGCATTCTCAGAAACCTCTTTATGATGTGTGCATTCAACTCGGAGAGATAAGCCTTCCTTTTGATAGAGCAGTTTTGAAAGTGTGTTTTGCAGAATCTGCAAGTGGATACTTAGAGCCCTTTCAGGCCTTCGTTGCAAACGGGAATATCTTCCCATAAAAACGAAACAGAAAAGTTCTGTGAAACTGCTTTGTGAAGTATGAATCCAACTCACAGAGTTGAACACTTCCTTTGAAAGAGCAGCTTTGAAACACTCTTTTTGTAGAATCTACATGTGTTCATTTGGAGCGCTTTGAGGCCTATGGTGGAAAAGGAAATATCGTCACATAATACCTAGACAGAAGCATTCTTTGAAACTTCTTTATGATGTGTGCATTCAACTCACAGAGTTGAACTTTCCTTTTCATGAAGCAGTTTGGAAAGAGTCTTTTTGCAGCATCTGCAAGTGGATATTTGGAGCTCTTTCAGGCCTTTGCTAGAAGCGGGAATATCTTCCCATAAAAACTGGACAGAAGCATTCTCACAAACTGCTTTGAGATGTGTGTGTTCAACTCACAGAGGTGAACCTTTCCTTTGCTAGAGCAGTTATGAAACACTCTTTTTGTAGAATCTGCAAGTGTTCATTTGGAGCGATTTGAGGCCTATGGTGGAAAAAGAAATATCTTCATATATAAACAAGGCAGAAGCATTCTCAGAAACCCCTTTATGATGTGTGCATTCAACTCAGAGAGATAAGCCTTCCTTTTGATAGAGCAGTTTTGAACCTGTGTTTTTGCAGAATCTGCAAGTGGATATTTGGAGCCCTTTCAGGCCTTCGTTGGAAACGGGAATATCTTCCCATAAAAAGTAAACAGAAGAGTTCTGTGAAACTGCTTTGTGTAGTATGAATCCAACTCACAGAGTTGAACACTTCCTTTGAAAGAGCAGTTTTGAAACACTCTTTTTGTAGAATCTGCAAGTGTTCGTTTGGAGCGCTTTGAGGCCTATGGTGGAAAAGGAAATATCTTCACATATAAACCAGGCAGAAGCATTCTCAGAAACCTCTTTATGATGTGTGCATTCAACTCGGAGAGATAAGCCTTCCTTTTGATAGAGCAGTTTTGAAAGTGTGTTTTGGCAGAATCTGCAAGTGGATACTTAGAGCCCTTTCAGGCCTTCGTTGCAAACGGGAATATCTTCCCATAAAAACGAAACAGAAATGTTCTGTGAAACTGCTTTGTGAAGTATGAATCCAACTCACAGAGTTGAACACTTCCTTTGAAAGAGCAGCTTTGAAACACTCTTTTTGTAGAATCTACATGTGTTCATTTGGAGCGCTTTGAGGCCTATGGTGGAAAAGGAAATATCGTCACATAATACCTAGACAGAAGCATTCTTTGAAACTTCTTTATGATGTGTGCATTCAACTCACAGAGTTGAACTTTCCTTTTCATGGAGCAGTTTGGAAAGAGTCTTTTTGCAGCATCTGCAAGTGGATATTTGGAGCTCTTTCAGGCCTTTGCTAGAAGCGGGAATATCTTCCCATAAAAACTGGACAGAAGCATTCTCACAAACTGCTTTGAGATGTGTGTGTTCAACTCACAGAGGTGAACCTTTCCTTTGCTAGAGCAGTTATGAAACACTCTTTTTGTAGAATCTGCAAGTGTTCATTTGGAGCGTTTTGAGGCCTATGGTGGAAAAAGAAATATCTTCATATATAAACAAGGCAGAAGCATTCTCAGAAAGCTCTTTATGATGTGTGCATTCAACTCAGAGAGATAAGCCTTCCTTTTGATAGAGCAGTTTTGAAACTGTGTTTTTGCAGAATCTGCAAGTGGATATTTGGAGCCCTTTCAGGCCTTCGTTGGAAACGGGAATATCTTCCCATAAAAACTAAACAGAAGAGTTCTGTGAAACTGCTTTGTGTAGTATGAATCCAACTCACAGAGTTGAACTCTTCTTTTGAAAGAGTAGTTTTGCAACACTCTTTTTGTAGAATCTGCAAGTGTTCGTTTGGAGCGCTTTGAGGCCTATGGTGGAAAAGGAAATATCTTCACATATAAACCAGGCAGAAGCATTCTCAGAAACCTCTTTATGATGTGTGCATTCAACTCGGAGAGATAAGCCTTCCTTTTGATAGAGCAGTTTTGAAACTGTGTTTTGGCAGAATCTGCAAGTGGATACTTAGAGCCCTTTCAGGCCTTCGTTGCAAACGGGAATATCTTCCGATAAAAACGAAACAGAAACGTTCTGTGAAACTGCTTTGTGAAGTATGAATCCAACTCACAGAGTTGAACACTTCTTTTGAAAGAGCAGCTTTGAAACACTCTTTTTGTAGAATCTGCAAGTGTTCATTTGGAGCGCTTTGAGGCCTATGGTGGAAAAGGAAATATCTTCACATAAAACCTAGACAGAAGCATTCTTTGAAACTTCTTTATGATGTGTGCATTCAACTCACAGAGTTGAACCTTCTTTTTCATGGAGCAGTTTGGAAATAGTCTTTTTGCAGCATCTGCAAGTGGATATTTGGAGCTCTTTCAGGCCTTTGTTAGAAGCGGGAATATCTTCCCATAAAAACTAAACCGAAGCATTCTCACAAACTGCTTTGTGATGTGTGTGTTCAACTCACAGAGGTGAACCTTTCCTTTGCTAGAGCAGTTATGAAACACTCTTTTTGTAGAATCTGCAAGTGTTCATTTGGAGCGCTTTGAGGCCTATGGTGGAAAAAGAAATATCTTCATATATAAGCAAGGCAGAAGCATTCTCAGAAACCCCTTTATGATGTGTGCATTCAACTCAGAGAGATAAGCCTTCCTTTTGATAGAGCAGTTTTGAACCTGTGTTTTTGCAGAATCTGCAAGTGGATATTTGGAGCCCTTTCAGCCCTTCGTTGGAAACGGGAATATCTTCCCATAAAAAGTAAACAGAAGAGTTCTGTGAAACTGCTTTGTGTAGTATGAATCCAACTGACAGAGTTGAACACTTCCTTTGAAAGAGCAGTTTTGAAACACTCTTTTTGTAGAATCTGCAAGTGTTCGTTTGGAGCGCTTTGAGGCCTATGGTGGAAAAGGAAATATCTTCACATATAAACCAGGCAGAAGCATTCTCAGAAACCTCTTTATGATGTGTGCATTCAACTCGGAGAGATAAGCCTTCCTTTTGATAGAGCAGTTTTGAAAGTGTGTTTTGCAGAATCTGCAAGTGGATACTTAGAGCCCTTTCAGGCCTTCGTTGCAAACGGGAATATCTTCCCATAAAAACGAAACAGAAAAGTTCTGTGAAACTGCTTTGTGAAGTATGAATCCAACTCACAGAGTTGAACACTTCCTTTGAAAGAGCAGCTTTGAAACACTCTTTTTGTAGAATCTACATGTGTTCATTTGGAGCGCTTTGAGGCCTATGGTGGAAAAGGAAATATCGTCACATAATACCTAGACAGAAGCATTCTTTGAAACTTCTTTATGATGTGTGCATTCAACTCACAGAGTTGAACTTTCCTTTTCATGAAGCAGTTTGGAAAGAGTCTTTTTGCAGCATCTGCAAGTGGATATTTGGAGCTCTTTCAGGCCTTTGCTAGAAGCGGGAATATCTTCCCATAAAAACTGGACAGAAGCATTCTCACAAACTGCTTTGAGATGTGTGTGTTCAACTCACAGAGGTGAACCTTTCCTTTGCTAGAGCAGTTATGAAACACTCTTTTTGTAGAATCTGCAAGTGTTCATTTGGAGCGATTTGAGGCCTATGGTGGAAAAAGAAATATCTTCATATATAAACAAGGCAGAACCATTCTCAGAAAGTTCTTTATGATGTGTGCATTCAACTCAGAGAGATAAGCCTTCCTTTTGATAGAGCAGTTTTGAAACTGTATTTTTGCAGAATCTGCAAGTGGATATTTGGAGCCCTTTCAGGCCTTCGTTGGAAACGGGAATATCTTCCCATAAAAACTAAACAGAAGAGTTCTGTGAAACTGCTTTGTGTAGTATGAATCCAACTCACAGAGTTGAACACTTCCTTTGAAAGAGCAGTTTTGAAACACTCTTTTTGTAGAATCTGCAAGTGTTCGTTTGGAGCGCTTTGAGGCCTATGGTGGAAAAGGAAATATCTTCACATATAAACCAGGCAGAAGCATTCTCAGAAACCTCTTTATGATGTGTGCATTCAACTCGGAGAGATAAGCCTTCCTTTTGATAGAGCAGTTTTGAAAGTGTGTTTTGGCAGAATCTGCAAGTGGATACTTAGAGCCCTTTCAGGCCTTCGTTGCAAACGGGAATATCTTCCCATAAAAACGAAACAGAAACGTTCTGTGAAACTGCTTTGTGAAGTATGAATCCAACACACAGAGTTGAACACTTCCTTTGAAAGAGCAGCTTTGAAACACTCTTTTTGTAGAATCTACATGTGTTCATTTGGAGCGCTTTGAGGCCTATGGTGGAAAAGGAAATATCGTCACATAATACCTAGACAGAAGCATTCTTTGAAACTTCTTTATGATGTGTGCATTCAGCTCACAGAGTTGAACTTTCCTTTTCATGGAGCAGTTTGGAAAGAGTCTTTTTGCAGCATCTGCAAGTGGATATGTGGAGCTCTTTCATGCCTTTGTTAGAAGCGGGAATATCTTCCCATTAAAACTGGACAGAAGCATTCTCACAAACTGCTTTGTGATGTGTGTGTTCAACTCACAGAGGTGAACCTTTCCTTTGCTAGAGCAGTTATGAAACACTCTTTTTGTAGAATCTGCAAGTGTTCATTTGGAGCGCTTTGAGGCCTATGGTGGAAAAAGAAATATCTTCACATAAAACCTAGACAGAAGCATTCTTTGAAACTTCTTTATGATGTGTGCATTCAACTCACAGAGTTGAACCTTCTTTTTCATGGAGCAGTTTGGAAAGAGTCTTTTTGCAGCATCTGCAAGTGGATATTTGGAGCTCTTTCAGGCCTTTGTTAGAAGCGGGAATATCTTCCCATAAAAACTAAACCGAAGCATTCTCACAAACTGCTTTGTGATGTGTGTGTTCAACTCACAGAGGTGAACCTTTCCTTTGCTAGAGCAGTTATGAAACACTCTTTTTGTAGAATCTGCAAGTGTTCATTTGGAGCGCTTTGAGGCCTATGGTGGAAAAAGAAATATCTTCATATATAAACAAGGCAGAAGCATTCTCAGAAACCCCTTTATGATGTGTGCATTCAACTCAGAGAGATAAGCCTTCCTTTTGATAGAGCAGTTTTGAACCTGTGTTTTTGCAGAATCTGCAAGTGGATATTTGGAGCCCTTTCAGGCCTTCGTTGGAAACGGGAATATCTTCCCATAAAAACTAAACAGAAGAGTTCTGTGAAACTGCTTTGTGTAGTATGAATCCAACTCACAGAGTTGAACACTTCCTTTGAAAGAGCAGTTTTGAAACACTCTTTTTGTAGAATCTGCAAGTGTTCGTTTGGAGCGCTTTGAGGCCTATGGTGGAAAAGGAAATATCTTCACATATAAACCAGGCAGAAGCATTCTCAGAAACCTCTTTATGATGTGTGCATTCAACTCGGAGAGATAAGCCTTCCTTTTGATAGAGCAGTTTTGAAAGTGTGTTTTGGCAGAATCTGCAAGTGGATACTTAGAGCCCTTTCAGGCCTTCGTTGCAAACGGGAATATCTTCCCATAAAAACTAAACAGAAGCGTTCTGTGAAACTGCTTTGTGAAGTATGAATCCAACTCACAGAGTTGAACACTTCTTTTGAAAGAGCAGCTTTGAAAAACTCTTTTTGTAGAATCTGCAAGTGTTCATTTGGAGCGCTTTGAGGCCTATGGTGGAAAAGGAAATATCTTCACATAAAACCTAGACAGAAGCATTCTTTGAAACTTCTTTATGATGTGTGCATTCAACTCACAGAGCTGAACATTCCTTTTCATGGAGCAGTTTGGAAAGAGTCTTTTTGCAGCATCTGCAAGTGGATATTTGGAGCTCTTTCAGGCCTTTGTTAGAAGCGGGAATATCTTCCCATTAAAACTGGACGGAAGCATTCTCACAAACTGCTTTGTGATGTGTGTGTTCAACTCACAGAGGTGAACCTTTCCTTTGCTAGAGCAGTTATGAAACACTCTTTTTGTAGAATCTGCAAGTGTTCATTTGGAGCGCTTTGAGGCCTATGGTGGAAAAAGAAATATCTTCACATAAAACCTAGACAGAAGCATTCTTTGAAACTTCTTTATGATGTGTGCATTCAACTCACAGAGTTGAACCTTCTTTTTCATGGAGCAGTTTGGAAAGAGTCTTTTTGCAGCATCTGCAAGTGGATATTTGGAGCTCTTTCAGGCCTTTGTTAGAAGCGGGAATATCTTCCCATAAAAACTAAACCGAAGCATTCTCACAAACTGCTTTGTGATGTGTGTGTTCAACTCACAGAGGTGAACCTTTCCTTTGCTAGAGCAGTTATGAAACACTCTTTTTGTAGAATCTGCAAGTGTTCATTTGGAGCGCTTTGAGGCCTATGGTGGAAAAAGAAATATCTTCATATATAAACAAGGCAGAAGCATTCTCAGAAACCCCTTTATGATGTGTGCATTCAACTCAGAGAGATAAGCCTTCCTTTTGATAGAGCAGTTTTGATCCTGTGTTTTTGCAGAATCTGCAAGTGGATATTTGGAGCCCTTTCAGGCCTTCGTTGGAAACGGGAATATCTTCCCATAAAAACTAAACAGAAGAGTTCTGTGAAACTGCTTTGTGTAGTATGAATCCAACTCACAGAGTTGAACACTTCCTTTGAAAGAGCAGTTTTGAAACACTCTTTTTGTAGAATCTGCAAGTGTTCGTTTGGAGCGCTTTGAGGCCTATGGTGGAAAAGGAAATATCTTCACATATAAACCAGGCAGAAGCATTCTCAGAAACCTCTTTATGATGTGTGCATTCAACTCGGAGAGATAAGCCTTCCTTTTGATAGAGCAGTTTTGAAAGTGTGTTTTGGCAGAATCTGCAAGTGGATACTTAGAGCCCTTTCAGGCCTTCGTTGCAAACGGGAATATCTTCCCATAAAAACGAAACAGAAACGTTCTGTGAAACTGCTTTGTGAAGTATGAATCCAACACACAGAGTTGAACACTTCCTTTGAAAGAGCAGCTTTGAAACACTCTTTTTGTAGAATCTACATGTGTTCATTTGGAGCGCTTTGAGGCCTATGGTGGAAAAGGAAATATCGTCACATAATACCTAGACAGAAGCATTCTTTGAAACTTCTTTATGATGTGTGCATTCAGCTCACAGAGTTGAACTTTCCTTTTCATGGAGCAGTTTGGAAAGAGTCTTTTTGCAGCATCTGCAAGTGGATATGTGGAGCTCTTTCAGGCCTTTGTTAGAAGCGGGAATATCATCCCATTAAAACTGGACAGAAGCATTCTCACAAACTGCTTTGTGATGTGTGTGTTCAACTCACAGAGGTGAACCTTTCCTTTGCTAGAGCAGTTATGAAACACTCTTTTTGTAGAATCTGCAAGTGTTCATTTGGAGCGCTTTGAGGCCTATGGTGGAAAAAGAAATATCTTCACATAATACCTAGACAGAAGCATTCTTTGAAACTTCTTTATGATGTGTGCATTCAACTCACAGAGTTGAACCTTCTTTTTCATGGAGCAGTTTGGAAAGAGTCTTTTTGCAGCATCTGCAAGTGGATATTTGGAGCTCTTTCAGGCCTTTGTTAGAAGCGGGAATATCTTCCCATAAAAACTAAACCGAAGCATTCTCACAAACTGCTTTGTGATGTGTGTGTTCAACTCACAGAGGTGAACCTTTCCTTTGCTAGAGCAGTTATGAAACACTCTTTTTGTAGAATCTGCAAGTGTTCATTTGGAGCGCTTTGAGGCCTATGGTGGAAAAAGAAATATCTTCATATATAAACAAGGCAGAAGCATTCTCAGAAACCCCTTTATGATGTGTGCATTCAACTCAGAGAGATAAGCCTTCCTTTTGATAGAGCAGTTTTGAACCTGTGTTTTTGCAGAATCTGCAAGTGGATATTT
The DNA here is from genome assembly GCF_028885655.2 of Pongo abelii. Classification (NCBI taxonomy): domain Eukaryota; kingdom Metazoa; phylum Chordata; class Mammalia; order Primates; family Hominidae; genus Pongo; species Pongo abelii. The sequence continues at coordinate 81,855,476 of NC_071988.2, read as the reverse complement.
GGAGCCCTTTCAGGCCTTCGTTGGAAACGGGAATATCTTCCCATAAAAACTAAACAGAAGAGTTCTGTGAAACTGCTTTGTGTAGTATGAATCCAACTCACAGAGTTGAACACTTCCTTTGAAAGAGCAGTTTTGAAACACTCTTTTTGTAGAATCTGCAAGTGTTCGTTTGGAGCGCTTTGAGGCCTATGGTGGAAAAGGAAATATCTTCACATATAAACCAGGCAGAAGCATTCTCAGAAACCTCTTTATGATGTGTGCATTCAACTCGGAGAGATAAGCCTTCCTTTTGATAGAGCAGTTTTGAAAGTGTGTTTTGGCAGAATCTGCAAGTGGATACTTAGAGCCCTTTCAGGCCTTCGTTGCAAACGGGAATATCTTCCCATAAAAACGAAACAGAAACGTTCTGTGAAACTGCTTTGTGAAGTATGAATCGAACTCACAGAGTTGAACACTTCCTTTGAAAGAGCAGCTTTGAAACACTCTTTTTGTAGAATCTACATGTGTTCATTTGGAGCGCTTTGAGGCCTATGGTGGAAAAGGAAATATCGTCACATAATACCTAGACAGAAGCATTCTTTGAAACTTCTTTATGATGTGTGCATTCAACTCACAGAGTTGAACTTTCCTTTTCATGGAGCAGTTTGGAAAGAGTCTTTTTGCAGCATCTGCAAGTGGATATTTGGAGCTCTTTCAGGCCTTTGCTAGAAGCGGGAATATCTTCCCATAAAAACTGGACAGAAGCATTCTCACAAACTGCTTTGAGATGTGTGTGTTCAACTCACAGAGGTGAACCTTTCCTTTGCTAGAGCAGTTATGAAACACTCTTTTTGTAGAATCTGCAAGTGTTCATTTGGAGCGATTTGAGGCCTATGGTGGAAAAAGAAATATCTTCATATATAAACAAGGCAGAAGCATTCTCAGAAAGTTCTTTATGATGTGTGCATTCAACTCAGAGAGATAAGCCTTCCTTTTGATAGAGCAGTTTTGAAACTGTATTTTTGCAGAATCTGCAAGTGGATATTTGGAGCCCTTTCAGGCCTTCGTTGGAAACGGGAATATCTTCCCATAAAAACTAAACAGAAGAGTTCTGTGAAACTGCTTTGTGTAGTATGAATCCAACTCACAGAGTTGAACACTTCCTTTGAAAGAGCAGTTTTGAAACACTCTTTTTGTAGAATCTGCAAGTGTTCGTTTGGAGCGCTTTGAGGCCTATGGTGGAAAAGGAAATATCTTCACATATAAACCAGGCAGAAGCATTCTCAGAAACCTCTTTATGATGTGTGCATTCAACTCGGAGACATAAGCCTTCCTTTTGATAGAGCAGTTTTGAAACTGTGTTTTGGCAGAATCTGCAAGTGGATACTTAGAGCCCTTTCAGGCCTTCGTTGCAAACGGGAATATCTTCCCATAAAAACGAAACAGAAACGTTCTGTGAAACTGCTTTGTGAAGTATGAATCCAACTCACAGAGTTGAACCCTTCTTTTGAAAGAGCAGCTTTGAAACACTCTTTTTGTAGAATCTACATGTGTTCATTTGGAGCGCTTTGAGGCCTATGGTGGAAAAGGAAATATCGTCACATAATACCTAGACAGAAGCATTCTTTGAAACTTCTTTATGATGTGTGCATTCAACTCACAGAGTTGAACCTTCTTTTTCATGGAGCAGTTTGGAAAGAGTCTTTTTGCAGCATCTGCAAGTGGATATTTGGAGCTCTTTCAGGCCTTTGTTAGAAGCGGGAATATCTTCCCATTAAAACTGGACAGAAGCATTCTCACAAACTGCTTTGTGATGTGTGTGTTCAACTCACAGAGGTGAACCTTTCCTTTGCTAGAGCAGTTATGAAACACTCTTTTTGTAGAATCTGCAAGTGTTCATTTGGAGCGCTTTGAGGCCTATGGTGGAAAAAGAAATATCTTCACATAAAACCTAGACAGAAGCATTCTTTGAAACTTCTTTATGATGTGTGCATTCAACTCACAGAGTTGAACCTTCTTTTTCATGGAGCAGTTTGGAAAGAGTCTTTTTGCAGCATCTGCAAGTGGATATTTGGAGCTCTTTCAGGCCTTTGTTAGAAGCGGGAATATCTTCCCATAAAAACTAAACCGAAGCATTCTCACAAACTGCTTTGTGTTGTGTGTGTTCAACTCACAGAGGTGAACCTTTCCTTTGCTAGAGCAGTTATGAAACACTCTTTTTGTAGAATCTGCAAGTGTTCATTTGGAGCGCTTTGAGGCCTATGGTGGAAAAAGAAATATCTTCATATATAAACAAGGCAGAAGCATTCTCAGAAACCCCTTTATGATGTGTGCATTCAACTCAGAGAGATAAGCCTTCCTTTTGATAGAGCAGTTTTGAACCTGTGTTTTTGCAGAATCTGCAAGTGGATATTTGGAGCCCTTTCAGGCCTTCGTTGGAAACGGGAATATCTTCCCATAAAAACTAAACAGAAGAGTTCTGTGAAACTGCTTTGTGTAGTATGAATCCAACTCACAGAGTTGAACACTTCCTTTGAAAGAGCAGTTTTGAAACACTCTTTTTGTAGAATCTGCAAGTGTTCGTTTGGAGCGCTTTGAGGCCTATGGTGGAAAAGGAAATATCTTCACATATAAACCAGGCAGAAGCATTCTCAGAAACCTCTTTATGATGTGTGCATTCAACTCGGAGAGATAAGCCTTCCTTTTGATAGAGCAGTTTTGAAAGTGTGTTTTGGCAGAATCTGCAAGTGGATACTTAGAGCCCTTTCAGGCCTTCTTTGCAAACGGGAATATCTTCCCATAAAAACGAAACAGAAACGTTCTGTGAAACTGCTTTGTGAAGTATGAATCCAACTCACAGAGTTGAACACTTCCTTTGAAAGAGCAGCTTTGAAACACTCTTTTTGTAGAATCTACATGTGTTCATTTGGAGCGCTTTGAGGCCTATGGTGGAAAAGGAAATATCGTCACATAATACCTAGACAGAAGCATTCTTTGAAACTTCTTTATGATGTGTGCATTCAGCTCACAGAGTTGAACTTTCCTTTTCATGGAGCAGTTTGGAAAGAGTCTTTTTGCAGCATCTGCAAGTGGATATGTGGAGCTCTTTCAGGCCTTTGTTAGAAGCGGGAATATCTTCCCATTAAAACTGGACAGAAGCATTCTCACAAACTGCTTTGTGATGTGTGTGTTCAACTCACAGAGGTGAACCTTTCCTTTGCTAGAGCAGTTATGAAACACTCTTTTTGTAGAATCTGCAAGTGTTCATTTGGAGCGCTTTGAGGCCTATGGTGGAAAAAGAAATATCTTCACATAAAACCTAGACAGAAGCATTCTTTGAAACTTCTTTATGATGTGTGCATTCAACTCACAGAGTTGAACCTTCTTTTTCATGGAGCAGTTTGGAAAGAGTCTTTTTGCAGCATCTGCAAGTGGATATTTGGAGCTCTTTCAGGCCTTTGTTAGAAGCGGGAATATCTTCCCATAAAAACTAAACCGAAGCATTCTCACAAACTGCTTTGTGATGTGTGTGTTCAACTCACAGAGGTGAACCTTTCCTTTGCTAGAGCAGTTATGAAACACTCTTTTTGTAGAATCTGCAAGTGTTCATTTGGAGCGCTTTGAGGCCTATGGTGGAAAAAGAAATATCTTCATATATAAACAAGGCAGAAGCATTCTCAGAAACCCCTTTATGATGTGTGCATTCAACTCAGAGAGATAAGCCTTCCTTTTGATAGAGCAGTTTTGAACCTGTGTTTTTGCAGAATCTGCAAGTGGATATTTGGAGCCCTTTCAGGCCTTCGTTGGAAACGGGAATATCTTCCCATAAAAACTAAACAGAAGAGTTCTGTGAAACTGCTTTGTGTAGTATGAATCCAACTCACAGAGTTGAACACTTCCTTTGAAAGAGCAGTTTTGAAACACTCTTTTTGTAGAATCTGCAAGTGTTCGTTTGGAGCGCTTTGAGGCCTATGGTGGAAAAGGAAATATCTTCACATATAAACCAGGCAGAAGCATTCTCAGAAACCTCTTTATGATGTGTGCATTCAACTCGGAGAGATAAGCCTTCCTTTTGATAGAGCAGTTTTGAAAGTGTGTTTTGGCAGAATCTGCAAGTGGATACTTAGAGCCCTTTCAGGCCTTCGTTGCAAACGGGAATATCTTCCCATAAAAACGAAACAGAAACGTTCTGTGAAACTGCTTTGTGAAGTATGAATCCAACTCACAGAGTTGAACACTTCCTTTGAAAGAGCAGCTTTGAAACACTCTTTTTGTAGAATCTACATGTGTTCATTTGGAGCGCTTTGAGGCCTATGGTGGAAAAGGAAATATCGTCACATAATACCTAGACAGAAGCATTCTTTGAAACTTCTTTATGATGTGTGCATTCAACTCACAGAGTTGAACTTTCCTTTTCATGGAGCAGTTTGGAAAGAGTCTTTTTGCAGCATCTGCAAGTGGATATTTGGAGCTCTTTCAGGCCTTTGCTAGAAGCGGGAATATCTTCCCATAAAAACTGGACAGAAGCATTCTCACAAACTGCTTTGAGATGTGTGTGTACAACTCACAGAGGTGAACCTTTCCTTTGCTAGAGCAGTTATGAAACACTCTTTTTGTAGAATCTGCAAGTGTTCATTTGGAGCGATTTTAGGCCTATGGTGGAAAAAGAAATATCTTCATATATAAACAAGGCAGAAGCATTCTCAGAAAGTTCTTTATGATGTGTGCATTCAACTCAGAGAGATAAGCCTTCCTTTTGATAGAGCAGTTTTGAAACTGTATTTTTGCAGAATCTGCAAGTGGATATTTGGAGCCCTTTCAGGCCTTCGTTGGAAACGGGAATATCTTCCCATAAAAACTAAACAGAAGAGTTCTGTGAAACTGCTTTGTGTAGTATGAATCCAACTCACAGAGTTGAACACTTCCTTTGAAAGAGCAGTTTTGAAACACTCTTTTTGTAGAATCTGCAAGTGTTCGTTTGGAGCGCTTTGAGGCCTATGGTGGAAAAGGAAATATCTTCACATATAAACCAGGCAGAAGCATTCTCAGAAACCTCTTTATGATGTGTGCATTCAACTCGGAGAGATAAGCCTTCCTTTTGTTAGAGCAGTTTTGAAACTGTGTTTTGGCAGAATCTGCAAGTGGATACTTAGAGCCCTTCAGGCCTTCGTTGCAAACGGGAATATCTTCCCATAAAAACGAAACAGAAACGTTCTGTGAAACTGCTTTGTGAAGTATGAATCCAACTCACAGAGTTGAACCCTTCTTTTGAAAGAGCAGCTTTGAAACACTCTTTTTGTAGAATCTACATGTGTTCATTTGGAGCGCTTTGAGGCCTATGGTGGAAAAGGAAATATCATCACATAATACCTAGACAGAAGCATTCTTTGAAACTTCTTTATGATGTGTGCATTCAACTCACAGAGTTGAACCTTCCTTTTCATGGAGCAGTTTGGAAAGAGTCTTTTTGCAGCATCTGCAAGTGGATATTTGGAGCTCTTTCAGGCCTTTGTTAGAAGCGGGAATATCTTCCCATAAAAACTGGACAGAAGCATTCTCACAAACTGCTTTGTGATGTGTGTGTTCAACTCACAGAGGTGAACCTTTCCTTTGCTAGAGCAGTTATGAAACACTCTTTTTGTAGAATCTGCAAGTGTTCATTTGGAGCGATTTGAGGCCTATGGTGGAAAAAGAAATATCTTCATATATAAACAAGGCAGAAGCATTCTCAGAAAGCTCTTTATGATGTGTGCATTCAACTCAGAGAGATAAGCCTTCCTTTTGATAGAGCAGTTTTGAAACTGTGTTTTTGCAGAATCTGCAAGTGGATATTTGGAGCCCTTTCAGGCCTTCGTTGGAAACGGGAATATCTTCCCATAAAAACTAAACAGAAGAGTTCTGTGAAACTGCTTTGTGTAGTATGAATCCAACTCACAGAGTTGAACACTTCCTTTGAAAGAGCAGTTTTGAAACACTCTTTTTGTAGAATCTGCAAGTGTTCGTTTGGAGCGCTTTGAGGCCTATGGTGGAAAAGGAAATATCTTCACATATAAACCAGGCAGAAGCATTCTCAGAAACCTCTTTATGATGTGTGCATTCAACTCGGAGAGATAAGCCTTCCTTTTGATAGAGCAGTTTTGAAAGTGTGTTTTGGCAGAATCTGCAAGTGGATACTTAGAGCCCTTTCAGGCCTTCGTTGCAAACGGGAATATCTTCCAATAAAAACGAAACAGAAACGTTCTGTGAAACTGCTTTGTGAAGTATGAATCCAACTCACAGAGTTGAACACTTCTTTTGAAAGAGCAGCTTTGAAACACTCTTTTTGTAGAATCTACATGTGTTCATTTGGAGCGCTTTGAGGCCTATGGTGGAAAAGGAAATATCGTCACATAATACCTAGACAGAAGCATTCTTTGAAACTTCTTTATGATGTGTGCATTCAACTCACAGAGTTGAACCTTCCTTTTCATGGAGCAGTTTGGAAAGAGTCTTTTTGCAGCATCTGCAAGTGGATATTTGGAGCTCTTTCAGGCCTTTGTTAGAAGCGGGAATATCTTCCCATAAAAACTGGACAGAAGCATTCTCACAAACTGCTTTGTGATGTGTGTGTTCAACTCACAGAGGTGAACCTTTCCTTTGCTAGAGCAGTTATGAAACACTCTTTTTGTAGAATCTGCAAGTGTTCATTTGGAGCGATTTGAGGCCTATGTTGGAAAAAGAAATATCTTCATATATAAACAAGGCAGAAGCATTCTCAGAAAGCTCTTTATGATGTGTGCATTCAACTCAGAGAGATAAGCCTTCCTTTTGATAGAGCAGTTTTGAAACTGTGTTTTTGCAGAATCTGCAAGTGGATATTTGGAGCCCTTTCAGGCCTTCGTTGGAAACGGGAATATCTTCCCATAAAAACTAAACAGAAGAGTTCTGTGAAACTGCTTTGTGTAGTATGAATCCAACTCACAGAGTTGAACACTTCTTTTGAAAGAGTAGTTTTGAAACACTCTTTTTGTAGAATCTGCAAGTGTTCGTTTGGAGCGCTTTGAGGCCTATGGTGGAAAAGGAAATATCTTCACATATAAACCAGGCAGAAGCATTCTCAGAAACCTCTTTATGATGTGTGCATTCAACTCGGAGAGATAAGCCTTCCTTTTGATAGAGCAGTTTTGAAACTGTGTTTTGGCAGAATCTGCAAGTGGATACTTAGAGCCCTTTCAGGCCTTCGTTGCAAACGGGAATATCTTCCGATAAAAACGAAACAGAAACGTTCTGTGAAACTGCTTTGTGAAGTATGAATCCAACTCACAGAGTTGAACACTTCTTTTGAAAGAGCAGCTTTGAAACACTCTTTTTGTAGAATCTGCAAGTGTTCATTTGGAGCGCTTTGAGGCCTATGGTGGAAAAGGAAATATCTTCACATAAAACCTAGACAGAAGCATTCTTTGAAACTTCTTTATGATGTGTGCATTCAACTCACAGAGTTGAACCTTCTTTTTCATGGAGCAGTTTGGAAAGAGTCTTTTTGCAGCATCTGCAAGTGGATATTTGGAGCTCTTTCAGGCCTTTGTTAGAAGCGGGAATATATTCCCATAAAAACTAAACCGAAGCATTCTCACAAACTGCTTTGTGATGTGTGTGTTCAACTCACAGAGGTGAACCTTTCCTTTGCTAGAACAGTTATGAAACACTCTTTTTGTAGAATCTGCAAGTGTTCATTTGGAGCGCTTTGAGGCCTATGGTGGAAAAAGAAATACCTTCACATAAAACCTAGACAGAAGCATTCTTTGAAACTTCTTTATGATGTGTGCATTCAACTCACAGAGTTGAACATTCCTTTTCATGGAGCAGTTTGGAAAGAGTCTTTTTGCAGCATCTGCAAGTGGATATTTGGAGCTCTTTCAGGCCTTTGTAAGAAGCGGGAATATCTTCCCATAAAAACTAAACCGAAGCATTCTCACAAACTGCTTTGTGATGTGTGTGTTCAATTCACAGAGGTGAACCTTTCCTTTGCTAGAGCAGTTATGAAACACTCTTTTTGTAGAATCTGCAAGTGTTCATTTGGAGCGCTTTGAGGCCTATGGTGGAAAAAGAAATATCTTCATATATAAACAAGGCAAAAGCATTCTCAGAAACCCCTTTATGATGTGTGCATTCAACTCAGAGAGATAAGCCTTCCTTTTGATAGAGCAGTTTTGAACCTGTGTTTTTGCAGAATCTGCAAGTGGATATTTGGAGCCCTTTCAGGCCTTCGTTGGAAACGGGAATATCTTCCATTAAAAACTAAACAGAAGAGTTCTGTGAAACTGCTTTGTGTAGTATGAATCCAACTCACAGAGTTGAACACTTCCTTTGAAAGAGCAGTTTTGAAACACTCTTTTTGTAGAATCTGCAAGTGTTCGTTTGGAGCGCTTTGAGGCCTATGGTGGAAAAGGAAATATCTTCACATATAAACCAGGCAGAAGCATTCTCAGAAACCTCTTTATGATGTGTGCATTCAACTCGGAGAGATAAGCCTTCCTTTTGATAGAGCAGTTTTGAAACTGTGTTTTGGCAGAATCTGCAAGTGGATACTTAGAGCCCTTTCAGGCCTTCGTTGCAAACGGGAATATCTTCCCATAAAAACGAAACAGAAACGTTCTGTGAAACTGCTTTGTGAAGTATGAATCCAACTCACAGAGTTGAACACTTCTTTTGAAAGAGCAGCTTTGAAACACTCTTTTTGTAGAATCTACATGTGTTCATTTGGAGCGCTTTGAGGCCTATGGTGGAAAAGGAAATATCGTCACATAATACCTAGACAGAAGCATTCTTTGAAACTTCTTTATGATGTGTGCATTCAGCTCACAGAGTTGAACTTTCCTTTTCATGGAGCAGTTTGGAAAGAGTCTTTTTGCAGCATCTGCAAGTGGATATGTGGAGCTCTTTCAGGCCTTTGTTAGAAGCGGGAATATCTTCCCATTATAACTGGACAGAAGCATTCTCACAAACTGCTTTGTGATGTGTGTGTTCAACTCACAGAGGTGAACCTTTCCTTTGCTAGAGCAGTTATGAAACACTCTTTTTGTAGAATCTGCAAGTGTTCATTTGGAGCGCTTTGAGGCCTATGGTGGAAAAAGAAATATCTTCACATAAAACCTAGACAGAAGCATTCTTTGAAACTTCTTTATGATGTGTGCATTCAACTCACAGAGTTGAACCTTCTTTTTCATGGAGCAGTTTGGAAAGAGTCTTTTTGCAGCATCTGCAAGTGGATATTTGGAGCTCTTTCAGGCCTTTGTTAGAAGCGGGAATATCTTCCCATAAAAACTAAACCGAAGCATTCTCACAAACTGCTTTGTGATGTGTGTGTTCAACTCACAGAGGTGAACCTTTCCTTTGCTAGAGCAGTTATGAAACACTCTTTTTGTAGAATCTGCAAGTGTTCATTTGGAGCGCTTTGAGGCCTATGGTGGAAAAAGAAATATCTTCATATATAAACAAGGCAGAAGCATTCTCAGAAACCCCTTTATGATGTGTGCATTCAACTCAGAGAGATAAGCCTTCCTTTTGATAGAGCAGTTTTGAACCTGTGTTTTTGCAGAATCTGCAAGTGGATATTTGGAGCCCTTTCAGGCCTTCGTTGGAAACGGGAATATCTTCCCATAAAAACTAAACAGAAGAGTTCTGTGAAACTGCTTTGTGTAGTATGAATCCAACTCACAGAGTTGAACACTTCCTTTGAAAGAGCAGTTTTGAAACACTCTTTTTGTAGAATCTGCAAGTGTTCGTTTGGAGCGCTTTGAGGCCTATGGTGGAAAAGGAAATATCTTCACATATAAACCAGGCAGAAGCATTCTCAGAAACCTCTTTATGATGTGTGCATTCAACTCGGAGAGATAAGCCTTCCTTTTGATAGAGCAGTTTTGAAAGTGTGTTTTGGCAGAATCTGCAAGTGGATACTTAGAGCCCTTTCAGGCCTTCGTTGCAAACGGGAATATCTTCCCATAAAAACTAAACAGAAGCGTTCTGTGAAACTGCTTTGTGAAGTATGAATCCAACTCACAGAGTTGAACACTTCTTTTGAAAGAGCAGCTTTGAAACACTCTTTTTGTAGAATCTGCAAGTGTTCATTTGGAGCGCTTTGAGGCCTATGGTGGAAAAGGAAATATCTTCACATAAAACCTAGACAGAAGCATTCTTTGAAACTTCTTTATGATGTGTGCATCCAACTCACAGAGCTGAACATTCCTTTTCATGGAGCAGTTTGGAAAGAGTCTTTTTGCAGCATCTGCAAGTGGATATTTGGAGCTCTTTCAGGCCTTTGTTAGAAGCGGGAATATCTTCCCATTAAAACTGGACAGAAGCATTCTCACAAACTGCTTTGAGATGTGTGTGTTCAACTCACAGAGGTGAACCTTTCCTTTGCTAGAGCAGTTATGAAACACTCTTTTTGTAGAATCTGCAAGTGTTCATTTGGAGCGATTTGAGGCCTATGGTGGAAAAAGAAATATCTTCATATATAAACAAGGCAGAAGCATTCTCAGAAAGTTCTTTATGATGTGTGCATTCAACTCAGAGAGATAAGCCTTCCTTTTGATAGAGCAGTTTTGAAACTGTATTTTTGCAGAATCTGCAAGTGGATATTTGGAGCCCTTTCAGGCCTTCGTTGGAAACGGGAATATCTTCCCATAAAAACTAAACAGAAGAGTTCTGTGAAACTGCTTTGTGTAGTATGAATCCAACTCACAGAGTTGAACACTTCCTTTCAAAGAGCAGTTTTGAAACACTCTTTTTGTAGAATCTGCAAGTGTTCGTTTGGAGCGCTTTGAGGCCTATGGTGGAAAAGGAAATATCTTCACATATAAACCAGGCAGAAGCATTCTCAGAAACCTCTTTATGATGTGTGCATTCAACTCGGAGAGATAAGCCTTCCTTTTGATAGAGCAGTTTTGAAACTGTGTTTTGGCAGAATCTGCAAGTGGATACTTAGAGCCCTTTCAGGCCTTCGTTGCAAACGGGAATATCTTCCCATAAAAACGAAACAGAAACGTTCTGGGAAACTGCTTTGTGAAGTATGAATCCAACTCACAGAGTTGAACACTTCTTTTGAAAGAGCAGCTTTGAAACACTCTTTTTGTAGAATCTACATGTGTTCATTTGGAGCGCTTTGAGGCCTATGGTGGAAAAGGAAATATCGTCACATAATACCTAGACAGAAGCATTCTTTGAAACTTCTTTATGATGTGTGCATTCAACTCACAGAGTTGAACCTTCCTTTTCATGGAGCAGTTTGGAAAGAGTCTTTTTGCAGCATCTGCAAGTGGATATTTGGAGCTCTTTCAGGCCTTTGTTAGAAGCGGGAATATCTTCCCATAAAAACTGGACAGAAGCATTCTCACAAACTGCTTTGTGATGTGTGTGTTCAACTCACAGAGGTGAACCTTTCCTTTGCTAGAGCAGTTATGAAACACTCTTTTTGTAGAATCTGCAAGTGTTCATTTGGAGCGATTTGAGGCCTATGGTGGAAAAAGAAATATCTTCATATATAAACAAGGCAGAAGCATTCTCAGAAAGCTCTTTATGATGTGTGCATTCAACTCAGAGAGATAAGCCTTCCTTTTGATAGAGCAGTTTTGAAACTGTGTTTTTGCAGAATCTGCAAGTGGATATTTGGAGCCCTTTCAGGCCTTCGTTGGAAACGGGAATATCTTCCCATAAAAACTAAACAGAAGAGTTCTGTGAAACTGCTTTGTGTAGTATGAATCCAACTCACAGAGTTGAACACTTCTTTTGAAAGAGTAGTTTTGAAACACTCTTTTTGTAGAATCTGCAAGTGTTCGTTTGGAGCGCTTTGAGGCCTATGGTGGAAAAGGAAATATCTTCACATATAAACCAGGCAGAAGCATTCTCAGAAACCTCTTTATGATGTGTGCATTCAACTCGGAGAGATAAGCCTTCCTTTTGATAGAGCAGTTTTGAAAGTGTGTTTTGCAGAATCTGCAAGTGGATACTTAGAGCCCTTTCAGGCCTTCGTTGCAAACGGGAATATCTTCCCATAAAAACGAAACAGAAACGTTCTGTGAAACTGCTTTGTGAAGTATGAATCCAACTAACAGAGTTGAACACTTCCTTTGAAAGAGCAGCTTTGAAACACTCTTTTTGTAGAATCTACATGTGTTCATTTGGAGCGCTTTGAGGCCTATGGTGGAAAAGGAAATATCGTCACATAATACCTAGACAGAAGCATTCTTTGAAACTTCTTTATGATGTGTGCATTCAACTCACAGAGTTGAACTTTCCTTTTCATGGAGCAGTTTGGAAAGAGTCTTTTTGCAGCATCTGCAAGTGGATATTTGGAGCTCTTTCAGGCCTTTGTTAGAAGCGGGAATATCTTCCCATAAAAACTAAACCGAAGCATTCTCACAAACTGCTTTGTGATGTGTGTGTTCAACTCACAGAGGTGAACCTTTCCTTTGCTAGAGCAGTTATGAAACACTCTTTTTGTAGAATCTGCAAGTGTTCATTTGGAGCGCTTTGAGGCCTATGGTGGAAAAAGAAATATCTTCATATATAAACAAGGCAGAAGCATTCTCAGAAACCCCTTTATGATGTGTGCATTCAACTCAGAGAGATAAGCCTTCCTTTTGATAGAGCAGTTTTGAACCTGTGTTTTTGCAGAATCTGCAAGTGGATATTTGGAGCCCTTTCAGGCCTTCGTTGGAAACGGGAATATCTTCCCATAAAAACTAAACAGAAGAGTTCTGTGAAACTGCTTTGTGTAGTATGAATCCAACTCACAGAGTTGAACACTTCCTTTGAAAGAGCAGTTTTGAAACACTCTTTTTGTAGAATCTGCAAGTGTTCGTTTGGAGCGCTTTGAGGCCTATGGTGGAAAAGGAAATATCTTCACATATAAACCAGGCAGAAGCATTCTCAGAAACCTCTTTATGATGTGTGCATTCAACTCGGAGAGATAAGCCTTCCTTTTGATAGAGCAGTTTTGAAAGTGTGTTTTGGCAGAATCTGCAAGTGGATACTTAGAGCCCTTTCAGGCCTTCGTTGCAAACGGGAATATCTTCCCATAAAAACTAAACAGAAGCGTTCTGTGAAACTGCTTTGTGAAGTATGAATCCAACTCACAGAGTTGAACACTTCTTTTGAAAGAGCAGCTTTGAAACACTCTTTTTGTAGAATCTGCAAGTGTTCATTTGGAGCGCTTTGAGGCCTATGGTGGAAAAGGAAATATCTTCACATAAAACCTAGACAGAAGCATTCTTTGAAACTTCTTTATGATGTGTGCATCCAACTCACAGAGCTGAACATTCCTTTTCATGGAGCAGTTTGGAAAGAGTCTTTTTGCAGCATCTGCAAGTGGATATTTGGAGCTCTTTCAGGCCTTTGTTAGAAGCGGGAATATCTTCCCATTAAAACTGGACAGAAGCATTCTCACAAACTGCTTTGAGATGTGTGTGTTCAACTCACAGAGGTGAACCTTTCCTTTGCTAGAGCAGTTATGAAACACTCTTTTTGTAGAATCTGCAAGTGTTCATTTGGAGCGATTTGAGGCCTATGGTGGAAAAAGAAATATCTTCATATATAAACAAGGCAGAAGCATTCTCAGAAAGTTCTTTATGATGTGTGCATTCAACTCAGAGAGATAAGCCTTCCTTTTGATAGAGCAGTTTTGAAACTGTATTTTTGCAGAATCTGCAAGTGGATATTTGGAGCCCTTTCAGGCCTTCGTTGGAAACGGGAATATCTTCCCATAAAAACTAAACAGAAGAGTTCTGTGAAACTGCTTTGTGTAGTATGAATCCAACTCACAGAGTTGAACACTTCCTTTCAAAGAGCAGTTTTGAAACACTCTTTTTGTAGAATCTGCAAGTGTTCGTTTGGAGCGCTTTGAGGCCTATGGTGGAAAAGGAAATATCTTCACATATAAACCAGGCAGAAGCATTCTCAGAAACCTCTTTATGATGTGTGCATTCAACTCGGAGAGATAAGCCTTCCTTTTGATAGAGCAGTTTTGAAACTGTGTTTTGGCAGAATCTGCAAGTGGATACTTAGAGCCCTTTCAGGCCTTCGTTGCAAACGGGAATATCTTCCCATAAAAACGAAACAGAAACGTTCTGGGAAACTGCTTTGTGAAGTATGAATCCAACTCACAGAGTTGAACACTTCTTTTGAAAGAGCAGCTTTGAAACACTCTTTTTGTAGAATCTACATGTGTTCATTTGGAGCGCTTTGAGGCCTATGGTGGAAAAGGAAATATCGTCACATAATACCTAGACAGAAGCATTCTTTGAAACTTCTTTATGATGTGTGCATTCAACTCACAGAGTTGAACCTTCCTTTTCATGGAGCAGTTTGGAAAGAGTCTTTTTGCAGCATCTGCAAGTGGATATTTGGAGCTCTTTCAGGCCTTTGTTAGAAGCGGGAATATCTTCCCATAAAAACTGGACAGAAGCATTCTCACAAACTGCTTTGTGATGTGTGTGTTCAACTCACAGAGGTGAACCTTTCCTTTGCTAGAGCAGTTATGAAACACTCTTTTTGTAGAATCTGCAAGTGTTCATTTGGAGCGATTTGAGGCCTATGGTGGAAAAAGAAATATCTTCATATATAAACAAGGCAGAAGCATTCTCAGAAAGCTCTTTATGATGTGTGCATTCAACTCAGAGAGATAAGCCTTCCTTTTGATAGAGCAGTTTTGAAACTGTGTTTTTGCAGAATCTGCAAGTGGATATTTGGAGCCCTTTCAGGCCTTCGTTGGAAACGGGAATATCTTCCCATAAAAACTAAACAGAAGAGTTCTGTGAAACTGCTTTGTGTAGTATGAATCCAACTCACAGAGTTGAACACTTCTTTTGAAAGAGTAGTTTTGAAACACTCTTTTTGTAGAATCTGCAAGTGTTCGTTTGGAGCGCTTTGAGGCCTATGGTGGAAAAGGAAATATCTTCACATATAAACCAGGCAGAAGCATTCTCAGAAACCTCTTTATGATGTGTGCATTCAACTCGGAGAGATAAGCCTTCCTTTTGATAGAGCAGTTTTGAAAGTGTGTTTTGCAGAATCTGCAAGTGGATACTTAGAGCCCTTTCAGGCCTTCGTTGCAAACGGGAATATCTTCCCATAAAAACGAAACAGAAACGTTCTGTGAAACTGCTTTGTGAAGTATGAATCCAACTAACAGAGTTGAACACTTCCTTTGAAAGAGCAGCTTTGAAACACTCTTTTTGTAGAATCTACATGTGTTCATTTGGAGCGCTTTGAGGCCTATGGTGGAAAAGGAAATATCGTCACATAATACCTAGACAGAAGCATTCTTTGAAACTTCTTTATGATGTGTGCATTCAACTCACAGAGTTGAACTTTCCTTTTCATGGAGCAGTTTGGAAAGAGTCTTTTTGCAGCATCTGCAAGTGGATATTTGGAGCTCTTTCAGGCCTTTGTTAGAAGCGGGAATATCTTCCCATTAAAACTGGACAGAAGCATTCTCACAAACTGCTTTGTGATGTGTGTGTTCAACTCACAGAGGTGAACCTTTCCTTTGCTAGAGCAGTTATGAAACACTCTTTTTGTAGAATCTGCAAGTGTTCATTTGGAGCGCTTTGAGGCCTATGGTGGAAAAAGAAATATCTTCATATATAAACAAGGCAGAAGCATTCTCAGAAACCCCTTTATGATGTGTGCATTCAACTCAGAGAGATAAGCCTTCCTTTTGATAGAGCAGTTTTGAACCTGTGTTTTTGCAGAATCTGCAAGTGGATATTTGGAGCCCTTTCAGGCCTTCGTTGGAAACGGGAATATCTTCCCATAAAAAGTAAACAGAAGAGTTCTGTGAAACTGCTTTGTGTAGTATGAATCCAACTCACAGAGTTGAACACTTCCTTTGAAAGAGCAGTTTTGAAACACTCTTTTTGTAGAATCTGCAAGTGTTCGTTTGGAGCGCTTTGAGGCCTATGGTGGAAAAGGAAATATCTTCACATATAAACCAGGCAGAAGCATTCTCAGAAACCTCTTTATGATGTGTGCATTCAACTCGGAGAGATAAGCCTTCCTTTTGATAGAGCAGTTTTGAAAGTGTGTTTTGGCAGAATCTGCAAGTGGATACTTAGAGCCCTTTCAGGCCTTCGTTGCAAACGGGAATATCTTCCCATAAAAACGAAACAGAAATGTTCTGTGAAACTGCTTTGTGAAGTATGAATCCAACTCACAGAGTTGAACACTTCCTTTGAAAGAGCAGCTTTGAAACACTCTTTTTGTAGAATCTACATGTGTTCATTTGGAGCGCTTTGAGGCCTATGGTGGAAAAGGAAATATCGTCACATAATACCTAGACAGAAGCATTCTTTGAAACTTCTTTATGATGTGTGCATTCAACTCACAGAGTTGAACTTTCCTTTTCATGGAGCAGTTTGGAAAGAGTCTTTTTGCAGCATCTGCAAGTGGATATTTGGAGCTCTTTCAGGCCTTTGCTAGAAGCGGGAATATCTTCCCATAAAAACTGGACAGAAGCATTCTCACAAACTGCTTTGAGATGTGTGTGTTCAACTCACAGAGGTGAACCTTTCCTTTGCTAGAGCAGTTATGAAACACTCTTTTTGTAGAATCTGCAAGTGTTCATTTGGAGCGTTTTGAGGCCTATGGTGGAAAAAGAAATATCTTCATATATAAACAAGGCAGAAGCATTCTCAGAAAGCTCTTTATGATGTGTGCATTCAACTCAGAGAGATAAGCCTTCCTTTTGATAGAGCAGTTTTGAAACTGTGTTTTTGCAGAATCTGCAAGTGGATATTTGGAGCCCTTTCAGGCCTTCGTTGGAAACGGGAATATCTTCCCATAAAAACTAAACAGAAGAGTTCTGTGAAACTGCTTTGTGTAGTATGAATCCAACTCACAGAGTTGAACACTTCTTTTGAAAGAGTAGTTTTGCAACACTCTTTTTGTAGAATCTGCAAGTGTTCGTTTGGAGCGCTTTGAGGCCTATGGTGGAAAAGGAAATATCTTCACATATAAACCAGGCAGAAGCATTCTCAGAAACCTCTTTATGATGTGTGCATTCAACTCGGAGAGATAAGCCTTCCTTTTGATAGAGCAGTTTTGAAACTGTGTTTTGGCAGAATCTGCAAGTGGATACTTAGAGCCCTTTCAGGCCTTCGTTGCAAACGGGAATATCTTCCGATAAAAACGAAACAGAAACGTTCTGTGAAACTGCTTTGTGAAGTATGAATCCAACTCACAGAGTTGAACACTTCTTTTGAAAGAGCAGCTTTGAAACACTCTTTTTGTAGAATCTGCAAGTGTTCATTTGGAGCGCTTTGAGGCCTATGGTGGAAAAGGAAATATCTTCACATAAAACCTAGACAGAAGCATTCTTTGAAACTTCTTTATGATGTGTGCATTCAACTCACAGAGTTGAACCTTCTTTTTCATGGAGCAGTTTGGAAATAGTCTTTTTGCAGCATCTGCAAGTGGATATTTGGAGCTCTTTCAGGCCTTTGTTAGAAGCGGGAATATCTTCCCATAAAAACTAAACCGAAGCATTCTCACAAACTGCTTTGTGATGTGTGTGTTCAACTCACAGAGGTGAACCTTTCCTTTGCTAGAGCAGTTATGAAACACTCTATTTGTAGAATCTGCAAGTGTTCATTTGGAGCGCTTTGAGGCCTATGGTGGAAAAAGAAATATCTTCATATATAAGCAAGGCAGAAGCATTCTCAGAAACCCCTTTATGATGTGTGCATTCAACTCAGAGAGATAAGCCTTCCTTTTGATAGAGCAGTTTTGAACCTGTGTTTTTGCAGAATCTGCAAGTGGATATTTGGAGCCCTTTCAGCCCTTCGTTGGAAACGGGAATATCTTCCCATAAAAAGTAAACAGAAGAGTTCTGTGAAACTGCTTTGTGTAGTATGAATCCAACTGACAGAGTTGAACACTTCCTTTGAAAGAGCAGTTTTGAAACACTCTTTTTGTAGAATCTGCAAGTGTTCGTTTGGAGCGCTTTGAGGCCTATGGTGGAAAAGGAAATATCTTCACATATAAACCAGGCAGAAGCATTCTCAGAAACCTCTTTATGATGTGTGCATTCAACTCGGAGAGATAAGCCTTCCTTTTGATAGAGCAGTTTTGAAAGTGTGTTTTGCAGAATCTGCAAGTGGATACTTAGAGCCCTTTCAGGCCTTCGTTGCAAACGGGAATATCTTCCCATAAAAACGAAACAGAAAAGTTCTGTGAAACTGCTTTGTGAAGTATGAATCCAACTCACAGAGTTGAACACTTCCTTTGAAAGAGCAGCTTTGAAACACTCTTTTTGTAGAATCTACATGTGTTCATTTGGAGCGCTTTGAGGCCTATGGTGGAAAAGGAAATATCGTCACATAATACCTAGACAGAAGCATTCTTTGAAACTTCTTTATGATGTGTGCATTCAACTCACAGAGTTGAACTTTCCTTTTCATGGAGCAGTTTGGAAAGAGTCTTTTTGCAGCATCTGCAAGTGGATATTTGGAGCTCTTTCAGGCCTTTGCTAGAAGCGGGAATATCTTCCCATAAAAACTGGACAGAAGCATTCTCACAAACTGCTTTGAGATGTGTGTGTTCAACTCACAGAGGTGAACCTTTCCTTTGCTAGAGCAGTTATGAAACACTCTTTTTGTAGAATCTGCAAGTGTTCATTTGGAGCGATTTGAGGCCTATGGTGGAAAAAGAAATATCTTCATATATAAACAAGGCAGAACCATTCTCAGAAAGTTCTTTATGATGTGTGCATTCAACTCAGAGAGATAAGCCTTCCTTTTGATAGAGCAGTTTTGAAACTGTATTTTTGCAGAATCTGCAAGTGGATATTTGGAGCCCTTTCAGGCCTTCGTTGGAAACGGGAATATCTTCCCATAAAAACTAAACAGAAGAGTTCTGTGAAACTGCTTTGTGTAGTATGAATCCAACTCACAGAGTTGAACACTTCCTTTGAAAGAGCAGTTTTGAAACACTCTTTTTGTAGAATCTGCAAGTGTTCGTTTGGAGCGCTTTGAGGCCTATGGTGGAAAAGGAAATATCTTCACATATAAACCAGGCAGAAGCATTCTCAGAAACCTCTTTATGATGTGTGCATTCAACTCGGAGAGATAAGCCTTCCTTTTGATAGAGCAGTTTTGAAAGTGTGTTTTGGCAGAATCTGCAAGTGGATACTTAGAGCCCTTTCAGGCCTTCGTTGCAAACGGGAATATCTTCCCATAAAAACGAAACAGAAACGTTCTGTGAAACTGCTTTGTGAAGTATGAATCCAACACACAGAGTTGAACACTTCCTTTGAAAGAGCAGCTTTGAAACACTCTTTTTGTAGAATCTACATGTGTTCATTTGGAGCGCTTTGAGGCCTATGGTGGAAAAGGAAATATCGTCACATAATACCTAGACAGAAGCATTCTTTGAAACTTCTTTATGATGTGTGCATTCAGCTCACAGAGTTGAACTTTCCTTTTCATGGAGCAGTTTGGAAAGAGTCTTTTTGCAGCATCTGCAAGTGGATATGTGGAGCTCTTTCATGCCTTTGTTAGAAGCGGGAATATCTTCCCATTAAAACTGGACAGAAGCATTCTCACAAACTGCTTTGTGATGTGTGTGTTCAACTCACAGAGGTGAACCTTTCCTTTGCTAGAGCAGTTATGAAACACTCTTTTTGTAGAATCTGCAAGTGTTCATTTGGAGCGCTTTGAGGCCTATGGTGGAAAAAGAAATATCTTCACATAAAACCTAGACAGAAGCATTCTTTGAAACTTCTTTATGATGTGTGCATTCAACTCACAGAGTTGAACCTTCTTTTTCATGGAGCAGTTTGGAAAGAGTCTTTTTGCAGCATCTGCAAGTGGATATTTGGAGCTCTTTCAGGCCTTTGTTAGAAGCGGGAATATCTTCCCATAAAAATTAAACCGAAGCATTCTCACAAACTGCTTTGTGATGTGTGTGTTCAACTCACAGAGGTGAACCTTTCCTTTGCTAGAGCAGTTATGAAACACTCTTTTTGTAGAATCTGCAAGTGTTCATTTGGAGCGCTTTGAGGCCTATGGTGGAAAAAGAAATATCTTCATATATAAACAAGGCAGAAGCATTCTCAGAAACCCCTTTATGATGTGTGCATTCAACTCAGAGAGATAAGCCTTCCTTTTGATAGAGCAGTTTTGAACCTGTGTTTTTGCAGAATCTGCAAGTGGATATTTGGAGCCCTTTCAGGCCTTCGTTGGAAACGGGAATATCTTCCCATAAAAACTAAACAGAAGAGTTCTGTGAAACTGCTTTGTGTAGTATGAATCCAACTCACAGAGTTGAACACTTCCTTTGAAAGAGCAGTTTTGAAACACTCTTTTTGTAGAATCTGCAAGTGTTCGTTTGGAGCGCTTTGAGGCCTATGGTGGAAAAGGAAATATCTTCACATATAAACCAGGCAGAAGCATTCTCAGAAACCTCTTTATGATGTGTGCATTCAACTCGGAGAGATAAGCCTTCCTTTTGATAGAGCAGTTTTGAAAGTGTGTTTTGGCAGAATCTGCAAGTGGATACTTAGAGCCCTTTCAGGCCTTCGTTGCAAACGGGAATATCTTCCCATAAAAACTAAACAGAAGCGTTCTGTGAAACTGCTTTGTGAAGTATGAATCCAACTCACAGAGTTGAACACTTCTTTTGAAAGAGCAGCTTTGAAAAACTCTTTTTGTAGAATCTGCAAGTGTTCATTTGGAGCGCTTTGAGGCCTATGGTGGAAAAGGAAATATCTTCACATAAAACCTAGACAGAAGCATTCTTTGAAACTTCTTTATGATGTGTGCATTCAACTCACAGAGCTGAACATTCCTTTTCATGGAGCAGTTTGGAAAGAGTCTTTTTGCAGCATCTGCAAGTGGATATTTGGAGCTCTTTCAGGCCTTTGTTAGAAGCGGGAATATCTTCCCATTAAAACTGGACGGAAGCATTCTCACAAACTGCTTTGTGATGTGTGTGTTCAACTCACAGAGGTGAACCTTTCCTTTGCTAGAGCAGTTATGAAACACTCTTTTTGTAGAATCTGCAAGTGTTCATTTGGAGCGCTTTGAGGCCTATGGTGGAAAAAGAAATATCTTCACATAAAACCTAGACAGAAGCATTCTTTGAAACTTCTTTATGATGTGTGCATTCAACTCACAGAGTTGAACCTTCTTTTTCATGGAGCAGTTTGGAAAGAGTCTTTTTGCAGCATCTGCAAGTGGATATTTGGAGCTCTTTCAGGCCTTTGTTAGAAGCGGGAATATCTTCCCATAAAAACTAAACCGAAGCATTCTCACAAACTGCTTTGTGATGTGTGTGTTCAACTCACAGAGGTGAACCTTTCCTTTGCTAGAGCAGTTATGAAACACTCTTTTTGTAGAATCTGCAAGTGTTCATTTGGAGCGCTTTGAGGCCTATGGTGGAAAAAGAAATATCTTCATATATAAACAAGGCAGAAGCATTCTCAGAAACCCCTTTATGATGTGTGCATTCAACTCAGAGAGATAAGCCTTCCTTTTGATAGAGCAGTTTTGATCCTGTGTTTTTGCAGAATCTGCAAGTGGATATTTGGAGCCCTTTCAGGCCTTCGTTGGAAACGGGAATATCTTCCCATAAAAACTAAACAGAAGAGTTCTGTGAAACTGCTTTGTGTAGTATGAATCCAACTCACAGAGTTGAACACTTCCTTTGAAAGAGCAGTTTTGAAACACTCTTTTTGTAGAATCTGCAAGTGTTCGTTTGGAGCGCTTTGAGGCCTATGGTGGAAAAGGAAATATCTTCACATATAAACCAGGCAGAAGCATTCTCAGAAACCTCTTTATGATGTGTGCATTCAACTCGGAGAGATAAGCCTTCCTTTTGATAGAGCAGTTTTGAAAGTGTGTTTTGGCAGAATCTGCAAGTGGATACTTAGAGCCCTTTCAGGCCTTCGTTGCAAACGGGAATATCTTCCCATAAAAACGAAACAGAAACGTTCTGTGAAACTGCTTTGTGAAGTATGAATCCAACACACAGAGTTGAACACTTCCTTTGAAAGAGCAGCTTTGAAACACTCTTTTTGTAGAATCTACATGTGTTCATTTGGAGCGCTTTGAGGCCTATGGTGGAAAAGGAAATATCGTCACATAATACCTAGACAGAAGCATTCTTTGAAACTTCTTTATGATGTGTGCATTCAGCTCACAGAGTTGAACTTTCCTTTTCATGGAGCAGTTTGGAAAGAGTCTTTTTGCAGCATCTGCAAGTGGATATGTGGAGCTCTTTCAGGCCTTTGTTAGAAGCGGGAATATCTTCCCATTAAAACTGGACAGAAGCATTCTCACAAACTGCTTTGTGATGTGTGTGTTCAACTCACAGAGGTGAACCTTTCCTTTGCTAGAGCAGTTATGAAACACTCTTTTTGTAGAATCTGCAAGTGTTCATTTGGAGCGCTTTGAGGCCTATGGTGGAAAAAGAAATATCTTCACATAATACCTAGACAGAAGCATTCTTTGAAACTTCTTTATGATGTGTGCATTCAACTCACAGAGTTGAACCTTCTTTTTCATGGAGCAGTTTGGAAAGAGTCTTTTTGCAGCATCTGCAAGTGGATATTTGGAGCTCTTTCAGGCCTTTGTTAGAAGCGGGAATATCTTCCCATAAAAACTAAACCGAAGCATTCTCACAAACTGCTTTGTGATGTGTGTGTTCAACTCACAGAGGTGAACCTTTCCTTTGCTAGAGCAGTTATGAAACACTCTTTTTGTAGAATCTGCAAGTGTTCATTTGGAGCGCTTTGAGGCCTATGGTGGAAAAAGAAATATCTTCATATATAAACAAGGCAGAAGCATTCTCAGAAACCCCTTTATGATGTGTGCATTCAACTCAGAGAGATAAGCCTTCCTTTTGATAGAGCAGTTTTGAACCTGTGTTTTTGCAGAATCTGCAAGTGGATATTTGGAGCCCTTTCAGGCCTTCGTTGGAAACGGGAATATCTTCCCATAAAAACTAAACAGAAGAGTTCTGTGAAACTGCTTTGTGTAGTATGAATCCAACTCACAGAGTTGAACACTTCCTTTGAAAGAGCAGTTTTGAAACACTCTTTTTGTAGAATCTGCAAGTGTTCGTTTGGAGCGCTTTGAGGCCTATGGTGGAAAAGGAAATATCTTCACATATAAACCAGGCAGAAGCATTCTCAGAAACCTCTTTATGATGTGTGCATTCAACTCGGAGAGATAAGCCTTCCTTTTGATAGAGCAGTTTTGAAAGTGTGTTTTGGCAGAATCTGCAAGTGGATACTTAGAGCCCTTTCAGGCCTTCGTTGCAAACGGGAATATCTTCCAATAAAAACGAAACAGAAACGTTCTGTGAAACTGCTTTGTGAAGTATGAATCCAACTCACAGAGTTGAACACTTCTTTTGAAAGAGCAGCTTTGAAACACTCTTTTTGTAGAATCTACATGTGTTCATTTGGAGCGCTTTGAGGCCTATGGTGGAAAAGGAAATATCGTCACATAATACCTAGACAGAAGCATTCTTTGAAACTTCTTTATGATGTGTGCATTCAACTCACAGAGTTGAACC
Source organism: Pongo abelii (assembly GCF_028885655.2). Taxonomy (NCBI): domain Eukaryota; kingdom Metazoa; phylum Chordata; class Mammalia; order Primates; family Hominidae; genus Pongo; species Pongo abelii. Next base: position 81,831,941 of record NC_071988.2, on the reverse strand, counting down.
TTCCTTTTCATGGAGCAGTTTGGAAAGAGTCTTTTTGCAGCATCTGCAAGTGGATATTTGGAGCTCTTTCAGGCCTTTGTTAGAAGCGGGAATATCTTCCCATAAAAACTGGACAGAAGCATTCTCACAAACTGCTTTGTGATGTGTGTGTTCAACTCACAGAGGTGAACCTTTCCTTTGCTAGAGCAGTTATGAAACACTCTTTTTGTAGAATCTGCAAGTGTTCATTTGGAGCGATTTGAGGCCTATGTTGGAAAAAGAAATATCTTCATATATAAACAAGGCAGAAGCATTCTCAGAAAGCTCTTTATGATGTGTGCATTCAACTCAGAGAGATAAGCCTTCCTTTTGATAGAGCAGTTTTGAAACTGTGTTTTTGCAGAATCTGCAAGTGGATATTTGGAGCCCTTTCAGGCCTTCGTTGGAAACGGGAATATCTTCCCATAAAAACTAAACAGAAGAGTTCTGTGAAACTGCTTTGTGTAGTATGAATCCAACTCACAGAGTTGAACACTTCTTTTGAAAGAGTAGTTTTGAAACACTCTTTTTGTAGAATCTGCAAGTGTTCGTTTGGAGCGCTTTGAGGCCTATGGTGGAAAAGGAAATATCTTCACATATAAACCAGGCAGAAGCATTCTCAGAAACCTCTTTATGATGTGTGCATTCAACTCGGAGAGATAAGCCTTCCTTTTGATAGAGCAGTTTTGAAACTGTGTTTTGGCAGAATCTGCAAGTGGATACTTAGAGCCCTTTCAGGCCTTCGTTGCAAACGGGAATATCTTCCGATAAAAACGAAACAGAAACGTTCTGTGAAACTGCTTTGTGAAGTATGAATCCAACTCACAGAGTTGAACACTTCTTTTGAAAGAGCAGCTTTGAAACACTCTTTTTGTAGAATCTGCAAGTGTTCATTTGGAGCGCTTTGAGGCCTATGGTGGAAAAGGAAATATCTTCACATAAAACCTAGACAGAAGCATTCTTTGAAACTTCTTTATGATGTGTGCATTCAACTCACAGAGCTGAACATTCCTTTTCATGGAGCAGTTTGGAAAGAGTCTTTTTGCAGCATCTGCAAGTGGATATTTGGAGCTCTTTCAGGCCTTTGTTAGAAGCGGGAATATCTTCCCATTAAAACTGGACAGAAGCATTCTCACAAACTGCTTTGTGATGTGTGTGTTCAACTCACAGAGGTGAACCTTTCCTTTGCTAGAGCAGTTATGAAACACTCTTTTTGTAGAATCTGCAAGTGTTCATTTGGAGCGCTTTGAGGCCTATGGTGGAAAAAGAAATATCTTCACATAAAACCTAGACAGAAGCATTCTTTGAAACTTCTTTATGATGTGTGCATTCAACTCACAGAGTTGAACCTTCTTTTTCATGGAGCAGTTTGGAAAGAGTCTTTTTGCAGCATCTGCAAGTGGATATTTGGAGCTCTTTCAGGCCTTTGTTAGAAGCGGGAATATATTCCCATAAAAACTAAACCGAAGCATTCTCACAAACTGCTTTGTGATGTGTGTGTTCAACTCACAGAGGTGAACCTTTCCTTTGCTAGAACAGTTATGAAACACTCTTTTTGTAGAATCTGCAAGTGTTCATTTGGAGCGCTTTGAGGCCTATGGTGGAAAAAGAAATACCTTCACATAAAACCTAGACAGAAGCATTCTTTGAAACTTCTTTATGATGTGTGCATTCAACTCACAGAGTTGAACATTCCTTTTCATGGAGCAGTTTGGAAAGAGTCTTTTTGCAGCATCTGCAAGTGGATATTTGGAGCTCTTTCAGGCCTTTGTTAGAAGCGGGAATATCTTCCCATAAAAACTAAACCGAAGCATTCTCACAAACTGCTTTGTGATGTGTGTGTTCAATTCACAGAGGTGAACCTTTCCTTTGCTAGAGCAGTTATGAAACACTCTTTTTGTAGAATCTGCAAGTGTTCATTTGGAGCGCTTTGAGGCCTATGGTGGAAAAAGAAATATCTTCATATATAAACAAGGCAAAAGCATTCTCAGAAACCCCTTTATGATGTGTGCATTCAACTCAGAGAGATAAGCCTTCCTTTTGATAGAGCAGTTTTGAACCTGTGTTTTTGCAGAATCTGCAAGTGGATATTTGGAGCCCTTTCAGGCCTTCGTTGGAAACGGGAATATCTTCCATTAAAAACTAAACAGAAGAGTTCTGTGAAACTGCTTTGTGTAGTATGAATCCAACTCACAGAGTTGAACACTTCCTTTGAAAGAGCAGTTTTGAAACACTCTTTTTGTAGAATCTGCAAGTGTTCGTTTGGAGCGCTTTGAGGCCTATGGTGGAAAAGGAAATATCTTCACATATAAACCAGGCAGAAGCATTCTCAGAAACCTCTTTATGATGTGTGCATTCAACTCGGAGAGATAAGCCTTCCTTTTGATAGAGCAGTTTTGAAACTGTGTTTTGGCAGAATCTGCAAGTGGATACTTAGAGCCCTTTCAGGCCTTCGTTGCAAACGGGAATATCTTCCCATAAAAACGAAACAGAAATGTTCTGTGAAACTGCTTTGTGAAGTATGAATCCAACTCACAGAGTTGAACACTTCTTTTGAAAGAGCAGCTTTGAAACACTCTTTTTGTAGAATCTACATGTGTTCATTTGGAGCGCTTTGAGGCCTATGGTGGAAAAGGAAATATCGTCACATAATACCTAGACACAAGCATTCTTTGAAACTTCTTTATGATGTGTGCATTCAGCTCACAGAGTTGAACTTTCCTTTTCATGGAGCAGTTTGGAAAGAGTATTTTTGCAGCATCTGCAAGTGGATATGTGGAGCTCTTTCAGGCCTTTGTTAGAAGCGGGAATATCTTCCCATTAAAACTGGACAGAAGCATTCTCACAAACTGCTTTGTGATGTGTGTGTTCAACTCACAGAGGTGAACCTTTCCTTTGCTAGAGCAGTTATGAAACACTCTTTTTGTAGAATCTGCAAGTGTTCATTTGGAGCGCTTTGAGGCCTATGGTGGAAAAAGAAATATCTTCACATAAAACCTAGACAGAAGCATTCTTTGAAACTTCTTTATGATGTGTGCATTCAACTCACAGAGTTGAACCTTCTTTTTCATGGAGCAGTTTGGAAAGAGTCTTTTTGCAGCATCTGCAAGTGGATATTTGGAGCTCTTTCAGGCCTTTGTTAGAAGCGGGAATATCTTCCCATAAAAACTAAACCGAAGCATTCTCACAAACTGCTTTGTGATGTGTGTGTTCAACTCACAGAGGTGAACCTTTCCTTTGCTAGAGCAGTTATGAAACACTCTTTTTGTAGAATCTGCAAGTGTTCATTTGGAGCGCTTTGAGGCCTATGGTGGAAAAAGAAATATCTTCATATATAAACAAGGCAGAAGCATTCTCAGAAACCCCTTTATGATGTGTGCATTCAACTCAGAGAGATAAGCCTTCCTTTTGATAGAGCAGTTTTGAACCTGTGTTTTTGCAGAATCTGCAAGTGGATATTTGGAGCCCTTTCAGGCCTTCGTTGGAAACGGGAATATCTTCCCATAAAAACTAAACAGAAGAGTTCTGTGAAACTGCTTTGTGTAGTATGAATCCAACTCACAGAGTTGAACACTTCCTTTGAAAGAGCAGTTTTGAAACACTCTTTTTGTAGAATCTGCAAGTGTTCGTTTGGAGCGCTTTGAGGCCTATGGTGGAAAAGGAAATATCTTCACATATAAAGCAGGCAGAAGCATTCTCAGAAACCTCTTTATGATGTGTGCATTCAACTCGGAGAGATAAGCCTTCCTTTTGATAGAGCAGTTTTGAAAGTGTGTTTTGGCAGAATCTGCAAGTGGATACTTAGAGCCCTTTCAGGCCTTCGTTGCAAACGGGAATATCTTCCCATAAAAACTAAACAGAAGCGTTCTGTGAAACTGCTTTGTGAAGTATGAATCCAACTCACAGAGTTGAACACTTCTTTTGAAAGAGCAGCTTTGAAACACTCTTTTTGTAGAATCTGCAAGTGTTCATTTGGAGCGCTTTGAGGCCTATGGTGGAAAAGGAAATATCTTCACATAAAACCTAGACAGAAGCATTCTTTGAAACTTCTTTATGATGTGTGCATCCAACTCACAGAGCTGAACATTCCTTTTCATGGAGCAGTTTGGAAAGAGTCTTTTTGCAGCATCTGCAAGTGGATATTTGGAGCTCTTTCAGGCCTTTGTTAGAAGCGGGAATATCTTCCCATTAAAACTGGACAGAAGCATTCTCACAAACTGCTTTGAGATGTGTGTGTTCAACTCACAGAGGTGAACCTTTCCTTTGCTAGAGCAGTTATGAAACACTCTTTTTGTAGAATCTGCAAGTGTTCATTTGGAGCGATTTGAGGCCTATGGTGGAAAAAGAAATATCTTCATATATAAACAAGGCAGAAGCATTCTCAGAAAGTTCTTTATGATGTGTGCATTCAACTCAGAGAGATAAGCCTTCCTTTTGATAGAGCAGTTTTGAAACTGTATTTTTGCAGAATCTGCAAGTGGATATTTGGAGCCCTTTCAGGCCTTCGTTGGAAACGGGAATATCTTCCCATAAAAACTAAACAGAAGAGTTCTGTGAAACTGCTTTGTGTAGTATGAATCCAACTCACAGAGTTGAACACTTCCTTTCAAAGAGCAGTTTTGAAACACTCTTTTTGTAGAATCTGCAAGTGTTCGTTTGGAGCGCTTTGAGGCCTATGGTGGAAAAGGAAATATCTTCACATATAAACCAGGCAGAAGCATTCTCAGAAACCTCTTTATGATGTGTGCATTCAACTCGGAGAGATAAGCCTTCCTTTTGATAGAGCAGTTTTGAAACTGTGTTTTGGCAGAATCTGCAAGTGGATACTTAGAGCCCTTTCAGGCCTTCGTTGCAAACGGGAATATCTTCCCATAAAAACGAAACAGAAACGTTCTGTGAAACTGCTTTGTGAAGTATGAATCCAACTCACAGAGTTGAACACTTCTTTTGAAAGAGCAGCTTTGAAACACTCTTTTTGTAGAATCTACATGTGTTCATTTGGAGCGCTTTGAGGCCTATGGTGGAAAAGGAAATATCGTCACATAATACCTAGACAGAAGCATTCTTTGAAACTTCTTTATGATGTGTGCATTCAACTCACAGAGTTGAACCTTCCTTTTCATGGAGCAGTTTGGAAAGAGTCTTTTTGCAGCATCTGCAAGTGGATATTTGGAGCTCTTTCAGGCCTTTGTTAGAAGCGGGAATATCTTCCCATAAAAACTGGACAGAAGCATTCTCACAAACTGCTTTGTGATGTGTGTGTTCAACTCACAGAGGTGAACCTTTCCTTTGCTAGAGCAGTTATGAAACACTCTTTTTGTAGAATCTGCAAGTGTTCATTTGGAGCGATTTGAGGCCTATGGTGGAAAAAGAAATATCTTCATATATAAACAAGGCAGAAGCATTCTCAGAAAGCTCTTTATGATGTGTGCATTCAACTCAGAGAGATAAGCCTTCCTTTTGATAGAGCAGTTTTGAAACTGTGTTTTTGCAGAATCTGCAAGTGGATATTTGGAGCCCTTTCAGGCCTTCGTTGGAAACGGGAATATCTTCCCATAAAAACTAAACAGAAGAGTTCTGTGAAACTGCTTTGTGTAGTATGAATCCAACTCACAGAGTTGAACACTTCTTTTGAAAGAGTAGTTTTGAAACACTCTTTTTGTAGAATCTGCAAGTGTTCGTTTGGAGCGCTTTGAGGCCTATGGTGGAAAAGGAAATATCTTCACATATAAACCAGGCAGAAGCATTCTCAGAAACCTCTTTATGATGTGTGCATTCAACTCGGAGAGATAAGCCTTCCTTTTGATAGAGCAGTTTTGAAAGTGTGTTTTGCAGAATCTGCAAGTGGATACTTAGAGCCCTTTCAGGCCTTCGTTGCAAACGGGAATATCTTCCCATAAAAACGAAACAGAAACGTTCTGTGAAACTGCTTTGTGAAGTATGAATCCAACTAACAGAGTTGAACACTTCCTTTGAAAGAGCAGCTTTGAAACACTCTTTTTGTAGAATCTACATGTGTTCATTTGGAGCGCTTTGAGGCCTATGGTGGAAAAGGAAATATCGTCACATAATACCTAGACAGAAGCATTCTTTGAAACTTCTTTATGATGTGTGCATTCAACTCACAGAGTTGAACTTTCCTTTTCATGGAGCAGTTTGGAAAGAGTCTTTTTGCAGCATCTGCAAGTGGATATTTGGAGCTCTTTCAGGCCTTTGTTAGAAGCGGGAATATCTTCCCATTAAAACTGGACAGAAGCATTCTCACAAACTGCTTTGTGATGTGTGTGTTCAACTCACAGAGGTGAACCTTTCCTTTGCTAGAGCAGTTATGAAACACTCTTTTTGTAGAATCTGCAAGTGTTCATTTGGAGCGCTTTGAGGCCTATGGTGGAAAAAGAAATATCTTCATATATAAACAAGGCAGAAGCATTCTCAGAAACCCCTTTATGATGTGTGCATTCAACTCAGAGAGATAAGCCTTCCTTTTGATAGAGCAGTTTTGAACCTGTGTTTTTGCAGAATCTGCAAGTGGATATTTGGAGCCCTTTCAGGCCTTCGTTGGAAACGGGAATATCTTCCCATAAAAAGTAAACAGAAGAGTTCTGTGAAACTGCTTTGTGTAGTATGAATCCAACTCACAGAGTTGAACACTTCCTTTGAAAGAGCAGTTTTGAAACACTCTTTTTGTAGAATCTGCAAGTGTTCGTTTGGAGCGCTTTGAGGCCTATGGTGGAAAAGGAAATATCTTCACATATAAACCAGGCAGAAGCATTCTCAGAAACCTCTTTATGATGTGTGCATTCAACTCGGAGAGATAAGCCTTCCTTTTGATAGAGCAGTTTTGAAAGTGTGTTTTGGCAGAATCTGCAAGTGGATACTTAGAGCCCTTTCAGGCCTTCGTTGCAAACGGGAATATCTTCCCATAAAAACGAAACAGAAATGTTCTGTGAAACTGCTTTGTGAAGTATGAATCCAACTCACAGAGTTGAACACTTCCTTTGAAAGAGCAGCTTTGAAACACTCTTTTTGTAGAATCTACATGTGTTCATTTGGAGCGCTTTGAGGCCTATGGTGGAAAAGGAAATATCGTCGCATAATACCTAGACAGAAGCATTCTTTGAAACTTCTTTATGATGTGTGCATTCAACTCACAGAGTTGAACTTTCCTTTTCATGGAGCAGTTTGGAAAGAGTCTTTTTGCAGCATCTGCAAGTGGATATTTGGAGCTCTTTCAGGCCTTTGCTAGAAGCGGGAATATCTTCCCATAAAAACTGGACAGAAGCATTCTCACAAACTGCTTTGAGATGTGTGTGTTCAACTCACAGAGGTGAACCTTTCCTTTGCTAGAGCAGTTATGAAACACTCTTTTTGTAGAATCTGCAAGTGTTCATTTGGAGCGTTTTGAGGCCTATGGTGGAAAAAGAAATATCTTCATATATAAACAAGGCAGAAGCATTCTCAGAAAGCTCTTTATGATGTGTGCATTCAACTCAGAGAGATAAGCCTTCCTTTTGATAGAGCAGTTTTGAAACTGTGTTTTTGCAGAATCTGCAAGTGGATATTTGGAGCCCTTTCAGGCCTTCGTTGGAAACGGGAATATCTTCCCATAAAAACTAAACAGAAGAGTTCTGTGAAACTGCTTTGTGTAGTATGAATCCAACTCACAGAGTTGAACACTTCTTTTGAAAGAGTAGTTTTGCAACACTCTTTTTGTAGAATCTGCAAGTGTTCGTTTGGAGCGCTTTGAGGCCTATGGTGGAAAAGGAAATATCTTCACATATAAACCAGGCAGAAGCATTCTCAGAAACCTCTTTATGATGTGTGCATTCAACTCGGAGAGATAAGCCTTCCTTTTGATAGAGCAGTTTTGAAACTGTGTTTTGGCAGAATCTGCAAGTGGATACTTAGAGCCCTTTCAGGCCTTCGTTGCAAACGGGAATATCTTCCGATAAAAACGAAACAGAAACGTTCTGTGAAACTGCTTTGTGAAGTATGAATCCAACTCACAGAGTTGAACACTTCTTTTGAAAGAGCAGCTTTGAAACACTCTTTTTGTAGAATCTGCAAGTGTTCATTTGGAGCGCTTTGAGGCCTATGGTGGAAAAGGAAATATCTTCACATAAAACCTAGACAGAAGCATTCTTTGAAACTTCTTTATGATGTGTGCATTCAACTCACAGAGTTGAACCTTCTTTTTCATGGAGCAGTTTGGAAATAGTCTTTTTGCAGCATCTGCAAGTGGATATTTGGAGCTCTTTCAGGCCTTTGTTAGAAGCGGGAATATCTTCCCATAAAAACTAAACCGAAGCATTCTCACAAACTGCTTTGTGATGTGTGTGTTCAACTCACAGAGGTGAACCTTTCCTTTGCTAGAGCAGTTATGAAACACTCTTTTTGTAGAATCTGCAAGTGTTCATTTGGAGCGCTTTGAGGCCTATGGTGGAAAAAGAAATATCTTCATATATAAGCAAGGCAGAAGCATTCTCAGAAACCCCTTTATGATGTGTGCATTCAACTCAGAGAGATAAGCCTTCCTTTTGATAGAGCAGTTTTGAACCTGTGTTTTTGCAGAATGTGCAAGTGGATATTTGGAGCCCTTTCAGCCCTTCGTTGGAAACGGGAATATCTTCCCATAAAAAGTAAACAGAAGAGTTCTGTGAAACTGCTTTGTGTAGTATGAATCCAACTGACAGAGTTGAACACTTCCTTTGAAAGAGCAGTTTTGAAACACTCTTTTTGTAGAATCTGCAAGTGTTCGTTTGGAGCGCTTTGAGGCCTATGGTGGAAAAGGAAATATCTTCACATATAAACCAGGCAGAAGCATTCTCAGAAACCTCTTTATGATGTGTGCATTCAACTCGGAGAGATAAGCCTTCCTTTTGATAGAGCAGTTTTGAAAGTGTGTTTTGCAGAATCTGCAAGTGGATACTTAGAGCCCTTTCAGGCCTTCGTTGCAAACGGGAATATCTTCCCATAAAAACGAAACAGAAAAGTTCTGTGAAACTGCTTTGTGAAGTATGAATCCAACTCACAGAGTTGAACACTTCCTTTGAAAGAGCAGCTTTGAAACACTCTTTTTGTAGAATCTACATGTGTTCATTTGGAGCGCTTTGAGGCCTATGGTGGAAAAGGAAATATCGTCACATAATACCTAGACAGAAGCATTCTTTGAAACTTCTTTATGATGTGTGCATTCAACTCACAGAGTTGAACTTTCCGTTTCATGGAGCAGTTTGGAAAGAGTCTTTTTGCAGCATCTGCAAGTGGATATTTGGAGCTCTTTCAGGCCTTTGCTAGAAGCGGGAATATCTTCCCATAAAAACTGGACAGAAGCATTCTCACAAACTGCTTTGAGATGTGTGTGTTCAACTCACAGAGGTGAACCTTTCCTTTGCTAGAGCAGTTATGAAACACTCTTTTTGTAGAATCTGCAAGTGTTCATTTGGAGCGATTTGAGGCCTATGGTGGAAAAAGAAATATCTTCATATATAAACAAGGCAGAACCATTCTCAGAAAGTTCTTTATGATGTGTGCATTCAACTCAGAGAGATAAGCCTTCCTTTTGATAGAGCAGTTTTGAAACTGTATTTTTGCAGAATCTGCAAGTGGATAATTGGAGCCCTTTCAGGCCTTCGTTGGAAACGGGAATATCTTCCCATAAAAACTAAACAGAAGAGTTCTGTGAAACTGCTTTGTGTAGTATGAATCCAACTCACAGAGTTGAACACTTCCTTTGAAAGAGCAGTTTTGAAACACTCTTTTTGTAGAATCTGCAAGTGTTCGTTTGGAGCGCTTTGAGGCCTATGGTGGAAAAGGAAATATCTTCACATATAAACCAGGCAGAAGCATTCTCAGAAACCTCTTTATGATGTGTGCATTCAACTCGGAGAGATAAGCCTTCCTTTTGATAGAGCAGTTTTGAAAGTGTGTTTTGGCAGAATCTGCAAGTGGATACTTAGAGCCCTTTCAGGCCTTCGTTGCAAACGGGAATATCTTCCCATAAAAACGAAACAGAAACGTTCTGTGAAACTGCTTTGTGAAGTATGAATCCAACACACAGAGTTGAACACTTCCTTTGAAAGAGCAGCTTTGAAACACTCTTTTTGTAGAATCTACATGTGTTCATTTGGAGCGCTTTGAGGCCTATGGTGGAAAAGGAAATATCGTCACATAATACCTAGACAGAAGCATTCTTTGAAACTTCTTTATGATGTGTGCATTCAGCTCACAGAGTTGAACTTTCCTTTTCATGGAGCAGTTTGGAAAGAGTCTTTTTGCAGCATCTGCAAGTGGATATGTGGAGCTCTTTCATGCCTTTGTTAGAAGCGGGAATATCTTCCCATTAAAACTGGACAGAAGCATTCTCACAAACTGCTTTGTGATGTGTGTGTTCAACTCACAGAGGTGAACCTTTCCTTTGCTAGAGCAGTTATGAAACACTCTTTTTGTAGAATCTGCAAGTGTTCATTTGGAGCGCTTTGAGGCCTATGGTGGAAAAAGAAATATCTTCACATAAAACCTAGACAGAAGCATTCTTTGAAACTTCTTTATGATGTGTGCATTCAACTCACAGAGTTGAACCTTCTTTTTCATGGAGCAGTTTGGAAAGAGTCTTTTTGCAGCATCTGCAAGTGGATATTTGGAGCTCTTTCAGGCCTTTGTTAGAAGCGGGAATATCTTCCCATAAAAACTAAACCGAAGCATTCTCACAAACTGCTTTGTGATGTGTGTGTTCAACTCACAGAGGTGAACCTTTCCTTTGCTAGAGCAGTTATGAAACACTCTTTTTGTAGAATCTGCAAGTGTTCATTTGGAGCGCTTTGAGGCCTATGGTGGAAAAAGAAATATCTTCATATATAAACAAGGCAGAAGCATTCTCAGAAACCCCTTTATGATGTGTGCATTCAACTCAGAGAGATAAGCCTTCCTTTTGATAGAGCAGTTTTGAACCTGTGTTTTTGCAGAATCTGCAAGTGGATATTTGGAGCCCTTTCAGGCCTTCGTTGGAAACGGGAATATCTTCCCATAAAAACTAAACAGAAGAGTTCTGTGAAACTGCTTTGTGTAGTATGAATCCAACTCACAGAGTTGAACACTTCCTTTGAAAGAGCAGTTTTGAAACACTCTTTTTGTAGAATCTGCAAGTGTTCGTTTGGAGCGCTTTGAGGCCTATGGTGGAAAAGGAAATATCTTCACATATAAACCAGGCAGAAGCATTCTCAGAAACCTCTTTATGATGTGTGCATTCAACTCGGAGAGATAAGCCTTCCTTTTGATAGAGCAGTTTTGAAAGTGTGTTTTGGCAGAATCTGCAAGTGGATACTTAGAGCCCTTTCAGGCCTTCGTTGCAAACGGGAATATCTTCCCATAAAAACTAAACAGAAGCGTTCTGCGAAACTGCTTTGTGAAGTATGAATCCAACTCACAGAGTTGAACACTTCTTTTGAAAGAGCAGCTTTGAAAAACTCTTTTTGTAGAATCTGCAAGTGTTCATTTGGAGCGCTTTGAGGCCTATGGTGGAAAAGGAAATATCTTCACATAAAACCTAGACAGAAGCATTCTTTGAAACTTCTTTATGATGTGTGCATTCAACTCACAGAGCTGAACATTCCTTTTCATGGAGCAGTTTGGAAAGAGTCTTTTTGCAGCATCTGCAAGTGGATATTTGGAGCTCTTTCAGGCCTTTGTTAGAAGCGGGAATATCTTCCCATTAAAACTGGACGGAAGCATTCTCACAAACTGCTTTGTGATGTGTGTGTTCAACTCACAGAGGTGAACCTTTCCTTTGCTAGAGCAGTTATGAAACACTCTTTTTGTAGAATCTGCAAGTGTTCATTTGGAGCGCTTTGAGGCCTATGGTGGAAAAAGAAATATCTTCACATAAAACCTAGACAGAAGCATTCTTTGAAACTTCTTTATGATGTGTGCATTCAACTCACAGAGTTGAACCTTCTTTTTCATGGAGCAGTTTGGAAAGAGTCTTTTTGCAGCATCTGCAAGTGGATATTTGGAGCTCTTTCAGGCCTTTGTTAGAAGCGGGAATATCTTCCCATAAAAACTAAACCGAAGCATTCTCACAAACTGCTTTGTGATGTGTGTGTTCAACTCACAGAGGTGAACCTTTCCTTTGCTAGAGCAGTTATGAAACACTCTTTTTGTAGAATCTGCAAGTGTTCATTTGGAGCGCTTTGAGGCCTATGGTGGAAAAAGAAATATCTTCATATATAAACAAGGCAGAAGCATTCTCAGAAACCCCTTTATGATGTGTGCATTCAACTCAGAGAGATAAGCCTTCCTTTTGATAGAGCAGTTTTGATCCTGTGTTTTTGCAGAATCTGCAAGTGGATATTTGGAGCCCTTTCAGGCCTTCGTTGGAAACGGGAATATCTTCCCATAAAAACTAAACAGAAGAGTTCTGTGAAACTGCTTTGTGTAGTATGAATCCAACTCACAGAGTTGAACACTTCCTTTGAAAGAGCAGTTTTGAAACACTCTTTTTGTAGAATCTGCAAGTGTTCGTTTGGAGCGCTTTGAGGCCTATGGTGGAAAAGGAAATATCTTCACATATAAACCAGGCAGAAGCATTCTCAGAAACCTCTTTATGATGTGTGCATTCAACTCGGAGAGATAAGCCTTCCTTTTGATAGAGCAGTTTTGAAAGTGTGTTTTGGCAGAATCTGCAAGTGGATACTCAGAGCCCTTTCAGGCCTTCGTTGCAAACGGGAATATCTTCCCATAAAAACGAAACAGAAACGTTCTGTGAAACTGCTTTGTGAAGTATGAATCCAACACACAGAGTTGAACACTTCCTTTGAAAGAGCAGCTTTGAAACACTCTTTTTGTAGAATCTACATGTGTTCATTTGGAGCGCTTTGAGGCCTATGGTGGAAAAGGAAATATCGTCACATAATACCTAGACAGAAGCATTCTTTGAAACTTCTTTATGATGTGTGCATTCAGCTCACAGAGTTGAACTTTCCTTTTCATGGAGCAGTTTGGAAAGAGTCTTTTTGCAGCATCTGCAAGTGGATATGTGGAGCTCTTTCATGCCTTTGTTAGAAGCGGGAATATCTTCCCATTAAAACTGGACAGAAGCATTCTCACAAACTGCTTTGTGATGTGTGTGTTCAACTCACAGAGGTGAACCTTTCCTTTGCTAGAGCAGTTATGAAACACTCTTTTTGTAGAATCTGCAAGTGTTCATTTGGAGCGCTTTGAGGCCTATGGTGGAAAAAGAAATATCTTCACATAAAACCTAGACAGAAGCATTCTTTGAAACTTCTTTATGATGTGTGCATTCAACTCACAGAGTTGAACCTTCTTTTTCATGGAGCAGTTTGGAAAGAGTCTTTTTGCAGCATCTGCAAGTGGATATTTGGAGCTCTTTCAGGCCTTTGTTAGAAGCGGGAATATCTTCCCATAAAAACTAAACCGAAGCATTCTCACAAACTGCTTTGTGATGTGTGTGTTCAACTCACAGAGGTGAACCTTTCCTTTGCTAGAGCAGTTATGAAACACTCTTTTTGTAGAATCTGCAAGTGTTCATTTGGAGCGCTTTGAGGCCTATGGTGGAAAAAGAAATATCTTCATATATAAACAAGGCAGAAGCATTCTCAGAAACCCCTTTATGATGTGTGCATTCAACTCAGAGAGATAAGCCTTCCTTTTGATAGAGCAGTTTTGAACCTGTGTTTTTGCAGAATCTGCAAGTGGATATTTGGAGCCCTTTCAGGCCTTCGTTGGAAACGGGAATATCTTCCCATAAAAACTAAACAGAAGAGTTCTGTGAAACTGCTTTGTGTAGTATGAATCCAACTCACAGAGTTGAACACTTCCTTTGAAAGAGCAGTTTTGAAACACTCTTTTTGTAGAATCTGCAAGTGTTCGTTTGGAGCGCTTTGAGGCCTATGGTGGAAAAGGAAATATCTTCACATATAAACCAGGCAGAAGCATTCTCAGAAACCTCTTTATGATGTGTGCATTCAACTCGGAGAGATAAGCCTTCCTTTTGATAGAGCAGTTTTGAAAGTGTGTTTTGGCAGAATCTGCAAGTGGATACTTAGAGCCCTTTCAGGCCTTCGTTGCAAACGGGAATATCTTCCCATAAAAACTAAACAGAAGCGTTCTGCGAAACTGCTTTGTGAAGTATGAATCCAACTCACAGAGTTGAACACTTCTTTTGAAAGAGCAGCTTTGAAAAACTCTTTTTGTAGAATCTGCAAGTGTTCATTTGGAGCGCTTTGAGGCCTATGGTGGAAAAGGAAATATCTTCACATAAAACCTAGACAGAAGCATTCTTTGAAACTTCTTTATGATGTGTGCATTCAACTCACAGAGCTGAACATTCCTTTTCATGGAGCAGTTTGGAAAGAGTCTTTTTGCAGCATCTGCAAGTGGATATTTGGAGCTCTTTCAGGCCTTTGTTAGAAGCGGGAATATCTTCCCATTAAAACTGGACGGAAGCATTCTCACAAACTGCTTTGTGATGTGTGTGTTCAACTCACAGAGGTGAACCTTTCCTTTGCTAGAGCAGTTATGAAACACTCTTTTTGTAGAATCTGCAAGTGTTCATTTGGAGCGCTTTGAGGCCTATGGTGGAAAAAGAAATATCTTCACATAAAACCTAGACAGAAGCATTCTTTGAAACTTCTTTATGATGTGTGCATTCAACTCACAGAGTTGAACCTTCTTTTTCATGGAGCAGTTTGGAAAGAGTCTTTTTGCAGCATCTGCAAGTGGATATTTGGAGCTCTTTCAGGCCTTTGTTAGAAGCGGGAATATCTTCCCATAAAAACTAAACCGAAGCATTCTCACAAACTGCTTTGTGATGTGTGTGTTCAACTCACAGAGGTGAACCTTTCCTTTGCTAGAGCAGTTATGAAACACTCTTTTTGTAGAATCTGCAAGTGTTCATTTGGAGCGCTTTGAGGCCTATGGTGGAAAAAGAAATATCTTCATATATAAACAAGGCAGAAGCATTCTCAGAAACCCCTTTATGATGTGTGCATTCAACTCAGAGAGATAAGCCTTCCTTTTGATAGAGCAGTTTTGATCCTGTGTTTTTGCAGAATCTGCAAGTGGATATTTGGAGCCCTTTCAGGCCTTCGTTGGAAACGGGAATATCTTCCCATAAAAACTAAACAGAAGAGTTCTGTGAAACTGCTTTGTGTAGTATGAATCCAACTCACAGAGTTGAACACTTCCTTTGAAAGAGCAGTTTTGAAACACTCTTTTTGTAGAATCTGCAAGTGTTCGTTTGGAGCGCTTTGAGGCCTATGGTGGAAAAGGAAATATCTTCACATATAAACCAGGCAGAAGCATTCTCAGAAACCTCTTTATGATGTGTGCATTCAACTCGGAGAGATAAGCCTTCCTTTTGATAGAGCAGTTTTGAAAGTGTGTTTTGGCAGAATCTGCAAGTGGATACTTAGAGCCCTTTCAGGCCTTCGTTGCAAACGGGAATATCTTCCCATAAAAACGAAACAGAAACGTTCTGTGAAACTGCTTTGTGAAGTATGAATCCAACACACAGAGTTGAACACTTCCTTTGAAAGAGCAGCTTTGAAACACTCTTTTTGTAGAATCTACATGTGTTCATTTGGAGCGCTTTGAGGCCTATGGTGGAAAAGGAAATATCGTCACATAATACCTAGACAGAAGCATTCTTTGAAACTTCTTTATGATGTGTGCATTCAGCTCACAGAGTTGAACTTTCCTTTTCATGGAGCAGTTTGGAAAGAGTCTTTTTGCAGCATCTGCAAGTGGATATGTGGAGCTCTTTCAGGCCTTTGTTAGAAGCGGGAATATCTTCCCATTAAAACTGGACAGAAGCATTCTCACAAACTGCTTTGTGATGTGTGTGTTCAACTCACAGAGGTGAACCTTTCCTTTGCTAGAGCAGTTATGAAACACTCTTTTTGTAGAATCTGCAAGTGTTCATTTGGAGCGCTTTGAGGCCTATGGTGGAAAAAGAAATATCTTCACATAATACCTAGACAGAAGCATTCTTTGAAACTTCTTTATGATGTGTGCATTCAACTCACAGAGTTGAACCTTCTTTTTCATGGAGCAGTTTGGAAAGAGTCTTTTTGCAGCATCTGCAAGTGGATATTTGGAGCTCTTTCAGGCCTTTGTTAGAAGCGGGAATATCTTCCCATAAAAACTAAACCGAAGCATTCTCACAAACTGCTTTGTGATGTGTGTGTTCAACTCACAGAGGTGAACCTTTCCTTTGCTAGAGCAGTTATGAAACACTCTTTTTGTAGAATCTGCAAGTGTTCATTTGGAGCGCTTTGAGGCCTATGGTGGAAAAAGAAATATCTTCATATATAAACAAGGCAGAAGCATTCTCAGAAACCCCTTTATGATGTGTGCATTCAACTCAGAGAGATAAGCCTTCCTTTTGATAGAGCAGTTTTGAACCTGTGTTTTTGCAGAATCTGCAAGTGGATATTTGGAGCCCTTTCAGGCCTTCGTTGGAAACGGGAATATCTTCCCATAAAAACTAAACAGAAGAGTTCTGTGAAACTGCTTTGTGTAGTATGAATCCAACTCACAGAGTTGAACACTTCCTTTGAAAGAGCAGTTTTGAAACACTCTTTTTGTAGAATCTGCAAGTGTTCGTTTGGAGCGCTTTGAGGCCTATGGTGGAAAAGGAAATATCTTCACATATAAACCAGGCAGAAGCATTCTCAGAAACCTCTTTATGATGTGTGCATTCAACTCGGAGAGATAAGCCTTCCTTTTGATAGAGCAGTTTTGAAAGTGTGTTTTGGCAGAATCTGCAAGTGGATACTTAGAGCCCTTTCAGGCCTTCGTTGCAAACGGGAATATCTTCCCATAAAAACGAAACAGAAACGTTCTGTGAAACTGCTTTGTGAAGTATGAATCGAACTCACAGATTTGAACACTTCCTTTGAAAGAGCAGCTTTGAAACACTCTTTTTGTAGAATCTACATGTGTTCATTTGGAGCGCTTTGAGGCCTATGGTGGAAAAGGAAATATCGTCACATAATACCTAGACAGAAGCATTCTTTGAAACTTCTTTATGATGTGTGCATTCAACTCACAGAGTTGAACTTTCCTTTTCATGGAGCAGTTTGGAAAGAGTCTTTTTGCAGCATCTGCAAGTGGATATTTGGAGCTCTTTCAGGCCTTTGCTAGAAGCGGGAATATCTTCCCATGAAAACTGGACAGAAGCATTCTCACAAACTGCTTTGAGATGTGTGTGTTCAACTCACAGAGGTGAACCTTTCCTTTGCTAGAGCAGTTATGAAACACTCTTTTTGTAGAATCTGCAAGTGTTCATTTGGAGCGATTTGAGGCCTATGGTGGAAAAAGAAATATCTTCATATATAAACAAGGCAGAAGCATTCTCAGAAAGTTCTTTATGATGTGTGCATTCAACTCAGAGAGATAAGCCTTCCTTTTGATAGAGCAGTTTTGAAACTGTATTTTTGCAGAATCTGCAAGTGGATATTTGGAGCCCTTTCAGGCCTTCGTTGGAAACGGGAATATCTTCCCATAAAAACTAAACAGAAGAGTTCTGTGAAACTGCTTTGTGTAGTATGAATCCAACTCACAGAGTTGAACACTTCCTTTGAAAGAGCAGTTTTGAAACACTCTTTTTGTAGAATCTGCAAGTGTTCGTTTGGAGCGCTTTGAGGCCTATGGTGGAAAAGGAAATATCTTCACATATAAACCAGGCAGAAGCATTCTCAGAAACCTCTTTATGATGTGTGCATTCAACTCGGAGAGATAAGCCTTCCTTTTGATAGAGCAGTTTTGAAACTGTGTTTTGGCAGAATCTGCAAGTGGATACTTAGAGCCCTTTCAGGCCTTCGTTGCAAACGGGAATATCTTCCCATAAAAACGAAACAGAAACGTTCTGTGAAACTGCTTTGTGAAGTATGAATCCAACTCACAGAGTTGAACCCTTCTTTTGAAAGAGCAGCTTTGAAACACTCTTTTTGTAGAATCTACATGTGTTCATTTGGAGCGCTTTGAGGCCTATGGTGGAAAAGGAAATATCGTCACATAATACCTAGACAGAAGCATTCTTTGAAACTTCTTTATGATGTGTGCATTCAACTCACAGAGTTGAACCTTCTTTTTCATGGAGCAGTTTGGAAAGAGTCTTTTTGCAGCATCTGCAAGTGGATATTTGGAGCTCTTTCAGGCCTTTGTTAGAAGCGGGAATATCTTCCCATTAAAACTGGACAGAAGCATTCTCACAAACTGCTTTGTGATGTGTGTGTTCAACTCACAGAGGTGAACCTTTCCTTTGCTAGAGCAGTTATGAAACACTCTTTTTGTAGAATCTGCAAGTGTTCATTTGGAGCGCTTTGAGGCCTATGGTGGAAAAAGAAATATCTTCACATAAAACCTAGACAGAAGCATTCTTTGAAACTTCTTTATGATGTGTGCATTCAACTCACAGAGTTGAACCTTCTTTTTCATGGAGCAGTTTGGAAAGAGTCTTTTTGCAGCATCTGCAAGTGGATATTTGGAGCTCTTTCAGGCCTTTGTTAGAAGCGGGAATATCTTCCCATAAAAACTAAACCGAAGCATTCTCACAAACTGCTTTGTGATGTGTGTGTTCAACTCACAGAGGTGAACCTTTCCTTTGCTAGAGCAGTTATGAAACACTCTTTTTGTAGAATCTGCAAGTGTTCATTTGGAGCGCTTTGAGGCCTATGGTGGAAAAAGAAATATCTTCATATATAAACAAGGCAGAAGCATTCTCAGAAACCCCTTTATGATGTGTGCATTCAACTCAGAGAGATAAGCCTTCCTTTTGATAGAGCAGTTTTGAACCTGTGTTTTTGCAGAATCTGCAAGTGGATATTTGGAGCCCTTTCAGGCCTTCGTTGGAAACGGGAATATCTTCCCATAAAAACTAAACAGAAGAGTTCTGTGAAACTGCTTTGTGTAGTATGAATCCAACTCACAGAGTTGAACACTTCCTTTGAAAGAGCAGTTTTGAAACACTCTTTTTGTAGAATCTGCAAGTGTTCGTTTGGAGCGCTTTGAGGCCTATGGTGGAAAAGGAAATATCTTCACATATAAACCAGGCAGAAGCATTCTCAGAAACCTCTTTATGATGTGTGCATTCAACTCGGAGAGATAAGCCTTCCTTTTGATAGAGCAGTTTTGAAAGTGTGTTTTGGCAGAATCTGCAAGTGGATACTTAGAGCCCTTTCAGGCCTTCTTTGCAAACGGGAATATCTTCCCATAAAAACGAAACAGAAACGTTCTGTGAAACTGCTTTGTGAAGTATGAATCCAACTCACAGAGTTGAACACTTCCTTTGAAAGAGCAGCTTTGAAACACTCTTTTTGTAGAATCTACATGTGTTCATTTGGAGCGCTTTGAGGCCTATGGTGGAAAAGGAAATATCGTCACATAATACCTAGACAGAAGCATTCTTTGAAACTTCTTTATGATGTGTGCATTCAGCTCACAGAGTTGAACTTTCCTTTTCATGGAGCAGTTTGGAAAGAGTCTTTTTGCAGCATCTGCAAGTGGATATGTGGAGCTCTTTCAGGCCTTTGTTAGAAGCGGGAATATCTTCCCATTAAAACTGGACAGAAGCATTCTCACAAACTGCTTTGTGATGTGTGTGTTCAACTCACAGAGGTGAACCTTTCCTTTGCTAGAGCAGTTATGAAACACTCTTTTTGTAGAATCTGCAAGTGTTCATTTGGAGCGCTTTGAGGCCTATGGTGGAAAAAGAAATATCTTCACATAAAACCTAGACAGAAGCATTCTTTGAAACTTCTTTATGATGTGTGCATTCAACTCACAGAGTTGAACCTTCTTTTTCATGGAGCAGTTTGGAAAGAGTCTTTTTGCAGCATCTGCAAGTGGATATTTGGAGCTCTTTCAGGCCTTTGTTAGAAGCGGGAATATCTTCCCATAAAAACTAAACCGAAGCATTCTCACAAACTGCTTTGTGATGTGTGTGTTCAACTCACAGAGGTGAACCTTTCCTTTGCTAGAGCAGTTATGAAACACTCTTTTTGTAGAATCTGCAAGTGTTCATTTGGAGCGCTTTGAGGCCTATGGTGGAAAAAGAAATATCTTCATATATAAACAAGGCAGAAGCATTCTCAGAAACCCCTTTATGATGTGTGCATTCAACTCAGAGAGATAAGCCTTCCTTTTGATAGAGCAGTTTTGAACCTGTGTTTTTGCAGAATCTGCAAGTGGATATTTGGAGCCCTTTCAGGCCTTCGTTGGAAACGGGAATATCTTCCCATAAAAACTAAACAGAAGAGTTCTGTGAAACTGCTTTGTGTAGTATGAATCCAACTCACAGAGTTGAACACTTCCTTTGAAAGAGCAGTTTTGAAACACTCTTTTTGTAGAATCTGCAAGTGTTCGTTTGGAGCGCTTTGAGGCCTATGGTGGAAAAGGAAATATCTTCACATATAAACCAGGCAGAAGCATTCTCAGAAACCTCTTTATGATGTGTGCATTCAACTCGGAGAGATAAGCCTTCCTTTTGATAGAGCAGTTTTGAAAGTGTGTTTTGGCAGAATCTGCAAGTGGATACTTAGAGCCCTTTCAGGCCTTCGTTGCAAACGGGAATATCTTCCCATAAAAACGAAACAGAAACGTTCTGTGAAACTGCTTTGTGAAGTATGAATCCAACTCACAGAGTTGAACACTTCCTTTGAAAGAGCAGCTTTGAAACACTCTTTTTGTAGAATCTACATGTGTTCATTTGGAGCGCTTTGAGGCCTATGGTGGAAAAGGAAATATCGTCACATAATACCTAGACAGAAGCATTCTTTGAAACTTCTTTATGATGTGTGCATTCAACTCACAGAGTTGAACTTTCCTTTTCATGGAGCAGTTTGGAAAGAGTCTTTTTGCAGCATCTGCAAGTGGATATTTGGAGCTCTTTCAGGCCTTTGCTAGAAGCGGGAATATCTTCCCATAAAAACTGGACAGAAGCATTCTCACAAACTGCTTTGAGATGTGTGTGTACAACTCACAGAGGTGAACCTTTCCTTTGCTAGAGCAGTTATGAAACACTCTTTTTGTAGAATCTGCAAGTGTTCATTTGGAGCGATTTTAGGCCTATGGTGGAAAAAGAAATATCTTCATATATAAACAAGGCAGAAGCATTCTCAGAAAGTTCTTTATGATGTGTGCATTCAACTCAGAGAGATAAGCCTTCCTTTTGATAGAGCAGTTTTGAAACTGTATTTTTGCAGAATCTGCAAGTGGATATTTGGAGCCCTTTCAGGCCTTCGTTGGAAACGGGAATATCTTCCCATAAAAACTAAACAGAAGAGTTCTGTGAAACTGCTTTGTGTAGTATGAATCCAACTCACAGAGTTGAACACTTCCTTTGAAAGAGCAGTTTTGAAACACTCTTTTTGTAGAATCTGCAAGTGTTCGTTTGGAGCGCTTTGAGGCCTATGGTGGAAAAGGAAATATCTTCACATATAAACCAGGCAGAAGCATTCTCAGAAACCTCTTTATGATGTGTGCATTCAACTCGGAGAGATAAGCCTTCCTTTTGTTAGAGCAGTTTTGAAACTGTGTTTTGGCAGAATCTGCAAGTGGATACTTAGAGCCCTTCAGGCCTTCGTTGCAAACGGGAATATCTTCCCATAAAAACGAAACAGAAACGTTCTGTGAAACTGCTTTGTGAAGTATGAATCCAACTCACAGAGTTGAACCCTTCTTTTGAAAGAGCAGCTTTGAAACACTCTTTTTGTAGAATCTACATGTGTTCATTTGGAGCGCTTTGAGGCCTATGGTGGAAAAGGAAATATCGTCACATAATACCTAGACAGAAGCATTCTTTGAAACTTCTTTATGATGTGTGCATTCAACTCACAGAGTTGAACCTTCCTTTTCATGGAGCAGTTTGGAAAGAGTCTTTTTGCAGCATCTGCAAGTGGATATTTGGAGCTCTTTCAGGCCTTTGTTAGAAGCGGGAATATCTTCCCATAAAAACTGGACAGAAGCATTCTCACAAACTGCTTTGTGATGTGTGTGTTCAACTCACAGAGGTGAACCTTTCCTTTGCTAGAGCAGTTATGAAACACTCTTTTTGTAGAATCTGCAAGTGTTCATTTGGAGCGATTTGAGGCCTATGGTGGAAAAAGAAATATCTTCATATATAAACAAGGCAGAAGCATTCTCAGAAAGCTCTTTATGATGTGTGCATTCAACTCAGAGAGATAAGCCTTCCTTTTGATAGAGCAGTTTTGAAACTGTGTTTTTGCAGAATCTGCAAGTGGATATTTGGAGCCCTTTCAGGCCTTCGTTGGAAACGGGAATATCTTCCCATAAAAACTAAACAGAAGAGTTCTGTGAAACTGCTTTGTGTAGTATGAATCCAACTCACAGAGTTGAACACTTCCTTTGAAAGAGCAGTTTTGAAACACTCTTTTTGTAGAATCTGCAAGTGTTCGTTTGGAGCGCTTTGAGGCCTATGGTGGAAAAGGAAATATCTTCACATATAAACCAGGCAGAAGCATTCTCAGAAACCTCTTTATGATGTGTGCATTCAACTCGGAGAGATAAGCCTTCCTTTTGATAGAGCAGTTTTGAAAGTGTGTTTTGGCAGAATCTGCAAGTGGATACTTAGAGCCCTTTCAGGCCTTCGTTGCAAACGGGAATATCTTCCAATAAAAACGAAACAGAAACGTTCTGTGAAACTGCTTTGTGAAGTATGAATCCAACTCACAGAGTTGAACACTTCTTTTGAAAGAGCAGCTTTGAAACACTCTTTTTGTAGAATCTACATGTGTTCATTTGGAGCGCTTTGAGGCCTATGGTGGAAAAGGAAATATCGTCACATAATACCTAGACAGAAGCATTCTTTGAAACTTCTTTATGATGTGTGCATTCAACTCACAGAGTTGAACCTTCCTTTTCATGGAGCAGTTTGGAAAGAGTCTTTTTGCAGCATCTGCAAGTGGATATTTGGAGCTCTTTCAGGCCTTTGTTAGAAGCGGGAATATCTTCCCATAAAAACTGGACAGAAGCATTCTCACAAACTGCTTTGTGATGTGTGTGTTCAACTCACAGAGGTGAACCTTTCCTTTGCTAGAGCAGTTATGAAACACTCTTTTTGTAGAATCTGCAAGTGTTCATTTGGAGCGATTTGAGGCCTATGTTGGAAAAAGAAATATCTTCATATATAAACAAGGCAGAAGCATTCTCAGAAAGCTCTTTATGATGTGTGCATTCAACTCAGAGAGATAAGCCTTCCTTTTGATAGAGCAGTTTTGAAACTGTGTTTTTGCAGAATCTGCAAGTGGATATTTGGAGCCCTTTCAGGCCTTCGTTGGAAACGGGAATATCTTCCCATAAAAACTAAACAGAAGAGTTCTGTGAAACTGCTTTGTGTAGTATGAATCCAACTCACAGAGTTGAACACTTCTTTTGAAAGAGTAGTTTTGAAACACTCTTTTTGTAGAATCTGCAAGTGTTCGTTTGGAGCGCTTTGAGGCCTATGGTGGAAAAGGAAATATCTTCACATATAAACCAGGCAGAAGCATTCTCAGAAACCTCTTTATGATGTGTGCATTCAACTCGGAGAGATAAGCCTTCCTTTTGATAGAGCAGTTTTGAAACTGTGTTTTGGCAGAATCTGCAAGTGGATACTTAGAGCCCTTTCAGGCCTTCGTTGCAAACGGGAATATCTTCCGATAAAAACGAAACAGAAACGTTCTGTGAAACTGCTTTGTGAAGTATGAATCCAACTCACAGAGTTGAACACTTCTTTTGAAAGAGCAGCTTTGAAACACTCTTTTTGTAGAATCTGCAAGTGTTCATTTGGAGCGCTTTGAGGCCTATGGTGGAAAAGGAAATATCTTCACATAAAACCTAGACAGAAGCATTCTTTGAAACTTCTTTATGATGTGTGCATTCAACTCACAGAGCTGAACATTCCTTTTCATGGAGCAGTTTGGAAAGAGTCTTTTTGCAGCATCTGCAAGTGGATATTTGGAGCTCTTTCAGGCCTTTGTTAGAAGCGGGAATATCTTCCCATTAAAACTGGACAGAAGCATTCTCACAAACTGCTTTGTGATGTGTGTGTTCAACTCACAGAGGTGAACCTTTCCTTTGCTAGAGCAGTTATGAAACACTCTTTTTGTAGAATCTGCAAGTGTTCATTTGGAGCGCTTTGAGGCCTATGGTGGAAAAAGAAATATCTTCACATAAAACCTAGACAGAAGCATTCTTTGAAACTTCTTTATGATGTGTGCATTCAACTCACAGAGTTGAACCTTCTTTTTCATGGAGCAGTTTGGAAAGAGTCTTTTTGCAGCATCTGCAAGTGGATATTTGGAGCTCTTTCAGGCCTTTGTTAGAAGCGGGAATATATTCCCATAAAAACTAAACCGAAGCATTCTCACAAACTGCTTTGTGATGTGTGTGTTCAACTCACAGAGGTGAACCTTTCCTTTGCTAGAACAGTTATGAAACACTCTTTTTGTAGAATCTGCAAGTGTTCATTTGGAGCGCTTTGAGGCCTATGGTGGAAAAAGAAATACCTTCACATAAAACCTAGACAGAAGCATTCTTTGAAACTTCTTTATGATGTGTGCATTCAACTCACAGAGTTGAACATTCCTTTTCATGGAGCAGTTTGGAAAGAGTCTTTTTGCAGCATCTGCAAGTGGATATTTGGAGCTCTTTCAGGCCTTTGTTAGAAGCGGGAATATCTTCCCATAAAAACTAAACCGAAGCATTCTCACAAACTGCTTTGTGATGTGTGTGTTCAATTCACAGAGGTGAACCTTTCCTTTGCTAGAGCAGTTATGAAACACTCTTTTTGTAGAATCTGCAAGTGTTCATTTGGAGCGCTTTGAGGCCTATGGTGGAAAAAGAAATATCTTCATATATAAACAAGGCAAAAGCATTCTCAGAAACCCCTTTATGATGTGTGCATTCAACTCAGAGAGATAAGCCTTCCTTTTGATAGAGCAGTTTTGAACCTGTGTTTTTGCAGAATCTGCAAGTGGATATTTGGAGCCCTTTCAGGCCTTCGTTGGAAACGGGAATATCTTCCATTAAAAACTAAACAGAAGAGTTCTGTGAAACTGCTTTGTGTAGTATGAATCCAACTCACAGAGTTGAACACTTCCTTTGAAAGAGCAGTTTTGAAACACTCTTTTTGTAGAATCTGCAAGTGTTCGTTTGGAGCGCTTTGAGGCCTATGGTGGAAAAGGAAATATCTTCACATATAAACCAGGCAGAAGCATTCTCAGAAACCTCTTTATGATGTGTGCATTCAACTCGGAGAGATAAGCCTTCCTTTTGATAGAGCAGTTT
Source organism: Pongo abelii (assembly GCF_028885655.2). NCBI lineage: Eukaryota > Metazoa > Chordata > Mammalia > Primates > Hominidae > Pongo > Pongo abelii. The sequence continues at coordinate 81,806,615 of NC_071988.2, read as the reverse complement.
TGAAACTGTGTTTTGGCAGAATCTGCAAGTGGATACTTAGAGCCCTTTCAGGCCTTCGTTGCAAACGGGAATATCTTCCCATAAAAACGAAACAGAAACGTTCTGTGAAACTGCTTTGTGAAGTATGAATCCAACTCACAGAGTTGAACACTTCTTTTGAAAGAGCAGCTTTGAAACACTCTTTTTGTAGAATCTACATGTGTTCATTTGGAGCGCTTTGAGGCCTATGGTGGAAAAGGAAATATCGTCACATAATACCTAGACAGAAGCATTCTTTGAAACTTCTTTATGATGTGTGCATTCAGCTCACAGAGTTGAACTTTCCTTTTCATGGAGCAGTTTGGAAAGAGTCTTTTTGCAGCATCTGCAAGTGGATATGTGGAGCTCTTTCAGGCCTTTGTTAGAAGCGGGAATATCTTCCCATTAAAACTGGACAGAAGCATTCTCACAAACTGCTTTGTGATGTGTGTGTTCAACTCACAGAGGTGAACCTTTCCTTTGCTAGAGCAGTTATGAAACACTCTTTTTGTAGAATCTGCAAGTGTTCATTTGGAGCGCTTTGAGGCCTATGGTGGAAAAAGAAATATCTTCACATAAAACCTAGACAGAAGCATTCTTTGAAACTTCTTTATGATGTGTGCATTCAACTCACAGAGTTGAACCTTCTTTTTCATGGAGCAGTTTGGAAAGAGTCTTTTTGCAGCATCTGCAAGTGGATATTTGGAGCTCTTTCAGGCCTTTGTTAGAAGCGGGAATATCTTCCCATAAAAACTAAACCGAAGCATTCTCACAAACTGCTTTGTGATGTGTGTGTTCAACTCACAGAGGTGAACCTTTCCTTTGCTAGAGCAGTTATGAAACACTCTTTTTGTAGAATCTGCAAGTGTTCATTTGGAGCGCTTTGAGGCCTATGGTGGAAAAAGAAATATCTTCATATATAAACAAGGCAGAAGCATTCTCAGAAACCCCTTTATGATGTGTGCATTCAACTCAGAGAGATAAGCCTTCCTTTTGATAGAGCAGTTTTGAACCTGTGTTTTTGCAGAATCTGCAAGTGGATATTTGGAGCCCTTTCAGGCCTTCGTTGGAAACGGGAATATCTTCCCATAAAAACTAAACAGAAGAGTTCTGTGAAACTGCTTTGTGTAGTATGAATCCAACTCACAGAGTTGAACACTTCCTTTGAAAGAGCAGTTTTGAAACACTCTTTTTGTAGAATCTGCAAGTGTTCGTTTGGAGCGCTTTGAGGCCTATGGTGGAAAAGGAAATATCTTCACATATAAACCAGGCAGAAGCATTCTCAGAAACCTCTTTATGATGTGTGCATTCAACTCGGAGAGATAAGCCTTCCTTTTGATAGAGCAGTTTTGAAAGTGTGTTTTGGCAGAATCTGCAAGTGGATACTTAGAGCCCTTTCAGGCCTTCGTTGCAAACGGGAATATCTTCCCATAAAAACTAAACAGAAGCGTTCTGTGAAACTGCTTTGTGAAGTATGAATCCAACTCACAGAGTTGAACACTTCTTTTGAAAGAGCAGCTTTGAAACACTCTTTTTGTAGAATCTGCAAGTGTTCATTTGGAGCGCTTTGAGGCCTATGGTGGAAAAGGAAATATCTTCACATAAAACCTAGACAGAAGCATTCTTTGAAACTTCTTTATGATGTGTGCATCCAACTCACAGAGCTGAACATTCCTTTTCATGGAGCAGTTTGGAAACAGTCTTTTTGCAGCATCTGCAAGTGGATATTTGGAGCTCTTTCAGGCCTTTGTTAGAAGCGGGAATATCTTCCCATTAAAACTGGACGGAAGCATTCTCACAAACTGCTTTGTGATGTGTGTGTTCAACTCACAGAGGTGAACCTTTCCTTTGCTAGAGCAGTTATGAAACACTCTTTTTGTAGAATCTGCAAGTGTTCATTTGGAGCGCTTTGAGGCCTATGGTGGAAAAAGAAATATCTTCACATAAAACCTAGACAGAAGCATTCTTTGAAACTTCTTTATGATGTGTGCATTCAACTCACAGAGTTGAACCTTCTTTTTCATGGAGCAGTTTGGAAAGAGTCTTTTTGCAGCATCTGCAAGTGGATATTTGGAGCTCTTTCAGGCCTTTGTTAGAAGCGGGAATATCTTCCCATAAAAACTAAACCGAAGCATTCTCACAAACTGCTTTGTGATGTGTGTGTTCAACTCACAGAGGTGAACCTTTCCTTTGCTAGAGCAGTTATGAAACACTCTTTTTGTAGAATCTGCAAGTGTTCATTTGGAGCGATTTGAGGCCTATGGTGGAAAAAGAAATATCTTCATATATAAACAAGGCAGAAGCATTCTCAGAAACCCCTTTATGATGTGTGCATTCAACTCAGAGAGATAAGCCTTCCTTTTGATAGAGCAGTTTTGAACCTGTGTTTTTGCAGAATCTGCAAGTGGATATTTGGAGCCCTTTCAGGCCTTCGTTGGAAACGGGAATATCTTCCCATAAAAACTAAACAGAAGAGTTCTGTGAAACTGCTTTGTGTAGTATGAATCCAACTCACAGAGTTGAACACTTCCTTTGAAAGAGCAGTTTTGAAACACTCTTTTTGTAGAATCTGCAAGTGTTCGTTTGGAGCGCTTTGAGGCCTATGGTGGAAAAGGAAATATCTTCACATATAAACCAGGCAGAAGCATTCTCAGAAACCTCTTTATGATGTGTGCATTCAACTCGGAGAGATAAGCCTTCCTTTTGATAGAGCAGTTTTGAAAGTGTGTTTTGGCAGAATCTGCAAGTGGATACTTAGAGCCCTTTCAGGCCTTCGTTGCAAACGGGAATATCTTCCCATAAAAACGAAACAGAAACGTTCTGTGAAACTGCTTTGTGAAGTATGAATCCAACACACAGAGTTGAACACTTCCTTTGAAAGAGCAGCTTTGAAACACTCTTTTTGTAGAATCTACATGTGTTCATTTGGAGCGCTTTGAGGCCTATGGTGGAAAAGGAAATATCGTCACATAATACCTAGACAGAAGCATTCTTTGAAACTTCTTTATGATGTGTGCATTCAGCTCACAGAGTTGAACTTTCCTTTTCATGGAGCAGTTTGGAAAGAGTCTTTTTGCAGCATCTGCAAGTGGATATGTGGAGCTCTTTCAGGCCTTTGTTAGAAGCGGGAATATCTTCCCATTAAAACTGGACAGAAGCATTCTCACAAACTGCTTTGTGATGTGTGTGTTCAACTCACAGAGGTGAACCTTTCCTTTGCTAGAGCAGTTATCAAACACTCTTTTTGTAGAATCTGCAAGTGTTCATTTGGAGCGCTTTGAGGCCTATGGTGGAAAAAGAAATATCTTCACATAATACCTAGACAGAAGCATTCTTTGAAACTTCTTTATGATGTGTGCATTCAACTCACAGAGTTGAACCTTCTTTTTCATGGAGCAGTTTGGAAAGAGTCTTTTTGCAGCATCTGCAAGTGGATATTTGGAGCTCTTTCAGGCCTTTGTTAGAAGCGGGAATATCTTCCCATAAAAACTAAACCGAAGCATTCTCACAAACTGCTTTGTGATGTGTGTGTTCAACTCACAGAGGTGAACCTTTCCTTTGCTAGAGCAGTTATGAAACACTCTTTTTGTAGAATCTGCAAGTGTTCATTTGGAGCGCTTTGAGGCCTATGGTGGAAAAAGAAATATCTTCATATATAAACAAGGCAGAAGCATTCTCAGAAACCCCTTTATGATGTGTGCATTCAACTCAGAGAGATAAGCCTTCCTTTTGATAGAGCAGTTTTGAACCTGTGTTTTTGCAGAATCTGCAAGTGGATATTTGGAGCCCTTTCAGGCCTTCGTTGGAAACGGGAATATCTTCCCATAAAAACTAAACAGAAGAGTTCTGTGAAACTGCTTTGTGTAGTATGAATCCAACTCACAGAGTTGAACACTTCCTTTGAAAGAGCAGTTTTGAAACACTCTTTTTGTAGAATCTGCAAGTGTTCGTTTGGAGCGCTTTGAGGCCTATGGTGGAAAAGGAAATATCTTCACATATAAACCAGGCAGAAGCATTCTCAGAAACCTCTTTATGATGTGTGCATTCAACTCGGAGAGATAAGCCTTCCTTTTGATAGAGCAGTTTTGAAAGTGTGTTTTGGCAGAATCTGCAAGTGGATACTTAGAGCCCTTTCAGGCCTTCGTTGCAAACGGGAATATCTTCCCATAAAAACGAAACAGAAACGTTCTGTGAAACTGCTTTGTGAAGTATGAATCCAACTCACAGAGTTGAACACTTCCTTTGAAAGAGCAGCTTTGAAACACTCTTTTTGTAGAATCTACATGTGTTCATTTGGAGCGCTTTGAGGCCTATGGTGGAAAAGGAAATATCGTCACATAATACCTAGACAGAAGCATTCTTTGAAACTTCTTTATGATGTGTGCATTCAACTCACAGAGTTGAACTTTCCTTTTCATGGAGCAGTTTGGAAAGAGTCTTTTTGCAGCATCTGCAAGTGGATATTTGGAGCTCTTTCAGGCCTTTGCTAGAAGCGGGAATATCTTCCCATAAAAACTGGACAGAAGCATTCTCACAAACTGCTTTGAGATGTGTGTGTTCAACTCACAGAGGTGAACCTTTCCTTTGCTAGAGCAGTTATGAAACACTCTTTTTGTAGAATCTGCAAGTGTTCATTTGGAGCGATTTGAGGCCTATGGTGGAAAAAGAAATATCTTCATATATAAACAAGGCAGAAGCATTCTCAGAAAGTTCTTTATGATGTGTGCATTCAACTCAGAGAGATAAGCCTTCCTTTTGATAGAGCAGTTTTGAAACTGTATTTTTGCAGAATCTGCAAGTGGATATTTGGAGCCCTTTCAGGCCTTCGTTGGAAACGGGAATATCTTCCCATAAAAACTAAACAGAAGAGTTCTGTGAAACTGCTTTGTGTAGTATGAATCCAACTCACAGAGTTGAACACTTCCTTTGAAAGAGCAGTTTTGAAACACTCTTTTTGTAGAATCTGCAAGTGTTCGTTTGGAGCGCTTTGAGGCCTATGGTGGAAAAGGAAATATCTTCACATATAAACCAGGCAGAAGCATTCTCAGAAACCTCTTTATGATGTGTGCATTCAACTCGGAGAGATAAGCCTTCCTTTTGATAGAGCAGTTTTGAAACTGTGTTTTGGCAGAATCTGCAAGTGGATACTTAGAGCCCTTTCAGGCCTTCGTTGCAAACGGGAATATCTTCCCATAAAAACGAAACAGAAACGTTCTGTGAAACTGCTTTGTGAAGTATGAATCCAACTCACAGAGTTGAACCCTTCTTTTGAAAGAGCAGCTTTGAAACACTCTTTTTGTAGAATCTACATGTGTTCATTTGGAGCGCTTTGAGGCCTATGGTGGAAAAGGAAATATCGTCACATAATACCTAGACAGAAGCATTCTTTGAAACTTCTTTATGATGTGTGCATTCAACTCACAGAGTTGAACCTTCTTTTTCATGGAGCAGTTTGGAAAGAGTCTTTTTGCAGCATCTGCAAGTGGATATTTGGAGCTCTTTCAGGCCTTTGTTAGAAGCGGGAATATCTTCCCATTAAAACTGGACAGAAGCATTCTCACAAACTGCTTTGTGATGTGTGTGTTCAACTCACAGAGGTGAACCTTTCCTTTGCTAGAGCAGTTATGAAACACTCTTTTTGTAGAATCTGCAAGTGTTCATTTGGAGCGCTTTGAGGCCTATGGTGGAAAAAGAAATATCTTCACATAAAACCTAGACAGAAGCATTCTTTGAAACTTCTTTATGATGTGTGCATTCAACTCACAGAGTTGAACCTTCTTTTTCATGGAGCAGTTTGGAAAGAGTCTTTTTGCAGCATCTGCAAGTGGATATTTGGAGCTCTTTCAGGCCTTTGTTAGAAGCGGGAATATCTTCCCATAAAAACTAAACCGAAGCATTCTCACAAACTGCTTTGTGTTGTGTGTGTTCAACTCACAGAGGTGAACCTTTCCTTTGCTAGAGCAGTTATGAAACACTCTTTTTGTAGAATCTGCAAGTGTTCATTTGGAGCGCTTTGAGGCCTATGGTGGAAAAAGAAATATCTTCATATATAAACAAGGCAGAAGCATTCTCAGAAACCCCTTTATGATGTGTGCATTCAACTCAGAGAGATAAGCCTTCCTTTTGATAGAGCAGTTTTGAACCTGTGTTTTTGCAGAATCTGCAAGTGGATATTTGGAGCCCTTTCAGGCCTTCGTTGGAAACGGGAATATCTTCCCATAAAAACTAAACAGAAGAGTTCTGTGAAACTGCTTTGTGTAGTATGAATCCAACTCACAGAGTTGAACACTTCCTTTGAAAGAGCAGTTTTGAAACACTCTTTTTGTAGAATCTGCAAGTGTTCGTTTGGAGCGCTTTGAGGCCTATGGTGGAAAAGGAAATATCTTCACATATAAACCAGGCAGAAGCATTCTCAGAAACCTCTTTATGATGTGTGCATTCAACTCGGAGAGATAAGCCTTCCTTTTGATAGAGCAGTTTTGAAAGTGTGTTTTGGCAGAATCTGCAAGTGGATACTTAGAGCCCTTTCAGGCCTTCTTTGCAAACGGGAATATCTTCCCATAAAAACGAAACAGAAACGTTCTGTGAAACTGCTTTGTGAAGTATGAATCCAACTCACAGAGTTGAACACTTCCTTTGAAAGAGCAGCTTTGAAACACTCTTTTTGTAGAATCTACATGTGTTCATTTGGAGCGCTTTGAGGCCTATGGTGGAAAAGGAAATATCGTCACATAATACCTAGACAGAAGCATTCTTTGAAACTTCTTTATGATGTGTGCATTCAGCTCACAGAGTTGAACTTTCCTTTTCATGGAGCAGTTTGGAAAGAGTCTTTTTGCAGCATCTGCAAGTGGATATGTGGAGCTCTTTCAGGCCTTTGTTAGAAGCGGGAATATCTTCCCATTAAAACTGGACAGAAGCATTCTCACAAACTGCTTTGTGATGTGTGTGTTCAACTCACAGAGGTGAACCTTTCCTTTGCTAGAGCAGTTATGAAACACTCTTTTTGTAGAATCTGCAAGTGTTCATTTGGAGCGCTTTGAGGCCTATGGTGGAAAAAGAAATATCTTCACATAAAACCTAGACAGAAGCATTCTTTGAAACTTCTTTATGATGTGTGCATTCAACTCACAGAGTTGAACCTTCTTTTTCATGGAGCAGTTTGGAAAGAGTCTTTTTGCAGCATCTGCAAGTGGATATTTGGAGCTCTTTCAGGCCTTTGTTAGAAGCGGGAATATCTTCCCATAAAAACTAAACCGAAGCATTCTCACAAACTGCTTTGTGATGTGTGTGTTCAACTCACAGAGGTGAACCTTTCCTTTGCTAGAGCAGTTATGAAACACTCTTTTTGTAGAATCTGCAAGTGTTCATTTGGAGCGCTTTGAGGCCTATGGTGGAAAAAGAAATATCTTCATATATAAACAAGGCAGAAGCATTCTCAGAAACCCCTTTATGATGTGTGCATTCAACTCAGAGAGATAAGCCTTCCTTTTGATAGAGCAGTTTTGAACCTGTGTTTTTGCAGAATCTGCAAGTGGATATTTGGAGCCCTTTCAGGCCTTCGTTGGAAACGGGAATATCTTCCCATAAAAACTAAACAGAAGAGTTCTGTGAAACTGCTTTGTGTAGTATGAATCCAACTCACAGAGTTGAACACTTCCTTTGAAAGAGCAGTTTTGAAACACTCTTTTTGTAGAATCTGCAAGTGTTCGTTTGGAGCGCTTTGAGGCCTATGGTGGAAAAGGAAATATCTTCACATATAAACCAGGCAGAAGCATTCTCAGAAACCTCTTTATGATGTGTGCATTCAACTCGGAGAGATAAGCCTTCCTTTTGATAGAGCAGTTTTGAAACTGTGTTTTGGCAGAATCTGCAAGTGGATACTTAGAGCCCTTTCAGGCCTTCGTTGCAAACGGGAATATCTTCCCATAAAAACGAAACAGAAACGTTCTGTGAAACTGCTTTGTGAAGTATGAATCCAACTCACAGAGTTGAACACTTCCTTTGAAAGAGCAGCTTTGAAACACTCTTTTTGTAGAATCTACATGTGTTCATTTGGAGCGCTTTGAGGCCTATGGTGGAAAAGGAAATATCGTCACATAATACCTAGACAGAAGCATTCTTTGAAACTTCTTTATGATGTGTGCATTCAACTCACAGAGTTGAACTTTCCTTTTCATGGAGCAGTTTGGAAAGAGTCTTTTTGCAGCATCTGCAAGTGGATATTTGGAGCTCTTTCAGGCCTTTGCTAGAAGCGGGAATATCTTCCCATAAAAACTGGACAGAAGCATTCTCACAAACTGCTTTGTGATGTGTGTGTTCAACTCACAGAGGTGAACCTTTCCTTTGCTAGAGCAGTTATGAAACACTCTTTTTGTAGAATCTGCAAGTGTTCATTTGGAGCGCTTTGAGGCCTATGGTGGAAAAAGAAATATCTTCACATAAAACCTAGACAGAAGCATTCTTTGAAACTTCTTTATGATGTGTGCATTCAACTCACAGAGTTGAACCTTCTTTTTCATGGAGCAGTTTGGAAAGAGTCTTTTTGCAGCATCTGCAAGTGGATATTTGGAGCTCTTTCAGGCCTTTGCTAGAAGCGGGAATATCTTCCCATAAAAACTGGACAGAAGCATTCTCACAAACTGCTTTGAGATGTGTGTGTTCAACTCACAGAGGTGAACCTTTCCTTTGCTAGAGCAGTTATGAAACACTCTTTTTGTAGAATCTGCAAGTGTTCATTTGGAGCGATTTGAGGCCTATGGTGGAAAAAGAAATATCTTCATATATAAACAAGGCAGAAGCATTCTCAGAAAGTTCTTTATGATGTGTGCATTCAACTCAGAGAGATAAGCCTTCCTTTTGATAGAGCAGTTTTGAAACTGTATTTTTGCAGTATCTGCAAGTGGATATTTGGAGCCCTTTCAGGCCTTCGTTGGAAACGGGAATATCTTCCATTAAAAACTAAACAGAAGAGTTCTGTGAAACTACTTTGTGTAGTATGAATCCAACTCACAGAGTTGAACACTTCCTTTGAAAGAGCAGTTTTGAAACACTCTTTTTGTAGAATCTGCAAGTGTTCGTTTGGAGCGCTTTGAGGCCTATGGTGGAAAAGGAAATATCTTCACATATAAACCAGGCAGAAGCATTCTCAGAAACCTCTTTATGATGTGTGCATTCAACTGGGAGAGATAAGCCTTCCTTTTGATAGAGCAGTTTTGAAACTGTGTTTTGGCAGAATCTGCAAGTGGATACTTAGAGCCCTTTCAGGCCTTCGTTGCAAACGGGAATATCTTCCCATAAAAACGAAACAGAAACGTTCTGTGAAACTGCTTTGTGAAGTATGAATCCAACTCACAGAGTTGAACACTTCTTTTGAAAGAGCAGCTTTGAAACACTCTTTTTGTAGAATCTACATGTGTTCATTTGGAGCGCTTTGAGGCCTATGGTGGAAAAGGAAATATCGTCACATAATACCTAGACAGAAGCATTCTTTGAAACTTCTTTATGATGTGTGCATTCAACTCACAGAGTTGAACCTTCCTTTTCATGGAGCAGTTTGGAAAGAGTCTTTTTGCAGCATCTGCAAGTGGATATTTGGAGCTCTTTCAGGCCTTTGTTAGAAGCGGGAATATCTTCCCATAAAAACTGGACAGAAGCATTCTCACAAACTGCTTTGTGATGTGTGTGTTCAACTCACAGAAGTGAACCTTTCCTTTGCTAGAGCAGTTATGAAACACTCTTTTTGTAGAATCTGCAAGTGTTCATTTGGAGCGATTTGAGGCCTAAGGTGGAAAAAGAAATATCTTCATATATAAACAAGGCAGAAGCATTCTCAGAAAGCTCTTTATGATGTGTGCATTCAACTCAGAGAGATAAGCCTTCCTTTTGATAGAGCAGTTTTGAAACTGTGTTTTTGCAGCATCTGCAAGTGGATATTTGGAGCCCTTTCAGGCCTTTGTTGGAAACGGGAATATCTTCCCATAAAAACTAAACAGAAGAGTTCTGTGAAACTGCTTTGTGTAGTATGAATCCACCTCACAGAGTTGAACACTTCTTTTGAAAGAGTAGTTTTGAAACACTCTTTTTGTAGAATCTGCAAGTGTTCGTTTGGAGCGCTTTGAGGCCTATGGTGGAAAAGGAAATATCTTCACATATAAACCAGGCAGAATCATTCTCAGAATCCTCTTTATGATGTGTGCATTCAACTCGGAGAGATAAGCCTTCCTTTTGATAGAGCAGTTTTGAAACTGTGTTTTGGCAGAATCTGCAAGTGGATACTTAGAGCCCTTTCAGGCCTTCGTTGCAAACGGGAATATCTTCCGATAAAAACGAAACAGAAACGTTCTGTGAAACTGCTTTGTGAAGTATGAATCCAACTCACAGAGTTGAACACTTCTTTTGAAAGAGCAGCTTTGAAACACTCTTTTTGTAGAATCTACATGTGATCATTTGGAGCGCTTTGAGGCCTATGGTGGAAAAGGAAATATCGTCACATAATACCTAGACAGAAGCATTCTTTGAAACTTCTTTATGATGTGTGCATTCAACTCACAGAGTTGAACTTTCCTTTTCATGGAGCAGTTTGGAAAGAGTCTTTTTGCAGCATCTGCAAGTGGATATTTGGAGCTCTTTCAGGCCTTTGTTAGAAGCGGGAATATCTTCCCATTAAAACTGGACAGAAGCATTCTCACAAACTGCTTTGTGATGTGTGTGTTCAACTCACAGAGGTGAACCTTTCCTTTGCTAGAGCAGTTATGAAACACTCTTTTTGTAGAATCTGCAAGTGTTCATTTGGAGCGCTTTGAGGCCTATGGTGGAAAAAGAAATATCTTCACATAAAACCTAGACAGAAGCATTCTTTGAAACTTCTTTATGATGTGTGCATTCAACTCACAGAGTTGAACCTTCTTTTTCATGGAGCAGTTTGGAAAGAGTCTTTTTGCAGCATCTGCAAGTGGATATTTGGAGCTCTTTCAGGACTTTGCTAGAAGCGGGAATATCTTCCCATAAAAACTGGACAGAAGCATTCTCACAAACTGCTTTGAGATGTGTGTGTTCAACTCACAGAGGTGAACCTTTCCTTTGCTAGAGCAGTTATGAAACACTCTTTTTGTAGAATCTGCAAGTGTTCATTTGGAGCGATTTGAGGCCTATGGTGGAACAAGAAATATCTTCATATATAAACAAGGCAGAAGCATTCTCAGAAAGTTCTTTATGATGTGTGCATTCAACTCAGAGAGATAAGCCTTCCTTTTCATAGAGCAGTTTTGAAACTGTATTTTTGCAGAATCTGCAAGTGGATATTTGGAGCCCTTTCAGGCCTTCGTTGGAAACGGGAATATCTTCCATTAAAAACTAAACAGAAGAGTTCTGTGAAACTGCTTTGTGTAGTATGAATCCAACTCACAGAGTTGAACACTTCCTTTGAAAGAGCAGTTTTGAAACACTCTTTTTGTAGAATCTGCAAGTGTTCGTTTGGAGCGCTTTGAGGCCTATGGTGGAAAAGGAAATATCTTCACATATAAACCAGGCAGAAGCATTCTCAGAAACCTCTTTATGATGTGTGCATTCAACTCGGAGAGATAAGCCTTCCTTTTGATAGAGCAGTTTTGAAACTGTGTTTTGGCAGAATCTGCAAGTGGATACTTAGAGCCCTTTCAGGCCTTCGTTGCAAACGGGAATATCTTCCCATAAAAACGAAACAGAAACGTTCTGTGAAACTGCATTGTGAAGTATGAATCCAACTCACAGAGTTGAACACTTCTTTTGAAAGAGCAGCTTTGAAACACTCTTTTTGTAGAATCTACATGTGTTCATTTGGAGCGCTTTGAGGCCTATGGTGGAAAAGGAAATATCGTCACATAATACCTAGACAGAAGCATTCTTTGAAACTTCTTTATGATGTGTGCATTCAACTCACAGAGTTGAACCTTCCTTTTCATGGAGCACTTTGGAAAGAGTCTTTTTGCATCATCTGCAAGTGGATATTTGGAGCTATTTCAGGCCTTTGTTAGAAGCGGGAATATCTTCACATAAAAACTGGACAGAAGCATTCTCACAAACTGCTTTGTGATGTGTGTGTTCAACTCACAGAGGTGAACCTTTCCTTTGCTAGAGCAGTTATGAAACACTCTTTTTGTAGAATCTGCAAGTGTTCATTTGGAGCGATTTGAGGCCTATGGTGGAAAAAGAAATATCTTCATATATAAACAAGGCAGAAGCATTCTCAGAAAGCTCTTTATGATGTGTGCATTCAACTCAGAGAGATAAGCCTTCCTTTTGATAGAGCAGTTTTGAAACTGTGTTTTTGCAGAATCTGCAAATGGATATTTGGAGCCCTTTCAGGCCTTCGTTGGAAACGGGAATATCTTCCATTAAAAACTAAACAGAAGAGTTCTGTGAAACTGCTTTGTGTAGTATGAATCCAACTCACAGAGTTGAACACTTCTTTTGAAAGAGTAGTTTTGAAACACTCTTTTTGTAGAATCTGCAAGTGTTCGTTTGGAGCGCTTTGAGGCCTATGGTGGAAATGGAAATATCTTCACATATAAACCAGGCAGAAGCATTCTCAGAAACCTCTTTATGATGTGTGCATTCAACTCGGAGAGATAAGCCTTCCTTTTGATAGAGCAGTTTTGAAACTGTGTTTTGGCAGAATCTGCAAGTGGATACTTAGAGCCCTTTCAGGCCTTCGTTGCAAACGGGAATATCTTCCGATAAAAACGAAACAGAAACGTTCTGTGAAACTGCTTTGTGAAGTATGAATCCAACTCACAGAGTTGAACACTTCTTTTGAAAGAGCAGCTTTGAAACACTCTTTTTGTAGAATCTGCAAGTGTTCATTTGGAGCGCTTTGAGGCCTATGGTGGAAAAGGAAATATCTTCACATAAAACCTAGACAGAAGCATTCTTTGAAACTTCTTTATGATGTGTGCATTCAACTCACAGAGCTGAACATTCCTTTTCATGGAGCAGTTTGGAAAGAGTCTTTTTGCAGCATCTGCAAGTGGATATTTGGAGCTCTTTCAGGCCTTTGTTAGCAGCGGGAATATCTTCCCATTAAAACTGGACAGAAGCATTCTCACAAACTGCTTTGTGATGTGTGTGTTCAACTCACAGAGGTGAACCTTTCCTTTGCTAGAGCAGTTATGAAACACTCTTTTTGTAGAATCTGCATGTGTTCATTTGGAGCGCTTTGAGGCCTATGGTGGAAAAAGAAATATCTTCACATAAAACCTAGACAGAAGCATTCTTTGAAACTTCTTCATGATGTGTGCATTCAACTCACAGAGTTGAACCTTCTTTTTCATGGAGCAGTTTGGAAAGAGTCTTTTTGCAGCATCTGCAAGTGGATATTTGGAGCTCTTTCAGGCCTTTGTTAGAAGCGGGAATATCTTCCCATAAAAACTAAACCGAAGCATTCTCACAAACTGCTTTGTGATGTGTGTGTTCAACTCACAGAGGTGAACCTTTCCTTTGCTAGAGCAGTTATGAAACACTCTTTTTGTAGAATCTGCAAGTGTTCATTTGGAGCGCTTTGAGGCCTATGGTGGAAAAAGTAATATCTTCACATAAAACCTAGACAGAAGCATTCTTTGAAACTTCTTTATGATGTGTGCATTCAACTCACAGAGTTGAACATTCCTTTTCATGGAGCAGTTTGGAAAGAGTCTTTTTGCAGCATCTGCAAGTGGATATTTGGAGCTCTTTCAGGCCTTTGTTAGAAGCGGGAATATCTTCCCATAAAAACTAAACCGAAGCATTCTCACAAACTGCTTTGTGATGTGTGTGTTCAATTCACAGAGGTGAACCTTTCCTTTGCTAGAGCAGTTATGAAACACTCTTTTTGTAGAATCTGCAAGTGTTCATTTGGAGCGCTTTGAGGCCTATGGTGGAAAAAGAAATATCTTCATATATAAACAAGGCAGAAGCATTCTCAGAAAGCTCTTTATGATGTGTGCATTCAACTCAGAGAGATAAGCCTTCCTTTTGATAGAGCAGTTTTGAAACTGTATTTTTGCAGAATCTGCAAGTGGATATTTGGAGCCCTTTCAGGCCTTCGTTGGAAACGGGAATATCTTCCCATAAAAACTAAACAGAAGAGTTCTGTGAAACTGCTTTCTGTAGTATGAATCCAACTGACAGAGTTGAACACTTCCTTTGAAAGAGCAGTTTTGAAACACTCTTTTTGTAGAATCTGCAAGTGTTCGTTTGGAGCGCTTTGAGGCCTATGGTGGAAAAGGAAATATCTTCACATATAAACCAGGCAGAAGCATTCTCAGAAACCTCTTTATGATGTGTGCATTCAACTCGGAGAGATAAGCCTTCCTTTTGATAGAGCAGTTTTGAAACTGTGTTTTGGCAGAATCTGCAAGTGGATACTTAGAGCCCTTTCAGGCCTTCGTTGCAAACGGGAATATCTTCCCATAAAAACGAAACAGAAACGTTCTGTGAAACTGCTTTGTGAAGTATGAATCCAACTCACAGAGTTGAACACTTCTTTTGAAAGAGCAGCTTTGAAACACTCTTTTTGTAGAATCTACATGTGTTCATTTGGAGCGCTTTGAGGCCTATGGTGGAAAAGGAAATATCGTCACATAATACCTAGACAGAAGCATTCTTTGAAACTTCTTTATGATGTGTGCATTCAACTCACAGAGTTGAACCTTCCTTTTCATGGAGCAGTTTGGAAAGAGTCTTTTTGCAGCATCTGCAAGTGGATATTTGGAGCTCTTTCAGGCCTTTGTTAGAAGCGGGAATATCTTCCCATAAAAACTGGACAGGAGCATTCTCACAAACTGCTTTGAGATGTGTGTGTTCAACTCACAGAGGTGAACCTTTCCTTTGCTAGAGCAGTTATGAAACACTCTTTTTGTAGAATCTGCAAGTGTTCATTTGGAGCGATTTGAGGCCTATGGTGGAAAAAGAAATATCTTCATGTATAAACAAGGCAGAAGGATTCTCAGAAAGTTCTTTATGATGTGTGCATTCAACTCAGAGAGATAAGCCTTCCTTTTGATAGAGCAGTTTTGAAACTGTATTTTTGCAGAATCTGCAAGTGGATATTTGGAGCCCTTTCAGGCCTTCGTTGGAAACGGGAATATCTTCCCATAAAAACTAAACAGAAGAGTTCTGTGAAACTGCTTTGTGTAGTATGAATCCAACTCACAGAGTTGAACAGTTCCTTTGAAAGAGCAGTTTTGAAACACTCTTTTTGTAGAATCTGCAAGTGTTCGTTTGGAGCGCTTTGAGGCCTATGGTGGAAAAGGAAATATCTTCACATATAAACCAGGCAGAAGCATTCTCAGAAACCTCTTTATGATGTGTGCATTCAACTCGGAGAGATAAGCCTTCCTTTTGATAGAGCAGTTTTGAAACTGTGTTTTGGCAGAATCTGCAAGTGGATACTTAGAGCCCTTTCAGGCCTTCGTTGCAAACGGGAATATCTTCCCATAAAAACGAAACAGAAAAGTTCTGTGAAACTGCTTTGTGAAGTATGAATCCAACTCACAGAGTTGAACACTTCTTTTGAAAGAGCAGCTTTGAAACACTCTTTTTGTAGAATCTACATGTGTTCATTTGGAGCGCTTTGAGGCCTATGGTGGAAAAGGAAATATCTTCACATAAAACCTAGACAGAAGCATTCTTTGAAACTTCTTTATGATGTGTGCATTCAACTCACAGAGTTGAACCTTCTTTTTCATGGAGCAGTTTGGAAAGAGTCTTTTTGCAGCATCTGCAAGTGGATATTTGGAGCTCTTTCAGGCCTTTGTTAGAAGCGGGAATATCTTCCCATAAAACCTAATCCGAAGCATTCTCACAAACTGCTTTGTGATGTGTGTGTTCAACTCACAGAGGTGAACCTTTCCTTTGCTAGAGCAGTTATGAAACACTCTTTTTGTAGAATCTGCAAGTGTTCATTTGGAGCGCTTTGAGGCCTATGGTGGAAAAAGAAATATCTTCATATATAAACAAGGCAGAAGCATTCTCAGAAACCCCTTTATGATGTGTGCATTCACCTCAGAGAGATAAGCCTTCCTTTTGATAGAGCAGTTTTGAACCTGTGTTTTTGCAGAATCTGCAAGTGGATATTTGGAGCCCTTTCAGGCCTTCGTTGGAAACGGGAATATCTTCCCATAAAAACTAAACAGAAGAGTTCTGTGAAACTGCTTTGTGTAGTATGAATCCAACTCACAGAGTTGAACACTTCCTTTGAAAGAGCAGTTTTGAAACACTCTTTTTGTAGAATCTGCAAGTGTTCGTTTGGAGCGCTTTGAGGCCTATGGTGGAAAAGGAAATATCTTCACATATAAACCAGGCAGAAGCATTCTCAGAAACCTCTTTATGATGTGTGCATTCAACTCGGAGAGATAAGCCTTCCTTTTGATAGAGCAGTTTTGAAAGTGTGTTTTGGCAGAATCTGCAAGTGGATACTTAGAGCCCTTTCAGGCCTTCGTTGCAAACGGGAATATCTTCCCATAAAAACGAAACAGAAACGTTCTGTGAAACTGCTTTGTGAAGTATGAATCCAACTCACAGAGTTGAACACTTCCTTTGAAAGAGCAGCTTTGAAACACTCTTTTTGTAGAATCTACATGTGTTCATTTGGAGCGCTTTGAGGCCTATGGTGGAAAAGGAAATATCGTCACATAATACCTAGACAGAAGCATTCTTTGAAACTTCTTTACGATGTGTGCATTCAACTCACAGAGTTGAACTTTCCTTTTCATGGAGCAGTTTGGAAAGAGTCTTTTTGCAGCATCTGCAAGTGGATATTTGGAGCTCTTTCAGGCCTTTGCTAGAAGCGGGAATATCTTCCCATAAAAACTGGACAGAAGCATTCTCACAAACTGCTTTGAGATGTGTGTGTTCAACTCACAGAGGTGAACCTTTCCTTTGCTAGAGCAGTTATGAAACACTCTTTTTGTAGAATCTGCAAGTGTTCATTTGGAGCGATTTGAGGCCTAAGGTGGAAAAAGAAATATCTTCATATATAAACAAGGCAGAAGCATTCTCAGAAAGTTCTTTATGATGTGTGCATTCAACTCAGAGAGATAAGCCTTCCTTTTGATAGAGCAGTTTTGAAACTGTATTTTTGCAGAATCTGCAAGTGGATATTTGGAGCCCTTTCAGGCCTTCGTTGGAAACGGGAATATCTTCCCATAAAAACTAAACAGAAGAGTTCTGTGAAACTGCTTTGTGTAGTATGAATCCAACTCACAGAGTTGAACACTTCCTTTGAAAGAGCAGTTTTGAAACACTCTTTTTGTAGAATCTGCAAGTGTTCGTTTGGAGCGCTTTGAGGCCTATGGTGGAAAAGGAAATATCTTCACATATAAACCAGGCAGAAGCATTCTCAGAAACCTCTTTATGATGTGTGCATTCAACTCGGAGAGATAAGCCTTCCTTTTGATAGAGCAGTTTTGAAAGTGTGTTTTGGCAGAATCTGCAAGTGGATACTTAGAGCCCTTTCAGGCCTTCGTTGCAAACGGGAATATCTTCCCATAAAAACGAAACAGAAACGTTCTGTGAAACTGCTTTGTGAAGTATGAATCCAACACACAGAGTTGAACACTTCCTTTGAAAGAGCAGCTTTGAAACACTCTTTTTGTAGAATCTACATGTGTTCATTTGGAGCGCTTTGAGGCCTATGGTGGAAAAGGAAATATCGTCACATAATACCTAGACAGAAGCATTCTTTGAAACTTCTTTATGATGTGTGCATTCAGCTCACAGAGTTGAACTTTCCTTTTCATGGAGCAGTTTGGAAAGAGTCTTTTTGCAGCATCTGCAAGTGGATATGTGGAGCTCTTTCAGGCCTTTGTTAGAAGCGGGAATATCTTCCCATTAAAACTGGACAGAAGCATTCTCACAAACTGCTTTGTGATGTGTGTGTTCAACTCACAGAGGTGAACCTTTCCTTTGCTAGAGCAGTTATGAAACACTCTTTTTGTAGAATCTGCAAGTGTTCATTTGGAGCGCTTTGAGGCCTATGGTGGAAAAAGAAATATCTTCACATAAAACCTAGACAGAAGCATTCTTTGAAACTTCTTTATGATGTGTGCATTCAACTCACAGAGTTGAACCTTCTTTTTCATGGAGCAGTTTGGAAAGAGTCTTTTTGCAGCATCTGCAAGTGGATATTTGGAGCTCTTTCAGGCCTTTGTTAGAAGCGGGAATATCTTCCCATAAAAACTAAACCGAAGCATTCTCACAAACTGCTTTGTGATGTGTGTGTTCAACTCACAGAGGTGAACCTTTCCTTTGCTAGAGCAGTTATGAAACACTCTTTTTGTAGAATCTGCAAGTGTTCATTTGGAGCGCTTTGAGGCCTATGGTGGAAAAAGAAATATCTTCACATAAAACCTAGACAGAAGCATTCTTTGAAACTTCTTTATGATGTGTGCATTCAACTCACAGAGTTGAACCTTCTTTTTCATGGAGCAGTTTGGAAAGAGTCTTTTTGCAGCATCTGCAAGTGGATATTTGGAGCTCTTTCAGGCCTTTGTTAGAAGCGGGAATATCTTCCCATAAAAACTAAACCGAAGCATTCTCACAAACTGCTTTGTGATGTGTGTGTTCAACTCACAGAGGTGAACCTTTCCTTTGCTAGAGCAGTTATGAAACACTCTTTTTGTAGAATCTGCAAGTGTTCATTTGGAGCGCTTTGAGGCCTATGGTGGAAAAAGAAATATCTTCATATATAAACAAGGCAGAAGCATTCTCAGAAACCCCTTTATGATGTGTGCATTCAACTCAGAGAGATAAGCCTTCCTTTTGATAGAGCAGTTTTGAACCTGTGTTTTTGCAGAATCTGCAAGTGGATATTTGGAGCCCTTTCAGGCCTTCGTTGGAAACGGGAATATCTTCCCATAAAAACTAAACAGAAGAGTTCTGTGAAACTGCTTTGTGTAGTATGAATCCAACTCACAGAGTTGAACACTTCCTTTGAAAGAGCAGTTTTGAAACACTCTTTTTGTAGAATCTGCAAGTGTTCGTTTGGAGCGCTTTGAGGCCTATGGTGGAAAAGGAAATATCTTCACATATAAACCAGGCAGAAGCATTCTCAGAAACCTCTTTATGATGTGTGCATTCAACTCGGAGAGATAAGCCTTCCTTTTGATAGAGCAGTTTTGAAAGTGTGTTTTGGCAGAATCTGCAAGTGGATACTTAGAGCCCTTTCAGGCCTTCGTTGCAAACGGGAATATCTTCCCATAAAAACGAAACAGAAACGTTCTGTGAAACTGCTTTGTGAAGTATGAATCCAACACACAGAGTTGAACACTTCCTTTGAAAGAGCAGCTTTGAAACACTCTTTTTGTAGAATCTACATGTGTTCATTTGGAGCGCTTTGAGGCCTATGGTGGAAAAGGAAATATCGTCACATAATACCTAGACAGAAGCATTCTTTGAAACTTCTTTATGATGTGTGCATTCAGCTCACAGAGTTGAACTTTCCTTTTCATGGAGCAGTTTGGAAAGAGTCTTTTTGCAGCATCTGCAAGTGGATATGTGGAGCTCTTTCAGGCCTTTGTTAGAAGCGGGAATATCTTCCCATTAAAACTGGACAGAAGCATTCTCACAAACTGCTTTGTGATGTGTGTGTTCAACTCACAGAGGTGAACCTTTCCTTTGCTAGAGCAGTTATGAAACACTCTTTTTGTAGAATCTGCAAGTGTTCATTTGGAGCGCTTTGAGGCCTATGGTGGAAAAAGAAATATCTTCACATAAAACCTAGACAGAAGCATTCTTTGAAACTTCTTTATGATGTGTGCATTCAACTCACAGAGTTGAACCTTCTTTTTCATGGAGCAGTTTGGAAAGAGTCTTTTTGCAGCATCTGCAAGTGGATATTTGGAGCTCTTTCAGGCCTTTGTTAGAAGCGGGAATATCTTCCCATAAAAACTAAACCGAAGCATTCTCACAAACTGCTTTGTGATGTGTGTGTTCAACTCACAGAGGTGAACCTTTCCTTTGCTAGAGCAGTTATGAAACACTCTTTTTGTAGAATCTGCAAGTGTTCATTTGGAGCGCTTTGAGGCCTATGGTGGAAAAAGAAATATCTTCATATATAAACAAGGCAGAAGCATTCTCAGAAACCCCTTTATGATGTGTGCATTCAACTCAGAGAGATAAGCCTTCCTTTTGATAGAGCAGTTTTGAACCTGTGTTTTTGCAGAATCTGCAAGTGGATATTTGGAGCCCTTTCAGGCCTTCGTTGGAAACGGGAATATCTTCCCATAAAAACTAAACAGAAGAGTTCTGTGAAACTGCTTTGTGTAGTATGAATCCAACTCACAGAGTTGAACACTTCCTTTCAAAGAGCAGTTTTGAAACACTCTTTTTGTAGAATCTGCAAGTGTTCGTTTGGAGCGCTTTGAGGCCTATGGTGGAAAAGGAAATATCTTCACATATAAACCAGGCAGAAGCATTCTCAGAAACCTCTTTATGATGTGTGCATTCAACTCGGAGAGATAAGCCTTCCTTTTGATAGAGCAGTTTTGAAAGTGTGTTTTGGCAGAATCTGCAAGTGGATACTTAGAGCCCTTTCAGGCCTTCGTTGCAAACGGGAATATCTTCCCATAAAAACTAAACAGAAGCGTTCTGTGAAACTGCTTTGTGAAGTATGAATCCAACTCACAGAGTTGAACACTTCTTTTGAAAGAGCAGCTTTGAAACACTCTTTTTGTAGAATCTGCAAGTGTTCATTTGGAGCGCTTTGAGGCCTATGGTGGAAAAGCAAATATCTTCACATAAAACCTAGACAGAAGCATTCTTTGAAACTTCTTTATGATGTGTGCATTCAACTCACAGAGTTGAACTTTCCTTTTCATGGAGCAGTTTGGAAAGAGTCTTTTTGCAGCATCTGCAAGTGGATATTTGGAGCTCTTTCAGGCCTTTGTTAGAAGCGGGAATATCTTCCCATTAAAACTGGACAGAAGCATTCTCACAAACTGCTTTGTGATGTGTGTGTTCAACTCACGGAGGTGAACCTTTCCTTTGCTAGAGCAGTTATGAAACACTCTTTTTGTAGAATCTGCAAGTGTTCATTTGGAGCGCTTTGAGGCCTATGGTGGAAAAAGAAATATCTTCATATATAAACAAGGCAGAAGCATTCTCAGAAAGTTCTTTATGATGTGTGCATTCAACTCAGAGAGATAAGCCTTCCTTTTCATAGAGCAGTTTTGAAACTGTATTTTTGCAGAATCTGCAAGTGGATATTTGGAGCCCTTTCAGGCCTTCGTTGGAAACGGGAATATCTTCCATTAAAAACTAAACAGAAGAGTTCTGTGAAACTGCTTTGTGTAGTATGAATCCAACTCACAGAGTTGAACACTTCCTTTGAAAGAGCAGTTTTGAAACACTCTTTTTGTAGAATCTGCAAGTGTTCGTTTGGAGCGCTTTGAGGCCTATGGTGGAAAAGGAAATATCTTCACATATAAACCAGGCAGAAGCATTCTCAGAAACCTCTTTATGATGTGTGCATTCAACTCGGAGAGATAAGCCTTCCTTTTGATAGAGCAGTTTTGAAACTGTGTTTTGGCAGAATCTGCAAGTGGATACTTAGAGCCCTTTCAGGCCTTCGTTGCAAACGGGAATATCTTCCCATAAAAACGAAACAGAAACGTTCTGTGAAACTGCATTGTGAAGTATGAATCCAACTCACAGAGTTGAACACTTCTTTTGAAAGAGCAGCTTTGAAACACTCTTTTTGTAGAATCTACATGTGTTCATTTGGAGCGCTTTGAGGCCTATGGTGGAAAAGGAAATATCGTCACATAATACCTAGACAGAAGCATTCTTTGAAACTTCTTTATGATGTGTGCATTCAACTCACAGAGTTGAACCTTCCTTTTCATGGAGCACTTTGGAAAGAGTCTTTTTGCATCATCTGCAAGTGGATATTTGGAGCTATTTCAGGCCTTTGTTAGAAGCGGGAATATCTTCACATAAAAACTGGACAGAAGCATTCTCACAAACTGCTTTGTGATGTGTGTGTTCAACTCACAGAGGTGAACCTTTCCTTTGCTAGAGCAGTTATGAAACACTCTTTTTGTAGAATCTGCAAGTGTTCATTTGGAGCGATTTGAGGCCTATGGTGGAAAAAGAAATATCTTCATATATAAACAAGGCAGAAGCATTCTCAGAAAGCTCTTTATGATGTGTGCATTCAACTCAGAGAGATAAGCCTTCCTTTTGATAGAGCAGTTTTGAAACTGTGTTTTTGCAGAATCTGCAAATGGATATTTGGAGCCCTTTCAGGCCTTCGTTGGAAACGGGAATATCTTCCATTAAAAACTAAACAGAAGAGTTCTGTGAAACTGCTTTGTGTAGTATGAATCCAACTCACAGAGTTGAAAACTTCTTTTGAAAGAGTAGTTTTGAAACACTCTTTTTGTAGAATCTGCAAGTGTTCGTTTGGAGCGCTTTGAGGCCTATGGTGGAAATGGAAATATCTTCACATATAAACCAGGCAGAAGCATTCTCAGAAACCTCTTTATGATGTGTGCATTCAACTCGGAGAGATAAGCCTTCCTTTTGATAGAGCAGTTTTGAAACTGTGTTTTGGCAGAATCTGCAAGTGGATACTTAGAGCCCTTTCAGGCCTTCGTTGCAAACGGGAATATCTTCCGATAAAAACGAAACAGAAACGTTCTGTGAAACTGCTTTGTGAAGTATGAATCCAACTCACAGAGTTGAACACTTCTTTTGAAAGAGCAGCTTTGAAACACTCTTTTTGTAGAATCTGCAAGTGTTCATTTGGAGCGCTTTGAGGCCTATGGTGGAAAAGGAAATATCTTCACATAAAACCTAGACAGAAGCATTCTTTGAAACTTCTTTATGATGTGTGCATTCAACTCACAGAGCTGAACATTCCTTTTCATGGAGCAGTTTGGAAAGAGTCTTTTTGCAGCATCTGCAAGTGGATATTTGGAGCTCTTTCAGGCCTTTGTTAGCAGCGGGAATATCTTCCCATTAAAACTGGACAGAAGCATTCTCACAAACTGCTTTGTGATGTGTGTGTTCAACTCACAGAGGTGAACCTTTCCTTTGCTAGAGCAGTTATGAAACACTCTTTTTGTAGAATCTGCATGTGTTCATTTGGAGCGCTTTGAGGCCTATGGTGGAAAAAGAAATATCTTCACATAAAACCTAGACAGAAGCATTCTTTGAAACTTCTTCATGATGTGTGCATTCAACTCACAGAGTTGAACCTTCTTTTTCATGGAGCAGTTTGGAAAGAGTCTTTTTGCAGCATCTGCAAGTGGATATTTGGAGCTCTTTCAGGCCTTTGTTAGAAGCGGGAATATCTTCCCATAAAAACTAAACCGAAGCATTCTCACAAACTGCTTTGTGATGTGTGTGTTCAACTCACAGAGGTGAACCTTTCCTTTGCTAGAGCAGTTATGAAACACTCTTTTTGTAGAATCTGCAAGTGTTCATTTGGAGCGCTTTGAGGCCTATGGTGGAAAAAGTAATATCTTCACATAAAACCTAGACAGAAGCATTCTTTGAAACTTCTTTATGATGTGTGCATTCAACTCACAGAGTTGAACATTCCTTTTCATGGAGCAGTTTGGAAAGAGTCTTTTTGCAGCATCTGCAAGTGGATATTTGGAGCTCTTTCAGGCCTTTGTTAGAAGCGGGAATATCTTCCCATAAAAACTAAACCGAAGCATTCTCACAAACTGCTTTGTGATGTGTGTGTTCAATTCACAGAGGTGAACCTTTCCTTTGCTAGAGCAGTTATGAAACACTCTTTTTGTAGAATCTGCAAGTGTTCATTTGGAGCGCTTTGAGGCCTATGGTGGAAAAAGAAATATCTTCATATATAAACAAGGCAGAAGCATTCTCAGAAAGCTCTTTATGATGTGTGCATTCAACTCAGAGAGATAAGCCTTCCTTTTGATAGAGCAGTTTTGAAACTGTATTTTTGCAGAATCTGCAAGTGGATATTTGGAGCCCTTTCAGGCCTTCGTTGGAAACGGGAATATCTTCCCATAAAAACTAAACAGAAGAGTTCTGTGAAACTGCTTTCTGTAGTATGAATCCAACTGACAGAGTTGAACACTTCCTTTGAAAGAGCAGTTTTGAAACACTCTTTTTGTAGAATCTGCAAGTGTTCGTTTGGAGCGCTTTGAGGCCTATGGTGGAAAAGGAAATATCTTCACATATAAACCAGGCAGAAGCATTCTCAGAAACCTCTTTATGATGTGTGCATTCAACTCGGAGAGATAAGCCTTCCTTTTGATAGAGCAGTTTTGAAACTGTGTTTTGGCAGAATCTGCAAGTGGATACTTAGAGCCCTTTCAGGCCTTCGTTGCAAACGGGAATATCTTCCCATAAAAACGAAACAGAAACGTTCTGTGAAACTGCTTTGTGAAGTATGAATCCAACTCACAGAGTTGAACACTTCTTTTGAAAGAGCAGCTTTGAAACACTCTTTTTGTAGAATCTACATGTGTTCATTTGGAGCGCTTTGAGGCCTATGGTGGAAAAGGAAATATCGTCACATAATACCTAGACAGAAGCATTCTTTGAAACTTCTTTATGATGTGTGCATTCAACTCACAGAGTTGAACCTTCCTTTTCATGGAGCAGTTTGGAAAGAGTCTTTTTGCAGCATCTGCAAGTGGATATTTGGAGCTCTTTCAGGCCTTTGTTAGAAGCGGGAATATCTTCCCATAAAAACTGGACAGGAGCATTCTCACAAACTGCTTTGAGATGTGTGTGTTCAACTCACAGAGGTGAACCTTTCCTTTGCTAGAGCAGTTATGAAACACTCTTTTTGTAGAATCTGCAAGTGTTCATTTGGAGCGATTTGAGGCCTATGGTGGAAAAAGAAATATCTTCATGTATAAACAAGGCAGAAGGATTCTCAGAAAGTTCTTTATGATGTGTGCATTCAACTCAGAGAGATAAGCCTTCCTTTTGATAGAGCAGTTTTGAAACTGTATTTTTGCAGAATCTGCAAGTGGATATTTGGAGCCCTTTCAGGCCTTCGTTGGAAACGGGAATATCTTCCCATAAAAACTAAACAGAAGAGTTCTGTGAAACTGCTTTGTGTAGTATGAATCCAACTCACAGAGTTGAACAGTTCCTTTGAAAGAGCAGTTTTGAAACACTCTTTTTGTAGAATCTGCAAGTGTTCGTTTGGAGCGCTTTGAGGCCTATGGTGGAAAAGGAAATATCTTCACATATAAACCAGGCAGAAGCATTCTCAGAAACCTCTTTATGATGTGTGCATTCAACTCGGAGAGATAAGCCTTCCTTTTGATAGAGCAGTTTTGAAACTGTGTTTTGGCAGAATCTGCAAGTGGATACTTAGAGCCCTTTCAGGCCTTCGTTGCAAACGGGAATATCTTCCCATAAAAACGAAACAGAAAAGTTCTGTGAAACTGCTTTGTGAAGTATGAATCCAACTCACAGAGTTGAACACTTCTTTTGAAAGAGCAGCTTTGAAACACTCTTTTTGTAGAATCTACATGTGTTCATTTGGAGCGCTTTGAGGCCTATGGTGGAAAAGGAAATATCTTCACATAAAACCTAGACAGAAGCATTCTTTGAAACTTCTTTATGATGTGTGCATTCAACTCACAGAGTTGAACCTTCTTTTTCATGGAGCAGTTTGGAAAGAGTCTTTTTGCAGCATCTGCAAGTGGATATTTGGAGCTCTTTCAGGCCTTTGTTAGAAGCGGGAATATCTTCCCATAAAACCTAATCCGAAGCATTCTCACAAACTGCTTTGTGATGTGTGTGTTCAACTCACAGAGGTGAACCTTTCCTTTGCTAGAGCAGTTATGAAACACTCTTTTTGTAGAATCTGCAAGTGTTCATTTGGAGCGCTTTGAGGCCTATGGTGGAAAAAGAAATATCTTCATATATAAACAAGGCAGAAGCATTCTCAGAAACCCCTTTATGATGTGTGCATTCACCTCAGAGAGATAAGCCTTCCTTTTGATAGAGCAGTTTTGAACCTGTGTTTTTGCAGAATCTGCAAGTGGATATTTGGAGCCCTTTCAGGCCTTCGTTGGAAACGGGAATATCTTCCCATAAAAACTAAACAGAAGAGTTCTGTGAAACTGCTTTGTGTAGTATGAATCCAACTCACAGAGTTGAACACTTCCTTTGAAAGAGCAGTTTTGAAACACTCTTTTTGTAGAATCTGCAAGTGTTCGTTTGGAGCGCTTTGAGGCCTATGGTGGAAAAGGAAATATCTTCACATATAAACCAGGCAGAAGCATTCTCAGAAACCTCTTTATGATGTGTGCATTCAACTCGGAGAGATAAGCCTTCCTTTTGATAGAGCAGTTTTGAAAGTGTGTTTTGGCAGAATCTGCAAGTGGATACTTAGAGCCCTTTCAGGCCTTCGTTGCAAACGGGAATATCTTCCCATAAAAACGAAACAGAAACGTTCTGTGAAACTGCTTTGTGAAGTATGAATCCAACTCACAGAGTTGAACACTTCCTTTGAAAGAGCAGCTTTGAAACACTCTTTTTGTAGAATCTACATGTGTTCATTTGGAGCGCTTTGAGGCCTATGGTGGAAAAGGAAATATCGTCACATAATACCTAGACAGAAGCATTCTTTGAAACTTCTTTACGATGTGTGCATTCAACTCACAGAGTTGAACTTTCCTTTTCATGGAGCAGTTTGGAAAGAGTCTTTTTGCAGCATCTGCAAGTGGATATTTGGAGCTCTTTCAGGCCTTTGCTAGAAGCGGGAATATCTTCCCATAAAAACTGGACAGAAGCATTCTCACAAACTGCTTTGAGATGTGTGTGTTCAACTCACAGAGGTGAACCTTTCCTTTGCTAGAGCAGTTATGAAACACTCTTTTTGTAGAATCTGCAAGTGTTCATTTGGAGCGATTTGAGGCCTATGGTGGAAAAAGAAATATCTTCATATATAAACAAGGCAGAAGCATTCTCAGAAAGTTCTTTATGATGTGTGCATTCAACTCAGAGAGATAAGCCTTCCTTTTGATAGAGCAGTTTTGAAACTGTATTTTTGCAGAATCTGCAAGTGGATATTTGGAGCCCTTTCAGGCCTTCGTTGGAAACGGGAATATCTTCCCATAAAAACTAAACAGAAGAGTTCTGTGAAACTGCTTTGTGTAGTATGAATCCAACTCACAGAGTTGAACACTTCCTTTGAAAGAGCAGTTTTGAAACACTCTTTTTGTAGAATCTGCAAGTGTTCGTTTGGAGCGCTTTGAGGCCTATGGTGGAAAAGGAAATATCTTCACATATAAACCAGGCAGAAGCATTCTCAGAAACCTCTTTATGATGTGTGCATTCAACTCGGAGAGATAAGCCTTCCTTTTGATAGAGCAGTTTTGAAAGTGTGTTTTGGCAGAATCTGCAAGTGGATACTTAGAGCCCTTTCAGGCCTTCGTTGCAAACGGGAATATCTTCCCATAAAAACGAAACAGAAACGTTCTGTGAAACTGCTTTGTGAAGTATGAATCCAACACACAGAGTTGAACACTTCCTTTGAAAGAGCAGCTTTGAAACACTCTTTTTGTAGAATCTACATGTGTTCATTTGGAGCGCTTTGAGGCCTATGGTGGAAAAGGAAATATCGTCACATAATACCTAGACAGAAGCATTCTTTGAAACTTCTTTATGATGTGTGCATTCAGCTCACAGAGTTGAACTTTCCTTTTCATGGAGCAGTTTGGAAAGAGTCTTTTTGCAGCATCTGCAAGTGGATATGTGGAGCTCTTTCAGGCCTTTGTTAGAAGCGGGAATATCTTCCCATTAAAACTGGACAGAAGCATTCTCACAAACTGCTTTGTGATGTGTGTGTTCAACTCACAGAGGTGAACCTTTCCTTTGCTAGAGCAGTTATGAAACACTCTTTTTGTAGAATCTGCAAGTGTTCATTTGGAGCGCTTTGAGGCCTATGGTGGAAAAAGAAATATCTTCACATAAAACCTAGACAGAAGCATTCTTTGAAACTTCTTTATGATGTGTGCATTCAACTCACAGAGTTGAACCTTCTTTTTCATGGAGCAGTTTGGAAAGAGTCTTTTTGCAGCATCTGCAAGTGGATATTTGGAGCTCTTTCAGGCCTTTGTTAGAAGCGGGAATATCTTCCCATAAAAACTAAACCGAAGCATTCTCACAAACTGCTTTGTGATGTGTGTGTTCAACTCACAGAGGTGAACCTTTCCTTTGCTAGAGCAGTTATGAAACACTCTTTTTGTAGAATCTGCAAGTGTTCATTTGGAGCGCTTTGAGGCCTATGGTGGAAAAAGAAATATCTTCACATAAAACCTAGACAGAAGCATTCTTTGAAACTTCTTTATGATGTGTGCATTCAACTCACAGAGTTGAACCTTCTTTTTCATGGAGCAGTTTGGAAAGAGTCTTTTTGCAGCATCTGCAAGTGGATATTTGGAGCTCTTTCAGGCCTTTGTTAGAAGCGGGAATATCTTCCCATAAAAACTAAACCGAAGCATTCTCACAAACTGCTTTGTGATGTGTGTGTTCAACTCACAGAGGTGAACCTTTCCTTTGCTAGAGCAGTTATGAAACACTCTTTTTGTAGAATCTGCAAGTGTTCATTTGGAGCGCTTTGAGGCCTATGGTGGAAAAAGAAATATCTTCATATATAAACAAGGCAGAAGCATTCTCAGAAACCCCTTTATGATGTGTGCATTCAACTCAGAGAGATAAGCCTTCCTTTTGATAGAGCAGTTTTGAACCTGTGTTTTTGCAGAATCTGCAAGTGGATATTTGGAGCCCTTTCAGGCCTTCGTTGGAAACGGGAATATCTTCCCATAAAAACTAAACAGAAGAGTTCTGTGAAACTGCTTTGTGTAGTATGAATCCAACTCACAGAGTTGAACACTTCCTTTGAAAGAGCAGTTTTGAAACACTCTTTTTGTAGAATCTGCAAGTGTTCGTTTGGAGCGCTTTGAGGCCTATGGTGGAAAAGGAAATATCTTCACATATAAACCAGGCAGAAGCATTCTCAGAAACCTCTTTATGATGTGTGCATTCAACTCGGAGAGATAAGCCTTCCTTTTGATAGAGCAGTTTTGAAAGTGTGTTTTGGCAGAATCTGCAAGTGGATACTTAGAGCCCTTTCAGGCCTTCGTTGCAAACGGGAATATCTTCCCATAAAAACGAAACAGAAACGTTCTGTGAAACTGCTTTGTGAAGTATGAATCCAACTCACAGAGTTGAACACTTCCTTTGAAAGAGCAGCTTTGAAACACTCTTTTTGTAGAATCTACATGTGTTCATTTGGAGCGCTTTGAGGCCTATGGTGGAAAAGGAAATATCGTCACATAATACCTAGACAGAAGCATTCTTTGAAACTTCTTTATGATGTGTGCATTCAACTCACAGAGTTGAACTTTCCTTTTCATGGAGCAGTTTGGAAAGAGTCTTTTTGCAGCATCTGCAAGTGGATATTTGGAGCTCTTTCAGGCCTTTGCTAGAAGCGGGAATATCTTCCCATAAAAACTGGACAGAAGCATTCTCACAAACTGCTTTGTGATGTGTGTGTTCAACTCACAGAGGTGAACCTTTCCTTTGCTAGAGCAGTTATGAAACACTCTTTTTGTAGAATCTGCAAGTGTTCATTTGGAGCGCTTTGAGGCCTATGGTGGAAAAAGAAATATCTTCATATATAAACAAGGCAGAAGCATTCTCAGAAACCCCTTTATGATGTGTGCATTCAACTCAGAGAGATAAGCCTTCCTTTTGATAGAGCAGTTTTGAACCTGTGTTTTTGCAGAATCTGCAAGTGGATATTTGGAGCCCTTTCAGGCCTTCGTTGGAAACGGGAATATCTTCCCATAAAAAGTAAACAGAAGAGTTCTGTGAAACTGCTTTGTGTAGTATGAATCCAACTCACAGAGTTGAACACTTCCTTTGAAAGAGCAGTTTTGAAACACTCTTTTTGTAGAATCTGCAAGTGTTCGTTTGGAGCGCTTTGAGGCCTATGGTGGAAAAGGAAATATCTTCACATATAAACCAGGCAGAAGCATTCTCAGAAACCTCTTTATGATGTGTGCATTCAACTCGGAGAGATAAGCCTTCCTTTTGATAGAGCAGTTTTGAAAGTGTGTTTTGGCAGAATCTGCAAGTGGATACTTAGAGCCCTTTCAGGCCTTCTTTGCAAACGGGAATATCTTCCCATAAAAACGAAACAGAAACGTTCTGTGAAACTGCTTTGTGAAGTATGAATCCAACTCACAGAGTTGAACACTTCCTTTGAAAGAGCAGCTTTGAAACACTCTTTTTGTAGAATCTACATGTGTTCATTTGGAGCGCTTTGAGGCCTATGGTGGAAAAGGAAATATCGTCACATAATACCTAGACAGAAGCATTCTTTGAAACTTCTTTATGATGTGTGCATTCAGCTCACAGAGTTGAACTTTCCTTTTCATGGAGCAGTTTGGAAAGAGTCTTTTTGCAGCATCTGCAAGTGGATATGTGGAGCTCTTTCAGGCCTTTGTTAGAAGCGGGAATATCTTCCCATTAAAACTGGACAGAAGCATTCTCACAAACTGCTTTGTGATGTGTGTGTTCAACTCACAGAGGTGAACCTTTCCTTTGCTAGAGCAGTTATGAAACACTCTTTTTGTAGAATCTGCAAGTGTTCATTTGGAGCGCTTTGAGGCCTATGGTGGAAAAAGAAATATCTTCACATAAAACCTAGACAGAAGCATTCTTTGAAACTTCTTTATGATGTGTGCATTCAACTCACAGAGTTGAACCTTCTTTTTCATGGAGCAGTTTGGAAAGAGTCTTTTTGCAGCATCTGCAAGTGGATATTTGGAGCTCTTTCAGGCCTTTGTTAGAAGCGGGAATATCTTCCCATAAAAACTAAACCGAAGCATTCTCACAAACTGCTTTGTGATGTGTGTGTTCAACTCACAGAGGTGAACCTTTCCTTTGCTAGAGCAGTTATGAAACACTCTTTTTGTAGAATCTGCAAGTGTTCATTTGGAGCGCTTTGAGGCCTATGGTGGAAAAAGAAATATCTTCATATATAAACAAGGCAGAAGCATTCTCAGAAACCCCTTTATGATGTGTGCATTCAACTCAGAGAGATAAGCCTTCCTTTTGATAGAGCAGTTTTGAACCTGTGTTTTTGCAGAATCTGCAAGTGGATATTTGGAGCCCTTTCAGGCCTTCGTTGGAAACGGGAATATCTTCCCATAAAAAGTAAACAGAAGAGTTCTGTGAAACTGCTTTGTGTAGTATGAATCCAACTCACAGAGTTGAACACTTCCTTTGAAAGAGCAGTTTTGAAACACTCTTTTTGTAGAATCTGCAAGTGTTCGTTTGGAGCGCTTTGAGGCCTATGGTGGAAAAGGAAATATCTTCACATATAAACCAGGCAGAAGCATTCTCAGAAACCTCTTTATGATGTGTGCATTCAACTCGGAGAGATAAGCCTTCCTTTTGATAGAGCAGTTTTGAAAGTGTGTTTTGGCAGAATCTGCAAGTGGATACTTAGAGCCCTTTCAGGCCTTCTTTGCAAACGGGAATATCTTCCCATAAAAACGAAACAGAAACGTTCTGTGAAACTGCTTTGTGAAGTATGAATCCAACTCACAGAGTTGAACACTTCCTTTGAAAGAGCAGCTTTGAAACACTCTTTTTGTAGAATCTACATGTGTTCATTTGGAGCGCTTTGAGGCCTATGGTGGAAAAGGAAATATCGTCACATAATACCTAGACAGAAGCATTCTTTGAAACTTCTTTATGATGTGTGCATTCAGCTCACAGAGTTGAACTTTCCTTTTCATGGAGCAGTTTGGAAAGAGTCTTTTTGCAGCATCTGCAAGTGGATATGTGGAGCTCTTTCAGGCCTTTGTTAGAAGCGGGAATATCTTCCCATTAAAACTGGACAGAAGCATTCTCACAAACTGCTTTGTGATGTGTGTGTTCAACTCACAGAGGTGAACCTTTCCTTTGCTAGAGCAGTTATGAAACACTCTTTTTGTAGAATCTGCAAGTGTTCATTTGGAGCGCTTTGAGGCCTATGGTGGAAAAAGAAATATCTTCACATAAAACCTAGACAGAAGCATTCTTTGAAACTTCTTTATGATGTGTGCATTCAACTCACAGAGTTGAACCTTCTTTTTCATGGAGCAGTTTGGAAAGAGTCTTTTTGCAGCATCTGCAAGTGGATATTTGGAGCTCTTTCAGGCCTTTGCTAGAAGCGGGAATATCTTCCCATAAAAACTGGACAGAAGCATTCTCACAAACTGCTTTGAGATGTGTGTGTTCAACTCACAGAGGTGAACCTTTCCTTTGCTAGAGCAGTTATGAAACACTCTTTTTGTAGAATCTGCAAGTGTTCATTTGGAGCGATTTGAGGCCTATGGTGGAAAAAGGAATATCTTCATATATAAACAAGGCAGAAGCATTCTCAGAAAGCTCTTTATGATGTGTGCATTCAACTCAGAGAGATAAGCCTTCCTTTTGATAGAGCAGTTTTGAAACTGTATTTTTGCAGAATCTGCAAGTGGATATTTGGAGCCCTTTCAGGCCTTCGTTGGAAACGGGAATATCTTCCCATAAAAACTAAACAGAAGAGTTCTGTGAAACTGCTTTGTGTAGTATGAATCCAACTCACAGTGTTGAACACTTCCTTTGAAAGAACAGTTTTGAAACACTCTTTTTGTAGAATCTGCAAGTGTTCGTTTGGAGCGCTTTGAGGCCTATGGTGGAAAAGGAAATATCTTCACATATAAACCAGGCAGAAGCATTCTCAGAAACCTCTTTATGATGTGTGCATTCAACTCGGAGAGATAAGCCTTCCTTTTGATAGAGCAGTTTTGAAACTGTGTTTTGGCAGAATCTGCAAGTGGATACTTGGAGCCCTTTCAGGCCTTCGTTGCAAACGGGAATATCTTCTGATAAAAACGAAACAGAAACGTTCTGTGAAACTGCTTTGTGAAGTATGAATCCAACTCACAGAGATGAACACTTCTTTTGAAAGAGCAGCTTTGAAACACTCTTTTTGTAGAATCTACATGTGTTCATTTGGAGCGCTTTGAGGCCTATGGTGGAAAAGGAAATATCGTCACATAATACCTAGACAGAAGCATTCTTTGAAACTTCTTTATGATGTGTGCATTCAACTCACAGAGTTGAACCTTCCTTTTCATGGAGCAGTTTGGAAAGAGTCTTTTTGCAGCATCTGCAAGTGGATATTTGGAGCTCTTTCAGGCCTTTGTTAGAAGCGGGAATATCTTCCCATAAAAACTGGACAGAAGCATTCTCACAAACTGCTTTGTGATGTGTGTGTTCAACTCACAGAGGTGAACCTTTCCTTTGCTAGAGCAGTTATGAAACACTCTTTTTGTAGAATCTGCAAGTGTTCATTTGGAGCGATTTGAGGCCTATGGTGGAAAAAGAAATATCTTCATATATAAACAAGGCAGAAGCATTCTCAGAAAGCTCTTTATGATGTGTGCATTCAACTCAGAGAGATAAGCCTTCCTTTTGATAGAGCAGTTTTGAAACTGTGTTTTTGCAGAATCTGCAAGTGGATATTTGGAGCCCTTTCAGGCCTTCGTTGGAAACGGGAATATCTTCCCATAAAAACTAAACAGAAGAGTTCTGTGAAACTGCTTTGTGTAGTATGAATCCAACTCACAGAGTTGAACACTTCCTTTGAAAGAGCAGTTTTGAAACACTCTTTTTGTAGAATCTGCAAGTGTTCGTTTGGAGCGCTTTGAGGCCTATGGTGGAAAAGGAAATATCTTCACATATAAACCAGGCAGAAGCATTCTCAGAAACCTCTTTATGATGTGTGCATTCAACTCGGAGAGATAAGCCTTCCTTTTGATAGAGCAGTTTTGAAACTGTGTTTTGGCAGAATCTGCAAGTGGATACTTAGAGCCCTTTCAGGCCTTCGTTGCAAACGGGAATATCTTCCCATAAAAACGAAACAGAAACGTTCTGTGAAACTGCTTTGTGAAGTATGAATCCAACTCACAGAGTTGAACACTTCTTTTGAAACAGCAGCTTTGAAACACTCTTTTTGTAGAATCTACATGTGTTCATTTGGAGCGCTTTGAGGCCTATGGTGGAAAAGGAAATATCGTCACATAATACCTAGACAGAAGCATTCTTTGAAACTTCTTTATGATGTGTGCATTCAACTCACAGAGTTGAACTTTCCTTTTCATGGAGCAGTTTGGAAAGAGTCTTTTTGCAGCATCTGCAAGTGGATATTTGGAGCTCTTTCAGGCCTTTGTTAGAAGCGGGAATATCTTCCCATTAAAACTGGACAGAAGCATTCTCACAAACTGCTTTGTGATGTGTGTGTTCAACTCACAGAGGTGAACCTTTCCTTTGCTAGAGCAGTTATGAAACACTCTTTTTGTAGAATCTGCAAGTGTTCATTTGGAGCGCTTTGAGGCCTATGGTGGAAAAAGAAATATCTTCACATAAAACCTAGACAGAAGCATTCTTTGAAACTTCTTTATGATGTGTGCATTCAACTCACAGAGTTGAACCTTCTTTTTCATGGAGCAGTTTGGAAAGAGTCTTTTTGCAGCATCTGCAAGTGGATATTTGGAGCTCTTTCAGGCCTTTGTTAGAAGCGGGAATATCTTCCCATAAAAACTAAACCGAAGCATTCTCACAAACTGCTTTGTGATGTGTGTGTTCAACTCACAGAGGTGAACCTTTCCTTTGCTAGAGCAGTTATGAAACACTCTTTTTGTAGAATCTGCAAGTGTTCATTTGGAGCGCTTTGAGGCCTATGGTGGAAAAAGAAATATCTTCATATATAAACAAGGCAGAAGCATTCTCAGAAACCCCTTTATGATGTGTGCATTCAACTCAGAGAGATAAGCCTTCCTTTTGATAGAGCAGTTTTGAACCTGTGTTTTTGCAGAATCTGCAAGTGGATATTTGGAGCCCTTTCAGGCCTTCGTTGGAAACGGGAATATCTTCCCATAAAAACTAAACAGAAGAGTTCTGTGAAACTGCTTTGTGTAGTATGAATCCAACTCACAGAGTTGAACACTTCCTTTGAAAGAGCAGTTTTGAAACACTCTTTTTGTAGAATCTGCAAGTGTTCGTTTGGAGCGCTTTGAGGCCTATGGTGGAAAAGGAAATATCTTCACATATAAACCAGGCAGAAGCATTCTCAGAAACCTCTTTATGATGTGTGCATTCAACTCGGAGAGATAAGCCTTCCTTTTGATAGAGCAGTTTTGAAAGTGTGTTTTGGCAGAATCTGCAAGTGGATACTTAGAGCCCTTTCAGGCCTTCGTTGCAAACGGGAATATCTTCCCATAAAAACGAAACAGAAACGTTCTGTGAAACTGCTTTGTGAAGTATGAATCCAACTCACAGAGTTGAACACTTCCTTTGAAAGAGCAGCTTTGAAACACTCTTTTTGTAGAATCTACATGTGTTCATTTGGAGCGCTTTGAGGCCTATGGTGGAAAAGGAAATATCGTCACATAATACCTAGACAGAAGCATTCTTTGAAACTTCTTTATGATGTGTGCATTCAACTCACAGAGTTGAACTTTCCTTTTCATGGAGCAGTTTGGAAAGAGTCTTTTTGCAGCATCTGCAAGTGGATATTTGGAGCTCTTTCAGGCCTTTGCTAGAAGCGGGAATATCTTCCCATAAAAACTGGACAGAAGCATTCTCACAAACTGCTTTGTGATGTGTGTGTTCAACTCACAGAGGTGAACCTTTCCTTTGCTAGAGCAGTTATGAAACACTCTTTTTGTAGAATCTGCAAGTGTTCATTTGGAGCGCTTTGAGGCCTATGGTGGAAAAAGAAATATCTTCATATATAAACAAGGCAGAAGCATTCTCAGAAACCCCTTTATGATGTGTGCATTCAACTCAGAGAGATAAGCCTTCCTTTTGATAGAGCAGTTTTGAACCTGTGTTTTTGCAGAATCTGCAAGTGGATATTTGGAGCCCTTTCAGGCCTTCGTTGGAAACGGGAATATCTTCCCATAAAAAGTAAACAGAAGAGTTCTGTGAAACTGCTTTGTGTAGTATGAATCCAACTCACAGAGTTGAACACTTCCTTTGAAAGAGCAGTTTTGAAACACTCTTTTTGTAGAATCTGCAAGTGTTCGTTTGGAGCGCTTTGAGGCCTATGGTGGAAAAGGAAATATCTTCACATATAAACCAGGCAGAAGCATTCTCAGAAACCTCTTTATGATGTGTGCATTCAACTCGGAGAGATAAGCCTTCCTTTTGATAGAGCAGTTTTGAAAGTGTGTTTTGGCAGAATCTGCAAGTGGATACTTAGAGCCCTTTCAGGCCTTCTTTGCAAACGGGAATATCTTCCCATAAAAACGAAACAGAAACGTTCTGTGAAACTGCTTTGTGAAGTATGAATCCAACTCACAGAGTTGAACACTTCCTTTGAAAGAGCAGCTTTGAAACACTCTTTTTGTAGAATCTACATGTGTTCATTTGGAGCGCTTTGAGGCCTATGGTGGAAAAGGAAATATCGTCACATAATACCTAGACAGAAGCATTCTTTGAAACTTCTTTATGATGTGTGCATTCAGCTCACAGAGTTGAACTTTCCTTTTCATGGAGCAGTTTGGAAAGAGTCTTTTTGCAGCATCTGCAAGTGGATATGTGGAGCTCTTTCAGGCCTTTGTTAGAAGCGGGAATATCTTCCCATTAAAACTGGACAGAAGCATTCTCACAAACTGCTTTGTGATGTGTGTGTTCAACTCACAGAGGTGAACCTTTCCTTTGCTAGAGCAGTTATGAAACACTCTTTTTGTAGAATCTGCAAGTGTTCATTTGGAGCGCTTTGAGGCCTATGGTGGAAAAAGAAATATCTTCACATAAAACCTAGACAGAAGCATTCTTTGAAACTTCTTTATGATGTGTGCATTCAACTCACAGAGTTGAACCTTCTTTTTCATGGAGCAGTTTGGAAAGAGTCTTTTTGCAGCATCTGCAAGTGGATATTTGGAGCTCTTTCAGGCCTTTGTTAGAAGCGGGAATATCTTCCCATAAAAACTAAACCGAAGCATTCTCACAAACTGCTTTGTGATGTGTGTGTTCAACTCACAGAGGTGAACCTTTCCTTTGCTAGAGCAGTTATGAAACACTCTTTTTGTAGAATCTGCAAGTGTTCATTTGGAGCGCTTTGAGGCCTATGGTGGAAAAAGAAATATCTTCATATATAAACAAGGCAGAAGCATTCTCAGAAACCCCTTTATGATGTGTGCATTCAACTCAGAGAGATAAGCCTTCCTTTTGATAGAGCAGTTTTGAACCTGTGTTTTTGCAGAATCTGCAAGTGGATATTTGGAGCCCTTTCAGGCCTTCGTTGGAAACGGGAATATCTTCCCATAAAAACTAAACAGAAGAGTTCTGTGAAACTGCTTTGTGTAGTATGAATCCAACTCACAGAGTTGAACACTTCCTTTGAAAGAGCAGTTTTGAAACACTCTTTTTGTAGAATCTGCAAGTGTTCGTTTGGAGCGCTTTGAGGCCTATGGTGGAAAAGGAAATATCTTCACATATAAACCAGGCAGAAGCATTCTCAGAAACCTCTTTATGATGTGTGCATTCAACTCGGAGAGATAAGCCTTCCTTTTGATAGAGCAGTTTTGAAAGTGTGTTTTGGCAGAATCTGCAAGTGGATACTTAGAGCCCTTTCAGGCCTTCGTTGCAAACGGGAATATCTTCCCATAAAAACGAAACAGAAACGTTCTGTGAAACTGCTTTGTGAAGTATGAATCCAACTCACAGAGTTGAACACTTCCTTTGAAAGAGCAGCTTTGAAACACTCTTTTTGTAGAATCTACATGTGTTCATTTGGAGCGCTTTGAGGCCTATGGTGGAAAAGGAAATATCGTCACATAATACCTAGACAGAAGCATTCTTTGAAACTTCTTTATGATGTGTGCATTCAACTCACAGAGTTGAACTTTCCTTTTCATGGAGCAGTTTGGAAAGAGTCTTTTTGCAGCATCTGCAAGTGGATATTTGGAGCTCTTTCAGGCCTTTGCTAGAAGCGGGAATATCTTCCCATAAAAACTGGACAGAAGCATTCTCACAAACTGCTTTGTGATGTGTGTGTTCAACTCACAGAGGTGAACCTTTCCTTTGCTAGAGCAGTTATGAAACACTCTTTTTGTAGAATCTGCAAGTGTTCATTTGGAGCGCTTTGAGGCCTATGGTGGAAAAAGAAATATCTTCATATATAAACAAGGCAGAAGCATTCTCAGAAACCCCTTTATGATGTGTGCATTCAACTCAGAGAGATAAGCCTTCCTTTTGATAGAGCAGTTTTGAACCTGTGTTTTTGCAGAATCTGCAAGTGGATATTTGGAGCCCTTTCAGGCCTTCGTTGGAAACGGGAATATCTTCCCATAAAAAGTAAACAGAAGAGTTCTGTGAAACTGCTTTGTGTAGTATGAATCCAACTCACAGAGTTGAACACTTCCTTTGAAAGAGCAGTTTTGAAACACTCTTTTTGTAGAATCTGCAAGTGTTCGTTTGGAGCGCTTTGAGGCCTATGGTGGAAAAGGAAATATCTTCACATATAAACCAGGCAGAAGCATTCTCAGAAACCTCTTTATGATGTGTGCATTCAACTCGGAGAGATAAGCCTTCCTTTTGATAGAGCAGTTTTGAAAGTGTGTTTTGGCAGAATCTGCAAGTGGATACTTAGAGCCCTTTCAGGCCTTCTTTGCAAACGGGAATATCTTCCCATAAAAACGAAACAGAAACGTTCTGTGAAACTGCTTTGTGAAGTATGAATCCAACTCACAGAGTTGAACACTTCCTTTGAAAGAGCAGCTTTGAAACACTCTTTTTGTAGAATCTACATGTGTTCATTTGGAGCGCTTTGAGGCCTATGGTGGAAAAGGAAATATCGTCACATAATACCTAGACAGAAGCATTCTTTGAAACTTCTTTATGATGTGTGCATTCAGCTCACAGAGTTGAACTTTCCTTTTCATGGAGCAGTTTGGAAAGAGTCTTTTTGCAGCATCTGCAAGTGGATATGTGGAGCTCTTTCAGGCCTTTGTTAGAAGCGGGAATATCTTCCCATTAAAACTGGACAGAAGCATTCTCACAAACTGCTTTGTGATGTGTGTGTTCAACTCACAGAGGTGAACCTTTCCTTTGCTAGAGCAGTTATGAAACACTCTTTTTGTAGAATCTGCAAGTGTTCATTTGGAGCGCTTTGAGGCCTATGGTGGAAAAAGAAATATCTTCACATAAAACCTAGACAGAAGCATTCTTTGAAACTTCTTTATGATGTGTGCATTCAACTCACAGAGTTGAACCTTCTTTTTCATGGAGCAGTTTGGAAAGAGTCTTTTTGCAGCATCTGCAAGTGGATATTTGGAGCTCTTTCAGGCCTTTGTTAGAAGCGGGAATATCTTCCCATAAAAACTAAACCGAAGCATTCTCACAAACTGCTTTGTGATGTGTGTGTTCAACTCACAGAGGTGAACCTTTCCTTTGCTAGAGCAGTTATGAAACACTCTTTTTGTAGAATCTGCAAGTGTTCATTTGGAGCGCTTTGAGGCCTATGGTGGAAAAAGAAATATCTTCATATATAAACAAGGCAGAAGCATTCTCAGAAACCCCTTTATGATGTGTGCATTCAACTCAGAGAGATAAGCCTTCCTTTTGATAGAGCAGTTTTGAACCTGTGTTTTTGCAGAATCTGCAAGTGGATATTTGGAGCCCTTTCAGGCCTTCGTTGGAAACGGGAATATCTTCCCATAAAAACTAAACAGAAGAGTTCTGTGAAACTGCTTTGTGTAGTATGAATCCAACTCACAGAGTTGAACACTTCCTTTGAAAGAGCAGTTTTGAAACACTCTTTTTGTAGAATCTGCAAGTGTTCGTTTGGAGCGCTTTGAGGCCTATGGTGGAAAAGGAAATATCTTCACATATAAACCAGGCAGAAGCATTCTCAGAAACCTCTTTATGATGTGTGCATTCAACTCGGAGAGATAAGCCTTCCTTTTGATAGAGCAGTTTTGAAAGTGTGTTTTGGCAGAATCTGCAAGTGGATACTTAGAGCCCTTTCAGGCCTTCGTTGCAAACGGGAATATCTTCCCATAAAAACGAAACAGAAACGTTCTGTGAAACTGCTTTGTGAAGTATGAATCCAACTCACAGAGTTGAACACTTCCTTTGAAAGAGCAGCTTTGAAACACTCTTTTTGTAGAATCTACATGTGTTCATTTGGAGCGCTTTGAGGCCTATGGTGGAAAAGGAAATATCGTCACATAACACCTAGACAGAAGCATTCTTTGAAACTTCTTTATGATGTGTGCATTCAACTCACAGAGTTGAACTTTCCTTTTCATGGAGCAGTTTGGAAAGAGTCTTTTTGCAGCATCTGCAAGTGGATATTTGGAGCTCTTTCAGGCCTTTGCTAGAAGCGGGAATATCTTCCCATAAAAACTGGACAGAAGCATTCTCACAAACTGCTTTGAGATGTGTGTGTTCAACTCACAGAGGTGAACCTTTCCTTTGCTAGAGCAGTTATGAAACACTCTTTTTGTAGAATCTGCAAGTGTTCATTTGGAGCGATTTGAGGCCTATGGTGGAAAAAGAAATATCTTCATATATAAACAAGGCAGAAGCATTCTCAGAAAGTTCTTTATGATGTGTGCATTCAACTCAGAGAGATAAGCCTTCATTTTGATAGAGCAGTTTTGAAACTGTATTTTTGCAGAATCTGCAAGTGGATATTTGGAGCCCTTTCAGGCCTTCGTTGGAAACGGGAATATCTTCCCATAAAAACTAAACAGAAGAGTTCTGTGAAACTGCTTTGTGTAGTATGAATCCAACTCACAGAGTTGAACACTTCCTTTGAAAGAGCAGTTTTGAAACACTCTTTTTGTAGAATCTGCAAGTGTTCGTTTGGAGCGCTTTGAGGCCTATGGTGGAAAAGGAAATATCTTCACATATAAACCAGGCAGAAGCATTCTCAGAAACCTCTTTATGATGTGTGCATTCAACTCGGAGAGATAAGCCTTCCTTTTGATAGAGCAGTTTTGAAACTGTGTTTTGGCAGAATCTGCAAGGGGATACTTAGAGCCCTTTCAGGCCTTCGTTGCAAACGGGAATATCTTCCCATAAAAACGAAACAGAAACGTTCTGTGAAACTGCTTTGTGAAGTATGAATCCAACTCACAGAGTTGAACCCTTCTTTTGAAAGAGCAGCTTTGAAACACTCTTTTTGTAGAATCTACATGTGTTCATTTGGAGCGCTTTGAGGCCTATGGTGGAAAAGGAAATATCGTCACATAATACCTAGACAGAAGCATTCTTTGAAACTTCTTTATGATGTGTGCATTCAACTCACAGAGTTGAACCTTCTTTTTCATGGAGCAGTTTGGAAAGAGTCTTTTTGCAGCATCTGCAAGTGGATATTTGGAGCTCTTTCAGGCCTTTGTTAGAAGCGGGAATATCTTCCCATTAAAACTGGACAGAAGCATTCTCACAAACTGCTTTGTGATGTGTGTGTTCAACTCACAGAGGTGAACCTTTCCTTTGCTAGAGCAGTTATGAAACACTCTTTTTGTAGAATCTGCAAGTGTTCATTTGGAGCGCTTTGAGGCCTATGATGGAAAAAGAAATATCTTCACATAAAACCTAGACAGAAGCATTCTTTGAAACTTCTTTATGATGTGTGCATTCAACTCACAGAGTTGAACCTTCTTTTTCATGGAGCAGTTTGGAAAGAGTCTTTTTGCAGCATCTGCAAGTGGATATTTGGAGCTCTTTCAGGCCTTTGTTAGAAGCGGGAATATCTTCCCATAAAAACTAAACCGAAGCATTCTCACAAACTGCTTTGTGATGTGTGTGTTCAACTCACAGAGGTGAACCTTTCCTTTGCTAGAGCAGTTATGAAACACTCTTTTTGTAGAATCTGCAAGTGTTCATTTGGAGCGCTTTGAGGCCTATGGTGGAAAAAGAAATATCTTCATATATAAACAAGGCAGAAGCATTCTCAGAAACCCCTTTATGATGTGTGCATTCAACTCAGAGAGATAAGCCTTCCTTTTGATAGAGCAGTTTTGAACCTGTGTTTTTGCAGAATCTGCAAGTGGATATTTGGAGCCCTTTCAGGCCTTCGTTGGAAACGGGAATATCTTCCCATAAAAAGTAAACAGAAGAGTTCTGTGAAACTGCTTTGTGTAGTATGAATCCAACTCACAGAGTTGAACACTTCCTTTGAAAGAGCAGTTTTGAAACACTCTTTTTGTAGAATCTGCAAGTGTTCGTTTGGAGCGCTTTGAGGCCTATGGTGGAAAAGGAAATATCTTCACATATAAACCAGGCAGAAGCATTCTCAGAAACCTCTTTATGATGTGTGCATTCAACTCGGAGAGATAAGCCTTCCTTTTGATAGAGCAGTTTTGAAAGTGTGTTTTGGCAGAATCTGCAAGTGGATACTTAGAGCCCTTTCAGGCCTTCTTTGCAAACGGGAATATCTTCCCATAAAAACGAAACAGAAACGTTCTGTGAAACTGCTTTGTGAAGTATGAATCCAACTCACAGAGTTGAACACTTCCTTTGAAAGAGCAGCTTTGAAACACTCTTTTTGTAGAATCTACATGTGTTCATTTGGAGCGCTTTGAGGCCTATGGTGGAAAAGGAAATATCGTCACATAATACCTAGACAGAAGCATTCTTTGAAACTTCTTTATGATGTGTGCATTCAGCTCACAGAGTTGAACTTTCCTTTTCATGGAGCAGTTTGGAAAGAGTCTTTTTGCAGCATCTGCAAGTGGATATGTGGAGCTCTTTCAGGCCTTTGTTAGAAGCGGGAATATCTTCCCATTAAAACTGGACAGAAGCATTCTCACAAACTGCTTTGTGATGTGTGTGTTCAACTCACAGAGGTGAACCTTTCCTTTGCTAGAGCAGTTATGAAACACTCTTTTTGTAGAATCTGCAAGTGTTCATTTGGAGCGCTTTGAGGCCTATGGTGGAAAAAGAAATATCTTCACATAAAACCTAGACAGAAGCATTCTTTGAAACTTCTTTATGATGTGTGCATTCAACTCACAGAGTTGAACCTTCTTTTTCATGGAGCAGTTTGGAAAGAGTCTTTTTGCAGCATCTGCAAGTGGATATTTGGAGCTCTTTCAGGCCTTTGCTAGAAGCGGGAATATCTTCCCATAAAAACTGGACAGAAGCATTCTCACAAACTGCTTTGAGATGTGTGTGTTCAACTCACAGAGGTGAACCTTTCCTTTGCTAGAGCAGTTATGAAACACTCTTTTTGTAGAATCTGCAAGTGTTCATTTGGAGCGATTTGAGGCCTATGGTGGAAAAAGGAATATCTTCATATATAAACAAGGCAGAAGCATTCTCAGAAAGCTCTTTATGATGTGTGCATTCAACTCAGAGAGATAAGCCTTCCTTTTGATAGAGCAGTTTTGAAACTGTATTTTTGCAGAATCTGCAAGTGGATATTTGGAGCCCTTTCAGGCCTTCGT
Source organism: Pongo abelii (assembly GCF_028885655.2). Lineage (NCBI taxonomy): Eukaryota > Metazoa > Chordata > Mammalia > Primates > Hominidae > Pongo > Pongo abelii. Next base: position 81,763,122 of record NC_071988.2, on the reverse strand, counting down.
TGGAAACGGGAATATCTTCCCATAAAAACTAAACAGAAGAGTTCTGTGAAACTGCTTTGTGTAGTATGAATCCAACTCACAGTGTTGAACACTTCCTTTGAAAGAACAGTTTTGAAACACTCTTTTTGTAGAATCTGCAAGTGTTCGTTTGGAGCGCTTTGAGGCCTATGGTGGAAAAGGAAATATCTTCACATATAAACCAGGCAGAAGCATTCTCAGAAACCTCTTTATGATGTGTGCATTCAACTCGGAGAGATAAGCCTTCCTTTTGATAGAGCAGTTTTGAAACTGTGTTTTGGCAGAATCTGCAAGTGGATACTTGGAGCCCTTTCAGGCCTTCGTTGCAAACGGGAATATCTTCTGATAAAAACGAAACAGAAACGTTCTGTGAAACTGCTTTGTGAAGTATGAATCCAACTCACAGAGATGAACACTTCTTTTGAAAGAGCAGCTTTGAAACACTCTTTTTGTAGAATCTACATGTGTTCATTTGGAGCGCTTTGAGGCCTATGGTGGAAAAGGAAATATCGTCACATAATACCTAGACAGAAGCATTCTTTGAAACTTCTTTATGATGTGTGCATTCAACTCACAGAGTTGAACCTTCCTTTTCATGGAGCAGTTTGGAAAGAGTCTTTTTGCAGCATCTGCAAGTGGATATTTGGAGCTCTTTCAGGCCTTTGTTAGAAGCGGGAATATCTTCCCATAAAAACTGGACAGAAGCATTCTCACAAACTGCTTTGTGATGTGTGTGTTCAACTCACAGAGGTGAACCTTTCCTTTGCTAGAGCAGTTATGAAACACTCTTTTTGTAGAATCTGCAAGTGTTCATTTGGAGCGATTTGAGGCCTATGGTGGAAAAAGAAATATCTTCATATATAAACAAGGCAGAAGCATTCTCAGAAAGCTCTTTATGATGTGTGCATTCAACTCAGAGAGATAAGCCTTCCTTTTGATAGAGCAGTTTTGAAACTGTGTTTTTGCAGAATCTGCAAGTGGATATTTGGAGCCCTTTCAGGCCTTCGTTGGAAACGGGAATATCTTCCCATAAAAACTAAACAGAAGAGTTCTGTGAAACTGCTTTGTGTAGTATGAATCCAACTCACAGAGTTGAACACTTCCTTTGAAAGAGCAGTTTTGAAACACTCTTTTTGTAGAATCTGCAAGTGTTCGTTTGGAGCGCTTTGAGGCCTATGGTGGAAAAGGAAATATCTTCACATATAAACCAGGCAGAAGCATTCTCAGAAACCTCTTTATGATGTGTGCATTCAACTCGGAGAGATAAGCCTTCCTTTTGATAGAGCAGTTTTGAAACTGTGTTTTGGCAGAATCTGCAAGTGGATACTTAGAGCCCTTTCAGGCCTTCGTTGCAAACGGGAATATCTTCCCATAAAAACGAAACAGAAACGTTCTGTGAAACTGCTTTGTGAAGTATGAATCCAACTCACAGAGTTGAACACTTCTTTTGAAACAGCAGCTTTGAAACACTCTTTTTGTAGAATCTACATGTGTTCATTTGGAGCGCTTTGAGGCCTATGGTGGAAAAGGAAATATCGTCACATAATACCTAGACAGAAGCATTCTTTGAAACTTCTTTATGATGTGTGCATTCAACTCACAGAGTTGAACTTTCCTTTTCATGGAGCAGTTTGGAAAGAGTCTTTTTGCAGCATCTGCAAGTGGATATTTGGAGCTCTTTCAGGCCTTTGTTAGAAGCGGGAATATCTTCCCATTAAAACTGGACAGAAGCATTCTCACAAACTGCTTTGTGATGTGTGTGTTCAACTCACAGAGGTGAACCTTTCCTTTGCTAGAGCAGTTATGAAACACTCTTTTTGTAGAATCTGCAAGTGTTCATTTGGAGCGCTTTGAGGCCTATGGTGGAAAAAGAAATATCTTCACATAAAACCTAGACAGAAGCATTCTTTGAAACTTCTTTATGATGTGTGCATTCAACTCACAGAGTTGAACCTTCTTTTTCATGGAGCAGTTTGGAAAGAGTCTTTTTGCAGCATCTGCAAGTGGATATTTGGAGCTCTTTCAGGCCTTTGCTAGAAGCGGGAATATCTTCCCATAAAAACTGGACAGAAGCATTCTCACAAACTGCTTTGAGATGTGTGTGTTCAACTCACAGAGGTGAACCTTTCCTTTGCTAGAGCAGTTATGAAACACTCTTTTTGTAGAATCTGCAAGTGTTCATTTCGAGCGATTTGAGGCCTATGGTGGAAAAAGAAATATCTTCATATATAAACAAGGCAGAAGCATTCTCAGAAAGTTCTTTATGATGTGTGCATTCAACTCAGAGAGATAAGCCTTCCTTTTGATAGAGCAGTTTTGAAACTGTATTTTTGCAGTATCTGCAAGTGGATATTTGGAGCCCTTTCAGGCCTTCGTTGGAAACGGGAATATCTTCCATTAAAAACTAAACAGAAGAGTTCTGTGAAACTACTTTGTGTAGTATGAATCCAACTCACAGAGTTGAACACTTCCTTTGAAAGAGCAGTTTTGAAACACTCTTTTTGTAGAATCTGCAAGTGTTCGTTTGGAGCGCTTTGAGGCCTATGGTGGAAAAGGAAATATCTTCACATATAAACCAGGCAGAAGCATTCTCAGAAACCTCTTTATGATGTGTGCATTCAACTGGGAGAGATAAGCCTTCCTTTTGATAGAGCAGTTTTGAAACTGTGTTTTGGCAGAATCTGCAAGTGGATACTTAGAGCCCTTTCAGGCCTTCGTTGCAAACGGGAATATCTTCCCATAAAAACGAAACAGAAACGTTCTGTGAAACTGCTTTGTGAAGTATGAATCCAACTCACAGAGTTGAACACTTCTTTTGAAAGAGCAGCTTTGAAACACTCTTTTTGTAGAATCTACATGTGTTCATTTGGAGCGCTTTGAGGCCTATGGTGGAAAAGGAAATATCGTCACATAATACCTAGACAGAAGCATTCTTTGAAACTTCTTTATGATGTGTGCATTCAACTCACAGAGTTGAACCTTCCTTTTCATGGAGCAGTTTGGAAAGAGTCTTTTTGCAGCATCTGCAAGTGGATATTTGGAGCTCTTTCAGGCCTTTGTTAGAAGCGGGAATATCTTCCCATAAAAACTGGACAGAAGCATTCTCACAAACTGCTTTGTGATGTGTGTGTTCAACTCACAGAAGTGAACCTTTCCTTTGCTAGAGCAGTTATGAAACACTCTTTTTGTAGAATCTGCAAGTGTTCATTTGGAGCGATTTGAGGCCTAAGGTGGAAAAAGAAATATCTTCATATATAAACAAGGCAGAAGCATTCTCAGAAAGCTCTTTATGATGTGTGCATTCAACTCAGAGAGATAAGCCTTCCTTTTGATAGAGCAGTTTTGAAACTGTGTTTTTGCAGCATCTGCAAGTGGATATTTAGAGCCCTTTCAGGCCTTTGTTGGAAACGGGAATATCTTCCCATAAAAACTAAACAGAAGAGTTCTGTGAAACTGCTTTGTGTAGTATGAATCCACCTCACAGAGTTGAACACTTCTTTTGAAAGAGTAGTTTTGAAACACTCTTTTTGTAGAATCTGCAAGTGTTCGTTTGGAGCGCTTTGAGGCCTATGGTGGAAAAGGAAATATCTTCACATATAAACCAGGCAGAATCATTCTCAGAATCCTCTTTATGATGTGTGCATTCAACTCGGAGAGATAAGCCTTCCTTTTGATAGAGCAGTTTTGAAACTGTGTTTTGGCAGAATCTGCAAGTGGATACTTAGAGCCCTTTCAGGCCTTCGTTGCAAACGGGAATATCTTCCGATAAAAACGAAACAGAAACGTTCTGTGAAACTGCTTTGTGAAGTATGAATCCAACTCACAGAGTTGAACACTTCTTTTGAAAGAGCAGCTTTGAAACACTCTTTTTGTAGAATCTACATGTGATCATTTGGAGCGCTTTGAGGCCTATGGTGGAAAAGGAAATATCGTCACATAATACCTAGACAGAAGCATTCTTTGAAACTTCTTTATGATGTGTGCATTCAACTCACAGAGTTGAACTTTCCTTTTCATGGAGCAGTTTGGAAAGAGTCTTTTTGCAGCATCTGCAAGTGGATATTTGGAGCTCTTTCAGGCCTTTGTTAGAAGCGGGAATATCTTCCCATTAAAACTGGACAGAAGCATTCTCACAAACTGCTTTGTGATGTGTGTGTTCAACTCACAGAGGTGAACCTTTCCTTTGCTAGAGCAGTTATGAAACACTCTTTTTGTAGAATCTGCAAGTGTTCATTTGGAGCGCTTTGAGGCCTATGGTGGAAAAAGAAATATCTTCACATAAAACCTAGACAGAAGCATTCTTTGAAACTTCTTTATGATGTGTGCATTCAACTCACAGAGTTGAACCTTCTTTTTCATGGAGCAGTTTGGAAAGAGTCTTTTTGCAGCATCTGCAAGTGGATATTTGGAGCTCTTTCAGGACTTTGCTAGAAGCGGGAATATCTTCCCATAAAAACTGGACAGAAGCATTCTCACAAACTGCTTTGAGATGTGTGTGTTCAACTCACAGAGGTGAACCTTTCCTTTGCTAGAGCAGTTATGAAACACTCTTTTTGTAGAATCTGCAAGTGTTCATTTGGAGCGATTTGAGGCCTATGGTGGAAAAAGAAATATCTTCATATATAAACAAGGCAGAAGCATTCTCAGAAAGTTCTTTATGATGTGTGCATTCAACTCAGAGAGATAAGCCTTCCTTTTCATAGAGCAGTTTTGAAACTGTATTTTTGCAGAATCTGCAAGTGGATATTTGGAGCCCTTTCAGGCCTTCGTTGGAAACGGGAATATCTTCCATTAAAAACTAAACAGAAGAGTTCTGTGAAACTGCTTTGTGTAGTATGAATCCAACTCACAGAGTTGAACACTTCCTTTGAAAGAGCAGTTTTGAAACACTCTTTTTGTAGAATCTGCAAGTGTTCGTTTGGAGCGCTTTGAGGCCTATGGTGGAAAAGGAAATATCTTCACATATAAACCAGGCAGAAGAATTCTCAGAAACCTCTTTATGATGTGTGCATTCAACTCGGAGAGATAAGCCTTCCTTTTGATAGAGCAGTTTTGAAACTGTGTTTTGGCAGAATCTGCAAGTGGATACTTAGAGCCCTTTCAGGCCTTCGTTGCAAACGGGAATATCTTCCCATAAAAACGAAACAGAAACGTTCTGTGAAACTGCTTTGTGAAGTATGAATCCAACTCACAGAGTTGAACACTTCTTTTGAAAGAGCAGCTTTGAAACACTCTTTTTGTAGAATCTACATGTGTTCATTTGGAGCGCTTTGAGGCCTATGGTGGAAAAGGAAATATCGTCACATAATACCTACACAGAAGCATTCTTTGAAACTTCTTTATGATGTGTGCATTCAACTCACAGAGTTGAACCTTCCTTTTCATGGAGCAGTTTGGAAAGAGTCTTTTTGCAGCATCTGCAAGTGGATATTTGGAGCTATTTCAGGCCTTTGTTAGAAGCGGGAATATCTTCACATAAAAACTGGACAGAAGCATTCTCACAAACTGCTTTGTGATGTGTGTGTTCAACTCACAGAGGTGAACCTTTCCTTTGCTAGAGCAGTTATGAAACACTCTTTTTGTAGAATCTGCAAGTGTTCATTTGGAGCGATTTGAGGCCTATGGTGGAAAAAGAAATATCTTCATATATAAACAAGGCAGAAGCATTCTCAGAAAGCTCTTTATGATGTGTGCATTCAACTCAGAGAGATAAGCCTTCCTTTTGATAGAGCAGTTTTGAAACTGTGTTTTTGCAGAATCTGCAAATGGATATTTGGAGCCCTTTCAGGCCTTCGTTGGAAACGGGAATATCTTCCATTAAAAACTAAACAGAAGAGTTCTGTGAAACTGCTTTGTGTAGTATGAATCCAACTCACAGAGTTGAACACTTCTTTTGAAAGAGTAGTTTTGAAACACTCTTTTTGTAGAATCTGCAAGTGTTCGTTTGGAGCGCTTTGAGGCCTATGGTGGAAATGGAAATATCTTCACATATAAACCAGGCAGAAGCATTCTCAGAAACCTCTTTATGATGTGTGCATTCAACTTGGAGAGATAAGCCTTCCTTTTGATAGAGCAGTTTTGAAACTGTGTTTTGGCAGAATCTGCAAGTGGATACTTAGAGCCCTTTCAGGCCTTCGTTGCAAACGGGAATATCTTCCGATAAAAACGAAACAGAAACGTTCTGTGAAACTGCTTTGTGAAGTATGAATCCAACTCACAGAGTTGAACACTTCTTTTGAAAGAGCAGCTTTGAAACACTCTTTTTGTAGAATCTGCAAGTGTTCATTTGGAGCGCTTTGAGGCCTATGGTGGAAAAGGAAATATCTTCACATAAAACCTAGACAGAAGCATTCTTTGAAACTTCTTTATGATGTGTGCATTCAACTCACAGAGCTGAACATTCCTTTTCATGGAGCAGTTTGGAAAGAGTCTTTTTGCAGCATCTGCAAGTGGATATTTGGAGCTCTTTCAGGCCTTTGTTAGAAGCGGGAATATCTTCCCATTAAAACTGGACAGAAGCATTCTCACAAACTGCTTTGTGATGTGTGTGTTCAACTCACAGAGGTGAACCTTTCCTTTGCTAGAGCAGTTATGAAACACTCTTTTTGTAGAATCTGCATGTGTTCATTTGGAGCGCTTTGAGGCCTATGGTGGAAAAAGAAATATCTTCACATAAAACCTAGACAGAAGCATTCTTTGAAACTTCTTTATGATGTGTGCATTCAACTCACAGAGTTGAACCTTCTTTTTCATGGAGCAGTTTGGAAAGAGTCTTTTTGCAGCATCTGCAAGTGGATATTTGGAGCTCTTTCAGGCCTTTGTTAGAAGCGGGAATATCTTCCCATAAAAACTAAACCGAAGCATTCTCACAAACTGCTTTGTGATGTGTGTGTTCAACTCACAGAGGTGAACCTTTCCTTTGCTAGAGCAGTTATGAAACACTCTTTTTGTAGAATCTGCAAGTGTTCATTTGGAGCGCTTTGAGGCCTATGGTGGAAAAAGTTATATCTTCACATAAAACCTAGACAGAAGCATTCTTTGAAACTTCTTTATGATGTGTGCATTCAACTCACAGAGTTGAACATTCCTTTTCATGGAGCAGTTTGGAAAGAGTCTTTTTGCAGCATCTGCAAGTGGATATTTGGAGCTCTTTCAGGCCTTTGTTAGAAGCGGGAATATCTTCCCATAAAAACTAAACCGAAGCATTCTCACAAACTGCTTTGTGATGTGTGTGTTCAATTCACAGAGGTGAACCTTTCCTTTGCTAGAGCAGTTATGAAACACTCTTTTTGTAGAATCTGCAAGTGTTCATTTGGAGCGCTTTGAGGCCTATGGTGGAAAAAGAAATATCTTCATATATAAACAAGGCAGAAGCATTCTCAGAAAGCTCTTTATGATGTGTGCATTCAACTCAGAGAGATAAGCCTTCCTTTTGATAGAGCAGTTTTGAAACTGTATTTTTGCAGAATCTGCAAGTGGATATTTGGAGCCCTTTCAGGCCTTCGTTGGAAACGGGAATATCTTCCCATAAAAACTAAACAGAAGAGTTCTGTGAAACTGCTTTGTGTAGTATGAATCCAACTCACAGTGTTGAACACTTCCTTTGAAAGAGCAGTTTTGAAACACTCTTTTTGTAGAATCTGCAAGTGTTCGTTTGGAGCGCTTTGAGGCCTATGGTGGAAAAGGAAATATCTTCACATATAAACCAGGCAGAAGCATTCTCAGAAACCTCTTTATGATGTGTGCATTCAACTCGGAGAGATAAGCCTTCCTTTTGATAGAGCAGTTTTGAAACTGTGTTTTGGCAGAATCTGCAAGTGGATACTTGGAGCCCTTTCAGGCCTTCGTTGCAAACGGGAATATCTTCTGATAAAAACGAAACAGAAAAGTTCTGTGAAACTGCTTTGTGAAGTATGAATCCAACTCACAGAGTTGAACACTTCTTTTGAAAGAGCAGCTTTGAAACACTCTTTTTGTAGAATCTACATGTGTTCATTTGGAGCGCTTTGAGGCCTATGGTGGAAAAGGAAATATCGTCACATAATACCTAGACAGAAGCATTCTTTGAAACTTCTTTATGATGTGTGCATTCAACTCACAGAGTTGAACCTTCTTTTTCATGGAGCAGTTTGGAAAGAGTCTTTTTGCAGCATCTGCAAGTGGATATTTGGAGCTCTTTCAGGCCTTTGTTAGAAGCGGGAATATCTTCCCATAAAAACTGGACAGAAGCATTCTCACAAACTGCTTTGTGATGTGTGTGTTCAACTCACAGAGGTGAACCTTTCCTTTGCTAGAGCAGTTATGAAACACTCTTTTTGTAGAATCTGCAAGTGTTCATTTGGAGCGATTTGAGGCCTATGGTGGAAAAAGAAATATCTTCATATATAAACAAGGCAGAAGCATTCTCAGAAAGCTCTTTATGATGTGTGCATTCAACTCAGAGAGATAAGCCTTCCTTTTGATAGAGCAGTTTTGAAACTGTGTGTTTGCAGAATCTGCAAGTGGATATTTGGAGCCCTTTCAGGCCTTCGTTGGAAACGGGAATATCTTCCCATAAAAACTAAACAGAAGAGTTCTGTGAAACTGCTTTGTGTAGTATGAATCCAACTCACAGAGTTGAACACTTCCTTTGAAAGAGCAGTTTTGAAACACTCTTTTTGTAGAATCTGCAAGTGTTCGTTTGGAGCGCTTTGAGGCCTATGGTGGAAAAGGAAATATCTTCACATATAAACCAGGCAGAAGCATTCTCAGAAACCTCTTTATGATGTGTGCATTCAACTCGGAGAGATAAGCCTTCCTTTTGATAGAGCAGTTTTGAAACTGTGTTTTGGCAGAATCTGCAAGTGGATACTTAGAGCCCTTTCAGGCCTTCGTTGCAAACGGGAATATCTTCCCATAAAAACGAAACAGAAACGTTCTGTGAAACTGCTTTGTGAAGTATGAATCCAACTCACAGAGTTGAACACTTCTTTTGAAACAGCAGCTTTGAAACACTCTTTTTGTAGAATCTACATGTGTTCATTTGGAGCGCTTTGAGGCCTATGGTGGAAAAGGAAATATCGTCACATAATACCTAGACAGAAGCATTCTTTGAAACTTCTTTATGATGTGTGCATTCAACTCACCGAGTTGAACTTTCCTTTTCATGGAGCAGTTTGGAAAGAGTCTTTTTGCAGCATCTGCAAGTGGATATTTGGAGCTCTTTCAGGCCTTTGTTAGAAGCGGGAATATCTTCCCATAAAAACTGGACAGAAGCATTCTCACAAACTGCTTTGTGATGTGTGTGTTCAACTCACAGAGGTGAACCTTTCCTTTGCTAGAGCAGTTATGAAACACTCTTTCTGTAGAATCTGCAAGTGTTCATTTGGAGCGCTTTGAGGCCTATGGTGGAAAAAGAAATATCTTCATATATAAACAAGGCAGAAGCATTCTCAGAAAGCTCTTTATGATGTGTGCATTCAACTCAGAGAGATAAGCCTTCCTTTTGATAGAGCAGTTTTGAACCTGTGTTTTTGCAGAATCTGCAAGTGGATATTTGGAGACCTTTCAGGCCTTCGTTGGAAACGGGAATATCTTCCCATAAAAACTAAACAGAAGAGTTCTGTGAAACTGCTTTGTGTAGTATGAATCCAACTCACAGAGTTGAACACTTCCTTTGAAAGAGTAGTTTTGAAGCACTCTTTTTGTAGAATCTGCAAGTGTTCGTTTGGAGCGCTTTGAGGCCTATGGTGGAAAAGGAAATATCTTCACATATAAACCAGGCAGAAGCATTCTCAGAAACCTCTTTATGATGTGTGCATTCAACTCGGAGAGATAAGCCTTCCTTTTGATAGAGCAGTTTTGAAAGTGTGTTTTGGCAGAATCTGCAAGTGGATACTTAGAGCCCTTTCAGGCTTTCGTTGCAAACGGGAATATCTTCCCATAAAAACGAAACAGAAACGTTCTGTGAAACTGCTTTGTGAAGTATGAATCCAACTCACAGAGTTGAACACTTCTTTTGAAAGAGCAGCTTTGAAACAGTCTTTTTGTAGAATCTACATGTGTTCATTTGGAGCGCTTTGAGGCCTATGGTGGAAAAGGAAATATCGTCACATAATACCTAGACAGAAGCATTCTTTGAAACTTCTTTATGATGTGTGCATTCAACTCACAGAGTTGAACTTTCCTTTTCATGGAGCAGTTTGGAAAGAGTCTTTTTGCAGCATCTGCAAGTGGATATTTGGAGCTCTTTCAGGCCTTTGTTAGAAGCGGGAATATCTTCCCATTAAAACTGGACAGAAGCATTCTCACAAACTGCTTTGTGATGTGTGTGTTCAACTCACAGAGGTGAACCTTTCCTTTGCTAGAGCAGTTATGAAACACTCTTTTTGTAGAATCTGCAAGTGTTCATTTGGAGCGCTTTGAGGCCTATGGTGGAAAAAGAAATATCTTCACATAAAACCTAGATAGAAGCATTCTTTGAAACTTCTTTATGATGTGTGCATTCAACTCACAGAGTTGAACCTTCTTTTTCGTGGAGCAGTTTGGAAAGAGTCTTTTTGCAGCATCTGCAAGTGGATATTTGGAGCTCTTTCAGGCCTTTGCTAGAAGCGGGAATATCTTCCCATAAAAACTGGACAGAAGCATTCTCACAAACTGCTTTGAGATGTGTGTGTTCAACTCACAGAGGTGAACCTTTCCTTTGCTAGAGCAGTTATGAAACACTCTTTTTGTAGAATCTGCAAGTGTTCATTTCGAGCGATTTGAGGCCTATGGTGGAAAAAGAAATATCTTCATATATAAACAAGGCAGAAGCATTCTCAGAAAGTTCTTTATGATGTGTGCATTCAACTCAGAGAGATAAGCCTTCCTTTTGATAGAGCAGTTTTGAAACTGTATTTTTGCAGTATCTGCAAGTGGATATTTGGAGCCCTTTCAGGCCTTCGTTGGAAACGGGAATATCTTCCATTAAAAACTAAACAGAAGAGTTCTGTGAAACTACTTTGTGTAGTATGAATCCAACTCACAGAGTTGAACACTTCCTTTGAAAGAGCAGTTTTGAAACACTCTTTTTGTAGAATCTGCAAGTGTTCGTTTGGAGCGCTTTGAGGCCTATGGTGGAAAAGGAAATATCTTCACATATAAACCAGGCAGAAGCATTCTCAGAAACCTCTTTATGATGTGTGCATTCAACTGGGAGAGATAAGCCTTCCTTTTGATAGAGCAGTTTTGAAACTGTGTTTTGGCAGAATCTGCAAGTGGATACTTAGAGCCCTTTCAGGCCTTCGTTGCAAACGGGAATATCTTCCCATAAAAACGAAACAGAAACGTTCTGTGAAACTGCTTTGTGAAGTATGAATCCAACTCACAGAGTTGAACACTTCTTTTGAAAGAGCAGCTTTGAAACACTCTTTTTGTAGAATCTACATGTGTTCATTTGGAGCGCTTTGAGGCCTATGGTGGAAAAGGAAATATCGTCACATAATACCTAGACAGAAGCATTCTTTGAAACTTCTTTATGATGTGTGCATTCAACTCACAGAGTTGAACCTTCCTTTTCATGGAGCAGTTTGGAAAGAGTCTTTTTGCAGCATCTGCAAGTGGATATTTGGAGCTCTTTCAGGCCTTTGTTAGAAGCGGGAATATCTTCCCATAAAAACTGGACAGAAGCATTCTCACAAACTGCTTTGTGATGTGTGTGTTCAACTCACAGAAGTGAACCTTTCCTTTGCTAGAGCAGTTATGAAACACTCTTTTTGTAGAATCTGCAAGTGTTCATTTGGAGCGATTTGAGGCCTAAGGTGGAAAAAGAAATATCTTCATATATAAACAAGGCAGAAGCATTCTCAGAAAGCTCTTTATGATGTGTGCATTCAACTCAGAGAGATAAGCCTTCCTTTTGATAGAGCAGTTTTGAAACTGTGTTTTTGCAGCATCTGCAAGTGGATATTTAGAGCCCTTTCAGGCCTTTGTTGGAAACGGGAATATCTTCCCATAAAAACTAAACAGAAGAGTTCTGTGAAACTGCTTTGTGTAGTATGAATCCACCTCACAGAGTTGAACACTTCTTTTGAAAGAGTAGTTTTGAAACACTCTTTTTGTAGAATCTGCAAGTGTTCGTTTGGAGCGCTTTGAGGCCTATGGTGGAAAAGGAAATATCTTCACATATAAACCAGGCAGAATCATTCTCAGAATCCTCTTTATGATGTGTGCATTCAACTCGGAGAGATAAGCCTTCCTTTTGATAGAGCAGTTTTGAAACTGTGTTTTGGCAGAATCTGCAAGTGGATACTTAGAGCCCTTTCAGGCCTTCGTTGCAAACGGGAATATCTTCCGATAAAAACGAAACAGAAACGTTCTGTGAAACTGCTTTGTGAAGTATGAATCCAACTCACAGAGTTGAACACTTCTTTTGAAAGAGCAGCTTTGAAACACTCTTTTTGTAGAATCTACATGTGATCATTTGGAGCGCTTTGAGGCCTATGGTGGAAAAGGAAATATCGTCACATAATACCTAGACAGAAGCATTCTTTGAAACTTCTTTATGATGTGTGCATTCAACTCACAGAGTTGAACTTTCCTTTTCATGGAGCAGTTTGGAAAGAGTCTTTTTGCAGCATCTGCAAGTGGATATTTGGAGCTCTTTCAGGCCTTTGTTAGAAGCGGGAATATCTTCCCATTAAAACTGGACAGAAGCATTCTCACAAACTGCTTTGTGATGTGTGTGTTCAACTCACAGAGGTGAACCTTTCCTTTGCTAGAGCAGTTATGAAACACTCTTTTTGTAGAATCTGCAAGTGTTCATTTGGAGCGCTTTGAGGCCTATGGTGGAAAAAGAAATATCTTCACATAAAACCTAGACAGAAGCATTCTTTGAAACTTCTTTATGATGTGTGCATTCAACTCACAGAGTTGAACCTTCTTTTTCATGGAGCAGTTTGGAAAGAGTCTTTTTGCAGCATCTGCAAGTGGATATTTGGAGCTCTTTCAGGACTTTGCTAGAAGCGGGAATATCTTCCCATAAAAACTGGACAGAAGCATTCTCACAAACTGCTTTGAGATGTGTGTGTTCAACTCACAGAGGTGAACCTTTCCTTTGCTAGAGCAGTTATGAAACACTCTTTTTGTAGAATCTGCAAGTGTTCATTTGGAGCGATTTGAGGCCTATGGTGGAAAAAGAAATATCTTCATATATAAACAAGGCAGAAGCATTCTCAGAAAGTTCTTTATGATGTGTGCATTCAACTCAGAGAGATAAGCCTTCCTTTTCATAGAGCAGTTTTGAAACTGTATTTTTGCAGAATCTGCAAGTGGATATTTGGAGCCCTTTCAGGCCTTCGTTGGAAACGGGAATATCTTCCATTAAAAACTAAACAGAAGAGTTCTGTGAAACTGCTTTGTGTAGTATGAATCCAACTCACAGAGTTGAACACTTCCTTTGAAAGAGCAGTTTTGAAACACTCTTTTTGTAGAATCTGCAAGTGTTCGTTTGGAGCGCTTTGAGGCCTATGGTGGAAAAGGAAATATCTTCACATATAAACCAGGCAGAAGAATTCTCAGAAACCTCTTTATGATGTGTGCATTCAACTCGGAGAGATAAGCCTTCCTTTTGATAGAGCAGTTTTGAAACTGTGTTTTGGCAGAATCTGCAAGTGGATACTTAGAGCCCTTTCAGGCCTTCGTTGCAAACGGGAATATCTTCCCATAAAAACGAAACAGAAACGTTCTGTGAAACTGCTTTGTGAAGTATGAATCCAACTCACAGAGTTGAACACTTCTTTTGAAAGAGCAGCTTTGAAACACTCTTTTTGTAGAATCTACATGTGTTCATTTGGAGCGCTTTGAGGCCTATGGTGGAAAAGGAAATATCGTCACATAATACCTACACAGAAGCATTCTTTGAAACTTCTTTATGATGTGTGCATTCAACTCACAGAGTTGAACCTTCCTTTTCATGGAGCAGTTTGGAAAGAGTCTTTTTGCAGCATCTGCAAGTGGATATTTGGAGCTATTTCAGGCCTTTGTTAGAAGCGGGAATATCTTCACATAAAAACTGGACAGAAGCATTCTCACAAACTGCTTTGTGATGTGTGTGTTCAACTCACAGAGGTGAACCTTTCCTTTGCTAGAGCAGTTATGAAACACTCTTTTTGTAGAATCTGCAAGTGTTCATTTGGAGCGATTTGAGGCCTATGGTGGAAAAAGAAATATCTTCATATATAAACAAGGCAGAAGCATTCTCAGAAAGCTCTTTATGATGTGTGCATTCAACTCAGAGAGATAAGCCTTCCTTTTGATAGAGCAGTTTTGAAACTGTGTTTTTGCAGAATCTGCAAATGGATATTTGGAGCCCTTTCAGGCCTTCGTTGGAAACGGGAATATCTTCCATTAAAAACTAAACAGAAGAGTTCTGTGAAACTGCTTTGTGTAGTATGAATCCAACTCACAGAGTTGAACACTTCTTTTGAAAGAGTAGTTTTGAAACACTCTTTTTGTAGAATCTGCAAGTGTTCGTTTGGAGCGCTTTGAGGCCTATGGTGGAAATGGAAATATCTTCACATATAAACCAGGCAGAAGCATTCTCAGAAACCTCTTTATGATGTGTGCATTCAACTTGGAGAGATAAGCCTTCCTTTTGATAGAGCAGTTTTGAAACTGTGTTTTGGCAGAATCTGCAAGTGGATACTTAGAGCCCTTTCAGGCCTTCGTTGCAAACGGGAATATCTTCCGATAAAAACGAAACAGAAACGTTCTGTGAAACTGCTTTGTGAAGTATGAATCCAACTCACAGAGTTGAACACTTCTTTTGAAAGAGCAGCTTTGAAACACTCTTTTTGTAGAATCTGCAAGTGTTCATTTGGAGCGCTTTGAGGCCTATGGTGGAAAAGGAAATATCTTCACATAAAACCTAGACAGAAGCATTCTTTGAAACTTCTTTATGATGTGTGCATTCAACTCACAGAGCTGAACATTCCTTTTCATGGAGCAGTTTGGAAAGAGTCTTTTTGCAGCATCTGCAAGTGGATATTTGGAGCTCTTTCAGGCCTTTGTTAGAAGCGGGAATATCTTCCCATTAAAACTGGACAGAAGCATTCTCACAAACTGCTTTGTGATGTGTGTGTTCAACTCACAGAGGTGAACCTTTCCTTTGCTAGAGCAGTTATGAAACACTCTTTTTGTAGAATCTGCATGTGTTCATTTGGAGCGCTTTGAGGCCTATGGTGGAAAAAGAAATATCTTCACATAAAACCTAGACAGAAGCATTCTTTGAAACTTCTTTATGATGTGTGCATTCAACTCACAGAGTTGAACCTTCTTTTTCATGGAGCAGTTTGGAAAGAGTCTTTTTGCAGCATCTGCAAGTGGATATTTGGAGCTCTTTCAGGCCTTTGTTAGAAGCGGGAATATCTTCCCATAAAAACTAAACCGAAGCATTCTCACAAACTGCTTTGTGATGTGTGTGTTCAACTCACAGAGGTGAACCTTTCCTTTGCTAGAGCAGTTATGAAACACTCTTTTTGTAGAATCTGCAAGTGTTCATTTGGAGCGCTTTGAGGCCTATGGTGGAAAAAGTTATATCTTCACATAAAACCTAGACAGAAGCATTCTTTGAAACTTCTTTATGATGTGTGCATTCAACTCACAGAGTTGAACATTCCTTTTCATGGAGCAGTTTGGAAAGAGTCTTTTTGCAGCATCTGCAAGTGGATATTTGGAGCTCTTTCAGGCCTTTGTTAGAAGCGGGAATATCTTCCCATAAAAACTAAACCGAAGCATTCTCACAAACTGCTTTGTGATGTGTGTGTTCAATTCACAGAGGTGAACCTTTCCTTTGCTAGAGCAGTTATGAAACACTCTTTTTGTAGAATCTGCAAGTGTTCATTTGGAGCGCTTTGAGGCCTATGGTGGAAAAAGAAATATCTTCATATATAAACAAGGCAGAAGCATTCTCAGAAAGCTCTTTATGATGTGTGCATTCAACTCAGAGAGATAAGCCTTCCTTTTGATAGAGCAGTTTTGAAACTGTATTTTTGCAGAATCTGCAAGTGGATATTTGGAGCCCTTTCAGGCCTTCGTTGGAAACGGGAATATCTTCCCATAAAAACTAAACAGAAGAGTTCTGTGAAACTGCTTTGTGTAGTATGAATCCAACTCACAGTGTTGAACACTTCCTTTGAAAGAGCAGTTTTGAAACACTCTTTTTGTAGAATCTGCAAGTGTTCGTTTGGAGCGCTTTGAGGCCTATGGTGGAAAAGGAAATATCTTCACATATAAACCAGGCAGAAGCATTCTCAGAAACCTCTTTATGATGTGTGCATTCAACTCGGAGAGATAAGCCTTCCTTTTGATAGAGCAGTTTTGAAACTGTGTTTTGGCAGAATCTGCAAGTGGATACTTGGAGCCCTTTCAGGCCTTCGTTGCAAACGGGAATATCTTCTGATAAAAACGAAACAGAAAAGTTCTGTGAAACTGCTTTGTGAAGTATGAATCCAACTCACAGAGTTGAACACTTCTTTTGAAAGAGCAGCTTTGAAACACTCTTTTTGTAGAATCTACATGTGTTCATTTGGAGCGCTTTGAGGCCTATGGTGGAAAAGGAAATATCGTCACATAATACCTAGACAGAAGCATTCTTTGAAACTTCTTTATGATGTGTGCATTCAACTCACAGAGTTGAACCTTCTTTTTCATGGAGCAGTTTGGAAAGAGTCTTTTTGCAGCATCTGCAAGTGGATATTTGGAGCTCTTTCAGGCCTTTGTTAGAAGCGGGAATATCTTCCCATAAAAACTGGACAGAAGCATTCTCACAAACTGCTTTGTGATGTGTGTGTTCAACTCACAGAGGTGAACCTTTCCTTTGCTAGAGCAGTTATGAAACACTCTTTTTGTAGAATCTGCAAGTGTTCATTTGGAGCGATTTGAGGCCTATGGTGGAAAAAGAAATATCTTCATATATAAACAAGGCAGAAGCATTCTCAGAAAGCTCTTTATGATGTGTGCATTCAACTCAGAGAGATAAGCCTTCCTTTTGATAGAGCAGTTTTGAAACTGTGTGTTTGCAGAATCTGCAAGTGGATATTTGGAGCCCTTTCAGGCCTTCGTTGGAAACGGGAATATCTTCCCATAAAAACTAAACAGAAGAGTTCTGTGAAACTGCTTTGTGTAGTATGAATCCAACTCACAGAGTTGAACACTTCCTTTGAAAGAGCAGTTTTGAAACACTCTTTTTGTAGAATCTGCAAGTGTTCGTTTGGAGCGCTTTGAGGCCTATGGTGGAAAAGGAAATATCTTCACATATAAACCAGGCAGAAGCATTCTCAGAAACCTCTTTATGATGTGTGCATTCAACTCGGAGAGATAAGCCTTCCTTTTGATAGAGCAGTTTTGAAACTGTGTTTTGGCAGAATCTGCAAGTGGATACTTAGAGCCCTTTCAGGCCTTCGTTGCAAACGGGAATATCTTCCCATAAAAACGAAACAGAAACGTTCTGTGAAACTGCTTTGTGAAGTATGAATCCAACTCACAGAGTTGAACACTTCTTTTGAAACAGCAGCTTTGAAACACTCTTTTTGTAGAATCTACATGTGTTCATTTGGAGCGCTTTGAGGCCTATGGTGGAAAAGGAAATATCGTCACATAATACCTAGACAGAAGCATTCTTTGAAACTTCTTTATGATGTGTGCATTCAACTCACCGAGTTGAACTTTCCTTTTCATGGAGCAGTTTGGAAAGAGTCTTTTTGCAGCATCTGCAAGTGGATATTTGGAGCTCTTTCAGGCCTTTGTTAGAAGCGGGAATATCTTCCCATAAAAACTGGACAGAAGCATTCTCACAAACTGCTTTGTGATGTGTGTGTTCAACTCACAGAGGTGAACCTTTCCTTTGCTAGAGCAGTTATGAAACACTCTTTCTGTAGAATCTGCAAGTGTTCA
The DNA here is from genome assembly GCF_028885655.2 of Pongo abelii. NCBI lineage: Eukaryota > Metazoa > Chordata > Mammalia > Primates > Hominidae > Pongo > Pongo abelii. Next base: position 81,745,191 of record NC_071988.2, on the reverse strand, counting down.
TTTGGAGCGCTTTGAGGCCTATGGTGGAAAAAGAAATATCTTCATATATAAACAAGGCAGAAGCATTCTCAGAAAGCTCTTTATGATGTGTGCATTCAACTCAGAGAGATAAGCCTTCCTTTTGATAGAGCAGTTTTGAACCTGTGTTTTTGCAGAATCTGCAAGTGGATATTTGGAGACCTTTCAGGCCTTCGTTGGAAACGGGAATATCTTCCCATAAAAACTAAACAGAAGAGTTCTGTGAAACTGCTTTGTGTAGTATGAATCCAACTCACAGAGTTGAACACTTCCTTTGAAAGAGTAGTTTTGAAGCACTCTTTTTGTAGAATCTGCAAGTGTTCGTTTGGAGCGCTTTGAGGCCTATGGTGGAAAAGGAAATATCTTCACATATAAACCAGGCAGAAGCATTCTCAGAAACCTCTTTATGATGTGTGCATTCAACTCGGAGAGATAAGCCTTCCTTTTGATAGAGCAGTTTTGAAAGTGTGTTTTGGCAGAATCTGCAAGTGGATACTTAGAGCCCTTTCAGGCTTTCGTTGCAAACGGGAATATCTTCCCATAAAAACGAAACAGAAACGTTCTGTGAAACTGCTTTGTGAAGTATGAATCCAACTCACAGAGTTGAACACTTCTTTTGAAAGAGCAGCTTTGAAACAGTCTTTTTGTAGAATCTACATGTGTTCATTTGGAGCGCTTTGAGGCCTATGGTGGAAAAGGAAATATCGTCACATAATACCTAGACAGAAGCATTCTTTGAAACTTCTTTATGATGTGTGCATTCAACTCACAGAGTTGAACTTTCCTTTTCATGGAGCAGTTTGGAAAGAGTCTTTTTGCAGCATCTGCAAGTGGATATTTGGAGCTCTTTCAGGCCTTTGTTAGAAGCGGGAATATCTTCCCATTAAAACTGGACAGAAGCATTCTCACAAACTGCTTTGTGATGTGTGTGTTCAACTCACAGAGGTGAACCTTTCCTTTGCTAGAGCAGTTATGAAACACTCTTTTTGTAGAATCTGCAAGTGTTCATTTGGAGCGCTTTGAGGCCTATGGTGGAAAAAGAAATATCTTCACATAAAACCTAGATAGAAGCATTCTTTGAAACTTCTTTATGATGTGTGCATTCAACTCACAGAGTTGAACCTTCTTTTTCGTGGAGCAGTTTGGAAAGAGTCTTTTTGCAGCATCTGCAAGTGGATATTTGGAGCTCTTTCAGGCCTTTGCTAGAAGCGGGAATATCTTCCCATAAAAACTGGACAGAAGCATTCTCACAAACTGCTTTGAGATGTGTGTGTTCAACTCACAGAGGTGAACCTTTCCTTTGCTAGAGCAGTTATGAAACACTCTTTTTGTAGAATCTGCAAGTGTTCATTTGGAGCGATTTGAGGCCTATGGTGGAAAAAGAAATATCTTCATATATAAACAAGGCAGAAGCATTCTCAGAAAGTTCTTTATGATGTGTGCATTCAACTCAGAGAGATAAGCCTTCCTTTTGATAGAGCAGTTTTGAAACTGTATTTTTGCAGAATCTGCAAGTGGATATTTGGAGCCCTTTCAGGCCTTCGTTGGAAACGGGAATATCTTCCATTAAAAACTAAACAGAAGAGTTCTGTGAAACTACTTTGTGTAGTATGAATCCAACTCACAGAGTTGAACACTTCCTTTGAAAGAGCAGTTTTGAAACACTCTTTTTGTAGAATCTGCAAGTGTTCGTTTGGAGCGCTTTGAGGCCTATGGTGGAAAAGGAAATATCTTCACATATAAACCAGGCAGAAGCATTCTCAGAAACCTCTTTATGATGTGTGCATTCAACTGGGAGAGATAAGGCTTCCTTTTGATAGAGCAGTTTTGAAACTGTGTTTTGGCAGAATCTGCAAGTGGATACTTAGAGCCCTTTCAGGCCTTCGTTGCAAACGGGAATATCTTCCCATAAAAACGAAACAGAAACGTTCTGTGAAACTGCTTTGTGAAGTATGAATCCAACTCACAGAGTTGAACACTTCTTTTCAAAGAGCAGCTTTGAAACACTCTTTTTGTAGAATCTACATGTGTTCATTTGGAGCGCTTTGAGGCCTATGGTGGAAAAGGAAATATCGTCACATAATACCTACACAGAAGCATTCTTTGAAACTTCTTTATGATGTGTGCATTCAACTCACAGAGTTGAACTTTCCTTTTCATGGAGCAGTTTGGAAAGAGTCTTTTTGCAGCATCTGCAAGTGGATTTTTGGAGCTCTTTCAGGCCTTTGTTAGAAGCGGGAATATCTTCCCATTAAAACTGGACAGAAGCATTCTCACAAACTGCTTTGTGATGTGTGTGTTCAACTCACAGAGGTGAACCTTTCCTTTGCTAGAGCAGTTATGAAACACTCTTTTTGTAGAATCTGCAAGTGTTCATTTGGAGCGCTTTGAGGCCTATGGTGGAAAAAGAAATATCTTCACATAAAACCTAGACAGAAGCATTCTTTGAAACTTCTTTATGATGTGTGCATTCAACTCACAGAGTTGAACCTTCTTTTTCATGGAGCAGTTTGGAAAGAGTCTTTTTGCAGCATCTGCAAGTGGATATTTGGAGCTCTTTCAGGCCTTTGCTAGAAGCGGGAATATCTTCCCATAAAAACTGGACAGAAGCATTCTCACAAACTGCTTTGAGATGTGTGTGTTCAACTCACAGAGGTGAACCTTTCCTTTGCTAGAGCAGTTATGAAACACTCTTTTTCTAGAATCTGCAAGTGTTCATTTGGAGCGATTTGAGACCTATGGTGGAACAGGAAATATCTTCATATATAAACAAGGCAGAAGCATTCTCAGAAAGTTCTTTATGATGTGTGCATTCAACTCAGAGAGATAAGCCTTCCTTTTGATAGAGCAGTTTTGAAACTGTATTTTTGCAGAATCTGCAAGTGGATATTTGGAGCCCTTTCAGGCCTTCGTTGGAAACGGGAATATCTTCCCATAAAAACGAAACAGAAACGTTCTGTGAAACTGCTTTGTGAAGTATGAATCCAACTCACAGAGTTGAACACTTCTTTTGAAAGAGCAGCTTTGAAACACTCTTTTTGTAGAATCTACATGTGTTCATTTGGAGCGCTTTGAGGCCTATGGTGGAAAAGGAAATATCGTCACATAATACCTAGACAGAAGCATTCTTTGAAACTTCTTTATGATGTGTGCATTCAACTCACAGAGTTGAACCTTCCTTTTCATGGAGCAGTTTGGAAAGAGTCTTTTTGCAGCATCTGCAAGTGGATATTTGGAGCTCTTTCAGGCCTTTGTTAGAAGCGGGAATATCTTCCCATAAAAACTGGACAGAAGCATTCTCACAAACTGCTTTGTGATGTGTGTGTTCAACTCACAGAGGTGAACCTTTCCTTTGCTAGAGCAGTTATGAAACACTCTTTTTGTAGAATCTGCAAGTGTTCATTTGGAGCGATTTGAGGCCTATGGTGGAAAAAGAAATATCTTCATATATAAACAAGGCAGAAGCATTCTCAGAAAGCTCTTTATGATGTGTGCATTCAACTCAGAGAGATAAGCCTTCCTTTTGATAGAGCAGTTTTGAACCTGTGTTTTTGCAGAATCTGCAAGTGGATATTTGGAGCCCTTTCAGGCCTTCGTTGGAAACGGGAATATCTTCCCATAAAAACAAACAGAAGAGTTCTGTGAAACTGCTTTGTGTAGTATGAATCCAACTCACAGAGTTGAACACTTCCTTTGAAAGAGCAGTTTTGAAACACTCTTTTTGTAGAATCTGCAAGTGTTCGTTTGGAGCGCTTTGAGGCCTATGGTAGAAAAGGAAATATCTTCACATATAAACCAGGCAGAAGCATTCTCAGAAACCTCTTTATGATGTGTGCATTCAACTCGGAGAGATAAGCCTTCCTTTTGATAGAGCAGTTTTGAAAGTGTGTTTTGGCAGAATCTGCAAGTGGATACTTAGAGCCCTTTCAGGCCTTCGTTGCAAACGGGAATATCTTCCCATAAAAACGAAACAGAAACGTTCTGTGAAACTGCTTTGTGAAGTATGAATCCAACTCACAGAGTTGAACACTTCCTTTGAAAGAGCAGCTTTGAAACACTCTTTTTGTAGAATCTACATGTGTTCATTTGGAGCGCTTTGAGGCCTATGGTGGAAAAGGAAATATCGTCACATAATACCTAGACAGAAGCATTCTTTGAAACTTCTTTATGATGTGTGCATTCAACTCACAGAGTTGAACCTTCCTTTTCATGGAGCAGTTTGGAAAGAGTCTTTTTGCAGCATCTGCAAGTGGATATTTGGAGCTCTTTCAGGCCTTTGTTAGAAGCGGGAATATCTTCCCATAAAAACTGGACAGAAGCATTCTCACAAACTGCTTTGTGATGTGTGTGTTCAACTCACAGAGGTGAACCTTTCCTTTGCTAGAGCAGTTATGAAACACTCTTTTTGTAGAATCTGCAAGTGTTCATTTGGAGCGATTTGAGGCCTATGGTGGAAAAAGAAATATCTTCATATATAAACAAGGCAGAAGCATTCTCAGAAAGCTCTTTATGATGTGTGCATTCAACTCAGAGAGATAAGCCTTCCTTTTGATAGAGCAGTTTTGAAACTGTGTTTTGGCAGAATCTGCAAGTGGATACTTAGAGCCCTTTCAGGCCTTCGTTGCAAACGGGAATATCTTCCGATAAAAACGAAACAGAAACGTTCTGTGAAACTGCTTTGTGAAGTATGAATCCAACTCACAGAGTTGAACACTTCTTTTGAAAGAGCAGCTTTGAAACACTCTTTTTGTAGAATCTGCAAGTGTTCATTTGGAGCGCTTTGAGGCCTATGGTGGAAAAGGAAATATCTTCACATAAAACCTAGACAGAAGAATTCTTTGAAACTTCTTTATGATGTGTGCATTCAACTCACAGAGCTGAACATTCCTTTTCATGGAGCAGTTTGGAAAGAGTCTTTTTGCAGCATCTGCAAGTGGATATTTGGAGCTCTTTCAGGCCTTTGTTAGAAGCGGGAATATCTTCCCATTAAAACTGGACAGAAGCATTCTCACAAACTGCTTTGTGATGTGTGTGTTCAACTCACAGAGGTGAACCTTTCCTTTGCTAGAGCAGTTATGAAACACTCTTTTTGTAGAATCTGCCTGTGTTCATTTGGAGCGCTTTGAGGCCTATGGTGGAAAAAGAAATATCTTCACATAAAACAGAAGCATTCTTTGAAACTTCTTTATGATGTGTGCATTCAACTCACAGAGTTGAACTTTCTTTTTCATGGAGCAGTTTGGAAAGAGTCTTTTTGCAGCATCTGCAAGTGGATATTTGGAGCTCTTTCCGGCCTTTGTTAGAAGCGGGAATATCTTCCCATAAAAACTAAACCGAAGCATTCTCACAAACTGCTTTGTGATGTGTGTGTTCAACTCACAGAGGTGAACCTTTCCTTTGCTAGAGCAGTTATGAAACACTCTTTTTGTAGAAGCTGCAAGTGTTCATTTGGAGCGCTTTGAAGCCTATGGTGGAAAAAGTAATATCTTCACATAAAACCTAGACAGAAGCATTCTTTGAAACTTCTTTATGATGTGTGCATTCAACTCACAGAGTTGAACATTCCTTTTCATGGAGCAGTTTGGAAAGAGTCTTTTTGCAGCATCTGCAAGTGGATATTTGGAGCTCTTTCAGGCCTTTGTTAGAAGCGGGAATATCTTCCCATAAAAACTAAACCGAAGCATTCTCACAAACTGCTTTGTGATGTGTGTGTTCAATTCACAGAGGTGAACCTTTCCTTTGCTAGAGCAGTTATGAAACACTCTTTTTGTAGAATCTGCAAGTGTTCATTTGGAGCGCTTTGAGGCCTATGGTGGAAAAAGAAATATCTTCATATATAAACAAGGCAGAAGCATTCTCAGAAAGCTCTTTATGGTGTGTGCATTCAACTCAGAGAGATAAGCCTTCCTTTTGATAGAGCAGTTTTGAAACTGTATTTTTGCAGAATCTGCAAGTGGATATTTGGAGCCCTTTCAGGCCTTCGTTGGAAACGGGAATATCTTCCCATAAAAACTAAACAGAAGAGTTCTGTGAAACTGCTTTGTGTAGTATGAATCCAACTCACAGTGTTGAACACTTCCTTTGAAAGAGCAGTTTTGAAACACTCTTTTTGTAGAATCTGCAAGTGTTCGTTTGGAGCGCTTTGAGGCCTATGGTGGAAAAGGAAATATCTTCACATATAAACCAGGCAGAAGCATTCTCAGAAACCTCTTTATGATGTGTGCATTCAACTCGGAGAGATAAGCCTTCCTTTTGATAGAGCAGTTTTGAAACTGTGTTTTGGCAGAATCTGCAAGTGGATACTTAGAGCCCTTTCAGGCCTTCGTTGCAAACGGGAATATCTTCCGATAAAAACGAAACAGAAACGTTCTGTGAAACTGCTTTGTGAAGTATGAATCCAACTCACAGAGTTGAACACTTCTTTTGAAAGAGCAGCTTTGAAACACTCTTTTTGTAGAATCTGCAAGTGTTCATTTGGAGCGCTTTGAGGCCTATGGTGGAAAAGGAAATATCTTCACATAAAACCTAGACAGAAGCATTCTTTGAAACTTCTTTATGATGTGTGCATTCAACTCACAGAGCTGAACATTCCTTTTCACGGAGCAGTTTGGAAAGAGTCTTTTTGCAGCATCTGCAAGTGGATATTTGGAGCTCTTTCAGGCCTTTGTTAGAAGCGGGAATATCTTCCCATTAAAACTGGACAGAAGCATTCTCACAAACTGCTTTGTGATGTGTGTGTTCAACTCACAGAGGTGAACCTTTCCTTTGCTAGAGCAGTTATGAAACACTCTTTTTGTAGAATCTGCATGTGTTCATTGGAGCGCTTTGAGGCCTATGGTGGAAAAAGAAATATCTTCACATAAAACCTAGACAGAAGCATTCTTTGAAACTTCTTTATGATGTGTGCATTCAACTCACAGAGTTGAACCTTCTTTTTCATGGAGCAGTTTGGAAAGAGTCTTTTTGCAGCATCTGCAAGTGGATATTTGGAGCTCTTTCAGGCCTTTGTTAGAAGCGGGAATATCTTCCCATAAAAACTAAACCGAAGCATTCTCACAAACTGCTTTGTGATGTGTGTGTTCAACTCACAGAGGTGAACCTTTCCTTTGCTAGAGCAGTTATGAAACACTCTTTTTGTAGAATCTGCAAGTGTTCATTTGGAGCGCTTTGAGGCCTATGGTGGAAAAAGTAATATCTTCACATAAAACCTAGACAGAAGCATTCTTTGAAACTTCTTTATGATGTGTGCATTCAACTCACAGAGTTGAACATTCCTTTTCATGGAGCAGTTTGGAAAGAGTCTTTTTGCAGCATCTGCAAGTGGATATTTGGAGCTCTTTCAGGCCTTTGTTAGAAGCGGGAATATCTTCCCATAAAAACTAAACCGAAGCATTCTCACAAACTGCTTTGTGATGTGTGTGTTCAATTCACAGAGGTGAACCTTTCCTTTGCTAGAGCAGTTATGAAACACTCTTTTTGTAGAATCTGCAAGTGTTCATTTGGAGCGCTTTGAGGCCTATGGTGGAAAAAGAAATATCTTCATATATAAACAAGGCAGAAGCATTCTCAGAAAGCTCTTTATGATGTGTGCATTCAACTCAGAGAGATAAGCCTTCCTTTTGATAGAGCAGTTTTGAAACTGTATTTTTGCAGAATCTGCAAGTGGATATTTGGAGCCCTTTCAGGCCTTCGTTGGAAACGGGAATATCTTCCCATAAAAACTAAACAGAAGAGTTCTGTGAAACTGCTTTGTGTAGTATGAATCCAACTCACAGTGTTGAACACTTCCTTTGAAAGAGCAGTTTTGAAACACTCTTTTTGTAGAATCTGCAAGTGTTCGTTTGGAGCGCTTTGAGGCCTATGGTGGAAAAGGAAATATCTTCACATATAAACCAGGCAGAAGCATTCTCAGAAACCTCTTTATGATGTGTGCATTCAACTCGGAGAGATAAGCCTTCCTTTTGATAGAGCAGTTTTGAAAGTGTGTTTTGGCAGAATCTGCAAGTGGATACTTAGAGCCCTTTCAGGCCTTCGTTGCAAACGGGAATATCTTCCCATAAAAACGAAACAGAAACGTTCTGTGAAACTGCTTTGTGAAGTATGAATCCAACTCACAGAGTTGAACACTTCTTTTCAAAGAGCAGCTTTGAAACACTCTTTTTGTAGAATCTACATGTGTTCATTTGGAGCGCTTTGAGGCCTATGGTGGAAAAGGAAATATCGTCACATAATACCTACACAGAAGCATTCTTTGAAACTTCTTTATGATGTGTGCATTCAACTCACAGAGTTGAACTTTCCTTTTCATGGAGCAGTTTGGAAAGAGTCTTTTTGCAGCATCTGCAAGTGGATATTTGGAGCTCTTTCAGGCCTTTGTTAGAAGCGGGAATATCTTCCCATTAAAACTGGACAGAAGCATTCTCACAAACTGCTTTGTGATGTGTGTGTTCAACTCACAGAGGTGAACCTTTCCTTTGCTAGAGCAGTTATGAAACACTCTTTTTGTAGAATCTGCAAGTGTTCATTTGGAGCGCTTTGAGGCCTATGGTGGAAAAAGAAATATCTTCACATAAAACCTAGACAGAAGCATTCTTTGAAACTTCTTTATGATGTGTGCATTCAACTCACAGAGTTGAACCTTCTTTTTCATGGAGCAGTTTGGAAAGAGTCTTTTTGCAGCATCTGCAAGTGGATATTTGGAGCTCTTTCAGGCCTTTGCTAGAAGCGGGAATATCTTCCCATAAAAACTGGACAGAAGCATTCTCACAAACTGCTTTGAGATGTGTGTGTTCAACTCACAGAGGTGAACCTTTCCTTTGCTAGAGCAGTTATGAAACACTCTTTTTCTAGAATCTGCAAGTGTTCATTTGGAGCGATTTGAGACCTATGGTGGAACAGGAAATATCTTCATATATAAACAAGGCAGAAGCATTCTCAGAAAGTTCTTTATGATGTGTGCATTCAACTCAGAGAGATAAGCCTTCCTTTTGATAGAGCAGTTTTGAAACTGTATTTTTGCAGAATCTGCAAGTGGATATTTGGAGCCCTTTCAGGCCTTCGTTGGAAACGGGAATATCTTCCCATAAAAACGAAACAGAAACGTTCTGTGAAACTGCTTTGTGAAGTATGAATCCAACTCACAGAGTTGAACACTTCTTTTGAAAGAGCAGCTTTGAAACACTCTTTTTGTAGAATCTACATGTGTTCATTTGGAGCGCTTTGAGGCCTATGGTGGAAAAGGAAATATCGTCACATAATACCTAGACAGAAGCATTCTTTGAAACTTCTTTATGATGTGTGCATTCAACTCACAGAGTTGAACCTTCCTTTTCATGGAGCAGTTTGGAAAGAGTCTTTTTGCAGCATCTGCAAGTGGATATTTGGAGCTCTTTCAGGCCTTTGTTAGAAGCGGGAATATCTTCCCATAAAAACTGGACAGAAGCATTCTCACAAACTGCTTTGTGATGTGTGTGTTCAACTCACAGAGGAGAACCTTTCCTTTGCTAGAGCAGTTATGAAACACTCTTTTTGTAGAATCTGCAAGTGTTCATTTGGAGCGATTTGAGGCCTATGGTGGAAAAAGAAATATCTTCATATATAAACAAGGCAGAAGCATTCTCAGAAAGCTCTTTATGATGTGTGCATTCAACTCAGAGAGATAAGCCTTCCTTTTGATAGAGCAGTTTTGAACCTGTGTTTTTGCAGAATCTGCAAGTGGATATTTGGAGCCCTTTCAGGCCTTCGTTGGAAACGGGAATATCTTCCCATAAAAACTAAACAGAAGAGTTCTGTGAAACTGCTTTGTGTAGTATGAATCCAACTCACAGAGTTGAACACTTCCTTTGAAAGAGCAGTTTTGAAACACTCTTTTTGTAGAATCTGCAAGTGTTCGTTTGGAGCGCTTTGAGGCCTATGGTAGAAAAGGAAATATCTTCACATATAAACCAGGCAGAAGCATTCTCAGAAACCTCTTTATGATGTGTGCATTCAACTCGGAGAGATAAGCCTTCCTTTTGATAGAGCAGTTTTGAAAGTGTGTTTTGGCAGAATCTGCAAGTGGATACTTAGAGCCCTTTCAGGCCTTCGTTGCAAACGGGAATATCTTCCCATAAAAACGAAACAGAAACGTTCTGTGAAACTGCTTTGTGAAGTATGAATCCAACTCACAGAGTTGAACACTTCCTTTGAAAGAGCAGCTTTGAAACACTCTTTTTGTAGAATCTACATGTGTTCATTTGGAGCGCTTTGAGGCCTATGGTGGAAAAGGAAATATCGTCACATAATACCTAGACAGAAGCATTCTTTGAAACTTCTTTATGATGTGTGCATTCAACTCACAGAGTTGAACCTTCCTTTTCATGGAGCAGTTTGGAAAGAGTCTTTTTGCAGCATCTGCAAGTGGATATTTGGAGCTCTTTCAGGCCTTTGTTAGAAGCGGGAATATCTTCCCATAAAAACTGGACAGAAGAATTCTCACAAACTGCTTTGTGATGTGTGTGTTCAACTCACAGAGGTGAACCTTTCCTTTGCTAGAGCAGTTATGAAACACTCTTTTTGTAGAATCTGCAAGTGTTCATTTGGAGCGATTTGAGGCCTATGGTGGAAAAAGAAATATCTTCATATATAAACAAGGCAGAAGCATTCTCAGAAAGCTCTTTATGATGTGTGCATTCAACTCAGAGAGATAAGCCTTCCTTTTGATAGAGCAGTTTTGAAACTGTGTTTTGGCAGAATCTGCAAGTGGATACTTAGAGCCCTTTCAGGCCTTCGTTGCAAACGGGAATATCTTCCGATAAAAACGAAACAGAAACGTTCTGTGAAACTGCTTTGTGAAGTATGAATCCAACTCACAGAGTTGAACACTTCTTTTGAAAGAGCAGCTTTGAAACACTCTTTTTGTAGAATCTGCAAGTGTTCATTTGGAGCGCTTTGAGGCCTATGGTGGAAAAGGAAATATCTTCACATAAAACCTAGACAGAAGAATTCTTTGAAACTTCTTTATGATGTGTGCATTCAACTCACAGAGCTGAACATTCCTTTTCATGGAGCAGTTTGGAAAGAGTCTTTTTGCAGCATCTGCAAGTGGATATTTGGAGCTCTTTCAGGCCTTTGTTAGAAGCGGGAATATCTTCCCATTAAAACTGGACAGAAGCATTCTCACAAACTGCTTTGTGATGTGTGTGTTCAACTCACAGAGGTGAACCTTTCCTTTGCTAGAGCAGTTATGAAACACTCTTTTTGTAGAATCTGCCTGTGTTCATTTGGAGCGCTTTGAGGCCTATGGTGGAAAAAGAAATATCTTCACATAAAACAGAAGCATTCTTTGAAACTTCTTTATGATGTGTGCATTCAACTCACAGAGTTGAACTTTCTTTTTCATGGAGCAGTTTGGAAAGAGTCTTTTTGCAGCATCTGCAAGTGGATATTTGGAGCTCTTTCCGGCCTTTGTTAGAAGCGGGAATATCTTCCCATAAAAACTAAACCGAAGCATTCTCACAAACTGCTTTGTGATGTGTGTGTTCAACTCACAGAGGTGAACCTTTCCTTTGCTAGAGCAGTTATGAAACACTCTTTTTGTAGAAGCTGCAAGTGTTCATTTGGAGCGCTTTGAAGCCTATGGTGGAAAAAGTAATATCTTCACATAAAACCTAGACAGAAGCATTCTTTGAAACTTCTTTATGATGTGTGCATTCAACTCACAGAGTTGAACATTCCTTTTCATGGAGCAGTTTGGAAAGAGTCTTTTTGCAGCATCTGCAAGTGGATATTTGGAGCTCTTTCAGGCCTTTGTTAGAAGCGGGAATATCTTCCCATAAAAACTAAACCGAAGCATTCTCACAAACTGCTTTGTGATGTGTGTGTTCAATTCACAGAGGTGAACCTTTCCTTTGCTAGAGCAGTTATGAAACACTCTTTTTGTAGAATCTGCAAGTGTTCATTTGGAGCGCTTTGAGGCCTATGGTGGAAAAAGAAATATCTTCATATATAAACAAGGCAGAAGCATTCTCAGAAAGCTCTTTATGGTGTGTGCATTCAACTCAGAGAGATAAGCCTTCCTTTTGATAGAGCAGTTTTGAAACTGTATTTTTGCAGAATCTGCAAGTGGATATTTGGAGCCCTTTCAGGCCTTCGTTGGAAACGGGAATATCTTCCCATAAAAACTAAACAGAAGAGTTCTGTGAAACTGCTTTGTGTAGTATGAATCCAACTCACAGTGTTGAACACTTCCTTTGAAAGAGCAGTTTTGAAACACTCTTTTTGTAGAATCTGCAAGTGTTCGTTTGGAGCGCTTTGAGGCCTATGGTGGAAAAGGAAATATCTTCACATATAAACCAGGCAGAAGCATTCTCAGAAACCTCTTTATGATGTGTGCATTCAACTCGGAGAGATAAGCCTTCCTTTTGATAGAGCAGTTTTGAAACTGTGTTTTGGCAGAATCTGCAAGTGGATACTTGGAGCCCTTTCAGGCCTTCGTTGCAAACGGGAATATCTTCTGATAAAAACGAAACAGAAACGTTCTGTGAAACTGCTTTGTGAAGTATGAATCCAACTCACAGAGTTGAACACTTCTTTTGAAAGAGCAGCTTTGAAACACTCTTTTTGTAGAATCTACATGTGTTCATTTGGAGCGCTTTGAGGCCTATGGTGGAAAGGAAATATCGTCAAATAATACCTAGACAGAAGCATTCTTTGAAACTTCTTTATGATGTGTGCATTCAACTCACAGAGTTGAACCTTCTTTTTCATGGAGCAGTTTGGAAAGAGTCTTTTTGCAGCATCTGCAAGTGGATATTTGGAGCTCTTTCAGGCCTTTGCTAGAAGCGGGAATATCTTCCCATAAAAACTGGACAGAAGCATTCTCACAAACTGCTTTGAGATGTGTGTGTTCAACTCACAGAGGTGAACCTTTCCTTTGCTAGAGCAGTTATGAAACACTCTTTTTCTAGAATCTGCAAGTGTTCATTTGGAGCGATTTGAGACCTATGGTGGAACAGGAAATATCTTCATATATAAACAAGGCAGAAGCATTCTCAGAAAGTTCTTTATGATGTGTGCATTCAACTCAGAGAGATAAGCCTTCCTTTTGATAGAGCAGTTTTGAAACTGTATTTTTGCAGAATCTGCAAGTGGATATTTGGAGCCCTTTCAGGCCTTCGTTGGAAACGGGAATATCTTCCCATAAAAACGAAACAGAAACGTTCTGTGAAACTGCTTTGTGAAGTATGAATCCAACTCACAGAGTTGAACACTTCTTTTGAAAGAGCAGCTTTGAAACACTCTTTTTGTAGAATCTACATGTGTTCATTTGGAGCGCTTTGAGGCCTATGGTGGAAAAGGAAATATCGTCACATAATACCTAGACAGAAGCATTCTTTGAAACTTCTTTATGATGTGTGCATTCAACTCACAGAGTTGAACCTTCCTTTTCATGGAGCAGTTTGGAAAGAGTCTTTTTGCAGCATCTGCAAGTGGATATTTGGAGCTCTTTCAGGCCTTTGTTAGAAGCGGGAATATCTTCCCATAAAAACTGGACAGAAGCATTCTCACAAACTGCTTTGTGATGTGTGTGTTCAACTCACAGAGGAGAACCTTTCCTTTGCTAGAGCAGTTATGAAACACTCTTTTTGTAGAATCTGCAAGTGTTCATTTGGAGCGATTTGAGGCCTATGGTGGAAAAAGAAATATCTTCATATATAAACAAGGCAGAAGCATTCTCAGAAAGCTCTTTATGATGTGTGCATTCAACTCAGAGAGATAAGCCTTCCTTTTGATAGAGCAGTTTTGAACCTGTGTTTTTGCAGAATCTGCAAGTGGATATTTGGAGCCCTTTCAGGCCTTCGTTGGAAACGGGAATATCTTCCCATAAAAACTAAACAGAAGAGTTCTGTGAAACTGCTTTGTGTAGTATGAATCCAACTCACAGAGTTGAACACTTCCTTTGAAAGAGCAGTTTTGAAACACTCTTTTTGTAGAATCTGCAAGTGTTCGTTTGGAGCGCTTTGAGGCCTATGGTAGAAAAGGAAATATCTTCACATATAAACCAGGCAGAAGCATTCTCAGAAACCTCTTTATGATGTGTGCATTCAACTCGGAGAGATAAGCCTTCCTTTTGATAGAGCAGTTTTGAAAGTGTGTTTTGGCAGAATCTGCAAGTGGATACTTAGAGCCCTTTCAGGCCTTCGTTGCAAACGGGAATATCTTCCCATAAAAACGAAACAGAAACGTTCTGTGAAACTGCTTTGTGAAGTATGAATCCAACTCACAGAGTTGAACACTTCCTTTGAAAGAGCAGCTTTGAAACACTCTTTTTGTAGAATCTACATGTGTTCATTTGGAGCGCTTTGAGGCCTATGGTGGAAAAGGAAATATCGTCACATAATACCTAGACAGAAGCATTCTTTGAAACTTCTTTATGATGTGTGCATTCAACTCACAGAGTTGAACCTTCCTTTTCATGGAGCAGTTTGGAAAGAGTCTTTTTGCAGCATCTGCAAGTGGATATTTGGAGCTCTTTCAGGCCTTTGTTAGAAGCGGGAATATCTTCCCATAAAAACTGGACAGAAGAATTCTCACAAACTGCTTTGTGATGTGTGTGTTCAACTCACAGAGGTGAACCTTTCCTTTGCTAGAGCAGTTATGAAACACTCTTTTTGTAGAATCTGCAAGTGTTCATTTGGAGCGATTTGAGGCCTATGGTGGAAAAAGAAATATCTTCATATATAAACAAGGCAGAAGCATTCTCAGAAAGCTCTTTATGATGTGTGCATTCAACTCAGAGAGATAAGCCTTCCTTTTGATAGAGCAGTTTTGAAACTGTGTTTTGGCAGAATCTGCAAGTGGATACTTAGAGCCCTTTCAGGCCTTCGTTGCAAACGGGAATATCTTCCGATAAAAACGAAACAGAAACGTTCTGTGAAACTGCTTTGTGAAGTATGAATCCAACTCACAGAGTTGAACACTTCTTTTGAAAGAGCAGCTTTGAAACACTCTTTTTGTAGAATCTGCAAGTGTTCATTTGGAGCGCTTTGAGGCCTATGGTGGAAAAGGAAATATCTTCACATAAAACCTAGACAGAAGAATTCTTTGAAACTTCTTTATGATGTGTGCATTCAACTCACAGAGCTGAACATTCCTTTTCATGGAGCAGTTTGGAAAGAGTCTTTTTGCAGCATCTGCAAGTGGATATTTGGAGCTCTTTCAGGCCTTTGTTAGAAGCGGGAATATCTTCCCATTAAAACTGGACAGAAGCATTCTCACAAACTGCTTTGTGATGTGTGTGTTCAACTCACAGAGGTGAACCTTTCCTTTGCTAGAGCAGTTATGAAACACTCTTTTTGTAGAATCTGCCTGTGTTCATTTGGAGCGCTTTGAGGCCTATGGTGGAAAAAGAAATATCTTCACATAAAACAGAAGCATTCTTTGAAACTTCTTTATGATGTGTGCATTCAACTCACAGAGTTGAACTTTCTTTTTCATGGAGCAGTTTGGAAAGAGTCTTTTTGCAGCATCTGCAAGTGGATATTTGGAGCTCTTTCCGGCCTTTGTTAGAAGCGGGAATATCTTCCCATAAAAACTAAACCGAAGCATTCTCACAAACTGCTTTGTGATGTGTGTGTTCAACTCACAGAGGTGAACCTTTCCTTTGCTAGAGCAGTTATGAAACACTCTTTTTGTAGAAGCTGCAAGTGTTCATTTGGAGCGCTTTGAAGCCTATGGTGGAAAAAGTAATATCTTCACATAAAACCTAGACAGAAGCATTCTTTGAAACTTCTTTATGATGTGTGCATTCAACTCACAGAGTTGAACATTCCTTTTCATGGAGCAGTTTGGAAAGAGTCTTTTTGCAGCATCTGCAAGTGGATATTTGGAGCTCTTTCAGGCCTTTGTTAGAAGCGGGAATATCTTCCCATAAAAACTAAACCGAAGCATTCTCACAAACTGCTTTGTGATGTGTGTGTTCAATTCACAGAGGTGAACCTTTCCTTTGCTAGAGCAGTTATGAAACACTCTTTTTGTAGAATCTGCAAGTGTTCATTTGGAGCGCTTTGAGGCCTATGGTGGAAAAAGAAATATCTTCATATATAAACAAGGCAGAAGCATTCTCAGAAAGCTCTTTATGGTGTGTGCATTCAACTCAGAGAGATAAGCCTTCCTTTTGATAGAGCAGTTTTGAAACTGTATTTTTGCAGAATCTGCAAGTGGATATTTGGAGCCCTTTCAGGCCTTCGTTGGAAACGGGAATATCTTCCCATAAAAACTAAACAGAAGAGTTCTGTGAAACTGCTTTGTGTAGTATGAATCCAACTCACAGTGTTGAACACTTCCTTTGAAAGAGCAGTTTTGAAACACTCTTTTTGTAGAATCTGCAAGTGTTCGTTTGGAGCGCTTTGAGGCCTATGGTGGAAAAGGAAATATCTTCACATATAAACCAGGCAGAAGCATTCTCAGAAACCTCTTTATGATGTGTGCATTCAACTCGGAGAGATAAGCCTTCCTTTTGATAGAGCAGTTTTGAAACTGTGTTTTGGCAGAATCTGCAAGTGGATACTTGGAGCCCTTTCAGGCCTTCGTTGCAAACGGGAATATCTTCTGATAAAAACGAAACAGAAACGTTCTGTGAAACTGCTTTGTGAAGTATGAATCCAACTCACAGAGTTGAACACTTCTTTTGAAAGAGCAGCTTTGAAACACTCTTTTTGTAGAATCTACATGTGTTCATTTGGAGCGCTTTGAGGCCTATGGTGGAAAGGAAATATCGTCAAATAATACCTAGACAGAAGCATTCTTTGAAACTTCTTTATGATGTGTGCATTCAACTCACAGAGTTGAACCTTCTTTTTCATGGAGCAGTTTGGAAAGAGTCTTTTTGCAGCATCTGCAAGTGGATATTTGGAGCTCTTTCAGGCCTTTGATAGAAGCGGTAATATCTTCCCATAAAAACTGGACAGAAGCATTCTCACAAACTGCTTTGTGATGTGTGTGTTCAACTCACAGAGGTGAACCTTTCCTTTGCTAGAGCAGTTATGAAACACTCTTTTTGTAGAATCTGCAAGTGTTCATTTGGAGCGATTTGAGGCCTATGGTGGAAAAAGAAATATCTTCATATATAAACAAGGCAGAAGCATTCTCAGAAAGCTCTTTATGATGTGTGCATTCAACTCAGAGAGATAAGCCTTCCTTTTGATAGAGCAGTTTTGAAACTGTGTTTTTGCAGAATCTGCAAGTGGATATTTGGAGCCCTTTCAGGCCTTCGTTGGAAACGGGAATATCTTCCCATAAAAACTAAACAGAAGAGTTCTGTGAAACTGCTTTGTGTAGCATGAATCCAACTCACAGAGTTGAACACTTCCTTTGAAAGAGCAGTTTTGAAACACTCTTTTTGTAGAATCTGCAAGTGTTCGTTTGGAGCGCTTTGAGGCCTATGGTGGAAAAGGAAATATCTTCACATATAAACCAGGCAGAAGCATTCTCAGAAACCTCTTTATGATGTGTGCATTTAACTCGGAGAGATAAGCCTTCCTTTTGATAGAGCAGTTTTGAAACTGTGTTTTGGCAGAATCTGCAAGTGGATACTTAGAGCCCTTTCAGGCCTTCGGTGCAAACGGGAATATCTTCCCATAAAAACGAAACAGAAACGTTCTGTGAAACTGCTTTGTGAAGTATGAATCCAACTCACAGAGTTGAACACTTCTTTTGAAACAGCAGCTTTGAAACACTCTTTTTGTAGAATCTACATGTGTTCATTTGGAGCGCTTTGAGGCCTATGGTGGAAAAGGAAATATCGTCACATAATACCTAGACAGAAGCATTCTTTGAAACTTCTTTATGATGTGTGCATTCAACTCACAGAGTTGAACTTTCCTTTTCATGGAGCAGTTTGGAAAGAGTCTTTTTGCAGCATCTGCAAGTGGATATTTGGAGCTCTTTCAGGCCTTTGTTAGAAGCGGGAATATCTTCCCATAAAAACTGGACAGAAGCATTCTCACAAACTGCTTTGTGATGTGTGTGTTCAACTCACAGAGGTGAACCTTTCCTTTGCTAGAGCAGTTATGAAACACTCTTTCTGTAGAATCTGCAAGTGTTCATTTGGAGCGCTTTGAGGCCTATGGTGGAAAAAGAAATATCTTCATATATAAACAAGGCAGAAGCATTCTCAGAAAGCTCTTTATGATGTGTGCATTCAACTCAGAGAGATAAGCCTTCCTTTTGATAGAGCAGTTTTGAAACTGTGTTTTTGCAGAATCTGCAAGTGGATATTTGGAGCCCTTTCAGGCCTTCGTTGGAAACGGGAATATCTTCCATTAAAAACTAAACAGAAGAGTTCTGTGAAACTGGTTTGTGTAGTATGAATCCAACTCACAGAGTTGATGACTTCCTTTCAAAGAGCAGTTTTGAAACACTCTTTTTGTAGAATCTGCAAGTGTTCGTTTGGAGCGCTTTTAGGCCTATGGTGGAAAAGGAAATATCTTCACATATAATCCAGGCAGAAGCATTCTCAGAAACCTCTTTATGATGTGTGCATTCAACTCGGAGAGATAAGCCTTCCTTTTGATAGAGCAGTTTTGAAACTGTATTTTTGCAGAATCTGCAAGTGGATATTTGGAGCCCTTTCAGGCCTTCGTTGGAAACGGGAATATCTTCCCATAAAAACTAAACAGAAGAGTTCTGTGAAACTGCTTTGTGTAGTATGAATCCAACTCACAGTGTTGAACACTTCCTTTGAAAGAGCAGTTTTGAAACACTCTTTTTGTAGAATCTGCAAGTGTTCGTTTGGAGCGCTTTGAGGCCTATGGTGGAAAAGGAAATATCTTCACATATAAACCAGGGAGAAGCATTCTCAGAAACCTCTTTATGATGTGTGCATTCAACTCGGAGAGATAAGCCTTCCTTTTGATAGAGCAGTTTTGAAACTGTGTTTTGGCAGAATCTGCAAGTGGATACTTGGAGCCCTTTCAGGCCTTCGTTGCAAACGGGAATATCTTCTGATAAAAACGAAACAGAAACGTTCTGTGAAACTGCTTTGTGAAGTATGAATCCAACTCACAGAGTTGAACACTTCTTTTGAAAGAGCAGCTTTGAAACACTCTTTTTGTAGAATCTACATGTGTTCATTTGGAGCGCTTTGAGGCCTATGGTGGAAAAGGAAATATCGTCACATAATACCTAGACAGAAGCATTCTTTGAAACTTCTTTATGATGTGTGCATTCAACTCACAGAGTTGAACCTTCTTTTTCATGGAGCAGTTTGGAAAGAGTCTTTTTGCAGCATCTGCAAGTGGATATTTGGAGCTCTTTCAGGCCTTTGTTAGAAGCGGGAATATCTTCCCATAAAAACTGGACAGAAGCATTCTCACAAACTGCTTTGTGATGTGTGTGTTCAACTCACAGAGGTGAACCTTTCCTTTGCTAGAGCCGTTATGAAACACTCTTTTTGTAGAATCTGCAAGTGTTCATTTGGAGCGATTTGAGGCCTATGGTGGAAAAAGAAATATCTTCATATATAAACAAGGCAGAAGCATTCTCAGAAAGCTCTTTATGATGTGTGCATTCAACTCAGAGAGATAAGCCTTCCTTTTGATAGAGCAGTTTTGAAACTGTGTTTTTGCAGAATCTGCAAGTGGATATTTGGAGCCCTTTCAGGCCTTCGTTGGAAACGGGAATATCTTCCCATAAAAACTAAACAGAAGAGTTCTGTGAAACTGCTTTGTGTAGTATGAATCCAACTCACAGAGTTGAACACTTCCTTTGAAAGAGCAGTTTTGAAACACTCTTTTTGTAGAATCTGCAAGTGTTCGTTTGGAGCGCTTTGAGGCCTATGGTGGAAAAGGAAATATCTTCACATATAAACCAGGCAGAAGCATTCTCAGAAACCTCTTTATGATGTGTGCATTCAACTCGGAGAGATAAGCCTTCCTTTTGATAGAGCAGTTTTGAAACTGTGTTTTGGCAGAATCTGCAAGTGGATACTTAGAGCCCTTTCAGGCCTTCGTTGCAAACGGGAATATCTTCCCATAAAAACGAAACAGAAACGTTCTGTGAAACTGCTTTGTGAAGTATGAATCCAACTCACAGAGTTGAACACTTCTTTTGAAACAGCAGCTTTGAAACACTCTTTTTGTAGAATCTACATGTGTTCATTTGGAGCGCTTTGAGGCCTATGGTGGAAAAGGAAATATCTTCACATAAAACCTAGACAGAAGCATTCTTTGAAACTTCTTTATGATGTGTGCATTCAACTCACAGAGCTGAATATTCCTTTTCATGGAGCAGTTTGGAAAGAGTCTTTTTGCAGCATCTGCAAGTGGATATTTGGAGCTCTTTCAGGCCTTTGTTAGAAGCGGGAATATCTTCCCATTAAAACTGGACAGAAGCATTCTCACAAACTGCTTTGTGGTGTGTGTGTTCAACTCACAGAGGTGAACCTTTCCTTTGCTAGAGCAGTTATGAAACACTCTTTTTGTAGAATCTGCATGTGTTCATTTGGAGCGCTTTGAGGCCTATGGTGGAAAAAGAAATATCTTCACATAAAACCTAGACAGAAGCATTCTTTGAAACTTCTTTATGATGTGTGCATTCAACTCACAGAGTTGAACCTTCTTTTTCATGGAGCAGTTTGGAAAGAGTCTTTTTGCAGCATCTGCAAGTGGATATTTGGAGCTCTTTCAGGCCTTTGTTAGAAGCGGGAATATCTTCCCATAAAAACTAAACCGAAGCATTCTCACAAACTGCTTTGTGATGTGTGTGTTCAACTCACAGAGGTGAACCTTTCCTTTGCTAGAGCAGTTATGAAACACTCTTTTTGTAGAATCTGCAAGTGTTCATTTGGAGCGCTTTGAGGCCTATGGTGGAAAAAGTAATATCTTCACATAAAACCTAGACAGAAGCATTCTTTGAAACTTCTTTATGATGTGTGCATTCAACTCACAGAGTTGAACATTCCTTTTCATGGAGCAGTTTGGAAAGAGTCTTTTTGCAGCATCTGCAAGTGGATATTTGGAGCTCTTTCAGGCCTTTGTTAGAAGCGGGAATATCTTCCCATAAAAACTAAACCGAAGCATTCTCACAAACTGCTTTGTGATGTGTGTGTTCAATTCACAGAGGTGAACCTTTCCTTTGCTAGAGCAGTTATGAAACACTCTTTTTGTAGAATCTGCAAGTGTTCATTTGGAGCGCTTTGAGGCCTATGGTGGAAAAAGAAATATCTTCATATATAAACAAGGCAGAAGCATTCTCAGAAAGCTCTTTATGATGTGTGCATTCAACTCAGAGAGATAAGCCTTCCTTTTGATAGAGCAGTTTTGAAACTGTATTTTTGCAGAATCTGCAAGTGGATATTTGGAGCCCTTTCAGGCCTTCGTTGGAAACGGGAATATCTTCCCATAAAAACTAAACAGAAGAGTTCTGTGAAACTGCTTTGTGTAGTATGAATCCAACTCACAGTGTTGAACACTTCCTTTGAAAGAGCAGTTTTGAAACACTCTTTTTGTAGAATCTGCAAGTGTTCGTTTGGAGCGCTTTGAGGCCTATGGTGGAAAAGGAAATATCTTCACATATAAACCAGGCAGAAGCATTCTCAGAAACCTCTTTATGATGTGTGCATTCAACTCGGAGAGATAAGCCTTCCTTTTGATAGAGCAGTTTTGAAACTGTGTTTTGGCAGAATCTGCAAGTGGATACTTAGAGCCCTTTCAGGCCTTCGTTGCAAACGGGAATATCTTCCCATAAAAACGAAACAGAAACGTTCTGTGAAACTGCTTTGTGAAGTATGAATCCAACTCACAGAGTTGAAGACTTCTTTTGAAACAGCAGCTTTGAAACACTCTTTTTGTAGAATCTACATGTGTTCATTTGGAGCGCTTTGAGGCCTATGGTGGAAAAGGAAATATCGTCACATAATACCTAGACAGAAGCATTCTTTGAAACTTCTTTATGATGTGTGCATTCAACTCACCGAGTTGAACTTTCCTTTTCATGGAGCAGTTTGGAAAGAGTCTTTTTGCAGCATCTGCAAGTGGATATTTGGAGCTCTTTCAGGCCTTTGTTAGAAGCGGGAATATCTTCCCATAAAAACTGGACAGAAGCATTCTCACAAACTGCTTTGTGATGTGTGTGTTCAACTCACAGAGGTGAACCTTTCCTTTGCTAGAGCAGTTATGAAACACTCTTTCTGTAGAATCTGCAAGTGTTCATTTGGAGCGCTTTGAGGCCTATGGTGGAAAAAGAAATATCTTCATATATAAACAAGGCAGAAGCATTCTCAGAAAGCTCTTTATGATGTGTGCATTCAACTCAGAGAGATAAGCCTTCCTTTTGATAGAGCAGTTTTGAACCTGTGTTTTTGCAGAATCTGCAAGTGGATATTTGGAGACCTTTCAGGCCTTCGTTGGAAACGGGAATATCTTCCCATAAAAACTAAACAGAAGAGTTCTGTGAAACTGCTTTGTGTAGTATGAATCCAACTCACAGAGTTGAACACTTCCTTTGAAAGAGTAGTTTTGAAACACTCTTTTTGTAGAATCTGCAAGTGTTCGTTTGGAGCGCTTTGAGGCCTATGGTGGAAAAGGAAATATCTTCACATATAAACCAGGCAGAAGCATTCTCAGAAACCTCTTTATGATGTGTGCATTCAACTCGGAGAGATAAGCCTTCCTTTTGATAGAGCAGTTTTGAAAGTGTGTTTTGGCAGAATCTGCAAGTGGATACTTAGAGCCCTTTCAGGCTTTCGTTGCAAACGGGAATATCTTCCCATAAAAACGAAACAGAAACGTTCTGTGAAACTGCATTGTGAAGTATGAATCCAACTCACAGAGTTGAACACTTCTTTTGAAAGAGCAGCTTTGAAACAGTCTTTTTGTAGAATCTACATGTGTTCATTTGGAGCGCTTTGAGGCCTATGGTGGAAAAGGAAATATCGTCACATAATACCTAGACAGAAGCATTCTTTGAAACTTCTTTATGATGTGTGCATTCAACTCACAGAGTTGAACTTTCCTTTTCATGGAGCAGTTTGGAAAGAGTCTTTTTGCAGCATCTGCAAGTGGATATTTGGAGCTCTTTCAGGCCTTTGTTAGAAGCGGGAATATCTTCCCATTAAAACTGGACAGAAGCATTCTCACAAACTGCTTTGTGATGTGTGTGTTCAACTCACAGAGGTGAACCTTTCCTTTGCTAGAGCAGTTATGAAACACTCTTTTTGTAGAATCTGCAAGTGTTCATTTGGAGCGCTTTGAGGCCTATGGTGGAAAAAGAAATATCTTCACATAAAACCTAGATAGAAGCATTCTTTGAAACTTCTTTATGATGTGTGCATTCAACTCACAGAGTTGAACCTTCTTTTTCATGGAGCAGTTTGGAAAGAGTCTTTTTGCAGCATCTGCAAGTGGATATTTGGAGCTCTTTCAGGCCTTTGCTAGAAGCGGGAATATCTTCCCATAAAAACTGGACAGAAGCATTCTCACAAACTGCTTTGAGATGTGTGTGTTCAACTCACAGAGGTGAACCTTTCCTTTGCTAGAGCAGTTATGAAACACTCTTTTTCTAGAATCTGCAAGTGTTCATTTGGAGCGATTTGAGACCTATGGTGGAACAGGAAATATCTTCATATATAAACAAGGCAGAAGCATTCTCAGAAAGTTCTTTATGATGTGTGCATTCAACTCAGAGAGATAAGCCTTCCTTTTGATAGAGCAGTTTTGAAACTGTATTTTTGCAGAATCTGCAAGTGGATATTTGGAGCCCTTTCAGGCCTTCGTTGGAAACGGGAATATCTTCCCATAAAAACGAAACAGAAACGTTCTGTGAAACTGCTTTGTGAAGTATGAATCCAACTCACAGAGTTGAACACTTCTTTTGAAAGAGCAGCTTTGAAACACTCTTTTTGTAGAATCTACATGTGTTCATTTGGAGCGCTTTGAGGCCTATGGTGGAAAAGGAAATATCGTCACATAATACCTAGACAGAAGCATTCTTTGAAACTTCTTTATGATGTGTGCATTCAACTCACAGAGTTGAACCTTCCTTTTCATGGAGCAGTTTGGAAAGAGTCTTTTTGCAGCATCTGCAAGTGGATATTTGGAGCTCTTTCAGGCCTTTGTTAGAAGCGGGAATATCTTCCCATAAAAACTGGACAGAAGCATTCTCACAAACTGCTTTGTGATGTGTGTGTTCAACTCACAGAGGTGAACCTTTCCTTTGCTAGAGCAGTTATGAAACACTCTTTTTGTAGAATCTGCAAGTGTTCATTTGGAGCGATTTGAGGCCTATGGTGGAAAAAGAAATATCTTCATATATAAACAAGGCAGAAGCATTCTCAGAAAGCTCTTTATGATGTGTGCATTCAACTCAGAGAGATAAGCCTTCCTTTTGATAGAGCAGTTTTGAAACTGTGTTTTTGCAGAATCTGCAAGTGGATATTTGGAGCCCTTTCAGGCCTTCGTTGGAAACGGGAATATCTTCCCATAAAAACAAAACAGAAGAGTTCTGTGAAACTGCTTTGTGTAGCATGAATCCAACTCACAGAGTTGAACACTTCCTTTGAAAGAGCAGTTTTGAAACACACTTTTTGTAGAATCTGCAAGTGTTCGTTTGGAGCGCTTTGAGGCCTATGGTGGAAAAGGAAATATCTTCACATATAAACCAGGCAGAAGCATTCTCAGAAACCTCTTTATGATGTGTGCATTTAACTCGGAGAGATAAGCCTTCCTTTTGATAGAGCAGTTTTGAAACTGTGTTTTGGCAGAATCTGCAAGTGGATACTTAGAGCCCTTTCAGGCCTTCGTTGCAAACGGGAATATCTTCCCATAAAAACGAAACAGAAACGTTCTGTGAAACTGCTTTGTGAAGTATGAATCCAACTCACAGAGTTGAACACTTCTTTTGAAACAGCAGCTTTGAAACACTCTTTTTGTAGAATCTACATGTGTTCATTTGGAGCGCTTTGAGGCCTATGGTGGAAAAGGAAATATCGTCACATAATACCTAGACAGAAGCATTCTTTGAAACTTCTTTATGATGTGTGCATTCAACTCACAGAGTTGAACTTTCCTTTTCATGGAGCAGTTTGGAAAGAGTCTTTTTGCAGCATCTGCAAGTGGATATTTGGAGCTCTTTCAGGCCTTTGTTAGAAGCGGGAATATCTTCCCATAAAAACTGGACAGAAGCATTCTCACAAACTGCTTTGTGATGTGTGTGTTCAACTCACAGAGGTGAACCTTTCCTTTGCTAGAGCAGTTATGAAACACTCTTTCTGTAGAATCTGCAAGTGTTCATTTGGAGCGCTTTGAGGCCTATGGTGGAAAAAGAAATATCTTCATATATAAACAAGGCAGAAGCATTCTCAGAAAGCTCTTTATGATGTGTGCCTTCAACTCAGAGAGATAAGCCTTCCTTTTGATAGAGCAGTTTTGAAACTGTGTTTTTGCAGAATCTGCAAGTGGATATTTGGAGGCCTTTCAGGCCTTCGTTGGAAACGGGAATATCTTCCATTAAAAACTAAACAGAAGAGTTCTGTGAAACTGGTTTGTGTAGTATGAATCCAACTCACAGAGTTGATGACTTCCTTTCAAAGAGCAGTTTTGAAACACTCTTTTTGTAGAATCTGCAAGTGTTCGTTTGGAGCGCTTTTAGGCCTATGGTGGAAAAGGAAATATCTTCACATATAATCCAGGCAGAAGCATTCTCAGAAACCTCTTTATGATGTGTGCATTCAACTCGGAGAGATAAGCCTTCCTTTTGATAGAGCAGTTTTGAAACTGTATTTTTGCAGAATCTGCAAGTGGATATTTGGAGCCCTTTCAGGCCTTCGTTGGAAACGGGAATATCTTCCCATAAAAACTAAACAGAAGAGTTCTGTGAAACTGCTTTGTGTAGTATGAATCCAACTCACAGTGTTGAACACTTCCTTTGAAAGAGCAGTTTTGAAACACTCTTTTTGTAGAATCTGCAAGTGTTCGTTTGGAGCGCTTTGAGGCCTATGGTGGAAAAGGAAATATCTTCACATATAAACCAGGGAGAAGCATTCTCAGAAACCTCTTTATGATGTGTGCATTCAACTCGGAGAGATAAGCCTTCCTTTTGATAGAGCTGTTTTGAAACTGTGTTTTGGCAGAATCTGCAAGTGGATACTTGGAGCCCTTTCAGGCCTTCGTTGCAAACGGGAATATCTTCTGATAAAAACGAAACAGAAACGTTCTGTGAAACTGCTTTGTGAAGTATGAATCCAACTCACAGAGTTGAACACTTCTTTTGAAAGAGCAGCTTTGAAACACTCTTTTTGTAGAATCTACATGTGTTCATTTGGAGCGCTTTGAGGCCTATGGTGGAAAAGGAAATATCGTCACATAATACCTAGACAGAAGCATTCTTTGAAACTTCTTTATGATGTGTGCATTCAACTCACAGAGTTGAACCTTCTTTTTCATGGAGCAGTTTGGAAAGAGTCTTTTTGCAGCATCTGCAAGTGGATATTTGGAGCTCTTTCAGGCTGTTGTTAGAAGCGGGAATATCTTCCCATAAAAACTGGACAGAAGCATTCTCACAAACTGCTTTGTGATGTGTGTGTTCAACTCACAGAGGTGAACCTTTCCTTTGCTAGAGCCGTTATGAAACACTCTTTTTGTAGAATCTGCAAGTGTTCATTTGGAGCGATTTGAGGCCTATGGTGAAAAAAGAAATATCTTCATATATAAACAAGGCAGAAGCATTCTCAGAAAGCTCTTTATGATGTGTGCATTCAACTCAGAGAGATAAGCCTTCCTTTTGATAGAGCAGTTTTGAAACTGTGTTTTTGCAGAATCTGCAAGTGGATATTTGGAGCCCTTTCAGGCCTTCGTTGGAAACGGGAATATCTTCCCATAAAAACTAAACAGAAGAGTTCTGTGAAACTGCTTTGTGTAGTATGAATCCAACTCACAGAGTTGAACACTTCCTTTGAAAGAGCAGTTTTGAAACACTCTTTTTGTAGAATCTGCAAGTGTTCGTTTGGAGCGCTTTGAGGCCTATGGTGGAAAAGGAAATATCTTCACATATAAACCAGGCAGAAGCATTCTCAGAAACCTCTTTATGATGTGTGCATTCAACTCGGAGAGATAAGCCTTCCTTTTGATAGAGCAGTTTTGAAACTGTGTTTTGGCAGAATCTGCAAGTGGATACTTAGAGCCCTTTCAGGCCTTCGTTGCAAACGGGAATATCTTCCCATAAAAACGAAACAGAAACTTTCTGTGAAACTGCTTTGTGAAGTATGAATCCAACTCACAGAGTTGAAGACTTCTTTTGAAACAGCAGCTTTGAAACACTCTTTTTGTAGAATCTACATGTGTTCATTTGGAGCGCTTTGAGGCCTATGGTGGAAAAGGAAATATCGTCACATAATACCTAGACAGAAGCATTCTTTGAAACTTCTTTATGATGTGTGCATTCAACTCACCGAGTTGAACTTTCCTTTTCATGGAGCAGTTTGGAAAGAGTCTTTTTGCAGCATCTGCAAGTGGATATTTGGAGCTCTTTCAGGCCTTTGTTAGAAGCGGGAATATCTTCCCATAAAAACTGGACAGAAGCATTCTCACAAACTGCTTTGTGATGTGTGTGTTCAACTCACAGAGGTGAACCTTTCCTTTGCTAGAGCAGTTATGAAACACTCTTTCTGTAGAATCTGCAAGTGTTCATTTGGAGCGCTTTGAGGCCTATGGTGGAAAAAGAAATATCTTCATATATAAACAAGGCAGAAGCATTCTCAGAAAGCTCTTTATGATGTGTGCATTCAACTCAGAGAGATAAGCCTTCCTTTTGATAGAGCAGTTTTGAACCTGTGTTTTTGCAGAATCTGCAAGTGGATATTTGGAGACCTTTCAGGCCTTCGTTGGAAACGGGAATATCTTCCCATAAAAACTAAACAGAAGAGTTCTGTGAAACTGCTTTGTGTAGTATGAATCCAACTCACAGAGTTGAACACTTCCTTTGAAAGAGTAGTTTTGAAACACTCTTTTTGTAGAATCTGCAAGTGTTCGTTTGGAGCGCTTTGAGGCCTATGGTGGAAAAGGAAATATCTTCACATATAAACCAGGCAGAAGCATTCTCAGAAACCTCTTTATGATGTGTGCATTCAACTCGGAGAGATAAGCCTTCCTTTTGATAGAGCAGTTTTGAAAGTGTGTTTTGGCAGAATCTGCAAGTGGATACTTAGAGCCCTTTCAGGCTTTCGTTGCAAACGGGAATATCTTCCCATAAAAACGAAACAGAAACGTTCTGTGAAACTGCATTGTGAAGTATGAATCCAACTCACAGAGTTGAACACTTCTTTTGAAAGAGCAGCTTTGAAACAGTCTTTTTGTAGAATCTACATGTGTTCATTTGGAGCGCTTTGAGGCCTATGGTGGAAAAGGAAATATCGTCACATAATACCTAGACAGAAGCATTCTTTGAAACTTCTTTATGATGTGTGCATTCAACTCACAGAGTTGAACTTTCCTTTTCATGGAGCAGTTTGGAAAGAGTCTTTTTGCAGCATCTGCAAGTGGATATTTGGAGCTCTTTCAGGCCTTTGTTAGAAGCGGGAATATCTTCCCATTAAAACTGGACAGAAGCATTCTCACAAACTGCTTTGTGATGTGTGTGTTCAACTCACAGAGGTGAACCTTTCCTTTGCTAGAGCAGTTATGAAACACTCTTTTTGTAGAATCTGCAAGTGTTCATTTGGAGCGCTTTGAGGCCTATGGTGGAAAAAGAAATATCTTCACATAAAACCTAGATAGAAGCATTCTTTGAAACTTCTTTATGATGTGTGCATTCAACTCACAGAGTTGAACCTTCTTTTTCATGGAGCAGTTTGGAAAGAGTCTTTTTGCAGCATCTGCAAGTGGATATTTGGAGCTCTTTCAGGCCTTTGCTAGAAGCGGGAATATCTTCCCATAAAAACTGGACAGAAGCATTCTCACAAACTGCTTTGAGATGTGTGTGTTCAACTCACAGAGGTGAACCTTTCCTTTGCTAGAGCAGTTATGAAACACTCTTTTTCTAGAATCTGCAAGTGTTCATTTGGAGCGATTTGAGACCTATGGTGGAACAGGAAATATCTTCATATATAAACAAGGCAGAAGCATTCTCAGAAAGTTCTTTATGATGTGTGCATTCAACTCAGAGAGATAAGCCTTCCTTTTGATAGAGCAGTTTTGAAACTGTATTTTTGCAGAATCTGCAAGTGGATATTTGGAGCCCTTTCAGGCCTTCGTTGGAAACGGGAATATCTTCCCATAAAAACGAAACAGAAACGTTCTGTGAAACTGCTTTGTGAAGTATGAATCCAACTCACAGAGTTGAACACTTCTTTTGAAAGAGCAGCTTTGAAACACTCTTTTTGTAGAATCTACATGTGTTCATTTGGAGCGCTTTGAGGCCTATGGTGGAAAAGGAAATATCGTCACATAATACCTAGACAGAAGCATTCTTTGAAACTTCTTTATGATGTGTGCATTCAACTCACAGAGTTGAACCTTCCTTTTCATGGAGCAGTTTGGAAAGAGTCTTTTTGCAGCATCTGCAAGTGGATATTTGGAGCTCTTTCAGGCCTTTGTTAGAAGCGGGAATATCTTCCCATAAAAACTGGACAGAAGCATTCTCACAAACTGCTTTGTGATGTGTGTGTTCAACTCACAGAGGTGAACCTTTCCTTTGCTAGAGCAGTTATGAAACACTCTTTTTGTAGAATCTGCAAGTGTTCATTTGGAGCGATTTGAGGCCTATGGTGGAAAAAGAAATATCTTCATATATAAACAAGGCAGAAGCATTCTCAGAAAGCTCTTTATGATGTGTGCATTCAACTCAGAGAGATAAGCCTTCCTTTTGATAGAGCAGTTTTGAAACTGTGTTTTTGCAGAATCTGCAAGTGGATATTTGGAGCCCTTTCAGGCCTTCGTTGGAAACGGGAATATCTTCCCATAAAAACAAAACAGAAGAGTTCTGTGAAACTGCTTTGTGTAGCATGAATCCAACTCACAGAGTTGAACACTTCCTTTGAAAGAGCAGTTTTGAAACACTCTTTTTGTAGAATCTGCAAGTGTTCGTTTGGAGCGCTTTGAGGCCTATGGTGGAAAAGGAAATATCTTCACATATAAACCAGGCAGAAGCATTCTCAGAAACCTCTTTATGATGTGTGCATTTAACTCGGAGAGATAAGCCTTCCTTTTGATAGAGCAGTTTTGAAACTGTGTTTTGGCAGAATCTGCAAGTGGATACTTAGAGCCCTTTCAGGCCTTCGTTGCAAACGGGAATATCTTCCCATAAAAACGAAACAGAAACGTTCTGTGAAACTGCTTTGTGAAGTATGAATCCAACTCACAGAGTTGAACACTTCTTTTGAAACAGCAGCTTTGAAACACTCTTTTTGTAGAATCTACATGTGTTCATTTGGAGCGCTTTGAGGCCTATGGTGGAAAAGGAAATATCGTCACATAATACCTAGACAGAAGCATTCTTTGAAACTTCTTTATGATGTGTGCATTCAACTCACAGAGTTGAACTTTCCTTTTCATGGAGCAGTTTGGAAAGAGTCTTTTTGCAGCATCTGCAAGTGGATATTTGGAGCTCTTTCAGGCCTTTGTTAGAAGCGGGAATATCTTCCCATAAAAACTGGACAGAAGCATTCTCACAAACTGCTTTGTGATGTGTGTGTTCAACTCACAGAGGTGAACCTTTCCTTTGCTAGAGCAGTTATGAAACACTCTTTCTGTAGAATCTGCAAGTGTTCATTTGGAGCGCTTTGAGGCCTATGGTGGAAAAAGAAATATCTTCATATATAAACAAGGCAGAAGCATTCTCAGAAAGCTCTTTATGATGTGTGCCTTCAACTCAGAGAGATAAGCCTTCCTTTTGATAGAGCAGTTTTGAAACTGTGTTTTTGCAGAATCTGCAAGTGGATATTTGGAGGCCTTTCAGGCCTTCGTTGGAAACGGGAATATCTTCCATTAAAAACTAAACAGAAGAGTTCTGTGAAACTGGTTTGTGTAGTATGAATCCAACTCACAGAGTTGATGACTTCCTTTCAAAGAGCAGTTTTGAAACACTCTTTTTGTAGAATCTGCAAGTGTTCGTTTGGAGCGCTTTTAGGCCTATGGTGGAAAAGGAAATATCTTCACATATAATCCAGGCAGAAGCATTCTCAGAAACCTCTTTATGATGTGTGCATTCAACTCGGAGAGATAAGCCTTCCTTTTGATAGAGCAGTTTTGAAACTGTATTTTTGCAGAATCTGCAAGTGGATATTTGGAGCCCTTTCAGGCCTTCGTTGGAAACGGGAATATCTTCCCATAAAAACTAAACAGAAGAGTTCTGTGAAACTGCTTTGTGTAGTATGAATCCAACTCACAGTGTTGAACACTTCCTTTGAAAGAGCAGTTTTGAAACACTCTTTTTGTAGAATCTGCAAGTGTTCGTTTGGAGCGCTTTGAGGCCTATGGTGGAAAAGGAAATATCTTCACATATAAACCAGGGAGAAGCATTCTCAGAAACCTCTTTATGATGTGTGCATTCAACTCGGAGAGATAAGCCTTCCTTTTGATAGAGCTGTTTTGAAACTGTGTTTTGGCAGAATCTGCAAGTGGATACTTGGAGCCCTTTCAGGCCTTCGTTGCAAACGGGAATATCTTCTGATAAAAACGAAACAGAAACGTTCTGTGAAACTGCTTTGTGAAGTATGAATCCAACTCACAGAGTTGAACACTTCTTTTGAAAGAGCAGCTTTGAAACACTCTTTTTGTAGAATCTACATGTGTTCATTTGGAGCGCTTTGAGGCCTATGGTGGAAAAGGAAATATCGTCACATAATACCTAGACAGAAGCATTCTTTGAAACTTCTTTATGATGTGTGCATTCAACTCACAGAGTTGAACCTTCTTTTTCATGGAGCAGTTTGGAAAGAGTCTTTTTGCAGCATCTGCAAGTGGATATTTGGAGCTCTTTCAGGCTGTTGTTAGAAGCGGGAATATCTTCCCATAAAAACTGGACAGAAGCATTCTCACAAACTGCTTTGTGATGTGTGTGTTCAACTCACAGAGGTGAACCTTTCCTTTGCTAGAGCCGTTATGAAACACTCTTTTTGTAGAATCTGCAAGTGTTCATTTGGAGCGATTTGAGGCCTATGGTGAAAAAAGAAATATCTTCATATATAAACAAGGCAGAAGCATTCTCAGAAAGCTCTTTATGATGTGTGCATTCAACTCAGAGAGATAAGCCTTCCTTTTGATAGAGCAGTTTTGAAACTGTGTTTTTGCAGAATCTGCAAGTGGATATTTGGAGCCCTTTCAGGCCTTCGTTGGAAACGGGAATATCTTCCCATAAAAACTAAACAGAAGAGTTCTGTGAAACTGCTTTGTGTAGTATGAATCCAACTCACAGAGTTGAACACTTCCTTTGAAAGAGCAGTTTTGAAACACTCTTTTTGTAGAATCTGCAAGTGTTCGTTTGGAGCGCTTTGAGGCCTATGGTGGAAAAGGAAATATCTTCACATATAAACCAGGCAGAAGCATTCTCAGAAACCTCTTTATGATGTGTGCATTCAACTCGGAGAGATAAGCCTTCCTTTTGATAGAGCAGTTTTGAAACTGTGTTTTGGCAGAATCTGCAAGTGGATACTTAGAGCCCTTTCAGGCCTTCGTTGCAAACGGGAATATCTTCCCATAAAAACGAAACAGAAACGTTCTGTGAAACTGCTTTGTGAAGTATGAATCCAACTCACAGAGTTGAACACTTCTTTTGAAACAGCAGCTTTGAAACACTCTTTTTGTAGAATCTACATGTGTTCATTTGGAGCGCTTTGAGGCCTATGGTGGAAAAGGAAATATCGTCACATAATACCTAGACAGAAGCATTCTTTGAAACTTCTTTATGATGTGTGCATTCAACTCACAGAGTTGAACTTTCCTTTTCATGGAGCAGTTTGGAAAGAGTCTTTTTGCAGCATCTGCAAGTGGATATTTGGAGCTCTTTCAGGCCTTTGTTAGAAGCGGGAATATCTTCCCATAAAAACTGGACAGAAGCATTCTCACAAACTGCTTTGTGATGTGTGTGTTCAACTCACAGAAGTGAACCTTTCCTTTGCTAGAGCAGTTATGAAACACTCTTTTTGTAGAATCTGCAAGTGTTCATTTGGAGCGATTTGAGGCCTAAGGTGGAAAAAGAAATATCTTCATATATAAACAAGGCAGAAGCATTCTCAGAAAGCTCTTTATGATGTGTGCATTCAACTCAGAGAGATAAGCCTTCCTTTTGATAGAGCAGTTTTGAAACTGTGTTTTTGCAGAATCTGCAGGTGGATATTTGGAGCCCTTTCAGGCCTTTGTTGGAAACGGGAATATCTTCCCATAAAAACTAAACAGAAGAGTTCTGTGAAACTGCTTTGTGTAGTATGAATCCAACTCACAGAGTTGAACACTTCTTTTGAAAGAGTAGTTTTGAAACACTCTTTTTGTAGAATCTGCAAGTGTTCGTTTGGAGCGCTTTGAGGCCTATGGTGGAAAAGGAAATATCTTCACATATAAACCAGGCAGAAGCATTCTCAGAAACCTCTTTATGATGTGTGCATTCAACTCGGAGAGATAAGCCTTCCTTTTGATAGAGCAGTTTTGAAAGTGTGTTTTGGCAGAATCTGCAAGTGGATACTTAGAGCCCTTTCAGGCCTTCGTTGCAAACGGGAATATCTTCCCATAAAAACGAAACAGAAACGTTCTGTGAAACTGCTTTGTGAAGTATGAATCCAACTCACAGAGTTGAACACTTCTTTTGAAAGAGCAGCTTTGAAACACTCTTTTTGTAGAATCTACATGTGTTCATTTGGAGCGCTTTGAGGCCTATGGTGGAAAAAGAAATATCTTCACATAAAACCTAGACAGAAGCATTCTTTGAAACTTCTTTATGATGTGTGCATTCAACTCACAGAGTTGAACCTTCTTTTTCATGGAGCAGGTTGGAAAGAGTCTTTTTGCAGCATCTGCAAGTGGATATTTGGAGCTCTTTCAGGCCTTTGCTAGAAGCGGGAATATCTTCCCATAAAAACTGGACAGAAGCATTCTCACAAACTGCTTTGAGATGTGTGTGTTCAACTCACAGAGGTGAACCTTTCCTTTGCTAGAGCAGTTATGAAACACTCTTTTTCTAGAATCTGCAAGTGTTCATTTGGAGGGATTTGAGACCTATGGTGGAACAGGAAATATCTTCATATATAAACAAGGCAGAAGCATTCTCAGAAAGTTCTTTATGATGTGTGCATTCAACTCAGAGAGATAAGCCTTCCTTTTGATAGAGCAGTTTTGAAACTGTATTTTTGCAGAATCTGCAAGTGGATATTTGGAGCCCTTTCAGGCCTTCGTTGGAAACGGGAATATCTTCCCATAAAAACGAAACAGAAACGTTCTGTGAAACTGCTTTGTGAAGTATGAATCCAACTCACAGAGTTGAACACTTCTTTTGAAAGAGCAGCTTTGAAACACTCTTTTTGTAGAATCTACATGTGTTCATTTGGAGCGCTTTGAGGCCTATGGTGGAAAAGGAAATATCGTCACATAATACCTAGACAGAAGCATTCTTTGAAACTTCTTTATGATGTGTGCATTCAACTCACAGAGTTGAACCTTCCTTTTCATGGAGCAGTTTGGAAAGAGTCTTTTTGCAGCATCTGCAAGTGGATATTTGGAGCTCTTTCAGGCCTTTGTTAGAAGCGGGAATATCTTCCCATAAAAACTGGACAGAAGCATTCTCACAAACTGCTTTGTGATGTGTGTGTTCAACTCACAGAGGTGAACCTTTCCTTTGCTAGAGCAGTTATGAAACACTCTTTTTGTAGAATCTGCAAGTGTTCATTTGGAGCGATTTGAGGCCTATGGTGGAAAAAGAAATATCTTCATATATAAACAAGGCAGAAGCATTCTCAGAAAGCTCTTTATGATGTGTGCATTCAACTCAGAGAGATAAGCCTTCCTTTTGATAGAGCAGTTTTGAACCTGTGTTTTTGCAGAATCTGCAAGTGGATATTTGGAGCCCTTTCAGGCCTTCGTTGGAAACGGGAATATCTTCCCATAAAAACTAAACAGAAGAGTTCTGTGAAACTGCTTTGTGTAGTATGAATCCAACTCACAGAGTTGAACACTTCCTTTGAAAGAGCAGTTTTGAAACAC
Organism: Pongo abelii; assembly: GCF_028885655.2. Classification (NCBI taxonomy): domain Eukaryota; kingdom Metazoa; phylum Chordata; class Mammalia; order Primates; family Hominidae; genus Pongo; species Pongo abelii. The sequence goes on along the minus strand of NC_071988.2, from coordinate 81,710,014 downwards.
TCTTTTTGTAGAATCTGCAAGTGTTCGTTTGGAGCGCTTTGAGGCCTATGGTAGAAAAGGAAATATCTTCACATATAAACCAGGCAGAAGCATTCTCAGAAACCTCTTTATGATGTGTGCATTCAACTCGGAGAGATAAGCCTTCCTTTTGATAGAGCAGTTTTGAAAGTGTGTTTTGGCAGAATCTGCAAGTGGATACTTAGAGCCCTTTCAGGCCTTCGTTGCAAACGGGAATATCTTCCCATAAAAACGAAACAGAAACGTTCTGTGAAACTGCTTTGTGAAGTATGAATCCAACTCACAGAGTTGAACACTTCCTTTGAAAGAGCAGCTTTGAAACACTCTTTTTGTAGAATCTACATGTGTTCATTTGGAGCGCTTTGAGGCCTATGGTGGAAAAGGAAATATCTTCACATAAAACCTAGACAGAAGCATTCTTTGAAACTTCTTTATGATGTGTGCATTCAACTCACAGAGCTGAACATTCCTTTTCATGGAGCAGTTTGGAAAGAGTCTTTTTGCAGCATCTGCAAGTGGATATTTGGAGCTCTTTCAGGCCTTTGTTAGAAGCGGGAATATCTTCCCATTAAAACTGGACAGAAGGATTCTCACAAACTGCTTTGTGATGTGTGTGTTCAACTCACAGAGGTGAACCTTTCCTTTGCTAGAGCAGTTATGAAACACTCTTTTTGTAGAATCTGCCTGTGTTCATTTGGAGCGCTTTGAGGCCTATGGTGGAAAAAGAAATATCTTCACATAAAACAGAAGCATTCTTTGAAACTTCTTTATGATGTGTGCATTCAACTCACAGAGTTGAACCTTCTTTTTCATGGAGCAGTTTGGAAAGAGTCTTTTTGCAGCATCTGCAAGTGGATATTTGGAGCTCTTTCCGGCCTTTGTTAGAAGCGGGAATATCTTCCCATAAAAACTAAACCGAAGCATTCTCACAAACTGCTTTGTGATGTGTGTGTTCAACTCACAGAGGTGAACCTTTCCTTTGCTAGAGCAGTTATGAAACACTCTTTTTGTAGAATCTGCAAGTGTTCATTTGGAGCGCTTTGAGGCCTATGGTGGAAAAAGTAATATCTTCACATAAAACCTAGACAGAAGCATTCTTTGAAACTTCTTTATGATGTGTGCATTCAACTCACAGAGTTGAACATTCCTTTTCATGGAGCAGTTTGGAAAGAGTCTTTTTGCAGCATCTGCAAGTGGATATTTGGAGCTCTTTCAGGCCTTTGTTAGAAGCGGGAATATCTTCCCATAAAAACTAAACCGAAGCATTCTCACAAACTGCTTTGTGATGTGTGTGTTCAATTCACAGAGGTGAACCTTTCCTTTGCTAGAGCAGTTATGAAACACTCTTTTTGTAGAGTCTGCAAGTGTTCATTTGGAGCGCTTTGAGGCCTATGGTGGAAAAAGAAATATCTTCATATATAAACAAGGCAGAAGCATTCTCAGAAAGCTCTTTATGATGTGTGCATTCAACTCAGAAAGATAAGCCTTCCTTTTGATAGAGCAGTTTTGAAACTGTATTTTTGCAGAATCTGCAAGTGGATATTTGGAGCCCTTTCAGGCCTTCGTTGGAAACGGGAATATCTTCCCATAAAAACTAAACAGAAGAGTTCTGTGAAACTGCTTTGTGTAGTATGAATCCAACTCACAGTGTTGAACACTTCCTTTGAAAGAGTAGTTTTGAAACACTCTTTTTGTAGAATCTGCAAGTGTTCGTTTGGAGCGCTTTGAGGCCTATGGTGGAAAAGGAAATATCTTCACATATAAACCAGGCAGAAGCATTCTCAGAAACCTCTTTATGATGTGTGCATTCAACTCGGAGAGATAAGCCTTCCTTTTGATAGAGCAGTTTTGAAACTGTGTTTTGGCAGAATCTGCAAGTGGATACTTGGAGCCCTTTCAGGCCTTCGTTGCAAACGGGAATATCTTCTGATAAAAACGAAACAGAAACGTTCTGTGAAACTGCTTTGTGAAGTATGAATCCAACTCACAGAGTTGAACACTTCTTTTGAAAGAGCAGCTTTGAAACACTCTTTTTGTAGAATCTACATGTGTTCATTTGGAGCGCTTTGAGGCCTATGGTGGAAAAGGAAATATCGTCAAATAATACCTAGACAGAAGCATTCTTTGAAACTTCTTTATGATGTGTGCATTCAACTCACAGAGTTGAACCTTCTTTTTCATGGAGCAGTTTGGAAAGAGTCTTTTTGCAGCATCTGCAAGTGGATATTTGGAGCTCTTTCAGGCCTTTGATAGAAGCGGTAATATCTTCCCATAAAAACTGGACAGAAGCATTCTCACAAACTGCTTTGTGATGTGTGTGTTCAACTCACAGAGGTGAACCTTTCCTTTGCTAGAGCAGTTATGAAACACTCTTTTTGTAGAATCTGCAAGTGTTCATTTGGAGCGATTTGAGGCCTATGGTGGAAAAAGAAATATCTTCATATATAAACAAGGCAGAAGCATTCTCAGAAAGCTCTTTATGATGTGTGCATTCAACTCAGAGAGATAAGCCTTCCTTTTGATAGAGCAGTTTTGAAACTGTGTTTTTGCAGAATCTGCAAGTGGATATTTGGAGCCCTTTCAGGCCTTCGTTGGAAACGGGAATATCTTCCCATAAAAACTAAACAGAAGAGTTCTGTGAAACTGCTTTGTGTAGCATGAATCCAACTCACAGAGTTGAACACTTCCTTTGAAAGAGCAGTTTTGAAACACTCTTTTTGTAGAATCTGCAAGTGTTCGTTTGGAGCGCTTTGAGGCCTATGGTGGAAAAGGAAATATCTTCACATATAAACCAGGCAGAAGCATTCTCAGAAACCTCTTTATGATGTGTGCATTCAACTCGGAGAGATAAGCCTTCCTTTTGATAGAGCAGTTTTGAAAGTGTGTTTTGGCAGAATCTGCAAGTGGATACTTAGAGCCCTTTCAGGCCTTCGTTGCAAACGGGAATATCTTCCCATAAAAACGAAACAGAAACGTTCTGTGAAACTGCTTTGTGAAGTATGAATCCAACTCACAGAGTTGAACACTTCTTTTGAAAGAGCAGCTTTGAAACACTCTTTTTGTAGAATCTACATGTGTTCATTTGGAGCGCTTTGAGGCCTATGGTGGAAAAAGAAATATCTTCACATAAAACCTAGACAGAAGCATTCTTTGAAACTTCTTTATGATGTGTGCATTCAACTCACAGAGTTGAACCTTCTTTTTCATGGAGCAGGTTGGAAAGAGTCTTTTTGCAGCATCTGCAAGTGGATATTTGGAGCTCTTTCAGGCCTTTGCTAGAAGCGGGAATATCTTCCCATAAAAACTGGACAGAAGCATTCTCACAAACTGCTTTGAGATGTGTGTGTTCAACTCACAGAGGTGAACCTTTCCTTTGCTAGAGCAGTTATGAAACACTCTTTTTCTAGAATCTGCAAGTGTTCATTTGGAGGGATTTGAGACCTATGGTGGAACAGGAAATATCTTCATATATAAACAAGGCAGAAGCATTCTCAGAAAGTTCTTTATGATGTGTGCATTCAACTCAGAGAGATAAGCCTTCCTTTTGATAGAGCAGTTTTGAAACTGTATTTTTGCAGAATCTGCAAGTGGATATTTGGAGCCCTTTCAGGCCTTCGTTGGAAACGGGAATATCTTCCCATAAAAACGAAACAGAAACGTTCTGTGAAACTGCTTTGTGAAGTATGAATCCAACTCACAGAGTTGAACACTTCTTTTGAAAGAGCAGCTTTGAAACACTCTTTTTGTAGAATCTACATGTGTTCATTTGGAGCGCTTTGAGGCCTATGGTGGAAAAGGAAATATCGTCACATAATACCTAGACAGAAGCATTCTTTGAAACTTCTTTATGATGTGTGCATTCAACTCACAGAGTTGAACCTTCCTTTTCATGGAGCAGTTTGGAAAGAGTCTTTTTGCAGCATCTGCAAGTGGATATTTGGAGCTCTTTCAGGCCTTTGTTAGAAGCGGGAATATCTTCCCATAAAAACTGGACAGAAGCATTCTCACAAACTGCTTTGTGATGTGTGTGTTCAACTCACAGAGGTGAACCTTTCCTTTGCTAGAGCAGTTATGAAACACTCTTTTTGTAGAATCTGCAAGTGTTCATTTGGAGCGATTTGAGGCCTATGGTGGAAAAAGAAATATCTTCATATATAAACAAGGCAGAAGCATTCTCAGAAAGCTCTTTATGATGTGTGCATTCAACTCAGAGAGATAAGCCTTCCTTTTGATAGAGCAGTTTTGAACCTGTGTTTTTGCAGAATCTGCAAGTGGATATTTGGAGCCCTTTCAGGCCTTCGTTGGAAACGGGAATATCTTCCCATAAAAACTAAACAGAAGAGTTCTGTGAAACTGCTTTGTGTAGTATGAATCCAACTCACAGAGTTGAACACTTCCTTTGAAAGAGCAGTTTTGAAACACTCTTTTTGTAGAATCTGCAAGTGTTCGTTTGGAGCGCTTTGAGGCCTATGGTAGAAAAGGAAATATCTTCACATATAAACCAGGCAGAAGCATTCTCAGAAACCTCTTTATGATGTGTGCATTCAACTCGGAGAGATAAGCCTTCCTTTTGATAGAGCAGTTTTGAAAGTGTGTTTTGGCAGAATCTGCAAGTGGATACTTAGAGCCCTTTCAGGCCTTCGTTGCAAACGGGAATATCTTCCCATAAAAACGAAACAGAAACGTTCTGTGAAACTGCTTTGTGAAGTATGAATCCAACTCACAGAGTTGAACACTTCCTTTGAAAGAGCAGCTTTGAAACACTCTTTTTGTAGAATCTACATGTGTTCATTTGGAGCGCTTTGAGGCCTATGGTGGAAAAGGAAATATCTTCACATAAAACCTAGACAGAAGCATTCTTTGAAACTTCTTTATGATGTGTGCATTCAACTCACAGAGCTGAACATTCCTTTTCATGGAGCAGTTTGGAAAGAGTCTTTTTGCAGCATCTGCAAGTGGATATTTGGAGCTCTTTCAGGCCTTTGTTAGAAGCGGGAATATCTTCCCATTAAAACTGGACAGAAGGATTCTCACAAACTGCTTTGTGATGTGTGTGTTCAACTCACAGAGGTGAACCTTTCCTTTGCTAGAGCAGTTATGAAACACTCTTTTTGTAGAATCTGCCTGTGTTCATTTGGAGCGCTTTGAGGCCTATGGTGGAAAAAGAAATATCTTCACATAAAACAGAAGCATTCTTTGAAACTTCTTTATGATGTGTGCATTCAACTCACAGAGTTGAACCTTCTTTTTCATGGAGCAGTTTGGAAAGAGTCTTTTTGCAGCATCTGCAAGTGGATATTTGGAGCTCTTTCCGGCCTTTGTTAGAAGCGGGAATATCTTCCCATAAAAACTAAACCGAAGCATTCTCACAAACTGCTTTGTGATGTGTGTGTTCAACTCACAGAGGTGAACCTTTCCTTTGCTAGAGCAGTTATGAAACACTCTTTTTGTAGAATCTGCAAGTGTTCATTTGGAGCGCTTTGAGGCCTATGGTGGAAAAAGTAATATCTTCACATAAAACCTAGACAGAAGCATTCTTTGAAACTTCTTTATGATGTGTGCATTCAACTCACAGAGTTGAACATTCCTTTTCATGGAGCAGTTTGGAAAGAGTCTTTTTGCAGCATCTGCAAGTGGATATTTGGAGCTCTTTCAGGCCTTTGTTAGAAGCGGGAATATCTTCCCATAAAAACTAAACCGAAGCATTCTCACAAACTGCTTTGTGATGTGTGTGTTCAATTCACAGAGGTGAACCTTTCCTTTGCTAGAGCAGTTATGAAACACTCTTTTTGTAGAGTCTGCAAGTGTTCATTTGGAGCGCTTTGAGGCCTATGGTGGAAAAAGAAATATCTTCATATATAAACAAGGCAGAAGCATTCTCAGAAAGCTCTTTATGATGTGTGCATTCAACTCAGAAAGATAAGCCTTCCTTTTGATAGAGCAGTTTTGAAACTGTATTTTTGCAGAATCTGCAAGTGGATATTTGGAGCCCTTTCAGGCCTTCGTTGGAAACGGGAATATCTTCCCATAAAAACTAAACAGAAGAGTTCTGTGAAACTGCTTTGTGTAGTATGAATCCAACTCACAGTGTTGAACACTTCCTTTGAAAGAGTAGTTTTGAAACACTCTTTTTGTAGAATCTGCAAGTGTTCGTTTGGAGCGCTTTGAGGCCTATGGTGGAAAAGGAAATATCTTCACATATAAACCAGGCAGAAGCATTCTCAGAAACCTCTTTATGATGTGTGCATTCAACTCGGAGAGATAAGCCTTCCTTTTGATAGAGCAGTTTTGAAACTGTGTTTTGGCAGAATCTGCAAGTGGATACTTGGAGCCCTTTCAGGCCTTCGTTGCAAACGGGAATATCTTCTGATAAAAACGAAACAGAAACGTTCTGTGAAACTGCTTTGTGAAGTATGAATCCAACTCACAGAGTTGAACACTTCTTTTGAAAGAGCAGCTTTGAAACACTCTTTTTGTAGAATCTACATGTGTTCATTTGGAGCGCTTTGAGGCCTATGGTGGAAAAGGAAATATCGTCAAATAATACCTAGACAGAAGCATTCTTTGAAACTTCTTTATGATGTGTGCATTCAACTCACAGAGTTGAACCTTCTTTTTCATGGAGCAGTTTGGAAAGAGTCTTTTTGCAGCATCTGCAAGTGGATATTTGGAGCTCTTTCAGGCCTTTGATAGAAGCGGTAATATCTTCCCATAAAAACTGGACAGAAGCATTCTCACAAACTGCTTTGTGATGTGTGTGTTCAACTCACAGAGGTGAACCTTTCCTTTGCTAGAGCAGTTATGAAACACTCTTTTTGTAGAATCTGCAAGTGTTCATTTGGAGCGATTTGAGGCCTATGGTGGAAAAAGAAATATCTTCATATATAAACAAGGCAGAAGCATTCTCAGAAAGCTCTTTATGATGTGTGCATTCAACTCAGAGAGATAAGCCTTCCTTTTGATAGAGCAGTTTTGAAACTGTGTTTTTGCAGAATCTGCAAGTGGATATTTGGAGCCCTTTCAGGCCTTCGTTGGAAACGGGAATATCTTCCCATAAAAACTAAACAGAAGAGTTCTGTGAAACTGCTTTGTGTAGCATGAATCCAACTCACAGAGTTGAACACTTCCTTTGAAAGAGCAGTTTTGAAACACTCTTTTTGTAGAATCTGCAAGTGTTCGTTTGGAGCGCTTTGAGGCCTATGGTTGAAAAGGAAATATCTTCACATATAAACCAGGCAGAAGCATTCTCAGAAACCTCTTTATGATGTGTGCATTCAACTCGGAGAGATAAGCCTTCCTTTTGATAGAGCAGTTTTGAAACTGTGTTTTGGCAGAATCTGCAAGTGGATACTTGGAGCCCTTTCAGGCCTTCGTTGCAAACGGGAATATCTTCTGATAAAAACGAAACAGAAAAGTTCTGTGAAACTGCTTTGTGAAGTATGAATCCAACTCACAGAGTTGAACACTTCTTTTGAAAGAGCAGCTTTGAAACACTCTTTTTGTAGAATCTACATGTGTTCATTTGGAGCGCTTTGAGGCCTATGGTGGAAAAGGAAATATCGTCACATAATACCTAGACAGAAGCATTCTTTGAAACTTCTTTATGATGTGTGCATTCAACTCACAGAGTTGAACCTTCTTTTTCATGGAGCAGTTTGGAAAGAGTCTTTTTGCAGCATCTGCAAGTGGATATTTGGAGCTCTTTCAGGCCTTTGTTAGAAGCGGGAATATCTTCCCATAAAAACTGGACAGAAGCATTCTCACAAACTGCTTTGTGATGTGTGTGTTCAACTCACAGAGGTGAACCTTTCCTTTGCTAGAGCAGTTATGAAACACTCTTTTTGTAGAATCTGCAAGTGTTCATTTGGAGCGATTTGAGGCCTATGGTGGAAAAAGAAATATCTTCATATATAAACAAGGCAGAAGCATTCTCAGAAAGCTCTTTATGATGTGTGCATTCAACTCAGAGAGATAAGCCTTCCTTTTGATAGAGCAGTTTTGAAACTGTGTGTTTGCAGAATCTGCAAGTGGATATTTGGAGCCCTTTCAGGCCTTCGTTGGAAACGGGAATATCTTCCCATAAAAACTAAACAGAAGAGTTCTGTGAAACTGCTTTGTGTAGTATGAATCCAACTCACAGAGTTGAACACTTCCTTTGAAAGAGCAGTTTTGAAACACTCTTTTTGTAGAATCTGCAAGTGTTCGTTTGGAGCGCTTTGAGGCCTATGGTGGAAAAGGAAATATCTTCACATATAAACCAGGCAGAAGCATTCTCAGAAACCTCTTTATGATGTGTGCATTCAACTCGGAGAGAGAAGCCTTCCTTTTGATAGAGCAGTTTTGAAACTGTGTTTTGGCAGAATCTGCAAGTGGATACTTAGAGCCCTTTCAGGCCTTCGTTGCAAACGGGAATATCTTCCCATAAAAACGAAACAGAAACGTTCTGTGAAACTGCTTTGTGAAGTATGAATCCAACTCACAGAGTTGAACACTTCTTTTGAAACAGCAGCTTTGAAACACTCTTTTTGTAGAATCTACATGTGTTCATTTGGAGCGCTTTGAGGCCTATGGTGGAAAAGTAAATATCGTCACATAATACCTAGACAGAAGCATTCTTTGAAACTTCTTTATGATGTGTGCATTCAACTCACCGAGTTGAACTTTCCTTTTCATGGAGCAGTTTGGAAAGAGTCTTTTTGCAGCATCTGCAAGTGGATATTTGGAGCTCTTTCAGGCCTTTGTTAGAAGCGGGAATATCTTCCCATAAAAACTGGACAGAAGCATTCTCACAAACTGCTTTGTGATGTGTGTGTTCAACTCACAGAGGTGAACCTTTCCTTTGCTAGAGCAGTTATGAAACACTCTTTCTGTAGAATCTGCAAGTGTTCATTTGGAGCGCTTTGAGGCCTATGGTGGAAAAAGAAATATCTTCATATATAAACAAGGCAGAAGCATTCTCAGAAAGCTCTTTATGATGTGTGCATTCAACTCAGAGAGATAAGCCTTCCTTTTGATAGAGCAGTTTTGAACCTGTGTTTTTGCAGAATCTGCAAGTGGATATTTGGAGACCTTTCAGGCCTTCGTTGGAAACGGGAATATCTTCCCATAAAAACTAAACAGAAGAGTTCTGTGAAACTGCTTTGTGTAGTATGAATCCAACTCACAGAGTTGAACACTTCCTTTGAAAGAGTAGTTTTGAAACACTCTTTTTGTAGAATCTGCAAGTGTTCGTTTGGAGCGCTTTGAGGCCTATGGTGGAAAAGGAAATATCTTCACATATAAACCAGGCAGAAGCATTCTCAGAAACCTCTTTATGATGTGTGCATTCAACTCGGAGAGATAAGCCTTCCTTTTGATAGAGCAGTTTTGAAAGTGTGTTTTGGCAGAATCTGCAAGTGGATACTTAGAGCCCTTTCAGGCTTTCGTTGCAAACGGGAATATCTTCCCATAAAAACGAAACAGAAACGTTCTGTGAAACTGCTTTGTGAAGTATGAATCCAACTCACAGAGTTGAACACTTCTTTTGAAAGAGCAGCTTTGAAACAGTCTTTTTGTAGAATCTACATGTGTTCATTTGGAGCGCTTTGAGGCCTATGGTGGAAAAGGAAATATCGTCACATAATACCTAGACAGAAGCATTCTTTGAAACTTCTTTATGATGTGTGCATTCAACTCACAGAGTTGAACTTTCCTTTTCATGGAGCAGTTTGGAAAGAGTCTTTTTGCAGCATCTGCAAGTGGATATTTGGAGCTCTTTCAGGCCTTTGTTAGAAGCGGGAATATCTTCCCATTAAAACTGGACAGAAGCATTCTCACAAACTGCTTTGTGATGTGTGTGTTCAACTCACAGAGGTGAACCTTTCCTTTGCTAGAGCAGTTATGAAACACTCTTTTTGTAGAATCTGCAAGTGTTCATTTGGAGCGCTTTGAGGCCTATGGTGGAAAAAGAAATATCTTCACATAAAACCTAGATAGAAGCATTCTTTGAAACTTCTTTATGATGTGTGCATTCAACTCACAGAGTTGAACCTTCTTTTTCATGGAGCAGTTTGGAAAGAGTCTTTTTGCAGCATCTGCAAGTGGATATTTGGAGCTCTTTCAGGCCTTTGCTAGAAGCGGGAATATCTTCCCATAAAAACTGGACAGAAGCATTCTCACAAACTGCTTTGAGATGTGTGTGTTCAACTCACAGAGGTGAACCTTTCCTTTGCTAGAGCAGTTATGAAACACTCTTTTTCTAGAATCTGCAAGTGTTCATTTGGAGCGATTTGAGACCTATGGTGGAACAGGAAATATCTTCATATATAAACAAGGCAGAAGCATTCTCAGAAAGTTCTTTATGATGTGTGCATTCAACTCAGAGAGATAAGCCTTCCTTTTGATAGAGCAGTTTTGAAACTGTATTTTTGCAGAATCTGCAAGTGGATATTTGGAGCCCTTTCAGGCCTTCGTTGGAAACGGGAATATCTTCCCATAAAAACGAAACAGAAACGTTCTGTGAAACTGCTTTGTGAAGTATGAATCCAACTCACAGAGTTGAACACTTCTTTTGAAAGAGCAGCTTTGAAACACTCTTTTTGTAGAATCTACATGTGTTCATTTGGAGCGCTTTGAGGCCTATGGTGGAAAAGGAAATATCGTCACATAATACCTAGACAGAAGCATTCTTTGAAACTTCTTTATGATGTGTGCATTCAACTCACAGAGTTGAACCTTCCTTTTCATGGAGCAGTTTGGAAAGAGTCTTTTTGCAGCATCTGCAAGTGGATATTTGGAGCTCTTTCAGGCCTTTGTTAGAAGCGGGAATATCTTCCCATAAAAACTGGACAGAAGCATTCTCACAAACTGCTTTGTGATGTGTGTGTTCAACTCACAGAGGTGAACCTTTCCTTTGCTAGAGCAGTTATGAAACACTCTTTTTGTAGAATCTGCAAGTGTTCATTTGGAGCGATTTGAGGCCTATGGTGGAAAAAGAAATATCTTCATATATAAACAAGGCAGAAGCATTCTCAGAAAGCTCTTTATGATGTGTGCATTCAACTCAGAGAGATAAGCCTTCCTTTTGATAGAGCAGTTTTGAAACTGTGTTTTTGCAGAATCTGCAAGTGGATATTTGGAGCCCTTTCAGGCCTTCGTTGGAAACGGGAATATCTTCCCATAAAAACAAAACAGAAGAGTTCTGTGAAACTGCTTTGTGTAGCATGAATCCAACTCACAGAGTTGAACACTTCCTTTGAAAGAGCAGTTTTGAAACACTCTTTTTGTAGAATCTGCAAGTGTTCGTTTGGAGCGCTTTGAGGCCTATGGTGGAAAAGGAAATATCTTCACATATAAACCAGGCAGAAGCATTCTCAGAAACCTCTTTATGATGTGTGCATTTAACTCGGAGAGATAAGCCTTCCTTTTGATAGAGCAGTTTTGAAACTGTGTTTTGGCAGAATCTGCAAGTGGATACTTAGAGCCCTTTCAGGCCTTCGTTGCAAACGGGAATATCTTCCCATAAAAACGAAACAGAAACGTTCTGTGAAACTGCTTTGTGAAGTATGAATCCAACTCACAGAGTTGAACACTTCTTTTGAAACAGCAGCTTTGAAACACTCTTTTTGTAGAATCTACATGTGTTCATTTGGAGCGCTTTGAGGCCTATGGTGGAAAAGGAAATATCGTCACATAATACCTAGACAGAAGCATTCTTTGAAACTTCTTTATGATGTGTGCATTCAACTCACAGAGTTGAACTTTCCTTTTCATGGAGCAGTTTGGAAAGAGTCTTTTTGCAGCATCTGCAAGTGGATATTTGGAGCTCTTTCAGGCCTTTGTTAGAAGCGGGAATATCTTCCCATAAAAACTGGACAGAAGCATTCTCACAAACTGCTTTGTGATGTGTGTGTTCAACTCACAGAGGTGAACCTTTCCTTTGCTAGAGCAGTTATGAAACACTCTTTCTGTAGAATCTGCAAGTGTTCATTTGGAGCGCTTTGAGGCCTATGGTGGAAAAAGAAATATCTTCATATATAAACAAGGCAGAAGCATTCTCAGAAAGCTCTTTATGATGTGTGCCTTCAACTCAGAGAGATAAGCCTTCCTTTTGATAGAGCAGTTTTGAAACTGTGTTTTTGCAGAATCTGCAAGTGGATATTTGGAGCCCTTTCAGGCCTTCGTTGGAAACGGGAATATCTTCCATTAAAAACTAAACAGAAGAGTTCTGTGAAACTGGTTTGTGTAGTATGAATCCAACTCACAGAGTTGATGACTTCCTTTCAAAGAGCAGTTTTGAAACACTCTTTTTGTAGAATCTGCAAGTGTTCGTTTGGAGCGCTTTTAGGCCTATGGTGGAAAAGGAAATATCTTCACATATAATCCAGGCAGAAGCATTCTCAGAAACCTCTTTATGATGTGTGCATTCAACTCGGAGAGATAAGCCTTCCTTTTGATAGAGCAGTTTTGAAACTGTATTTTTGCAGAATCTGCAAGTGGATATTTGGAGCCCTTTCAGGCCTTCGTTGGAAACGGGAATATCTTCCCATAAAAACTAAACAGAAGAGTTCTGTGAAACTGCTTTGTGTAGTATGAATCCAACTCACAGTGTTGAACACTTCCTTTGAAAGAGCAGTTTTGAAACACTCTTTTTGTAGAATCTGCAAGTGTTCGTTTGGAGCGCTTTGAGGCCTATGGTGGAAAAGGAAATATCTTCACATATAAACCAGGGAGAAGCATTCTCAGAAACCTCTTTATGATGTGTGCATTCAACTCGGAGAGATAAGCCTTCCTTTTGATAGAGCTGTTTTGAAACTGTGTTTTGGCAGAATCTGCAAGTGGATACTTGGAGCCCTTTCAGGCCTTCGTTGCAAACGGGAATATCTTCTGATAAAAACGAAACAGAAACGTTCTGTGAAACTGCTTTGTGAAGTATGAATCCAACTCACAGAGTTGAACACTTCTTTTGAAAGAGCAGCTTTGAAACACTCTTTTTGTAGAATCTACATGTGTTCATTTGGAGCGCTTTGAGGCCTATGGTGGAAAAGGAAATATCGTCACATAATACCTAGACAGAAGCATTCTTTGAAACTTCTTTATGATGTGTGCATTCAACTCACAGAGTTGAACCTTCTTTTTCATGGAGCAGTTTGGAAAGAGTCTTTTTGCAGCATCTGCAAGTGGATATTTGGAGCTCTTTCAGGCTGTTGTTAGAAGCGGGAATATCTTCCCATAAAAACTGGACAGAAGCATTCTCACAAACTGCTTTGTGATGTGTGTGTTCAACTCACAGAGGTGAACCTTTCCTTTGCTAGAGCCGTTATGAAACACTCTTTTTGTAGAATCTGCAAGTGTTCATTTGGAGCGATTTGAGGCCTATGGTGGAAAAAGAAATATCTTCATATATAAACAAGGCAGAAGCATTCTCAGAAAGCTCTTTATGATGTGTGCATTCAACTCAGAGAGATAAGCCTTCCTTTTGATAGAGCAGTTTTGAAACTGTGTTTTTGCAGAATCTGCAAGTGGATATTTGGAGCCCTTTCAGGCCTTCGTTGGAAACGGGAATATCTTCCCATAAAAACTAAACAGAAGAGTTCTGTGAAACTGCTTTGTGTAGTATGAATCCAACTCACAGAGTTGAACACTTCCTTTGAAAGAGCAGTTTTGAAACACTCTTTTTGTAGAATCTGCAAGTGTTCGTTTGGAGCGCTTTGAGGCCTATGGTGGAAAAGGAAATATCTTCACATATAAACCAGGCAGAAGCATTCTCAGAAACCTCTTTATGATGTGTGCATTCAACTCGGAGAGATAAGCCTTCCTTTTGATAGAGCAGTTTTGAAACTGTGTTTTGGCAGAATCTGCAAGTGGATACTTAGAGCCCTTTCAGGCCTTCGTTGCAAACGGGAATATCTTCCCATAAAAACGAAACAGAAACGTTCTGTGAAACTGCTTTGTGAAGTATGAATCCAACTCACAGAGTTGAACACTTCTTTTGAAACAGCAGCTTTGAAACACTCTTTTTGTAGAATCTACATGTGTTCATTTGGAGCGCTTTGAGGCCTATGGTGGAAAAGGAAATATCGTCACATAATACCTAGACAGAAGCATTCTTTGAAACTTCTTTATGATGTGTGCATTCAACTCACAGAGTTGAACTTTCCTTTTCATGGAGCAGTTTGGAAAGAGTCTTTTTGCAGCATCTGCAAGTGGATATTTGGAGCTCTTTCAGGCCTTTGTTAGAAGCGGGAATATCTTCCCATAAAAACTGGACAGAAGCATTCTCACAAACTGCTTTGTGATGTGTGTGTTCAACTCACAGAAGTGAACCTTTCCTTTGCTAGAGCAGTTATGAAACACTCTTTTTGTAGAATCTGCAAGTGTTCATTTGGAGCGATTTGAGGCCTAAGGTGGAAAAAGAAATATCTTCATATATAAACAAGGCAGAAGCATTCTCAGAAAGCTCTTTATGATGTGTGCATTCAACTCAGAGAGATAAGCCTTCCTTTTGATAGAGCAGTTTTGAAACTGTGTTTTTGCAGAATCTGCAGGTGGATATTTGGAGCCCTTTCAGGCCTTTGTTGGAAACGGGAATATCTTCCCATAAAAACTAAACAGAAGAGTTCTGTGAAACTGCTTTGTGTAGTATGAATCCAACTCACAGAGTTGAACACTTCTTTTGAAAGAGTAGTTTTGAAACACTCTTTTTGTAGAATCTGCAAGTGTTCGTTTGGAGCGCTTTGAGGCCTATGGTGGAAAAGGAAATATCTTCACATATAAACCAGGCAGAAGCATTCTCAGAAACCTCTTTATGATGTGTGCATTCAACTCGGAGAGATAAGCCTTCCTTTTGATAGAGCAGTTTTGAAAGTGTGTTTTGGCAGAATCTGCAAGTGGATACTTAGAGCCCTTTCAGGCCTTCGTTGCAAACGGGAATATCTTCCCATAAAAACGAAACAGAAACGTTCTGTGAAACTGCTTTGTGAAGTATGAATCCAACTCACAGAGTTGAACACTTCTTTTGAAAGAGCAGCTTTGAAACACTCTTTTTGTAGAATCTACATGTGTTCATTTGGAGCGCTTTGAGGCCTATGGTGGAAAAAGAAATATCTTCACATAAAACCTAGACAGAAGCATTCTTTGAAACTTCTTTATGATGTGTGCATTCAACTCACAGAGTTGAACCTTCTTTTTCATGGAGCAGGTTGGAAAGAGTCTTTTTGCAGCATCTGCAAGTGGATATTTGGAGCTCTTTCAGGCCTTTGCTAGAAGCGGGAATATCTTCCCATAAAAACTGGACAGAAGCATTCTCACAAACTGCTTTGAGATGTGTGTGTTCAACTCACAGAGGTGAACCTTTCCTTTGCTAGAGCAGTTATGAAACACTCTTTTTCTAGAATCTGCAAGTGTTCATTTGGAGGGATTTGAGACCTATGGTGGAACAGGAAATATCTTCATATATAAACAAGGCAGAAGCATTCTCAGAACGTTCTTTATGATGTGTGCATTCAACTCAGAGAGATAAGCCTTCCTTTTGATAGAGCAGTTTTGAAACTGTATTTTTGCAGAATCTGCAAGTGGATATTTGGAGCCCTTTCAGGCCTTCGTTGGAAACGGGAATATCTTCCCATAAAAACGAAACAGAAACGTTCTGTGAAACTGCTTTGTGAAGTATGAATCCAACTCACAGAGTTGAACACTTCTTTTGAAAGAGCAGCTTTGAAACACTCTTTTTGTAGAATCTACATGTGTTCATTTGGAGCGCTTTGAGGCCTATGGTGGAAAAGGAAATATCGTCACATAATACCTAGACAGAAGCATTCTTTGAAACTTCTTTATGATGTGTGCATTCAACTCACAGAGTTGAACCTTCCTTTTCATGGAGCAGTTTGGAAAGAGTCTTTTTGCAGCATCTGCAAGTGGATATTTGGAGCTCTTTCAGGCCTTTGTTAGAAGCGGGAATATCTTCCCATAAAAACTGGACAGAAGCATTCTCACAAACTGCTTTGTGATGTGTGTGTTCAACTCACAGAGGTGAACCTTTCCTTTGCTAGAGCAGTTATGAAACACTCTTTTTGTAGAATCTGCAAGTGTTCATTTGGAGCGATTTGAGGCCTATGGTGGAAAAAGAAATATCTTCATATATAAACAAGGCAGAAGCATTCTCAGAAAGCTCTTTATGATGTGTGCATTCAACTCAGAGAGATAAGCCTTCCTTTTGATAGAGCAGTTTTGAACCTGTGTTTTTGCAGAATCTGCAAGTGGATATTTGGAGCCCTTTCAGGCCTTCGTTGGAAACGGGAATATCTTCCCATAAAAACTAAACAGAAGAGTTCTGTGAAACTGCTTTGTGTAGTATGAATCCAACTCACAGAGTTGAACACTTCCTTTGAAAGAGCAGTTTTGAAACACTCTTTTTGTAGAATCTGCAAGTGTTCGTTTGGAGCGCTTTGAGGCCTATGGTAGAAAAGGAAATATCTTCACATATAAACCAGGCAGAAGCATTCTCAGAAACCTCTTTATGATGTGTGCATTCAACTCGGAGAGATAAGCCTTCCTTTTGATAGAGCAGTTTTGAAAGTGTGTTTTGGCAGAATCTGCAAGTGGATACTTAGAGCCCTTTCAGGCCTTCGTTGCAAACGGGAATATCTTCCCATAAAAACGAAACAGAAACGTTCTGTGAAACTGCTTTGTGAAGTATGAATCCAACTCACAGAGTTGAACACTTCCTTTGAAAGAGCAGCTTTGAAACACTCTTTTTGTAGAATCTACATGTGTTCATTTGGAGCGCTTTGAGGCCTATGGTGGAAAAGGAAATATCTTCACATAAAACCTAGACAGAAGCATTCTTTGAAACTTCTTTATGATGTGTGCATTCAACTCACAGAGCTGAACATTCCTTTTCATGGAGCAGTTTGGAAAGAGTCTTTTTGCAGCATCTGCAAGTGGATATTTGGAGCTCTTTCAGGCCTTTGTTAGAAGCGGGAATATCTTCCCATTAAAACTGGACAGAAGGATTCTCACAAACTGCTTTGTGATGTGTGTGTTCAACTCACAGAGGTGAACCTTTCCTTTGCTAGAGCAGTTATGAAACACTCTTTTTGTAGAATCTGCCTGTGTTCATTTGGAGCGCTTTGAGGCCTATGGTGGAAAAAGAAATATCTTCACATAAAACAGAAGCATTCTTTGAAACTTCTTTATGATGTGTGCATTCAACTCACAGAGTTGAACCTTCTTTTTCATGGAGCAGTTTGGAAAGAGTCTTTTTGCAGCATCTGCAAGTGGATATTTGGAGCTCTTTCCGGCCTTTGTTAGAAGCGGGAATATCTTCCCATAAAAACTAAACCGAAGCATTCTCACAAACTGCTTTGTGATGTGTGTGTTCAACTCACAGAGGTGAACCTTTCCTTTGCTAGAGCAGTTATGAAACACTCTTTTTGTAGAATCTGCAAGTGTTCATTTGGAGCGCTTTGAGGCCTATGGTGGAAAAAGTAATATCTTCACATAAAACCTAGACAGAAGCATTCTTTGAAACTTCTTTATGATGTGTGCATTCAACTCACAGAGTTGAACATTCCTTTTCATGGAGCAGTTTGGAAAGAGTCTTTTTGCAGCATCTGCAAGTGGATATTTGGAGCTCTTTCAGGCCTTTGTTAGAAGCGGGAATATCTTCCCATAAAAACTAAACCGAAGCATTCTCACAAACTGCTTTGTGATGTGTGTGTTCAATTCACAGAGGTGAACCTTTCCTTTGCTAGAGCAGTTATGAAACACTCTTTTTGTAGAATCTGCAAGTGTTCATTTGGAGCGCTTTGAGGCCTATGGTGGAAAAAGAAATATCTTCATATATAAACAAGGCAGAAGCATTCTCAGAAAGCTCTTTATGATGTGTGCATTCAACTCAGAGAGATAAGCCTTCCTTTTGATAGAGCAGTTTTGAAACTGTATTTTTGCAGAATCTGCAAGTGGATATTTGGAGCCCTTTCAGGCCTTCGTTGGAAACGGGAATATCTTCCCATAAAAACTAAACAGAAGAGTTCTGTGAAACTGCTTTGTGTAGTATGAATCCAACTCACAGTGTTGAACACTTCCTTTGAAAGAGTAGTTTTGAAACACTCTTTTTGTAGAATCTGCAAGTGTTCGTTTGGAGCGCTTTGAGGCCTATGGTGGAAAAGGAAATATCTTCACATATAAACCAGGCAGAAGCATTCTCAGAAACCTCTTTATGATGTGTGCATTCAACTCGGAGAGATAAGCCTTCCTTTTGATAGAGCAGTTTTGAAACTGTGTTTTGGCAGAATCTGCAAGTGGATACTTGGAGCCCTTTCAGGCCTTCGTTGCAAACGGGAATATCTTCTGATAAAAACGAAACAGAAACGTTCTGTGAAACTGCTTTGTGAAGTATGAATCCAACTCACAGAGTTGAACACTTCTTTTGAAAGAGCAGCTTTGAAACACTCTTTTTGTAGAATCTACATGTGTTCATTTGGAGCGCTTTGAGGCCTATGGTGGAAAAGGAAATATCGTCAAATAATACCTAGACAGAAGCATTCTTTGAAACTTCTTTATGATGTGTGCATTCAACTCACAGAGTTGAACCTTCTTTTTCATGGAGCAGTTTGGAAAGAGTCTTTTTGCAGCATCTGCAAGTGGATATTTGGAGCTCTTTCAGGCCTTTGATAGAAGCGGTAATATCTTCCCATAAAAACTGGACAGAAGCATTCTCACAAACTGCTTTGTGATGTGTGTGTTCAACTCACAGAGGTGAACCTTTCCTTTGCTAGAGCAGTTATGAAACACTCTTTTTGTAGAATCTGCAAGTGTTCATTTGGAGCGATTTGAGGCCTATGGTGGAAAAAGAAATATCTTCATATATAAACAAGGCAGAAGCATTCTCAGAAAGCTCTTTATGATGTGTGCATTCAACTCAGAGAGATAAGCCTTCCTTTTGATAGAGCAGTTTTGAAACTGTGTTTTTGCAGAATCTGCAAGTGGATATTTGGAGCCCTTTCAGGCCTTCGTTGGAAACGGGAATATCTTCCCATAAAAACTAAACAGAAGAGTTCTGTGAAACTGCTTTGTGTAGCATGAATCCAACTCACAGAGTTGAACACTTCCTTTGAAAGAGTAGTTTTGAAACACTCTTTTTGTAGAATCTGCAAGTGTTCGTTTGGAGCGCTTTGAGGCCTATGGTGGAAAAGGAAATATCTTCACATATAAACCAGGCAGAAGCATTCTCAGAAACCTCTTTATGATGTGTGCATTCAACTCGGAGAGATAAGCCTTCCTTTTGATAGAGCAGTTTTGAAACTGTGTTTTGGCAGAATCTGCAAGTGGATACTTAGAGCCCTTTCAGGCCTTCGTTGCAAACGGGAATATCTTCCGATAAAAACGAAACAGAAACGTTCTGTGAAACTGCTTTGTGAAGTATGAATCCAACTCACAGAGTTGAACACTTCTTTTGAAAGAGCAGCTTTGAAACACTCTTTTTGTAGAATCTACATGTGATCATTTGGAGCGCTTTGAGGCCTATGGTGGAAAAGGAAATATCGTCACATAATACCTAGACAGAAGCATTCTTTGAAACTTCTTTATGATGTGTGCATTCAACTCACAGAGTTGAACTTTCCTTTTCATGGAGCAGTTTGGAAAGAGTCTTTTTGCAGCATCTGCAAGTGGATATTTGGAGCTCTTTCAGGCCTTTGTTAGAAGCGGGAATATCTTCCCATTAAAACTGGACAGAAGCATTCTCACAAACTGCTTTGTGATGTGTGTGTTCAACTCACAGAGGTGAACCTTTCCTTTGCTAGAGCAGTTATGAAACACTCTTTTTGTAGAATCTGCAAGTGTTCATTTGGAGCGCTTTGAGGCCTATGGTGGAAAAAGAAATATCTTCACATAAAACCTAGACAGAAGCATTCTTTGAAACTTCTTTATGATGTGTGCATTCAACTCACAGAGTTGAACCTTCTTTTTCATGGAGCAGTTTGGAAAGAGTCTTTTTGCAGCATCTGCAAGTGGATATTTGGAGCTCTTTCAGGACTTTGCTAGAATCGGGAATATCTTCCCATAAAAACTGGACAGAAGCATTCTCACAAACTGCTTTGAGATGTGTGTGTTCAACTCACAGAGGTGAACCTTTCCTTTGCTAGAGCAGTTATGAAACACTCTTTTTGTAGAATCTGCAAGTGTTCATTTGGAGCGATTTGAGGCCTATGGTGGAACAAGAAATATCTTCATATATAAACAAGGCAGAAGCATTCTCAGAAAGTTCTTTATGATGTGTGCATTCAATTCAGAGAGATAAACCTTCCTTTTCATAGAGCAGTTTTGAAACTGTATTTTTGCAGAATCTGCAAGTGGATATTTGGAGCCCTTTCAGGCCTTCGTTGGAAACGGGAATATCTTCCATTAAAAACTAAACAGAAGAGTTCTGTGAAACTGCTTTGTGTAGTATGAATCCAACTCACAGAGTTGAACACTTCCTTTGAAAGAGCAGTTTTGAAACACTCTTTTTGTAGAATCTGCAAGTGTTCGTTTGGAGCGCTTTGAGGCCTATGGTGGAAAAGGAAATATCTTCACATATAAACCAGGCAGAAGCATTCTCAGAAACCTCTTTATGATGTGTGCATTCAACTCGGAGAGATAAGCCTTCCTTTTGATAGAGCAGTTTTGAAACTGTGTTTTGGCAGAATCTGCAAGTGGATACTTAGAGCCCTTTCAGGCCTTCGTTGCAAACGGGAATATCTTCCCATAAAAACGAAACAGAAACGTTCTGTGAAACTGCTTTGTGAAGTATGAATCCAACTCACAGAGTTGAACACTTCTTTTGAAAGAGCAGCTTTGAAACACTCTTTTTGTAGAATCTACATGTGTTCATTTGGAGCGCTTTGAGGCCTATGGTGGAAAAGGAAATATCGTCACATAATACCTAGACAGAAGCATTCTTTGAAACTTCTTTATGATGTGTGCATTCAACTCACAGAGTTGAACCTTCCTTTTCATGGAGCAGTTTGGAAAGAATCTTTTTGCAGCATCTGCAAGTGGATATTTGGAGCTATTTCAGGCCTTTGTTAGAAGCGGGAATATCTTCACATAAAAACTGGACAGAAGCATTCTCACAAACTGCTTTGTGATGTGTGTGTTCAACTCACAGAGGTGAACCTTTCCTTTGCTAGAGCAGTTATGAAACACTCTTTTTGTAGAATCTGCAAGTGTTCATTTGGAGCGATTTGAGGCCTATGGTGGAAAAAGAAATATCTTCATATATAAACAAGGCAGAAGCATTCTCAGAAAGCTCTTTATGATGTGTGCATTCAACTCAGAGAGATAAGCCTTCCTTTTGATAGAGCAGTTTTGAAACTGTGTTTTTGCAGAATCTGCAAATGGATATTTGGAGCCCTTTCAGGCCTTCGTTGGAAACGGGAATATCTTCCATTAAAAACTAAACAGAAGAGTTCTGTGAAACTGCTTTGTGTAGTATGAATCCAACTCACAGAGTTGAACACTTCTTTTGAAAGAGTAGTTTTGAAACACTCTTTTTGTAGAATCTGCAAGTGTTCGTTTGGAGCGCTTTGAGGCCTATGGTGGAAAAGGAAATATCTTCACATATAAACCAGGCAGAAGCATTCTCAGAAACCTCTTTATGATGTGTGCATTCAACTCGGAGAGATAAGCCTTCCTTTTGATAGAGCAGTTTTGAAACTGTGTTTTGGCAGAATCTGCAAGTGGATACTTAGAGCCCTTTCAGGCCTTCGTTGCAAACGGGAATATCTTCCGATAAAAACGAAACAGAAACGTTCTGTGAAACTGCTTTGTGAAGTATGAATCCAACTCACAGAGTTGAACACTTCTTTTGAAAGAGCAGCTTTGAAACACTCTTTTTGTAGAATCTGCAAGTGTTCATTTGGAGCGCTTTGAGGCCTATGGTGGAAAAGGAAATATCTTCACATAAAACCTAGACAGAAGCATTCTTTGAAACTTCTTTATGATGTGTGCATTCAACTCACAGAGCTGAACATTCCTTTTCATGGAGCAGTTTGGAAAGAGTCTTTTTGCAGCATCTGCAAGTGGATATTTGGAGCTCTTTCAGGCCTTTGTTAGAAGCGGGAATATCTTCCCATTAAAACTGGACAGAAGCATTCTCACAAACTGCTTTGTGATGTGTGTGTTCAACTCACAGAGGTGAACCTTTCCTTTGCTAGAGCAGTTATGAAACACTCTTTTTGTAGAATCTGCATGTGTTCATTTGGAGCGCTTTGAGGCCTATGGTGGAAAAAGAAATATCTTCACATAAAACCTAGACAGAAGCATTCTTTGAAACTTCTTTATGATGTGTGCATTCAACTCACAGAGTTGAACCTTCTTTTTCATGGAGCAGTTTGGAAAGAGTCTTTTTGCAGCATCTGCAAGTGGATATTTGGAGCTCTTTCAGGCCTTTGTTAGAAGCGGGAATATCTTCCCATAAAAACTAAACCGAAGCATTCTCACAAACTGCTTTGTGATGTGTGTGTTCAACTCACAGAGGTGAACCTTTCCTTTGCTAGAGCAGTTATGAAACACTCTTTTTGTAGAATCTGCAAGTGTTCATTTGGAGCGCTTTGAGGCCTATGGTGGAAAAAGTAATATCTTCACATAAAACCTAGACAGAAGCATTCTTTGAAACTTCTTTATGATGTGTGCATTCAACTCACAGAGTTGAACATTCCTTTTCATGGAGCAGTTTGGAAAGAGTCTTTTTGCAGCATCTGCAAGTGGATATTTGGAGCTCTTTCAGGCCTTTGTTAGAAGCGGGAATATCTTCCCATAAAAACTAAACCGAAGCATTCTCACAAACTGCTTTGTGATGTGTGTGTTCAATTCACAGAGGTGAACCTTTCCTTTGCTAGAGCAGTTATGAAACACTCTTTTTGTAGAATCTGCAAGTGTTCATTTGGAGCGCTTTGAGGCCTATGGTGGAAAAAGAAATATCTTCATATATAAACAAGGCAGAAGCATTCTCAGAAAGCTCTTTATGATGTGTGCATTCAACTCAGAGAGATAAGCCTTCCTTTTGATAGAGCAGTTTTGAAACTGTATTTTTGCAGAATCTGCAAGTGGATATTTGGAGCCCTTTCAGGCCTTCGTTGGAAACGGGAATATCTTCCCATAAAAACTAAACAGAAGAGTTCTGTGAAACTGCTTTGTGTAGTATGAATCCAACTCACAGTGTTGAACACTTCCTTTGAAAGAGCAGTTTTGAAACACTCTTTTTGTAGAATCTGCAAGTGTTCGTTTGGAGCGCTTTGAGGCCTATGGTGGAAAAGGAAATATCTTCACATATAAACCAGGCAGAAGCATTCTCAGAAACCTCTTTATGATGTGTGCATTCAACTCGGAGAGATAAGCCTTCCTTTTGATAGAGCAGTTTTGAAACTGTGTTTTGGCAGAATCTGCAAGTGGATACTTGGAGCCCTTTCAGGCCTTCGTTGCAAACGGGAATATCTTCTGATAAAAACGAAACAGAAAAGTTCTGTGAAACTGCTTTGTGAAGTATGAATCCAACTCACAGAGTTGAACACTTCTTTTGAAAGAGCAGCTTTGAAACACTCTTTTTGTAGAATCTACATGTGTTCATTTGGAGCGCTTTGAGGCCTATGGTGGAAAAGGAAATATCGTCACATAATACCTAGACAGAAGCATTCTTTGAAACTTCTTTATGATGTGTGCATTCAACTCACAGAGTTGAACCTTCTTTTTCATGGAGCAGTTTGGAAAGAGTCTTTTTGCAGCATCTGCAAGTGGATATTTGGAGCTCTTTCAGGCCTTTGTTAGAAGCGGGAATATCTTCCCATAAAAACTGGACAGAAGCATTCTCACAAACTGCTTTGTGATGTGTGTGTTCAACTCACAGAGGTGAACCTTTCCTTTGCTAGAGCAGTTATGAAACACTCTTTTTGTAGAATCTGCAAGTGTTCATTTGGAGCGATTTGAGGCCTATGGTGGAAAAAGAAATATCTTCATATATAAACAAGGCAGAAGCATTCTCAGAAAGCTCTTTATGATGTGTGCATTCAACTCAGAGAGATAAGCCTTCCTTTTGATAGAGCAGTTTTGAAACTGTGTGTTTGCAGAATCTGCAAGTGGATATTTGGAGCCCTTTCAGGCCTTCGTTGGAAACGGGAATATCTTCCCATAAAAACTAAACAGAAGAGTTCTGTGAAACTGCTTTGTGTAGTATGAATCCAACTCACAGAGTTGAACACTTCCTTTGAAAGAGCAGTTTTGAAACACTCTTTTTGTAGAATCTGCAAGTGTTCGTTTGGAGCGCTTTGAGGCCTATGGTGGAAAAGGAAATATCTTCACATATAAACCAGGCAGAAGCATTCTCAGAAACCTCTTTATGATGTGTGCATTCAACTCGGAGAGATAAGCCTTCCTTTTGATAGAGCAGTTTTGAAACTGTGTTTTGGCAGAATCTGCAAGTGGATACTTAGAGCCCTTTCAGGCCTTCGTTGCAAACGGGAATATCTTCCCATAAAAACGAAACAGAAACGTTCTGTGAAACTGCTTTGTGAAGTATGAATCCAACTCACAGAGTTGAACACTTCTTTTGAAACAGCAGCTTTGAAACACTCTTTTTGTAGAATCTACATGTGTTCATTTGGAGCGCTTTGAGGCCTATGGTGGAAAAGGAAATATCGTCACATAATACCTAGACAGAAGCATTCTTTGAAACTTCTTTATGATGTGTGCATTCAACTCACCGAGTTGAACTTTCCTTTTCATGGAGCAGTTTGGAAAGAGTCTTTTTGCAGCATCTGCAAGTGGATATTTGGAGCTCTTTCAGGCCTTTGTTAGAAGCGGGAATATCTTCCCATAAAAACTGGACAGAAGCATTCTCACAAACTGCTTTGTGATGTGTGTGTTCAACTCACAGAGGTGAACCTTTCCTTTGCTAGAGCAGTTATGAAACACTCTTTCTGTAGAATCTGCAAGTGTTCATTTGGAGCGCTTTGAGGCCTATGGTGGAAAAAGAAATATCTTCATATATAAACAAGGCAGAAGCATTCTCAGAAAGCTCTTTATGATGTGTGCATTCAACTCAGAGAGATAAGCCTTCCTTTTGATAGAGCAGTTTTGAAACTGTGTTTTTGCAGAATCTGCAAGTGGATATTTGGAGCCCTTTCAGGCCTTCGTTGGAAACGGGAATATCTTCCATTAAAAACTAAACAGAAGAGTTCTGTGAAACTGGTTTGTGTAGTATGAATCCAACTCACAGAGTTGAACACTTCCTTTCAAAGAGCAGTTTTGAAACACTCTTTTTGTAGAATCTGCAAGTGTTCGTTTGGAGCGCTTTGAGGCCTATGGTGGAAAAGGAAATATCTTCACATATAATCCAGGCAGAAGCATTCTCAGAAACCTCTTTATGATGTGTGCATTCAACTCGGAGAGATAAGCCTTCCTTTTGATAGAGCAGTTTTGCAACTGTGTTTTTGCAGAATCTGCAAGTGTATATTTGGAGCCCTTTCAGGCCTTCGTTGGAAACGGGAATATCTTCCCATAAAAACTAAACAGAAGCGTTCTGTGAAACTCCTTTGTGAAGTATGAATCCAACTCACAGAGTTGAACACTTCTTTTGAAAGAGCAGCTTTGAAACACTCTTTTTGTAGAATCTGCAAGTGTTCATTTGGAGCGCTTTGAGGCCTATGGTGGGAAAGGAAATATCTTCACATAAAACCTAGACAGAAGCATTCTTTGAAACTTCTTTATGATGTGTGCATTCAACTCACAGAGTTGAACATTCCTTTTCATGGAGCAGTTTGGAAAGAGTCTTTTTGCAGCATCTGCAAGTGGATATTTGGAGCTCTTTCAGGCCTTTGTTAGAAGCGGGAATATCTTCCCATTAAAACTGGACAGAAGCATTCTCACAAACTGCTTTGTGATGTGTGTGTTCAACTCACAGAGGTGAACCTTTCCTTTGCTAGAGCAGTTATGAAACACTCTTTTTGTAGAATCTGCAAGTGTTCATTTGGAGCGCTTTGAGGCCTATGGTGGAAAAAGAAATATCTTCACATAAAACCTAGACAGAAGCATTCTTTGAAACTTCTTTATGATGTGTGCATTCAACTCACAGAGTTGAACCTTCTTTTTCATGGAGCAGTTTGGAAAGAGTCTTTTTGCAGCATCTGCAAGTGGATATTTGGAGCTCTTTCAGGCCTTTGTTAGAAGCGGGAATATCTTCCCATAAAAACTAAACCGAAGCATTCTCACAAACTGCTTTGTGATGTGTGTGTTCAACTCACAGAGGTGAACCTTTCCTTTGCTAGAGCAGTTATGAAACACTCTTTTTGTAGAATCTGCAAGTGTTCATTTGGAGCGCTTTGAGGCCTATGGTGGAAAAAGAAATATCTTCACATAAAACCTAGACAGAAGCATTCTTTGAAACTTCTTTATGATGTGTGCATTCAACTCACAGAGTTGAACCTTCTTTTTCATGGAGCAGTTTGGAAAGAGTCTTTTTGCAGCATCTGCAAGTGGATATTTGGAGCTCTTTCAGGCCTTTGTTAGAAGCGGGAATATCTTCCCATAAAAACTAAACCGAAGCATTCTCACAAACTGCTTTGTGATGTGTGTGTTCAACTCACAGAGGTGAACCTTTCCTTTGCTAGAGCAGTTATGAAACACTCTTTTTGTAGAATCTGCAAGTGTTCATTTGGAGCGCTTTGAGGCCTATGGTGGAAAAAGAAATATCTTCATATATAAACAAGGCAGAAGCATTCTCAGAAACCCCTTTATGATGTGTGCATTCAACTCAGAGAGATAAGCCTTCCTTTTGATAGAGCAGTTTTGAACCTGTGTTTTTGCAGAATCTGCAAGTGGATATTTGGAGACGTTTCAGGCCTTCGTTGGAAACGGGAATATCTTCCCATAAAAACTAAACAGAAGAGTTCTGTGAAACTGCTTTGTGTAGTATGAATCCAACTCACAGAGTTGAACACTTCCTTTGAAAGAGTAGTTTTGAAACACTCTTTTTGTAGAATCTGCAAGTGTTCGTTTGGAGCGCTTTGAGGCCTATGGTGGAAAAGGAAATATCTTCACATATAAACCAGGCAGAAGCATTCTCAGAAACCTCTTTATGATGTGTGCATTCAACTCGGAGAGATAAGCCTTCCTTTTGATAGAGCAGTTTTGAAAGTGTGTTTTGGCAGAATCTGCAAGTGGATACTTAGAGCCCTTTCAGGCTTTCGTTGCAAACGGGAATATCTTCCCATAAAAACGAAACAGAAACGTTCTGTGAAACTGCTTTGTGAAGTATGAATCCAACTCACAGAGTTGAACACTTCTTTTGAAAGAGCAGCTTTGAAACAGTCTTTTTGTAGAATCTACATGTGTTCATTTGGAGCGCTTTGAGGCCTATGGTGGAAAAGGAAATATCGTCACATAATACCTAGACAGAAGCATTCTTTGAAACTTCTTTATGATGTGTGCATTCAACTCACAGAGTTGAACTTTCCTTTTCATGGAGCAGTTTGGAAAGAGTCTTTTTGCAGCATCTGCAAGTGGATATTTGGAGCTCTTTCAGGCCTTTGTTAGAAGCGGGAATATCTTCCCATTAAAACTGGACAGAAGCATTCTCACAAACTGCTTTGTGATGTGTGTGTTCAACTCACAGAGGTGAACCTTTCCTTTGCTAGAGCAGTTATGAAACACTCTTTTTGTAGAATCTGCAAGTGTTCATTTGGAGCGCTTTGAGGCCTATGGTGGAAAAAGAAATATCTTCACATAAAACCTAGATAGAAGCATTCTTTGAAACTTCTTTATGATGTGTGCATTCAACACACACAGTTGAACCTTCTTTTTCATGGAGCAGTTTGGAAAGAGTCTTTTTGCAGCATCTGCAAGTGGATATTTGGAGCTCTTTCAGGCCTTTGCTAGAAGCGGGAATATCTTCCCATAAAAACTGGACAGAAGCATTCTCACAAACTGCTTTGAGATGTGTGTGTTCAACTCACAGAGGTGAACCTTTCCTTTGCTAGAGCAGTTATGAAACACTCTTTTTGTAGAATCTGCAAGTGTTCATTTGGAGCGATTTGAGGCCTATGGTGGAAAAAGAAATATCTTCATATATAAACAAGGCAGAAGCATTCTCAGAAAGTTCTTTATGATGTGTGCATTCAACTCAGAGAGATAAGCCTTCCTTTTGATAGAGCAGTTTTGAAACTGTATTTTTGCAGAATCTGCAAGTGGATATTTGGAGCCCTTTCAGGCCTTCGTTGGAAACGGGAATATCTTCCATTAAAAACTAAACAGAAGAGTTCTGTGAAACTACTTTGTGTAGTATGAATCCAACTCACAGAGTTGAACACTTCCTTTGAAAGAGCAGTTTTGAAACACTCTTTTTGTAGAATCTGCAAGTGTTCGTTTGGAGCGCTTTGAGGCCTATGGTGGAAAAGGAAATATCTTCACATATAAACCAGGCAGAAGCATTCTCAGAAACCTCTTTATGATGTGTGCATTCAACTGGGAGAGATAAGCCTTCCTTTTGATAGAGCAGTTTTGAAACTGTGTTTTGGCAGAATCTGCAAGTGGATACTTAGAGCCCTTTCAGGCCTTCGTTGCAAACGGGAATATCTTCCCATAAAAACGAAACAGAAACGTTCTGTGAAACTGCTTTGTGAAGTATGAATCCAACTCACAGAGTTGAACACTTCTTTTCAAAGAGCAGCTTTGAAACACTCTTTTTGTAGAATCTACATGTGTTCATTTGGAGCGCTTTGAGGCCTATGGTGGAAAAGGAAATATCGTCACATAATACCTAGACAGAAGCATTCTTTGAAACTTCTTTATGATGTGTGCATTCAACTCACAGAGTTGAACTTTCCTTTTCATGGAGCAGTTTGGAAAGAGTCTTTTTGCAGCATCTGCAAGTGGATATTTGGAGCTCTTTCAGGCCTTTGTTAGAAGCGGGAATATCTTCCCATAAAAACTGGACAGAAGCATTCTCACAAACTGCTTTGTGATGTGTGTGTTCAACTCACAGAGGTGAACCTTTCCTTTGCTAGAGCAGTTATGAAACACTCTTTTTGTAGAATCTGCAAGTGTTCATTTGGAGCGATTTGAGGCCTATGGTGGAAAAAGAAATATCTTCATATATAAACAAGGCAGAAGCATTCTCAGAAAGCTCTTTATGATGTGTGCATTCAACTCAGAGAGATAAGCCTTCCTTTTGATAGAGCAGTTTTGAAACTGTGTTTTTGCAGAATCTGCAAGTGGATATTTGGAGCCCTTTCAGGCCTTCGTTGGAAACGGGAATATCTTCCATTAAAAACTAAACAGAAGAGTTCTGTGAAACTGCTTTGTGTAGTATGAATCCAACTCACAGAGTTGAACACTTCTTTTGAAAGAGTAGTTTTGAAACACTCTTTTTGTAGAATCTGCAAGTGTTCGTTTGGAGCGCTTTGAGGCCTATGGTGGAAATGGAAATATCTTCACATATAAACCAGGCAGAAGCATTCTCAGAAACCTCTTTATGATGTGTGCATTCAACTCGGAGAGATAAGCCTTCCTTTTGATAGAGCAGTTTTGAAACTGTGTTTTGGCAGAATCTGCAAGTGGATACTTAGAGCCCTTTCAGGCCTTCGTTGCAAACGGGAATATCTTCCGATAAAAACGAAACAGAAACGTTCTGTGAAACTGCTTTGTGAAGTATGAATCCAACTCACAGAGTTGAACACTTCTTTTGAAAGAGCAGCTTTGAAACACTCTTTTTGTAGAATCTGCAAGTGTTCATTTGGAGCGCTTTGAGGCCTATGGTGGAAAAGGAAATATCTTCACATAAAACCTAGACAGAAGAATTCTTTGAAACTTCTTTATGATGTGTGCATTCAACTCACAGAGCTGAACATTCCTTTTCATGGAGCAGTTTGGAAAGAGTCTTTTTGCAGCATCTGCAAGTGGATATTTGGAGCTCTTTCAGGCCTTTGTTAGAAGCGGGAATATCTTCCCATTAAAACTGGACAGAAGCATTCTCACAAACTGCTTTGTGATGTGTGTGTTCAACTCACAGAGGTGAACCTTTCCTTTGCTAGAGCAGTTATGAAACACTCTTTTTGTAGAATCTGCCTGTGTTCATTTGGAGCGCTTTGAGGCCTATGGTGGAAAAAGAAATATCTTCACATAAAACAGAAGCATTCTTTGAAACTTCTTTATGATGTGTGCATTCAACTCACAGAGTTGAACATTCCTTTTCATGGAGCAGTTTGGAAAGAGTCTTTTTGCAGCATCTGCAAGTGGATATTTGGAGCTCTTTCAGGCCTTTGTTAGAAGCGGGAATATCTTCCCATAAAAACTAAACCGAAGCATTCTCACAAACTGCTTTGTGATGTGTGTGTTCAATTCACAGAGGTGAACCTTTCCTTTGCTAGAGCAGTTATGAAACACTCTTTTTGTAGAATCTGCAAGTGTTCATTTGGAGCGCTTTGAGGCCTATGGTGGAAAAAGAAATATCTTCATATATAAACAAGGCAGAAGCATTCTCAGAAAGCTCTTTATGATGTGTGCATTCAACTCAGAGAGATAAGCCTTCCTTTTGATAGAGCAGTTTTGAAACTGTATTTTTGCAGAATCTGCAAGTGGATATTTGGAGCCCTTTCAGGCCTTCGTTGGAAACGGGAATATCTTCCCATAAAAACTAAACAGAAGAGTTCTGTGAAACTGCTTTGTGTAGTATGAATCCAACTCACAGTGTTGAACACTTCCTTTGAAAGAGCAGTTTTGAAACACTCTTTTTGTAGAATCTGCAAGTGTTCGTTTGGAGCGCTTTGAGGCCTATGGTGGAAAAGGAAATATCTTCACATATAAACCAGGCAGAAGCATTCTCAGAAACCTCTTTATGATGTGTGCATTCAACTCGGAGAGATAAGCCTTCCTTTTGATAGAGCAGTTTTGAAACTGTGTTTTGGCAGAATCTGCAAGTGGATACTTGGAGCCCTTTCAGGCCTTCGTTGCAAACGGGAATATCTTCTGATAAAAACGAAACAGAAACGTTCTGTGAAACTGCTTTGTGAAGTATGAATCCAACTCACAGAGTTGAACACTTCTTTTGAAAGAGCAGCTTTGAAACACTCTTTTTGTAGAATCTACATGTGTTCATTTGGAGCGCTTTGAGGCCTATTGTGGAAAAGGAAATATCGTCAAATAATACCTAGACAGAAGCATTCTTTGAAACTTCTTTATGATGTGTGCATTCAACTCACAGAGTTGAACCTTCTTTTTCATGGAGCAGTTTGGAAAGAGTCTTTTTGCAGCATCTGCAAGTGGATATTTGGAGCTCTTTCAGGCCTTTGATAGAAGCGGTAATATCTTCCCATAAAAACTGGACAGAAGCATTCTCACAAACTGCTTTGTGATGTGTGTGTTCAACTCACAGAGGTGAACCTTTCCTTTGCTAGAGCAGTTATGAAACACTCTTTTTGTAGAATCTGCAAGTGTTCATTTGGAGCGATTTGAGGCCTATGGTGGAAAAAGAAATATCTTCATATATAAACAAGGCAGAAGCATTCTCAGAAAGCTCTTTATGATGTGTGCATTCAACTCAGAGAGATAAGCCTTCCTTTTGATAGAGCAGTTTTGAAACTGTGTTTTTGCAGAATCTGCAAGTGGATATTTGGAGCCCTTTCAGGCCTTCGTTGGAAACGGGAATATCTTCCCATAAAAACTAAACAGAAGAGTTCTGTGAAACTGCTTTGTGTAGCATGAATCCAACTCACAGAGTTGAACACTTCCTTTGAAAGAGCAGTTTTGAAACACTCTTTTTGTAGAATCTGCAAGTGTTCGTTTGGAGCGCTTTGAGGCCTATGGTGGAAAAGGAAATATCTTCACATATAAACCAGGCAGAAGCATTCTCAGAAACCTCTTTATGATGTGTGCATTCAACTCGGAGAGATAAGCCTTCCTTTTGATAGAGCTGTTTTGAAACTGTGTTTTGGCAGAATCTGCAAGTGGATACTTAGAGCCCTTTCAGGCCTTCGTTGCAAACGGGAATATCTTCCCATAAAAACGAAACAGAAACGTTCTGTGAAACTGCTTTGTGAAGTATGAATCCAACTCACAGAGTTGAACACTTCTTTTGAAACAGCAGCTTTGAAACACTCTTTTTGTAGAATCTACATGTGTTCATTTGGAGCGCTTTGAGGCCTATGGTGGAAAAGGAAATATCGTCACATAATACCTAGACAGAAGCATTCTTTGAAACTTCTTTATGATGTGTGCATTCAACTCACAGAGTTGAACTTTCCTTTTCATGGAGCAGTTTGGAAAGAGTCTTTTTGCAGCATCTGCAAGTGGATATTTGGAGCTCTTTCAGGCCTTTGTTAGAAGCGGGAATATCTTCCCATAAAAACTGGACAGAAGCATTCTCACAAACTGCTTTGTGATGTGTGTGTTCAACTCACAGAGGTGAAAGTTTCCTTTGCTAGAGCAGTTATGAAACACTCTTTCTGTAGAATCTGCAAGTGTTCATTTGGAGCGCTTTGAGGCCTATGGTGGAAAAAGAAATATCTTCATATATAAACAAGGCAGAAGCATTCTCAGAAAGCTCTTTATGATGTGTGCATTCAACTCAGAGAGATAAGCCTTCCTTTTGATAGAGCAGTTTTGAAACTGTGTTTTTGCAGAATCTGCAAGTGGATATTTGGAGCCCTTTCAGGCCTTCGTTGGAAACGGGAATATCTTCCATTAAAAACTAAACAGAAGAGTTCTGTGAAACTGGTTTGTGTAGTATGAATCCAACTCACAGAGTTGATGACTTCCTTTCAAAGAGCAGTTTTGAAACACTCTTTTTGTAGAATCTGCAAGTGTTCGTTTGGAGCGCTTTTAGGCCTATGGTGGAAAAGGAAATATCTTCACATATAATCCAGGCAGAAGCATTCTCAGAAACCTCTTTATGATGTGTGCATTCAACTCGGAGAGATAAGCCTTCCTTTTGATAGAGCAGTTTTGAAACTGTATTTTTGCAGAATCTGCAAGTGGATATTTGGAGCCCTTTCAGGCCTTCGTTGGAAACGGGAATATCTTCCCATAAAAACTAAACAGAAGAGTTCTGTGAAACTGCTTTGTGTAGTATGAATCCAACTCACAGTGTTGAACACTTCCTTTGAAAGAGCAGTTTTGAAACACTCTTTTTGTAGAATCTGCAAGTGTTCGTTTGGAGCGCTTTGAGGCCTATGGTGGAAAAGGAAATATCTTCACATATAAACCAGGCAGAAGCATTCTCAGAAACCTCTTTATGATGTGTGCATTCAACTCGGAGAGATAAGCCTTCCTTTTGATAGAGCAGTTTTGAAACTGTGTTTTGGCAGAATCTGCAAGTGGATACTTGGAGCCCTTTCAGGCCTTCGTTGCAAACGGGAATATCTTCTGATAAAAACGAAACAGAAACGTTCTGTGAAACTGCTTTGTGAAGTATGAATCCAACTCACAGAGTTGAACACTTCTTTTGAAAGAGCAGCTTTGAAACACTCTTTTTGTAGAATCTACATGTGTTCATTTGGAGCGCTTTGAGGCCTATGGTGGAAAAGGAAATATCGTCACATAATACCTAGACAGAAGCATTCTTTGAAACTTCTTTATGATGTGTGCATTCAACTCACAGAGTTGAACCTTCTTTTTCATGGAGCAGTTTGGAAAGAGTCTTTTTGCAGCATCTGCAAGTGGATATTTGGAGCTCTTTCAGGCCTTTGTTAGAAGCGGGAATATCTTCCCATAAAAACTGGACAGAAGCATTCTCACAAACTGCTTTGTGATGTGTGTGTTCAACTCACAGAGGTGAACCTTTCCTTTGCTAGAGCCGTTATGAAACACTCTTTTTGTAGAATCTGCAAGTGTTCATTTGGAGCGATTTGAGGCCTATGGTGGAAAAAGAAATATCTTCATATATAAACAAGGCAGAAGCATTCTCAGAAAGCTCTTTATGATGTGTGCATTCAACTCAGAGAGATAAGCCTTCCTTTTGATAGAGCAGTTTTGAAACTGTGTTTTTGCAGAATCTGCAAGTGGATATTTGGAGCCCTTTCAGGCCTTCGTTGGAAACGGGAATATCTTCCCATAAAAACTAAACAGAAGAGTTCTGTGAAACTGCTTTGTGTAGTATGAATCCAACTCACAGAGTTGAACACTTCCTTTGAAAGAGCAGTTTTGAAACACTCTTTTTGTAGAATCTGCAAGTGTTCGTTTGGAGCGCTTTGAGGCCTATGGTGGAAAAGGAAATATCTTCACATATAAACCAGGCAGAAGCATTCTCAGAAACCTCTTTATGATGTGTGCATTCAACTCGGAGAGATAAGCCTTCCTTTTGATAGAGCAGTTTTGAAACTGTGTTTTGGCAGAATCTGCAAGTGGATACTTAGAGCCCTTTCAGGCCTTCGTTGCAAACGGGAATATCTTCCCATAAAAACGAAACAGAAACGTTCTGTGAAACTGCTTTGTGAAGTATGAATCCAA
The DNA here is from genome assembly GCF_028885655.2 of Pongo abelii. NCBI lineage: Eukaryota > Metazoa > Chordata > Mammalia > Primates > Hominidae > Pongo > Pongo abelii. The sequence continues at coordinate 81,675,541 of NC_071988.2, read as the reverse complement.
CTCACAGAGTTGAACACTTCTTTTGAAACAGCAGCTTTGAAACACTCTTTTTGTAGAATCTACATGTGTTCATTTGGAGCGCTTTGAGGCCTATGGTGGAAAAGGAAATATCTTCACATAAAACCTAGACAGAAGCATTCTTTGAAACTTCTTTATGATGTGTGCATTCAACTCACAGAGCTGAATATTCCTTTTCATGGAGCAGTTTGGAAAGAGTCTTTTTGCAGCATCTGCAAGTGGATATTTGGAGCTCTTTCAGGCCTTTGTTAGAAGCGGGAATATCTTCCCATTAAAACTGGACAGAAGCATTCTCACAAACTGCTTTGTGATGTGTGTGTTCAACTCACAGAGGTGAACCTTTCCTTTGCTAGAGCAGTTATGAAACACTCTTTTTGTAGAATCTGCATGTGTTCATTTGGAGCGCTTTGAGGCCTATGGTGGAAAAAGAAATATCTTCACATAAAACCTAGACAGAAGCATTCTTTGAAACTTCTTTATGATGTGTGCATTCAACTCACAGAGTTGAACCTTCTTTTTCATGGAGCAGTTTGGAAAGAGTCTTTTTGCAGCATCTGCAAGTGGATATTTGGAGCTCTTTCAGGCCTTTGTTAGAAGCGGGAATATCTTCCCATAAAAACTAAACCGAAGCATTCTCACAAACTGCTTTGTGATGTGTGTGTTCAACTCACAGAGGTGAACCTTTCCTTTGCTAGAGCAGTTATGAAACACTCTTTTTGTAGAATCTGCAAGTGTTCATTTGGAGCGCTTTGAGGCCTATGGTGGAAAAAGTAATATCTTCACATAAAACCTAGATAGAAGCATTCTTTGAAACTTCTTTATGATGTGTGCATTCAACTCACAGAGTTGAACATTCCTTTTCATGGAGCAGTTTGGAAAGAGTCTTTTTGCAGCATCTGCAAGTGGATATTTGGAGCTCTTTCAGGCCTTTGTTAGAAGCGGGAATATCTTCCCATAAAAACTAAACCGAAGCATTCTCACAAACTGCTTTGTGATGTGTGTGTTCAATTCACAGAGGTGAACCTTTCCTTTGCTAGAGCAGTTATGAAACACTCTTTTTGTAGAATCTGCAAGTGTTCATTTGGAGCGCTTTGAGGCCTATGGTGGAAAAAGAAATATCTTCATATATAAACAAGGCAGAAGCATTCTCAGAAAGCTCTTTATGATGTGTGCATTCAACTCAGAGAGATAAGCCTTCCTTTTGATAGAGCAGTTTTGAAACTGTATTTTTGCAGAATCTGCAAGTGGATATTTGGAGCCCTTTCAGGCCTTCGTTGGAAACGGGAATATCTTCCCATAAAAACTAAACAGAAGAGTTCTGTGAAACTGCTTTGTGTAGTATGAATCCAACTCACAGTGTTGAACACTTCCTTTGAAAGAGCAGTTTTGAAACACTCTTTTTGTAGAATCTGCAAGTGTTCGTTTGGAGCGCTTTGAGGCCTATGGTGGAAAAGGAAATATCTTCACATATAAACCAGGCAGAAGCATTCTCAGAAACCTCTTTATGATGTGTGCATTCAACTCGGAGAGATAAGCCTTCCTTTTGATAGAGCAGTTTTGAAACTGTGTTTTGGCAGAATCTGCAAGTGGATACTTGGAGCCCTTTCAGGCCTTCGTTGCAAACGGGAATATCTTCTGATAAAAACGAAACAGAAAAGTTCTGTGAAACTGCTTTGTGAAGTATGAATCCAACTCACAGAGTTGAACACTTCTTTTGAAAGAGCAGCTTTGAAACACTCTTTTTGTAGAATCTACATGTGTTCATTTGGAGCGCTTTGAGGCCTATGGTGGAAAAGGAAATATCGTCACATAATACCTAGACAGAAGCATTCTTTGAAACTTCTTTATGATGTGTGCATTCAACTCACAGAGTTGAACCTTCTTTTTCATGGAGCAGTTTGGAAAGAGTCTTTTTGCAGCATCTGCAAGTGGATATTTGGAGCTCTTTCAGGCCTTTGTTAGAAGCGGGAATATCTTCCCATAAAAACTGGACAGAAGCATTCTCACAAACTGCTTTGTGATGTGTGTGTTCAACTCACAGAGGTGAACCTTTCCTTTGCTAGAGCAGTTATGAAACACTCTTTTTGTAGAATCTGCAAGTGTTCATTTGGAGCGATTTGAGGCCTATGGTGGAAAAAGAAATATCTTCATATATAAACAAGGCAGAAGCATTCTCAGAAAGCTCTTTATGATGTGTGCATTCAACTCAGAGAGATAAGCCTTCCTTTTGATAGAGCAGTTTTGAAACTGTGTGTTTGCAGAATCTGCAAGTGGATATTTGGAGCCCTTTCAGGCCTTCGTTGGAAACGGGAATATCTTCCCATAAAAACTAAACAGAAGAGTTCTGTGAAACTGCTTTGTGTAGTATGAATCCAACTCACAGAGTTGAACACTTCCTTTGAAAGAGCAGTTTTGAAACACTCTTTTTGTAGAATCTGCAAGTGTTCGTTTGGAGCGCTTTGAGGCCTATGGTGGAAAAGGAAATATCTTCACATATAAACCAGGCAGAAGCATTCTCAGAAACCTCTTTATGATGTGTGCATTCAACTCGGAGAGAGAAGCCTTCCTTTTGATAGAGCAGTTTTGAAACTGTGTTTTGGCAGAATCTGCAAGTGGATACTTAGAGCCCTTTCAGGCCTTCGTTGCAAACGGGAATATCTTCCCATAAAAACGAAACAGAAACGTTCTGTGAAACTGCTTTGTGAAGTATGAATCCAACTCACAGAGTTGAACACTTCTTTTGAAACAGCAGCTTTGAAACACTCTTTTTGTAGAATCTACATGTGTTCATTTGGAGCGCTTTGAGGCCTATGGTGGAAAAGGAAATATCGTCACATAATACCTAGACAGAAGCATTCTTTGAAACTTCTTTATGATGTGTGCATTCAACTCACCGAGTTGAACTTTCCTTTTCATGGAGCAGTTTGGAAAGAGTCTTTTTGCAGCATCTGCAAGTGGATATTTGGAGCTCTTTCAGGCCTTTGTTAAAAGCGGGAATATCTTCCCATAAAAACTGGACAGAAGCATTCTCACAAACTGCTTTGTGATGTGTGTGTTCAACTCACAGAGGTGAACCTTTCCTTTGCTAGAGCAGTTATGAAACACTCTTTCTGTAGAATCTGCAAGTGTTCATTTGGAGCGCTTTGAGGCCTATGGTGGAAAAAGAAATATCTTCATATATAAACAAGGCAGAAGCATTCTCAGAAAGCTCTTTATGATGTGTGCATTCAACTCAGAGAGATAAGCCTTCCTTTTGATAGAGCAGTTTTGAACCTGTGTTTTTGCAGAATCTGCAAGTGGATATTTGGAGACCTTTCAGGCCTTCGTTGGAAACGGGAATATCTTCCCATAAAAACTAAACAGAAGAGTTCTGTGAAACTGCTTTGTGTAGTATGAATCCAACTCACAGAGTTGAACACTTCCTTTGAAAGAGTAGTTTTGAAACACTCTTTTTGTAGAATCTGCAAGTGTTCGTTTGGAGCGCTTTGAGGCCTATGGTGGAAAAGGAAATATCTTCACATATAAACCAGGCAGAAGCATTCTCAGAAACCTCTTTATGATGTGTGCATTCAACTCGGAGAGATAAGCCTTCCTTTTGATAGAGCAGTTTTGAAAGTGTGTTTTGGCAGAATCTGCAAGTGGATACTTAGAGCCCTTTCAGGCTTTCGTTGCAAACGGGAATATCTTCCCATAAAAACGAAACAGAAACGTTCTGTGAAACTGCTTTGTGAAGTATGAATCCAACTCACAGAGTTGAACACTTCTTTTGAAACAGCAGCTTTGAAACAGTCTTTTTGTAGAATCTACATGTGTTCATTTGGAGCGCTTTGAGGCCTATGGTGGAAAAGGAAATATCGTCACATAATACCTAGACAGAAGCATTCTTTGAAACTTCTTTATGATGTGTGCATTCAACTCACAGAGTTGAACTTTCCTTTTCATGGAGCAGTTTGGAAAGAGTCTTTTTGCAGCATCTGCAAGTGGATATTTGGAGCTCTTTCAGGCCTTTGTTAGAAGCGGGAATATCTTCCCATTAAAACTGGACAGAAGCATTCTCACAAACTGCTTTGTGATGTGTGTGTTCAACTCACAGAGGTGAACCTTTCCTTTGCTAGAGCAGTAATGAAACACTCTTTTTGTAGAATCTGCAAGTGTTCATTTGGAGCGCTTTGAGGCCTATGGTGGAAAAAGAAATATCTTCACATAAAACCTAGATAGAAGCATTCTTTGAAACTTCTTTATGATGTGTGCATTCAACTCACAGAGTTGAACCTTCTTTTTCATGGAGCAGTTTGGAAAGAGTCTTTTTGCAGCATCTGCAAGTGGATATTTGGAGCTCTTTCAGGCCTTTGCTAGAAGCGGGAATATCTTCCCATAAAAACTGGACAGAAGCATTCTCACAAACTGCTTTGAGATGTGTGTGTTCAACTCACAGAGGTGAACCTTTCCTTTGCTAGAGCAGTTATGAAACACTCTTTTTCTAGAATCTGCAAGTGTTCATTTGGAGCGATTTGAGACCTATGGTGGAACAGGAAATATCTTCATATATAAACAAGGCAGAAGCATTCTCAGAAAGTTCTTTATGATGTGTGCATTCAACTCAGAGAGATAAGCCTTCCTTTTGATAGAGCAGTTTTGAAACTGTATTTTTGCAGAATCTGCAAGTGGATATTTGGAGCCCTTTCAGGCCTTCGTTGGAAACGGGAATATCTTCCCATAAAAACGAAACAGAAACGTTCTGTGAAACTGCTTTGTGAAGTATGAATCCAACTCACAGAGTTGAACACTTCTTTTGAAAGAGCAGCTTTGAAACACTCTTTTTGTAGAATCTACATGTGTTCATTTGGAGCGCTTTGAGGCCTATGGTGGAAAAGGAAATATCGTCACATAATACCTAGACAGAAGCATTCTTTGAAACTTCTTTATGATGTGTGCATTCAACTCACAGAGTTGAACCTTCCTTTTCATGGAGCAGTTTGGAAAGAGTCTTTTTGCAGCATCTGCAAGTGGATATTTGGAGCTCTTTCAGGCCTTTGTTAGAAGCGGGAATATCTTCCCATAAAAACTGGACAGAAGCATTCTCACAAACTGCTTTGTGATGTGTGTGTTCAACTCACAGAGGTGAACCTTTCCTTTGCTAGAGCAGTTATGAAACACTCTTTTTGTAGAATCTGCAAGTGTTCATTTGGAGCGATTTGAGGCCTATGGTGGAAAAAGAAATATCTTCATATATAAACAAGGCAGAAGCATTCTCAGAAAGCTCTTTATGATGTGTGCATTCAACTCAGAGAGATAAGCCTTCCTTTTGATAGAGCAGTTTTGAAACTGTGTTTTTGCAGAATCTGCAAGTGGATATTTGGAGCCCTTTCAGGCCTTCGTTGGAAACGGGAATATCTTCCCATAAAAACAAAACAGAAGAGTTCTGTGAAACTGCTTTGTGTAGCATGAATCCAACTCACAGAGTTGAACACTTCCTTTGAAAGAGCAGTTTTGAAACACTCTTTTTGTAGAATCTGCAAGTGTTCGTTTGGAGCGCTTTGAGGCCTATGGTGGAAAAGGAAATATCTTCACATATAAACCAGGCAGAAGCATTCTCAGAAACCTCTTTATGATGTGTGCATTTAACTCGGAGAGATAAGCCTTCCTTTTGATAGAGCAGTTTTGAAACTGTGTTTTGGCAGAATCTGCAAGTGGATACTTAGAGCCCTTTCAGGCCTTCGTTGCAAACGGGAATATCTTCCCATAAAAACGAAACAGAAACGTTCTGTGAAACTGCTTTGTGAAGTATGAATCCAACTCACAGAGTTGAACACTTCTTTTGAAACAGCAGCTTTGAAACACTCTTTTTGTAGAATCTACATGTGTTCATTTGGAGCGCTTTGAGGCCTATGGTGGAAAAGGAAATATCGTCACATAATACCTAGACAGAAGCATTCTTTGAAACTTCTTTATGATGTGTGCATTCAACTCACAGAGTTGAACTTTCCTTTTCATGGAGCAGTTTGGAAAGAGTCTTTTTGCAGCATCTGCAAGTGGATATTTGGAGCTCTTTCAGGCCTTTGTTAGAAGCGGGAATATCTTCCCATAAAAACTGGACAGAAGCATTCTCACAAACTGCTTTGTGATGTGTGTGTTCAACTCACAGAGGTGAACCTTTCCTTTGCTAGAGCAGTTATGAAACACTCTTTCTGTAGAATCTGCAAGTGTTCATTTGGAGCGCTTTGAGGCCTATGGTGGAAAAAGAAATATCTTCATATATAAACAAGGCAGAAGCATTCTCAGAAAGCTCTTTATGATGTGTGCCTTCAACTCAGAGAGATAAGCCTTCCTTTTGATAGAGGAGTTTTGAAACTGTGTTTTTGCAGAATCTGCAAGTGGATATTTGGAGCCCTTTCAGGCCTTCGTTGGAAACGGGAATATCTTCCATTAAAAACTAAACAGAAGAGTTCTGTGAAACTGGTTTGTGTAGTATGAATCCAACTCACAGAGTTGATGACTTCCTTTCAAAGAGCAGTTTTGAAACACTCTTTTTGTAGAATCTGCAAGTGTTCGTTTGGAGCGCTTTTAGGCCTATGGTGGAAAAGGAAATATCTTCACATATAATCCAGGCAGAAGCATTCTCAGAAACCTCTTTATGATGTGTGCATTCAACTCGGAGAGATAAGCCTTCCTTTTGATAGAGCAGTTTTGAAACTGTATTTTTGCAGAATCTGCAAGTGGATATTTGGAGCCCTTTCAGGCCTTCGTTGGAAACGGGAATATCTTCCCATAAAAACTAAACAGAAGAGTTCTGTGAAACTGCTTTGTGTAGTATGAATCCAACTCACAGTGTTGAACACTTCCTTTGAAAGAGCAGTTTTGAAACACTCTTTTTGTAGAATCTGCAAGTGTTCGTTTGGAGCGCTTTGAGGCCTATGGTGGAAAAGGAAATATCTTCACATATAAACCAGGGAGAAGCATTCTCAGAAACCTCTTTATGATGTGTGCATTCAACTCGGAGAGATAAGCCTTCCTTTTGATAGAGCTGTTTTGAAACTGTGTTTTGGCAGAATCTGCAAGTGGATACTTGGAGCCCTTTCAGGCCTTCGTTGCAAACGGGAATATCTTCTGATAAAAACGAAACAGAAACGTTCTGTGAAACTGCTTTGTGAAGTATGAATCCAACTCACAGAGTTGAACACTTCTTTTGAAAGAGCAGCTTTGAAACACTCTTTTTGTAGAATCTACATGTGTTCATTTGGAGCGCTTTGAGGCCTATGGTGGAAAAGGAAATATCGTCACATAATACCTAGACAGAAGCATTCTTTGAAACTTCTTTATGATGTGTGCATTCAACTCACAGAGTTGAACCTTCTTTTTCATGGAGCAGTTTGGAAAGAGTCTTTTTGCAGCATCTGCAAGTGGATATTTGGAGCTCTTTCAGGATGTTGTTAGAAGCGGGAATATCTTCCCATAAAAACTGGACAGAAGCATTCTCACAAACTGCTTTGTGATGTGTGTGTTCAACTCACAGAGGTGAACCTTTCCTTTGCTAGAGCCGTTATGAAACACTCTTTTTGTAGAATCTGCAAGTGTTCATTTGGAGCGATTTGAGGCCTATGGTGGAAAAAGAAATATCTTCATATATAAACAAGGCAGAAGCATTCTCAGAAAGCTCTTTATGATGTGTGCATTCAACTCAGAGAGATAAGCCTTCCTTTTGATAGAGCAGTTTTGAAACTGTGTTTTTGCAGAATCTGCAAGTGGATATTTGGAGCCCTTTCAGGCCTTCGTTGGAAACGGGAATATCTTCCCATAAAAACTAAACAGAAGAGTTCTGTGAAACTGCTTTGTGTAGTATGAATCCAACTCACAGAGTTGAACACTTCCTTTGAAAGAGCAGTTTTGAAACACTCTTTTTGTAGAATCTGCAAGTGTTCGTTTGGAGCGCTTTGAGGCCTATGGTGGAAAAGGAAATATCTTCACATATAAACCAGGCAGAAGCATTCTCAGAAACCTCTTTATGATGTGTGCATTCAACTCGGAGAGATAAGCCTTCCTTTTGATAGAGCAGTTTTGAAACTGTGTTTTGGCAGAATCTGCAAGTGGATACTTAGAGCCCTTTCAGGCCTTCGTTGCAAACGGGAATATCTTCCCATAAAAACGAAACAGAAACGTTCTGTGAAACTGCTTTGTGAAGTATGAATCCAACTCACAGAGTTGAACACTTCTTTTGAAACAGCAGCTTTGAAACACTCTTTTTGTAGAATCTACATGTGTTCATTTGGAGCGCTTTGAGGCCTATGGTGGAAAAGGAAATATCGTCACATAATACCTAGACAGAAGCATTCTTTGAAACTTCTTTATGATGTGTGCATTCAACTCACAGAGTTGAACTTTCCTTTTCATGGAGCAGTTTGGAAAGAGTCTTTTTGCAGCATCTGCAAGTGGATATTTGGAGCTCTTTCAGGCCTTTGTTAGAAGCGGGAATATCTTCCCATAAAAACTGGACAGAAGCATTCTCACAAACTGCTTTGTGATGTGTATGTTCAACTCACAGAAGTGAACCTTTCCTTTGCTAGAGCAGTTATGAAACACTCTTTTTGTAGAATCTGCAAGTGTTCATTTGGAGCGATTTGAGGCCTAAGGTGGAAAAAGAAATATCTTCATATATAAACAAGGCAGAAGCATTCTCAGAAAGCTCTTTATGATGTGTGCATTCAACTCAGAGAGATAAGCCTTCCTTTTGATAGAGCAGTTTTGAAACTGTGTTTTTGCAGAATCTGCAGGTGGATATTTGGAGCCCTTTCAGGCCTTTGTTGGAAACGGGAATATCTTCCCATAAAAACTAAACAGAAGAGTTCTGTGAAACTGCTTTGTGTAGTATGAATCCAACTCACAGAGTTGAACACTTCTTTTGAAAGAGTAGTTTTGAAACACTCTTTTTGTAGAATCTGCAAGTGTTCGTTTGGAGCGCTTTGAGGCCTATGGTGGAAAAGGAAATATCTTCACATATAAACCAGGCAGAAGCATTCTCAGAAACCTCTTTATGATGTGTGCATTCAACTCGGAGAGATAAGCCTTCCTTTTGATAGAGCAGTTTTGAAAGTGTGTTTTGGCAGAATCTGCAAGTGGATACTTAGAGCCCTTTCAGGCCTTCGTTGCAAACGGGAATATCTTCCCATAAAAACGAAACAGAAACGTTCTGTGAAACTGCTTTGTGAAGTATGAATCCAACTCACAGAGTTGAACACTTCTTTTGAAAGAGCAGCTTTGAAACACTCTTTTTGTAGAATCTACATGTGTTCATTTGGAGCGCTTTGAGGCCTATGGTGGAAAAAGAAATATCTTCACATAAAACCTAGACAGAAGCATTCTTTGAAACTTCTTTATGATGTGTGCATTCAACTCACAGAGTTGAACCTTCTTTTTCATGGAGCAGGTTGGAAAGAGTCTTTTTGCAGCATCTGCAAGTGGATATTTGGAGCTCTTTCAGGCCTTTGCTAGAAGCGGGAATATCTTCCCATAAAAACTGGACAGAAGCATTCTCACAAACTGCTTTGAGATGTGTGTGTTCAACTCACAGAGGTGAACCTTTCCTTTGCTAGAGCAGTTATGAAACACTCTTTTTCTAGAATCTGCAAGTGTTCATTTGGAGGGATTTGAGACCTATGGTGGAACAGGAAATATCTTCATATATAAACAAGGCAGAAGCATTCTCAGAACGTTCTTTATGATGTGTGCATTCAACTCAGAGAGATAAGCCTTCCTTTTGATAGAGCAGTTTTGAAACTGTATTTTTGCAGAATCTGCAAGTGGATATTTGGAGCCCTTTCAGGCCTTCGTTGGAAACGGGAATATCTTCCCATAAAAACGAAACAGAAACGTTCTGTGAAACTGCTTTGTGAAGTATGAATCCAACTCACAGAGTTGAACACTTCTTTTGAAAGAGCAGCTTTGAAACACTCTTTTTGTAGAATCTACATGTGTTCATTTGGAGCGCTTTGAGGCCTATGGTGGAAAAGGAAATATCGTCACATAATACCTAGACAGAAGCATTCTTTGAAACTTCTTTATGATGTGTGCATTCAACTCACAGAGTTGAACCTTCCTTTTCATGGAGCAGTTTGGAAAGAGTCTTTTTGCAGCATCTGCAAGTGGATATTTGGAGCTCTTTCAGGCCTTTGTTAGAAGCGGGAATATCTTCCCATAAAAACTGGACAGAAGCATTCTCACAAACTGCTTTGTGATGTGTGTGTTCAACTCACAGAGGTGAACCTTTCCTTTGCTAGAGCAGTTATGAAACACTCTTTTTGTAGAATCTGCAAGTGTTCATTTGGAGCGATTTGAGGCCTATGGTGGAAAAAGAAATATCTTCATATATAAACAAGGCAGAAGCATTCTCAGAAAGCTCTTTATGATGTGAGCATTCAACTCAGAGAGATAAGCCTTCCTTTTGATAGAGCAGTTTTGAACCTGTGTTTTTGCAGAATCTGCAAGTGGATATTTGGAGCCCTTTCAGGCCTTCGTTGGAAACGGGAATATCTTCCCATAAAAACTAAACAGAAGAGTTCTGTGAAACTGCTTTGTGTAGTATGAATCCAACTCACAGAGTTGAACACTTCCTTTGAAAGAGCAGTTTTGAAACACTCTTTTTGTAGAATCTGCAAGTGTTCGTTTGGAGCGCTTTGAGGCCTATGGTAGAAAAGGAAATATCTTCACATATAAACCAGGCAGAAGCATTCTCAGAAACCTCTTTATGATGTGTGCATTCAACTCGGAGAGATAAGCCTTCCTTTTGATAGAGCAGTTTTGAAAGTGTGTTTTGGCAGAATCTGCAAGTGGATACTTAGAGCCCTTTCAGGCCTTCGTTGCAAACGGGAATATCTTCCCATAAAAACGAAACAGAAACGTTCTGTGAAACTGCTTTGTGAAGTATGAATCCAACTCACAGAGTTGAACACTTCCTTTGAAAGAGCAGCTTTGAAACACTCTTTTTGTAGAATCTACATGTGTTCATTTGGAGCGCTTTGAGGCCTATGGTGGAAAAGGAAATATCTTCACATAAAACCTAGACAGAAGCATTCTTTGAAACTTCTTTATGATGTGTGCATTCAACTCACAGAGCTGAACATTCCTTTTCATGGAGCAGTTTGGAAAGAGTCTTTTTGCAGCATCTGCAAGTGGATATTTGGAGCTCTTTCAGGCCTTTGTTAGAAGCGGGAATATCTTCCCATTAAAACTGGACAGAAGGATTCTCACAAACTGCTTTGTGATGTGTGTGTTCAACTCACAGAGGTGAACCTTTCCTTTGCTAGAGCAGTTATGAAACACTCTTTTTGTAGAATCTGCCTGTGTTCATTTGGAGCGCTTTGAGGCCTATGGTGGAAAAAGAAATATCTTCACATAAAACAGAAGCATTCTTTGAAACTTCTTTATGATGTGTGCATTCAACTCACAGAGTTGAACCTTCTTTTTCATGGAGCAGTTTGGAAAGAGTCTTTTTGCAGCATCTGCAAGTGGATATTTGGAGCTCTTTCCGGCCTTTGTTAGAAGCGGGAATATCTTCCCATAAAAACTAAACCGAAGCATTCTCACAAACTGCTTTGTGATGTGTGTGTTCAACTCACAGAGGTGAACCTTTCCTTTGCTAGAGCAGTTATGAAACACTCTTTTTGTAGAATCTGCAAGTGTTCATTTGGAGCGCTTTGAGGCCTATGGTGGAAAAAGTAATATCTTCACATAAAACCTAGACAGAAGCATTCTTTGAAACTTCTTTATGATGTGTGCATTCAACTCACAGAGTTGAACATTCCTTTTCATGGAGCAGTTTGGAAAGAGTCTTTTTGCAGCATCTGCAAGTGGATATTTGGAGCTCTTTCAGGCCTTTGTTAGAAGCGGGAATATCTTCCCATAAAAACTAAACCGAAGCATTCTCACAAACTGCTTTGTGATGTGTGTGTTCAATTCACAGAGGTGAACCTTTCCTTTGCTAGAGCAGTTATGAAACACTCTTTTTGTAGAATCTGCAAGTGTTCATTTGGAGCGCTTTGAGGCCTATGGTGGAAAAAGAAATATCTTCATATATAAACAAGGCAGAAGCATTCTCAGAAAGCTCTTTATGATGTGTGCATTCAACTCAGAGAGATAAGCCTTCCTTTTGATAGAGCAGTTTTGAAACTGTATTTTTGCAGAATCTGCAAGTGGATATTTGGAGCCCTTTCAGGCCTTCGTTGGAAACGGGAATATCTTCCCATAAAAACTAAACAGAAGAGTTCTGTGAAACTGCTTTGTGTAGTATGAATCCAACTCACAGTGTTGAACACTTCCTTTGAAAGAGTAGTTTTGAAACACTCTTTTTGTAGAATCTGCAAGTGTTCGTTTGGAGCGCTTTGAGGCCTATGGTGGAAAAGGAAATATCTTCACATATAAACCAGGCAGAAGCATTCTCAGAAACCTCTTTATGATGTGTGCATTCAACTCGGAGAGATAAGCCTTCCTTTTGATAGAGCAGTTTTGAAACTGTGTTTTGGCAGAATCTGCAAGTGGATACTTGGAGCCCTTTCAGGCCTTCGTTGCAAACGGGAATATCTTCTGATAAAAACGAAACAGAAACGTTCTGTGAAACTGCTTTGTGAAGTATGAATCCAACTCACAGAGTTGAACACTTCTTTTGAAAGAGCAGCTTTGAAACACTCTTTTTGTAGAATCTACATGTGTTCATTTGGAGCGCTTTGAGGCCTATGGTGGAAAAGGAAATATCGTCAAATAATACCTAGACAGAAGCATTCTTTGAAACTTCTTTATGATGTGTGCATTCAACTCACAGAGTTGAACCTTCTTTTTCATGGAGCAGTTTGGAAAGAGTCTTTTTGCAGCATCTGCAAGTGGATATTTGGAGCTCTTTCAGGCCTTTGATAGAAGCGGTAATATCTTCCCATAAAAACTGGACAGAAGCATTCTCACAAACTGCTTTGTGATGTGTGTGTTCAACTCACAGAGGTGAACCTTTCCTTTGCTAGAGCAGTTATGAAACACTCTTTTTGTAGAATCTGCAAGTGTTCATTTGGAGCGATTTGAGGCCTATGGTGGAAAAAGAAATATCTTCATATATAAACAAGGCAGAAGCATTCTCAGAAAGCTCTTTATGATGTGTGCATTCAACTCAGAGAGATAAGCCTTCCTTTTGATAGAGCAGTTTTGAAACTGTGTTTTTGCAGAATCTGCAAGTGGATATTTGGAGCCCTTTCAGGCCTTCGTTGGAAACGGGAATATCTTCCCATAAAAACTAAACAGAAGAGTTCTGTGAAACTGCTTTGTGTAGCATGAATCCAACTCACAGAGTTGAACACTTCCTTTGAAAGAGCAGTTTTGAAACACTCTTTTTGTAGAATCTGCAAGTGTTCGTTTGGAGCGCTTTGAGGCCTATGGTGGAAAAGGAAATATCTTCACATATAAACCAGGCAGAAGCATTCTCAGAAACCTCTTTATGATGTGTGCATTCAACTCGGAGAGATAAGCCTTCCTTTTGATAGAGCAGTTTTGAAACTGTGTTTTGGCAGAATCTGCAAGTGGATACTTAGAGCCCTTTCAGGCCTTCGTTGCAAACGGGAATATCTTCCGATAAAAACGAAACAGAAACGTTCTGTGAAACTGCTTTGTGAAGTATGAATCCAACTCACAGAGTTGAACACTTCTTTTGAAAGAGCAGCTTTGAAACACTCTTTTTGTAGAATCTACATGTGATCATTTGGAGCGCTTTGAGGCCTATGGTGGAAAAGGAAATATCGTCACATAATACCTAGACAGAAGCATTCTTTGAAACTTCTTTATGATGTGTGCATTCAACTCACAGAGTTGAACTTTCCTTTTCATGGAGCAGTTTGGAAAGAGTCTTTTTGCAGCATCTGCAAGTGGATATTTGGAGCTCTTTCAGGCCTTTGTTAGAAGCGGGAATATCTTCCCATTAAAACTGGACAGAAGCATTCTCACAAACTGCTTTGTGATGTGTGTGTTCAACTCACAGAGGTGAACCTTTCCTTTGCTAGAGCAGTTATGAAACACTCTTTTTGTAGAATCTGCAAGTGTTCATTTGGAGCGCTTTGAGGCCTATGGTGGAAAAAGAAATATCTTCACATAAAACCTAGACAGAAGCATTCTTTGAAACTTCTTTATGATGTGTGCATTCAACTCACAGAGTTGAACCTTCTTTTTCATGGAGCAGTTTGGAAAGAGTCTTTTTGCAGCATCTGCAAGTGGATATTTGGAGCTCTTTCAGGACTTAGCTAGAATCGGGAATATCTTCCCATAAAAACTGGACAGAAGCATTCTCACAAACTGCTTTGAGATGTGTGTGTTCAACTCACAGAGGTGAACCTTTCCTTTGCTAGAGCAGTTATGAAACACTCTTTTTGTAGAATCTGCAAGTGTTCATTTGGAGCGATTTGAGGCCTATGGTGGAACAAGAAATATCTTCATATTTAAACAAGGCAGAAGCATTCTCAGAAAGTTCTTTATGATGTGTGCATTCAATTCAGAGAGATAAACCTTCCTTTTCATAGAGCAGTTTTGAAACTGTATTTTTGCAGAATCTGCAAGTGGATATTTGGAGCCCTTTCAGGCCTTCGTTGGAAACGGGAATATCTTCCATTAAAAACTAAACAGAAGAGTTCTGTGAAACTGCTTTGTGTAGTATGAATCCAACTCACAGAGTTGAACACTTCCTTTGAAAGAGCAGTTTTGAAACACTCTTTTTTTTTTAGAATCTGCAAGTGTTCGTTTGGAGCGCTTTGAGGCCTATGGTGGAAAAGGAAATATCTTCACATATAAACCAGGCAGAAGCATTCTCAGAAACCTCTTTATGATGTGTGCATTCAACTCGGAGAGATAAGCCTTCCTTTTGATAGAGCAGTTTTGAAACTGTGTTTTGGCAGAATCTGCAAGTGGATACTTAGAGCCCTTTCAGGCCTTCGTTGCAAACGGGAATATCTTCCCATAAAAACGAAACAGAAACGTTCTGTGAAACTGCTTTGTGAAGTATGAATCCAACTCACAGAGTTGAACACTTCTTTTGAAAGAGCAGCTTTGAAACACTCTTTTTGTAGAATCTACATGTGTTCATTTGGAGCGCTTTGAGGCCTATGGTGGAAAAGGAAATATCGTCACATAATACCTAGACAGAAGCATTCTTTGAAACTTCTTTATGATGTGTGCATTCAACTCACAGAGTTGAACCTTCCTTTTCATGGAGCAGTTTGGAAAGAATCTTTTTGCAGCATCTGCAAGTGGATATTTGGAGCTATTTCAGGCCTTTGTTAGAAGCGGGAATATCTTCACATAAAAACTGGACAGAAGCATTCTCACAAACTGCTTTGTGATGTGTGTGTTCAACTCACAGAGGTGAACCTTTCCTTTGCTAGAGCAGTTATGAAACACTCTTTTTGTAGAATCTGCAAGTGTTCATTTGGAGCGATTTGAGGCCTATGGTGGAAAAAGAAATATCTTCATATATAAACAAGGCAGAAGCATTCTCAGAAAGCTCTTTATGATGTGTGCATTCAACTCAGAGAGATAAGCCTTCCTTTTGATAGAGCAGTTTTGAAACTGTGTTTTTGCAGAATCTGCAAATGGATATTTGGAGCCCTTTCAGGCCTTCGTTGGAAACGGGAATATCTTCCATTAAAAACTAAACAGAAGAGTTCTGTGAAACTGCTTTGTGTAGTATGAATCCAACTCACAGAGTTGAACACTTCTTTTGAAAGAGTAGTTTTGAAACACTCTTTTTGTAGAATCTGCAAGTGTTCGTTTGGAGCGCTTTGAGGCCTATGGTGGAAAAGGAAATATCTTCACATATAAACCAGGCAGAAGCATTCTCAGAAACCTCTTTATGATGTGTGCATTCAACTCGGAGAGATAAGCCTTCCTTTTGATAGAGCAGTTTTGAAACTGTGTTTTGGCAGAATCTGCAAGTGGATACTTAGAGCCCTTTCAGGCCTTCGTTGCAAACGGGAATATCTTCCGATAAAAACGAAACAGAAACGTTCTGTGAAACTGCTTTGTGAAGTATGAATCCAACTCACAGAGTTGAACACTTCTTTTGAAAGAGCAGCTTTGAAACACTCTTTTTGTAGAATCTGCAAGTGTTCATTTGGAGCGCTTTGAGGCCTATGGTGGAAAAGGAAATATCTTCACATAAAACCTAGACAGAAGCATTCTTTGAAACTTCTTTATGATGTGTGCATTCAACTCACAGAGCTGAACATTCCTTTTCATGGAGCAGTTTGGAAAGAGTCTTTTTGCAGCATCTGCAAGTGGATATTTGGAGCTCTTTCAGGCCTTTGATAGAAGCGGTAATATCTTCCCATAAAAACTGGACAGAAGCATTCTCACAAACTGCTTTGTGATGTGTGTGTTCAACTCACAGAGGTGAACCTTTCCTTTGCTAGAGCAGTTATGAAACACTCTTTTTGTAGAATCTGCAAGTGTTCATTTGGAGCGATTTGAGGCCTATGGTGGAAAAAGAAATATCTTCATATATAAACAAGGCAGAAGCATTCTCAGAAAGCTCTTTATGATGTGTGCATTCAACTCAGAGAGATAAGCCTTCCTTTTGATAGAGCAGTTTTGAAACTGTGTTTTTGCAGAATCTGCAAGTGGATATTTGGAGCCCTTTCAGGCCTTCGTTGGAAACGGGAATATCTTCCCATAAAAACTAAACAGAAGAGTTCTGTGAAACTGCTTTGTGTAGCATGAATCCAACTCACAGAGTTGAACACTTCCTTTGAAAGAGCAGTTTTGAAACACTCTTTTTGTAGAATCTGCAAGTGTTCGTTTGGAGCGCTTTGAGGCCTATGGTGGAAAAGGAAATATCTTCACATATAAACCAGGCAGAAGCATTCTCAGAAACCTCTTTATGATGTGTGCATTCAACTCGGAGAGATAAGCCTTCCTTTTGATAGAGCAGTTTTGAAACTGTGTTTTGGCAGAATCTGCAAGTGGATACTTAGAGCCCTTTCAGGCCTTCGTTGCAAACGGGAATATCTTCCGATAAAAACGAAACAGAAACGTTCTGTGAAACTGCTTTGTGAAGTATGAATCCAACTCACAGAGTTGAACACTTCTTTTGAAAGAGCAGCTTTGAAACACTCTTTTTGTAGAATCTACATGTGATCATTTGGAGCGCTTTGAGGCCTATGGTGGAAAAGGAAATATCGTCACATAATACCTAGACAGAAGCATTCTTTGAAACTTCTTTATGATGTGTGCATTCAACTCACAGAGTTGAACTTTCCTTTTCATGGAGCAGTTTGGAAAGAGTCTTTTTGCAGCATCTGCAAGTGGATATTTGGAGCTCTTTCAGGCCTTTGTTAGAAGCGGGAATATCTTCCCATTAAAACTGGACAGAAGCATTCTCACAAACTGCTTTGTGATGTGTGTGTTCAACTCACAGAGGTGAACCTTTCCTTTGCTAGAGCAGTTATGAAACACTCTTTTTGTAGAATCTGCAAGTGTTCATTTGGAGCGCTTTGAGGCCTATGGTGGAAAAAGAAATATCTTCACATAAAACCTAGACAGAAGCATTCTTTGAAACTTCTTTATGATGTGTGCATTCAACTCACAGAGTTGAACCTTCTTTTTCATGGAGCAGTTTGGAAAGAGTCTTTTTGCAGCATCTGCAAGTGGATATTTGGAGCTCTTTCAGGACTTAGCTAGAATCGGGAATATCTTCCCATAAAAACTGGACAGAAGCATTCTCACAAACTGCTTTGAGATGTGTGTGTTCAACTCACAGAGGTGAACCTTTCCTTTGCTAGAGCAGTTATGAAACACTCTTTTTGTAGAATCTGCAAGTGTTCATTTGGAGCGATTTGAGGCCTATGGTGGAACAAGAAATATCTTCATATTTAAACAAGGCAGAAGCATTCTCAGAAAGTTCTTTATGATGTGTGCATTCAATTCAGAGAGATAAACCTTCCTTTTCATAGAGCAGTTTTGAAACTGTATTTTTGCAGAATCTGCAAGTGGATATTTGGAGCCCTTTCAGGCCTTCGTTGGAAACGGGAATATCTTCCATTAAAAACTAAACAGAAGAGTTCTGTGAAACTGCTTTGTGTAGTATGAATCCAACTCACAGAGTTGAACACTTCCTTTGAAAGAGCAGTTTTGAAACACTCTTTTTTTTTTAGAATCTGCAAGTGTTCGTTTGGAGCGCTTTGAGGCCTATGGTGGAAAAGGAAATATCTTCACATATAAACCAGGCAGAAGCATTCTCAGAAACCTCTTTATGATGTGTGCATTCAACTCGGAGAGATAAGCCTTCCTTTTGATAGAGCAGTTTTGAAACTGTGTTTTGGCAGAATCTGCAAGTGGATACTTAGAGCCCTTTCAGGCCTTCGTTGCAAACGGGAATATCTTCCCATAAAAACGAAACAGAAACGTTCTGTGAAACTGCTTTGTGAAGTATGAATCCAACTCACAGAGTTGAACACTTCTTTTGAAAGAGCAGCTTTGAAACACTCTTTTTGTAGAATCTACATGTGTTCATTTGGAGCGCTTTGAGGCCTATGGTGGAAAAGGAAATATCGTCACATAATACCTAGACAGAAGCATTCTTTGAAACTTCTTTATGATGTGTGCATTCAACTCACAGAGTTGAACCTTCCTTTTCATGGAGCAGTTTGGAAAGAATCTTTTTGCAGCATCTGCAAGTGGATATTTGGAGCTATTTCAGGCCTTTGTTAGAAGCGGGAATATCTTCACATAAAAACTGGACAGAAGCATTCTCACAAACTGCTTTGTGATGTGTGTGTTCAACTCACAGAGGTGAACCTTTCCTTTGCTAGAGCAGTTATGAAACACTCTTTTTGTAGAATCTGCAAGTGTTCATTTGGAGCGATTTGAGGCCTATGGTGGAAAAAGAAATATCTTCATATATAAACAAGGCAGAAGCATTCTCAGAAAGCTCTTTATGATGTGTGCATTCAACTCAGAGAGATAAGCCTTCCTTTTGATAGAGCAGTTTTGAAACTGTGTTTTTGCAGAATCTGCAAATGGATATTTGGAGCCCTTTCAGGCCTTCGTTGGAAACGGGAATATCTTCCATTAAAAACTAAACAGAAGAGTTCTGTGAAACTGCTTTGTGTAGTATGAATCCAACTCACAGAGTTGAACACTTCTTTTGAAAGAGTAGTTTTGAAACACTCTTTTTGTAGAATCTGCAAGTGTTCGTTTGGAGCGCTTTGAGGCCTATGGTGGAAAAGGAAATATCTTCACATATAAACCAGGCAGAAGCATTCTCAGAAACCTCTTTATGATGTGTGCATTCAACTCGGAGAGATAAGCCTTCCTTTTGATAGAGCAGTTTTGAAACTGTGTTTTGGCAGAATCTGCAAGTGGATACTTAGAGCCCTTTCAGGCCTTCGTTGCAAACGGGAATATCTTCCGATAAAAACGAAACAGAAACGTTCTGTGAAACTGCTTTGTGAAGTATGAATCCAACTCACAGAGTTGAACACTTCTTTTGAAAGAGCAGCTTTGAAACACTCTTTTTGTAGAATCTGCAAGTGTTCATTTGGAGCGCTTTGAGGCCTATGGTGGAAAAGGAAATATCTTCACATAAAACCTAGACAGAAGCATTCTTTGAAACTTCTTTATGATGTGTGCATTCAACTCACAGAGCTGAACATTCCTTTTCATGGAGCAGTTTGGAAAGAGTCTTTTTGCAGCATCTGCAAGTGGATATTTGGAGCTCTTTCAGGCCTTTGTTAGAAGCGGGAATATCTTCCCATTAAAACTGGACAGAAGCATTCTCACAAACTGCTTTGTGATGTGTGTGTTCAACTCACAGAGGTGAACCTTTCCTTTGCTAGAGCAGTTATGAAACACTCTTTTTGTAGAATCTGCATGTGTTCATTTGGAGCGCTTTGAGGCCTATGGTGGAAAAAGAAATATCTTCACATAAAACCTAGACAGAAGCATTCTTTGAAACTTCTTTATGATGTGTGCATTCAACTCACAGAGTTGAACCTTCTTTTTCATGGAGCAGTTTGGAAAGAGTCTTTTTGCAGCATCTGCAAGTGGATATTTGGAGCTCTTTCAGGCCTTTGTTAGAAGCGGGAATATCTTCCCATAAAAACTAAACCGAAGCATTCTCACAAACTGCTTTGTGATGTGTGTGTTCAACTCACAGAGGTGAACCTTTCCTTTGCTAGAGCAGTTATGAAACACTCTTTTTGTAGAATCTGCAAGTGTTCATTTGGAGCGCTTTGAGGCCTATGGTGGAAAAAGTAATATCTTCACATAAAACCTAGACAGAAGCATTCTTTGAAACTTCTTTATGATGTGTGCATTCAACTCACAGAGTTGAACATTCCTTTTCATGGAGCAGTTTGGAAAGAGTCTTTTTGCAGCATCTGCAAGTGGATATTTGGAGCTCTTTCAGGCCTTTGTTAGAAGCGGGAATATCTTCCCATAAAAACTAAACCGAAGCATTCTCACAAACTGCTTTGTGATGTGTGTGTTCAATTCACAGAGGTGAACCTTTCCTTTGCTAGAGCAGTTATGAAACACTCTTTTTGTAGAATCTGCAAGTGTTCATTTGGAGCGCTTTGAGGCCTATGGTGGAAAAAGAAATATCTTCATATATAAAAAAGGCAGAAGCATTCTCAGAAAGCTCTTTATGATGTGTGCATTCAACTCAGAGAGATAAGCCTTCCTTTTGATAGAGCAGTTTTGAAACTGTATTTTTGCAGAATCTGCAAGTGGATATTTGGAGCCCTTTCAGGCCTTCGTTGGAAACGGGAATATCTTCCCATAAAAACTAAACAGAAGAGTTCTGTGAAACTGCTTTGTGTAGTATGAATCCAACTCACAGTGTTGAACACTTCCTTTGAAAGAGCAGTTTTGAAACACTCTTTTTGTAGAATCTGCAAGTGTTCGTTTGGAGCGCTTTGAGGCCTATGGTGGAAAAGGAAATATCTTCACATATAAACCAGGCAGAAGCATTCTCAGAAACCTCTTTATGATGTGTGCATTCAACTCGGAGAGATAAGCCTTCCTTTTGATAGAGCAGTTTTGAAACTGTGTTTTGGCAGAATCTGCAAGTGGATACTTGGAGCCCTTTCAGGCCTTCGTTGCAAACGGGAATATCTTCTGATAAAAACGAAACAGAAAAGTTCTGTGAAACTGCTTTGTGAAGTATGAATCCAACTCACAGAGTTGAACACTTCTTTTGAAAGAGCAGCTTTGAAACACTCTTTTTGTAGAATCTACATGTGTTCATTTGGAGCGCTTTGAGGCCTATGGTGGAAAAGGAAATATCGTCACATAATACCTAGACAGAAGCATTCTTTGAAACTTCTTTATGATGTGTGCATTCAACTCACAGAGTTGAACCTTCTTTTTCATGGAGCAGTTTGGAAAGAGTCTTTTTGCAGCATCTGCAAGTGGATATTTGGAGCTCTTTCAGGCCTTTGTTAGAAGCGGGAATATCTTCCCATAAAAACTGGACAGAAGCATTCTCACAAACTGCTTTGTGATGTGTGTGTTCAACTCACAGAGGTGAACCTTTCCTTTGCTAGAGCAGTTATGAAACACTCTTTTTGTAGAATCTGCAAGTGTTCATTTGGAGCGATTTGAGGCCTATGGTGGAAAAAGGAATATCTTCATATATAAACAAGGCAGAAGCTTTCTCAGAAAGCTCTTTATGATGTGTGCATTCAACTCAGAGAGATAAGCCTTCCTTTTGATAGAGCAGTTTTGAAACTGTGTGTTTGCAGAATCTGCAAGTGGATATTTGGAGCCCTTTCAGGCCTTCGTTGGAAACGGGAATATCTTCCCATAAAAACTAAACAGAAGAGTTCTGTGAAACTGCTTTGTGTAGTATGAATCCAACTCACAGAGTTGAACACTTCCTTTGAAAGAGCAGTTTTGAAACACTCTTTTTGTAGAATCTGCAAGTGTTCGTTTGGAGCGCTTTGAGGCCTATGGTGGAAAAGGAAATATCTTCACATATAAACCAGGCAGAAGCATTCTCAGAAACCTCTTTATGATGTGTGCATTCAACTCGGAGAGATAAGCCTTCCTTTTGATAGAGCAGTTTTGAAACTGTGTTTTGGCAGAATCTGCAAGTGGATACTTAGAGCCCTTTCAGGCCTTCGTTGCAAACGGGAATATCTTCCGATAAAAACGAAACAGAAACGTTCTGTGAAACTGCTTTGTGAAGTATGAATCCAACTCACAGAGTTGAACACTTCTTTTGAAAGAGCAGCTTTGAAACACTCTTTTTGTAGAATCTGCAAGTGTTCATTTGGAGCGCTTTGAGGCCTATGGTGGAAAAGGAAATATCTTCACATAAAACCTAGACAGAAGCATTCTTTGAAACTTCTTTATGATGTGTGCATTCAACTCACAGAGCTGAACATTCCTTTTCATGGAGCAGTTTGGAAAGAGTCTTTTTGCAGCATCTGCAAGTGGATATTTGGAGCTCTTTCAGGCCTTTGTTAGAAGCGGGAATATCTTCCCATTAAAACTGGACAGAAGCATTCTCACAAACTGCTTTGTGATGTGTGTGTTCAACTCACAGAGGTGAACCTTTCCTTTGCTAGAGCAGTTATGAAACACTCTTTTTGTAGAATCTGCATGTGTTCATTTGGAGCGCTTTGAGGCCTATGGTGGAAAAAGAAATATCTTCACATAAAACCTAGACAGAAGCATTCTTTGAAACTTCTTTATGATGTGTGCATTCAACTCACAGAGTTGAACCTTCTTTTTCATGGAGCAGTTTGGAAAGAGTCTTTTTGCAGCATCTGCAAGTGGATATTTGGAGCTCTTTCAGGCCTTTGTTAGAAGCGGGAATATCTTCCCATAAAAACTAAACCGAAGCATTCTCACAAACTGCTTTGTGATGTGTGTGTTCAACTCACAGAGGTGAACCTTTCCTTTGCTAGAGCAGTTATGAAACACTCTTTTTGTAGAATCTGCAAGTGTTCATTTGGAGCGCTTTGAGGCCTATGGTGGAAAAAGAAATATCTTCACATAAAACCTAGACAGAAGCATTCTTTGAAACTTCTTTATGATGTGTGCATTCAACTCACAGAGTTGAACCTTCTTTTTCATGGAGCAGTTTGGAAAGAGTCTTTTTGCAGCATCTGCAAGTGGATATTTGGAGCTCTTTCAGGCCTTTGTTAGAAGCGGGAATATCTTCCCATAAAAACTAAACCGAAGCATTCTCACAAACTGCTTTGTGATGTGTGTGTTCAACTCACAGAGGTGAACCTTTCCTTTGCTAGAGCAGTTATGAAACACTCTTTTTGTAGAATCTGCAAGTGTTCATTTGGAGCGCTTTGAGGCCTATGGTGGAAAAAGAAATATCTTCATATATAAACAAGGCAGAAGCATTCTCAGAAACCCCTTTATGATGTGTGCATTCAACTCAGAGAGATAAGCCTTCCTTTTGATAGAGCAGTTTTGAACCTGTGTTTTTGCAGAATCTGCAAGTGGATATTTGGAGACCTTTCAGGCCTTCGTTGGAAACGGGAATATCTTCCCATAAAAACTAAACAGAAGAGTTCTGTGAAACTGCTTTGTGTAGTATGAATCCAACTCACAGAGTTGAACACTTCCTTTGAAAGAGTAGTTTTGAAACACTCTTTTTGTAGAATCTGCAAGTGTTCGTTTGGAGCGCTTTGAGGCCTATGGTGGAAAAGGAAATATCTTCACATATAAACCAGGCAGAAGCATTCTCAGAAACCTCTTTATGATGTGTGCATTCAACTCGGAGAGATAAGCCTTCCTTTTGATAGAGCAGTTTTGAAAGTGTGTTTTGGCAGAATCTGCAAGTGGATACTTAGAGCCCTTTCAGGCTTTCGTTGCAAACGGGAATATCTTCCCATAAAAACGAAACAGAAACGTTCTGTGAAACTGCTTTGTGAAGTATGAATCCAACTCACAGAGTTGAACACTTCTTTTGAAAGAGCAGCTTTGAAACAGTCTTTTTGTAGAATCTACATGTGTTCATTTGGAGCGCTTTGAGGCCTATGGTGGAAAAGGAAATATCGTCACATAATACCTAGACAGAAGCATTCTTTGAAACTTCTTTATGATGTGTGCATTCAACTCACAGAGTTGAACTTTCCTTTTCATGGAGCAGTTTGGAAAGAGTCTTTTTGCAGCATCTGCAAGTGGATATTTGGAGCTCTTTCAGGCCTTTGTTAGAAGCGGGAATATCTTCCCATTAAAACTGGACAGAAGCATTCTCACAAACTGCTTTGTGATGTGTGTGTTCAACTCACAGAGGTGAACCTTTCCTTTGCTAGAGCAGTTATGAAACACTCTTTTTGTAGAATCTGCAAGTGTTCATTTGGAGCGCTTTGAGGCCTATGGTGGAAAAAGAAATATCTTCACATAAAACCTAGATAGAAGCATTCTTTGAAACTTCTTTATGATGT
The DNA here is from genome assembly GCF_028885655.2 of Pongo abelii. Classification (NCBI taxonomy): domain Eukaryota; kingdom Metazoa; phylum Chordata; class Mammalia; order Primates; family Hominidae; genus Pongo; species Pongo abelii. The sequence goes on along the minus strand of NC_071988.2, from coordinate 81,651,098 downwards.
GTGCATTCAACTCACACAGTTGAACCTTCTTTTTCATGGAGCAGTTTGGAAAGAGTCTTTTTGCAGCATCTGCAAGTGGATATTTGGAGCTCTTTCAGGCCTTTGCTAGAAGCGGGAATATCTTCCCATAAAAACTGGACAGAAGCATTCTCACAAACTGCTTTGAGATGTGTGTGTTCAACTCACAGAGGTGAACCTTTCCTTTGCTAGAGCAGTTATGAAACACTCTTTTTGTAGAATCTGCAAGTGTTCATTTGGAGCGATTTGAGGCCTATGGTGGAAAAAGAAATATCTTCATATATAAACAAGGCAGAAGCATTCTCAGAAAGTTCTTTATGATGTGTGCATTCAACTCAGAGAGATAAGCCTTCCTTTTGATAGAGCAGTTTTGAAACTGTATTTTTGCAGAATCTGCAAGTGGATATTTGGAGCCCTTTCAGGCCTTCGTTGGAAACGGGAATATCTTCCATTAAAAACTAAACAGAAGAGTTCTGTCAAACTACTTTGTGTAGTATGAATCCAACTCACAGAGTTGAACACTTCCTTTGAAAGAGCAGTTTTGAAACACTCTTTTTGTAGAATCTGCAAGTGTTCGTTTGGAGCGCTTTGAGGCCTATGGTGGAAAAGGAAATATCTTCACATATAAACCAGGCAGAAGCATTCTCAGAAACCTCTTTATGATGTGTGCATTCAACTGGGAGAGATAAGCCTTCCTTTTGATAGAGCAGTTTTGAAACTGTGTTTTGGCAGAATCTGCAAGTGGATACTTAGAGCCCTTTCAGGCCTTCGTTGCAAACGGGAATATCTTCCCATAAAAACGAAACAGAAACGTTCTGTGAAACTGCTTTGTGAAGTATGAATCCAACTCACAGAGTTGAACACTTCTTTTCAAAGAGCAGCTTTGAAACACTCTTTTTGTAGAATCTACATGTGTTCATTTGGAGCGCTTTGAGGCCTATGGTGGAAAAGGAAATATCGTCACATAATACCTAGACAGAAGCATTCTTTGAAACTTCTTTATGATGTGTGCATTCAACTCACAGAGTTGAACTTTCCTTTTCATGGAGCAGTTTGGAAAGAGTCTTTTTGCAGCATCTG